>NC_079320.1:49660270-50356520 GCF_029931775.1 Euleptes europaea
TGTAATGTAGAATCAGAAGGCCTTCACAAAGTCAGTGAATCTGTGCAATAATTGGAGAAAAACTGAAATGCTGTACATAAAAATGACTGATGGGGACATATTCTTTGTAGGAACATCCGCTGAACAACTTCTCTGTCAAGTTCACATTTGCAATCATTCTTTCACTTCCCTTCCTCTTTCATCTCCAGCTGCCCTGAAAAATGCAACCAACAAATAAGGAGCCAGAATAACTGTTCAGTTAGACTGAAAGTTTTCCAACTACTTCTAAACGTCCAAAATAATTCTGTTTGTATTCAAAGAATGTATTGTATTTATCAGTGGAGCATAGTTTGAGTTTGATCTTCCTAAGTAAAGGTCCAATTCTACATCCCCATTTGTCATCAGGTTTCCTTGATATATGTGGCCCCATCTGGCTTCTTTTTTTGTGTTCACTAGTTTTTAGCCTTGCGCTTAATTTCACATCCCCACCCCGTGATTTTCCTGCCATTAGTATGCTTTTAGCTTGTTCATCCCATCGTTCTCTATTCTCTTTGAGTCTGATGACAATATTACCAACCTGCATCATGCTTCTTCTCACTCTAATAAACGTTTCACGATGTTCCTTTTTCTCATGTGTACTTCTGAATGATCATTTATTTTTTATTAAAATATTGATGTAAATGCTTCTTACCATATATGAGAGGAAGAGGCAGCCTGCCTAACCAATTGGTCTGGTGCTGCTTTCTTTGCCTCAGACATGTCTCAGGAGGGTAGGGTTGCCAGGTCCCTCTTTGCCACTGGTGGGAGGTTTGTGGGGCAGAGCCTGAGGAGAGCAGGGTTTGGGGAGGGGACTACAATGCCATAGAGTCCAATTGCCAAAGCGGCCATTTTCTCCAGGTGAACTGACCTCTATTGGCTGGAGATCAGTTGTAATAGCATGAGATTTCCAGCTAGTAGCTGGAGTTGGCAACCCTACAGGAGGGCCAGGCACTGCCTTCCTCATCCTGGCTGGGTACCTCCCTCATTTTGCTCAGGACGCTTAGCCAGGTACTAGCCTCTGACTTGCCTTGCCTTGCCTTGGGCAAGGTTCAGCCAAGCCCAGCATGGCTGTCTGCCTTGCCTCCCCTGGAGCAGGCTCAGCTGGGCCAGGGGCCGCCCTCGACCCTGCCTTGCACTGGACTGGGTGCTGCCCTTTGCTCTGCTTTGCTTCATACAGGCCTCAGCTGGGTTGGACACCACCCTGTGCCTTGCCTTACCACATGCAGGGCTTGTCCAGGCTGGGTGCCACCATCTGCCTCACCTCACATGTGGCTCAGGCAGGCCATATGTTACCATCTGCCTTGACTTGCCTTGTGCAGGGTTTGCCCGGGAGCCAGGGTCTGCCTCAACTTGCGCGGGGCTTGGCCAAGCACTGCTACCTGCTTTGCCTTGCCTCACATGGATCTTCCACCCAACACAGGAGCAAGTTACTATACAGCCAGTGTTGGATCCTGAGGAAGACCTATTGGGTCGAAACAGGGTGATAACCGGACCCCTGTAGCTGGACCACCTCCATGGGGTATCATCAAGACCAAAGAGGCTACACAATTTGAAGAGTATCACATCTGAAGGATCGCTGCAACTTACCTGCAATACACTTGCTTTGAAGGACTATGTTACTATCGTCCCATTGTGATACCCTCTGATGAAACATACAAATTGTAGCATTGATATATAACCTCGGTGTTTGTTGTTGTTATATGCATATAAGTGCTCACCACTGGAAATTATTCATCTTTATTGAGAACACTGAAATTGATGTTTAATGGTTGTTTCTACCGTATATACTTGTGTATAAGCCGAGTTTTTCAGCCCCCAAAAAAGGCTGAAAAATCCCAACTCGGCTTATACACGGGTCAATACGGTAATTGGGAGGTTTCTCTTTCGGAGCCGCCTGAATCGCGCTCCCGCCGGCCAGCTGATTCCCACCCACCCACCCCCAGCGCGCTCCCCCCGACAGCTGATGCCCCCCCAACCCCAGCGCGCACCCCCCACCCCCCCAGCGTGCTCCAGCGCGCTCCAGCTGATTTCCCACCCCACCCCCCCAGCGCGCTCTAGCTGATTCCCCACCCCACCCCCCAGCGCTCTCCAGCTGATTCCCCACCCCACCCCCCCAGCGCGCTCCAGCTGATTCCCCACCCCCAGCGCGCTCCAGCTGATTCCCCACCCCACCCCCCAGCGCGCTCCAGCTGATTCCCCACCCCACCCCCCAGCGCGCTCCAGCTGATTCCCCACCCCACCCCCTGCGCGCTCCAGCTGATTCCCCACCCCACCCCCAGCGCACTCCAGCTGATTCCCCACCCCACCCCCCAGTGCGCTCCAGCTGATTCCCCCCCACCCCCCCAGCGCGCTCCAGCTGATTCCCCACCCCACCCCCAGCGCGCTCCAGCTGATTCCCCACCCCACCCCCCCAGCGCGCTTCAGCTGATTCCCCACCCCACCCCCCCAGCGCGCTCCAGCTGATTCCCCACCCCACCCCCCTAGCGCACTCCAGCTGATTCCCCCCAGCCCACCCCCACTGCACCGCGCCTTCTGCTGTGTGGCGGCAGCGGCAGTTTCTTCCCCCCCACCTCGCCCACCTCACCAGGGCTGGTCCTCCCGCTCTACAGCTGATCCGCGGGCCTCCAGCGGGCCTTCTCTGGGCCTCTTCCTCCCGCTCTAAAATGCCATTTTAGAGCACCTCTCCCGGTGAGTAGGGGGTTCAGGGGTTCTTCCCCCTCCCCCCCTTGGATGGCACTGGGGTCGGGGTGGGTTGGGAGGGCCCGCGACGGCGGCGGGAGGGCGGCCTGGGGCAGGGGCGAGACCATCCCTGCGCTCTAAAATGGTGGCCACCATTTTAGAGCGCAGCATTACCGGTAAAGGGAATTTCTTATTGACCCTCAGCTTATACGCGGGTCAATAAGAAATTCCCTTTTCTGGCCTCAAATTTGGGGGGTCGGCTTATACTCGGGTCGGTTTATACCCGAGTATATACGGTATGTTGCAAGATATTTGGAAAATATAGTAACTCTTAACCTTTATAGTGTTTTTGGCATCCTTTGCTGGTTGTTGTTAATATAATACTACCTGGAGGCTGGCAACCCTAGAGGTCCAGGTGCTCTTAGTGGTCAATATTGGCCCTATCTGTGAGGAAAGTCAGGTGGAGAATGTGTAACTGGCCCAAGGTCACTCAAAGAGTTTCCACAGCAGAATGGGGATTCCAGGTCCAAGTCTGAGACTCTAACCATTACACCACAATGGCTTTTGTGGGGTAGCTGCTGTTGAACATTAGCAAGTAGCCAGACGTAGGTGAGTCTTGCAAGTTGTGTGGTATCAAGTTGGCCAGTGGTTCCTGCTGCGCCTGGCCCCAATGAGTCCTTCCTCAAAAGCCAAACAGCCCTGGAAAGGGTCCTGTCCCCTCCCCCATCTTTTATTGATAGAAACCAAGCCTGCTATGGTTGTCTAGCAACAGTCACTGATAGCATCCCTTTCTAAAAGCTACAGGAGCTCCTTTTATCATTTTGGGAGTTTTAACCCCCCATTTTTATTTAGATTTTCCTGCAAACTTGAGTCTGTTTTTCAGGTTTCTAGAAAGGTCTGTCTTGTCTGTTCACAGGTCTAGTCTCTGGATTTAAGTATCCTCATATTTGGCTGTCTTGGATATTGGAATATAGACTAGTGGAAACCTGCAAGGACTTGTGGGGGGCATCTAATTCCCACTCCCCCAATGTTTCCTCTTTCCCTTCCCTGAAAGCCCCATAGCCTTTCTCCTTTTCCTGCTTCTTTCTCTCCTTCCCACCCTACCTTTATCTGCCCCTCTGTCTTCATCTTTTCCTCCCTCCCTCCTTCCCCTGGCAGCCTCTACCTAGGAAAACTATGGCCTAGGTGCCAGCTGCTGGGCCAGGCCCACTTCATGATAGGGAACCCTCAAGGACTTTTGAGGAAGCATCAGTTTCCTCTGTATCTTCCTTGTCAGATTATTTACCCTTTCCCTCCTCCTGGATGCCCCCATACTCTCTCCCCCATCCTTGCCTCATTGTCTACTTCTCAGCCATCCACTGACCTACCTTTTTTCTGTCTCTCCTCTTCAGCTATATTTATTATTTATTTACGTCGTTTATACCTCACCTTTCTCCACAGTGGCGACCAAAGCAGCTTACATTATTCTCCTCTCCTCCTTTTTATCCTCATAGTAACCCTATGAAGTAGGTTAGGCTGAAAGTATTTGAGTATAAAGGCAGCCTAGAAATGTTTTAAATAAATAAAAAACAAATAAATATAGCTTGATAGGCTCACATTTTTTCTGTCAATAGAATATTAGTTCCTCCTGATTTTGCTCTTTCACTGAAATTTCTTTCTTGAACGTTGATCTTCTGGTGTGGCTCATCCTGTTCATTTATATTCTCTGCTAGTAGCATAAACTAATCTAAATTGTGTCTAAATAATATGGTCATCTCAGTTTGGATTGTGACTCATCCCTCAGTATACGTTAGTGATGGACCAACTCCCTGCAGTTTGAACTGTAATAGAGTTGCCTGCCTAGTTTGATGAATGTTAGCCACACAGGTGCAACAGCAGCACGTAAGCTTGAAATATGTCAGGTTTTTAATTAGGAACAGGATAATAATTTCAGAGCCAGGAAGCGGAATGGGAAATGAAAGCAAAGATTACAAGCAAGGGCGATTTGTATTTCTTTATATTTATAGCACAGTATCCAGACAAGATTTTTTGCTAATGCAAGGGGAACAGTATGTGCCAGTTCTCTATTCCTTTTGTTGTTGTTGGAAAGTGCCTTCAAGTTGCAGCTGACTTATGGTGACCCCACAGGGTTTTCTTTTTTTCTTTTTTTAATCTTAAAATTACAAATACATAACATACAAAATAAGACATATGTTCTTCCTACCTACGAAACACATATTACCAAATTTGCCTTACTTTATCCTAAATTAACCAAATAATTTATATTTCTACCATCAATTCAACCTTATTTCTTGTTCTCTCCCAGATGAACATTTAAAGTTAATCATTGAATTTGAATTTAATTCTAGGTTACAGAAAAATTCTTACTTTACCCTAGCTACAATTCTAAAATGTCTATATTAAGCTGTTAGTGTTATGTTTTATCCTATAGTGCTTATTGTTTTATATATATTATATGCAGTTGACCTAACCTCTCTTTATATTTTTAATAAGGCTTTTCTAGAGTCATCCTTTTTTTGCTACTGTGACTGCTTTACCTATTATCAAGATAATGAAAAGAGGGAAAGACATACCAGGATACATACAGGTTTGACAAATTATATGGATTACATATTTGTGTACTCATAATAAAATATTTAAGCATGATCAGAAACTTTTGTTACAGACAGCTGCAACCATAAGGGAAACCGTCAACTTCTGCATGTCAGCTGCCATTTCCCCTCCTTACCCACCTCCCTCAATGTGCAAGTGTGGGAAAGGGAAAGGTGGGGAACTGGCAGGTAATAGAGCTGGCTGTGATGGAAGAGATGATCTGGGTTGCATCTCAATAAGCTTTGGAGACTTTACTTCTAAAGAAAGCTATTTTCCCCCCACTAAGGTTTCTCCAAATAAGTCTAGGACATCCCATTCTACATCAAGACAAGTGGGCACCGCCTAGCATTATTCCTGACTGTCTTGAGCCTTGTGTGTGTGAGAGAGAAGGTGTGCATCAGCAGTATATCAATACTACTGGCAGCAATTTCTGCAACATTTTTGCCACCTACCACAATTGCTGCTGACTATAAATGTGTGCCTTTTGTTCACTCATCATCTTCCTTCTCATGTGTGTGACAAATGGCTGCTTTGGTATTATTGGGAGGAGGAGAGTACAAGCATATTTAACTTAAACCACAGGGTGGCAGCAAAAGATTAGGCAGAATGATTCAATGCCTCTCTCTCTCTCTCTCTCTCTCTCTCTCTCTGATTGTACACACACAAGCCACTTCTGACCTATGGCGACCCTATGAATTAATATCCTCTAAAACATCCTATTGTTAAAAGCCTTCCACAGGTCCTGCAGATTGAGGGCTGTGGCTTCCTTATAAAGTCAATCCATCTCTTTACCTGCTGCCAGGTAGATTGATTTACCAGAGTCATTTAGTATATATATATATATATATATATATATATATATATATATATATATATATATATATATATATATATATATATATATATATATATATATATATATATATATATATAGTAAATGTTAATAGTCCCACTATGCAAACTGAGCAACATATATTCTTGAGGCCAAATATTTTCCAACACTTTTACAAATAATTGGTACTTGCAGGCTATACTACTGTAACTCGCTCTATGCAGGGCTACCCTTGAAGCTGCTTTGGAAACTATGACTGGTCCAGAATGTGATGTCTTTATGGGGACCACATATCCAACACATGCTCTGCCAGCTGCACTGGCTCCAGACTGAGTACTGGATCAGGTTTAAGGTATTGTTACTACTACCACTACACTTGGTGCAACCCCTAAACTGTCTGGGACCATCGTATCTGTGGGTCTGCCTCTCCCAATATACCCCTCAAAGAGTGCTGCACTCAACTGGAACCAACTCACTGGTGATCCCAGCCCCAAGACATAGTCAATTGTCCTCAACCTGGCCCCGGCCTGGTGGAACCCTCTGTCGCATGAGACCCAGGCCCTGTGGATCTTGGTTCACTTATGCAGGGCCTGTAAGATGGAGATGTTCTTCTAGGCCTATGGCTGAGAACAGTGATTAGGGTTGCAAACCTCCAGATGGTGGCTGGAGATCTCCTGCTATTACAACTGATCTCCAGGCGACAGACATCTGTTCACCTGAAGAAAATGGCTGCTTTGGAAAGTGGACTCTATCCCATTGAAGTTCCTCTCCTCCCCAAACATTGCGCTCCTCAGGCTCCACCCCCAAACCTCCAGGTATTTCCCAATCCAGAACTGGCAACCCTAACAGTGACAGTTGTACATAAATTGGCATCCTCTACTAGACTGTTCTAGGGCTTTTATCCCCTGTTGTTTGCTGGGTCCCTTGTTACTGTAGCTGTGGTTACTGCTGCTTGCTCACTCTTATGATAAAGTGGATTAGTGTTGTGACACTGTCTTTTATGTATTTTAGATAAATTTGTCAATCTAGATTTTATAGTGTTGTATGGGTTTTATGTATGTAGGCAGCATGGTGTAGTGGTTAAGAGTGGCAGACACTAATCTTGAGAACTGGATTTGATTCCCCACTCCTGTACCTAAACCCTGCTGGGAGACCTTGGGCTAGTCACAGTTCTCTCAGAACTTTCTCAGCCCCACCTATTTCACTAGGTTCCTATGGGGGGGGGGGAAGGGACGGTGATTGTAAGCTGCAGTTGAGAAAAATCAGAGTATAAAAACCAATTCCTCTTCTTCTATATTTATTCAATCAATGATTGTATGATGTCTAGTATTGTTAGCTGCCCTGAACCCGACTATTGTTGGGAATAGGGCTGTTGAATTTAAATTTTTTTGGTATAGTTCGGATTCGGCCGAATTCAGCCCGTGTAGATTCGGGATATGCCGAAGTCCGAACTCCCCCACTTCAGATCCGTTCAATTCGGCGGGAATTCAAAGTTCGGAAAAAAAATTCGGCCGAATAAAGCCATTAAAAACACAATCGTGCCTTTCCGCGGCTCTGGGGGGGCATTTTTGGGGTTAGAGGTCCCAAACTTTCAGCAGAGCTTCAAAGGACGTTTATTGAAAGACTCCCCAAGTTTTGTAAAGATTGGGTCGGGGGGGGGGGGGCTGAGATATGGGCCCTGAACTACTCTAACAGTTAAAAAAAAATTCTAATATCCGGCTAGTACCTTTCCAAATGTAATTTATACTCATTATTTCAAAGAACAGCTCCCTACCCTCCTCTAAACAACAGCCTTTCAAGACTAAATAGTAATGGAGTTGAAGGAAAGAGGCCTGAGTATCAGAATGAAGGGTGGACAGTATACCAAGAAGCAACAAGCTGTGGAAATTAGGGCTGTTGAATTAAAAAAAAATCGGTATAGTTCGGATTCGGCCGAATTCAGCCCGTTTAGATTCGGGATATGCCGAACTCCCCCACTTCGGATCCGTTCAATTCAGCGGGAATTCAAAGTTCGGAAAAAAAATTCAGCCGAATAAAGCCATTAAAAACACAATCGTGCCTTTCCGCGGCTCTGGGGGGGCATTTTTGGGGTTAGAGGTCCCAAACTTTCAGCAGAGCTTCAAAGGACGTTTATTGAAAGACTCCCCAAGTTTTGTAAAGATTGGGTCGGGGGGGGTGAGATATGGGCCCTGAAAGGTGTTCCCCCACCCTTAATGTGCATCTCTCAGCAGAGCTTGCCGCACACGCACAAAGCTCCCAGCCCCGACAACAGCTGAGAAATTTGCAAAGCAACTGCAAAACAACACAACCTTGTAAAACAACACCTTTGCAACAGGGAAAACCAGAAGACACACAACTGAAACCTCCCCCCTCAAACCAGGGAGCGAGAGACTCGAGGGGGAACACACACCCCAGGCAGAACCGACGAAAGCCCCCTTTGGCTTCCCCCCTCCCACAGAAACTGCTCCCTCCCCACACACACACAGACTCTGCTTTCCCCCACACACACACACATACACAGGAGAAAAATTATAGATTAAAGCCCCCAAAGGGGTCTTACTGTGGCTGTCTTCTGTTCCATCAGGAGGGGCTGGGGAGGACTTGTAATCCAAGATGATTCCAATTAGGCATGGGACGTTTTGCTCTGGAGAAGATGCACACAGGATGGGCTGATCCATTCATCCCAATAGGGAAAAGGGGAAAGGGGAAAGGGGAAAGCCCATATCTCGGGACCCCCTGACCCAATGTTCACAAAACTTGGGTGGTCTCTTAAGAACACTGGTATGAAACTCTGCTCAAAGTTTGGGATCTGCACCCCCAAAAATGCGCCCCCTGCAGCCATGGAAAGAGAAAAGGGGGGAGGCAATATTTCTGCCCCCACTAAACCCATCTTTACAAAACTTGGGTGGTATCTTAAGAATAATTGTCTGAAGCTATGCTGAAAGTTTGGGGGCTATATCCCCAAAAAAGCGCCCCCTGCAGCCACATAAATGGAAAAAGGGGGGAGGGAAAAGGGGGAGAGCCCATATCTCGAGACCCCCTGACCCAATGTTTACAAAACTTGGGGGGTATCTTAAGAAGCTTCATCTGAAGCTCCACTGAAACTTTGGGGTCTGTACCCCCAAAAATGCACCCCCTGCAGCCATGGAAATAAAAAGGGGGGAGCCCATATCTCGGGACCCCCTGACCCAATGTTTACAAAACTTGGGGGGTATCTTAAGAAGCTTCATCTGAAGCTCCACTGAATGTTTTGTGTATGTACCCCAAAAAATATGCCCCCTGCAGCCACAGAAAGGAGCAAATGTGCACAAGCACCCCCACACACACACACGAGGATTTCGCTCTCTCTCTCTCTCTCCCTGGCCGGGCCGCACATCAGCTGATTCCTCCAGTACTCAATCCTGACTGATTGGCCAGAAGAAGACCCAGCTTGGCCACCGATTGGCCGGGGGAGGAGAATGCTGCTTACTGACGGTTATGCTGCTTACTGACGGCCCCGAATTTTCCGGATTTATTCGCGAACTCCCGAACTCGCTGAATTCGGCCCCCCCGGTTGCCCGCCAGTTTTGAGTACGGTTCCTCCCGAACTAAAAACCACCGAATCAGGGGAAATTCGGCTGATTTTCAGTTCGGGCCGAACCGAATCAACAGCCCTAGTTGGGAAAGGGTGGGATAAACATTGAATAAAATAGACAAATATATATATAAATAAATAAATGCTAGTTACTGAGAATTAAGCTATGAAAAATGTTATTCAGAAACTTCAGCTGACTGGAATACAGTGGACAGTGGTTAACTAGAACATACTACAAAGAATAAATTTTACTACTTCCTAAAGAACATCACAGACTCCCAGTTAGTTTGTTTCTGGGCACAATTCAAAGGAATGAGCAATGAAGTCCTCAGTGGTCTAAAACCAGACAATCTAAAGCCACATTGGGTCGGAGATAGATTGTGATCTACTGAGGAGGAGGAGAAGAAGAGAAGGAGGAGGAAGAGGAAGAAGAAGAGTTGGTTTTTATATGCCAACTTTCTCTACCACTTAAGGGAGACTCAAACCGGTTTACAATTACCTTCCCTTCTCCTCCCCACAATAGACACCCTGTGAGGTAGGTGGTCCTGAGAGAGCTTTAACAGAGTTGTAACTTGGCTAAGGTCACCCAGCTGGCTTTGTGTGTAGGAGTGGGGAAACAAATCCAGTTCACCAGATTAGCCTCCACCGCTCATGTGGAGTGGGGAATCAAACCCGGTTCTCCACATCGGAGTCCACCACTCCAAACCACTGGTTATGGATGATCTCCTAAAGTTCCTGATTCAGAAACCACAGGATAATCTCATTGCTCAGTGTTCCCTGGTTTCAATGTAGCTCTGAAGACAAATGTAGACTTCTCCACAACCTGTTTTCCATGATGTTCCTACCCCTGAGGTGGCTATCCACAATTGCTAGGGCAATCAATCAAGATGGCTGCACTGCAGCTACACCTTTTTGGTAAGGTCATAAATTTGAATGGCTATTTCTTAAACACTGCGAGGAAATAGTAATAATAAAAGTGTCACCTACCCTTCAGGTACAGTATTGGTAGTACTGATGGAACCGGACTTTTAATGGGTTTCAAATGGGCTTGACTTTTGTATAGTTTAAAATTTGATGTTTGGTTCCATTTTTAAGGGTTGATGTTGGATTTCATAATGTATAGTAACCGAACTGTAAATTTGTACTTATACGGGGGCATGCATCCTGATGGAGTCAGTCATTTTGTAATAGACTCCATATGGTAGGTCCTGGAGTGCTGGCAAAAAATAAAATAAAAATGAAGTCTGGCATAACCCACCTTCTCACATGGAAACTGCTGTAAAAAGTTTGTTGTTGGAGGACTTTCTCCAAGTACCTCCATCTTCACATGTTAGACAGCTTTCTCTCAAAGGTAGTTGGTACTCTGATTATGGAATTCCCCTCACTAGCCATTCCACCTTCCTCTGGGTAAAATTTTCCCTTGATGCCCAGTGGGGCTTCTCATGAGGCGCCTTGGCCCTCTAGTTCTGCTTTGGCTGGGGAAAATGTTCCCCTGATGCCCAATGGGCTTTTTGTGAGGTGCTCCCGCCCTTTTGCTTTGTTTTGGCTGTGGGCTAGTGGCAGTCTTCTGACACTTCCTCTCAGACAGCCTTGGAGGAAGTGCCTCACCCTTTCCACCCCTTGCCATTGCTGCTGGAAGATATGTAGGGTTGCCAGGTCCCTCTTTACCACCGGCAGGAGGTTTGTGAGGTGGAGCCTGAGGAGGGCAGGGTTTGAGAGAGGGACTTCAGTGCCAAAGAGTCCAATTGCCAAAGCAGCCATTTTCTCCAGGGGAACTGATTTCTACCGGCTGGAGATCAGTTGTAATAGCAGGAAATCTCCAGCTAGTACCTAGAGATATGGGCCCACAAGATGTAGGGCTGCCAAAGATTCGCCTGCCCGAGGGTGGAACGCAGGCTGATGACGAAAGGGGCATTGAAGAGCCACCTGGAGGTAAGTGCAGTGACACTGCCGGGGTCAGCTCAGCTTGGGGCGTGGTGGAGGCACCCCGAGGGGAGCATGGCACATTTAGCATTACTCCTGTACAAGTCCAGGAGGCCCATGCTTGGGGCGTCCCCAGACATGCTGTGTAAAGAATTATTTCCTTTTGTCCATCCTCAATCTACTGCCCATCAGCTTCACTGTGTTTCCCTTTCAGTTTTCTTTTAACTCTTCCCCTCATTTTCGTAAGGTTCCCTATCTTAAAATCAAGTGATACAGTTTTGGACTTTAGGGGTAACTTCCCATTGAAATGGATGCTGAACTTAATAGCATTGTGGTCACTGCTCCCAATTGGTGCAAAAATCTCTACTGTACATCTCTCACCAGGTCTTGAGCCCTGCTCAGAACCAAGTCCAAGATCATTACCCCTCTGGTTGGCTCTGTGACCAGCTGTTCCAGTCCACAGTCATTTATGTCGTCTAGGAATCTCGCTTATACAGCATGACTAGAGCACAAGTTTATCCAGTCATCTTTTAGATACCAGGCAACATCTGTTTTATTTTCAAGCCTTTAGCCATAGTTAATGAAAGTTTATTTCAGTTGCTATCTCAAGGGCTGATGATTGCATCCATATTCATAATACAACTAACCAACATTTGATCCAAGCACAACCTACTCATTAACTTGTAAGGATAATTAAGTCCATAAGGCCATTTCTGAACATAATTTTTGGCCCCAGTGAAATGTTGACAGCTGCACTTTATTTCAGTCTTCATTTCCCCATGACAACTTTCATTTTTTTCATTTCCTACAAACAGCCAGTGAGAGGAGAGAGGCAACAAGGAGAGAGAGCAAAACCACAGGCATGCACTTGACAGGGAAGTCATCCAACCAGAACATTATTCCATACTTACCCCAAATGGGATGATCCTGATTGAAATAACATAGCCAGCATCTTTCCAAAACATTTCAACATTTGGTGGGATTAGGAAGGCTTTCTGTATATATTTGTGTCAGACAATCTTTTATCCACCTTTGATGAGTAGGGGTGGGATACAGGCAGCTGGAAAAGTTTCCCATTGAAACTAATAAAAAGTCATCCAAATATAATAATGCTTCTAAACATATTTCATAATGATATTAAAGCAGAACAAATTTTACTACAAATAAAATCTGAACCTCAATATGGATTCTTCACAACCCTGTTTATTTCCCATTATGGTTGAAGCTATTTTGTTGAAGCTGCTAAGTATTTTTTTTCCTTATGCAGACACGCTGGCCTTTCAAATCATCAGAGGAGATATGCAAGTTAGATCATTTTAATTCACACAGGCCAATGCCAGCAGTTAATCTTCTTTCATCACAACAGTCCTGCATGTCGAGGAACTCTATACCTTGTAATCTCTGCAGTCCATTTTCTGCCATTTTGGATAACATGTAGAGGAGGGTCTGAAATAGTAATGGGAACCCTTGTGCAGGAAAATGGAAATAAAAACGTAATGCAAAAAAAGCTAGATAGTAAAGTTGGCACTTTTCTACACATGTGCCAAATCTAGCCACCAGATGGCAATCCCTGCCTGCAGTTGAAGCCTGTTCCTCAGTCTTGTCACAATCAGACAGGCGCAAATATACCAGAGAGCTGCTGGTTTCTAGACTGACATTGTTTGAGGGTTCAGTGTCCTCACACAGGGACTTTACCACCTCTGCTTCATATGGGGATTTTGAAAGCTAACCTCTCTGATGTGGCAATTTCTGAAACCTTTACGTACATAAAACTCAAAATGGTGAAAGTATTGCATTAGAACATTCTTTTGGATAGGCAGGAAGGTGTCTGACAGGTGCATCTTCTGTCTCTATAGCAGCACTTAGATACAAGAAGCTACATCGAGCACCACTTATGCTGAGATATCCTTTGGATGAAGAGTAGCAACTGTAGGAGAACAGAAGGGAGGGGAAGCCTAGGATATTTGGACTGACATGAAGCCATTCACTCTGACCTAGATACAAATATTCCTGGTGTAATTATATTACAGCTTATTATACTCTGTCAGGAAAAAGCACCATTTAGGGGCAGCAGAAAATTGAGCCAAGATAGGGTAAAACAGATGAAGACTGGTTACCTTACCCAAGGCTGCTGAGAGCCACCAGGGGCCTTGGGTCAAGGATTTCACCTGCATCATCATATGATCTTGATCCAAACCATGTGTCTTTGTAGTTTTATATGTGTACACACATACGTATTTGTAACAATATAGGATGCACTCCTTATATCTGATGAAGTGGGTTGTAATTCACAAAAAAATTCATATCATAATAAATCTTTAGTAAGTATATCAGTAAGAAATCTATTTAAGCTTACCCTTGTACTTTTACATAGCACAAAAGCAGGGGCAAATTGATGATGTTGTGATCCTTAAGTATAGGGATATGCTGTGGGCGAATGAATTCATACTATAGTATTCCCCATTACTATGTATGGGTGTGAAAGTTGGACAGTGAAGAAAACCGACTGGAGAAAATTGAAATATGGTATTGGAGGAGAGTAGTGGATTGTAGATCAAATCAAGCCTGGACTCTCCCTAGAAGCTAAATTGGGCAAGCTGGGGTTATTGTACTTTGGTCACATTATGAGAAGACAAGAGACACTGGAGAATACAATAATGCTAGGAAAAGTTGAAGGCAGCAGAAAAAGAGGAAGACCCAACATGAGATGGACTGACTCAATCGAGGAAGCCATGGCCCTCAATTTTCAAGACCTGAGCAAGGCTGTTAATGATAGGACATTCTGGAGGTAATTAATTCATAGGGTTGCCATAAGTCAGAAGCAACTTGTTGGTACTTAACACCCACAGTAGTGTTGGATAAGTAGTACTGGGATCACTGGGATTGATTTTGCTGCCCTAAAAAAGATTATGTCATATGCAAGCATTTGCTTCTTTGTAGTAAACTTTGCATAAAGCAGCGCTTCTGCTGTTTACTGTGCTGTGCTTTCCCTGCACCCCTAGTAGCTGCAGTGAATAACATAATTGAAAGTAAAATTAATTGAAATGCATTATGAATGCAGCATGGCACTGGCTTCAGGGCCCCTCCAGTTGACTTGAACTTCTGAATTCTGTCCCCACAGTCCCCCCCCCAGCCCCCTGCAGTGGCCCTGACCTCACTGACATACTTCTGCTTCCTAGAGCATATATTTTCTTCCTGGCTGTGCTGTATTACTCTATCTGTCCATTAATTTATCAAGCTGTGTGGTGCAGGGGAAAGTGCCATCAAGTAAGACCGCCTTATGGCAACTCCATAGGGTTTCAAGGGAAGAGACTTTCAGAGGTGGTTTGCCATTGCCTACCTCTGTGTCATGACCCTCGACTTCCTTGGTGGTCTCCCATCCATATTCTAACCAGGGCTGACCATGCTTAGCTTCTGAGATCTGATGACATCAGGCTAGCTTGGGCTATCCACGTCAGGGCTGTATTAATTTGTACCATCATGTTAAATCTTAGAGTCCTTGCTAGTTCACATGTGCTCTTCTTGATAAATGTAACACTGGATGATCATTTGCTACCTTAAATGGATCATCATAACTATAACACCACATTTCTCACCACCTCAGATTGGCTTTTCAATGGGATGTTAGTCCACATATTCAGCTGACATTCTCCAAATGCAGAATAACAAATGAGGACAATTCAATAAATCTATGTGCACAAAGAAAGCACGTACATTGATTGGAAACAAAGCACCAGAAAGAACTGAGGAAACTTGCTGGACTTTTTGACAGAATTGGACTCACAAGCAAAAGGCCAAGAACAGAAGGTTTCCTGCGAATTACAGGAGGGGGGAGTTTATCTCTTTAAATGAGCTTTGAAAACAAGGCTGAGATGTTATGGGAGAGAATGGTAGTTGTAGGCACAGTCTCTCACTGATACATACACACTTATACACATACACAATGAACATCTGATATCAATCTTTGGATGTATTCATTTCCAAAGAGTTTCAAAAGGCTTAGTTTGCAAGCTGTTCCATTATTACCCGACAGTTGTCAGAATATTCATGACTAGCAAGTCATGTAATTCAACAAGCAACTGAGTGCTTCACTCTGCATAATATCTGCATAAATATTCCGCTAACTCTATGAAGAATGCCAATTGCTAATGGTCCCTGTAATATGAAGGGAGAAATCCAGTCCCCGGGAGTTAGACTGATTAACCACTAACTCATTTTAAATATGGAAGAGTAAGCAATGTAATGGTCTCTAGTGTCTACAACATGGTTAGAATGGTTAACCAGATGGTTTTGTAACTTTATCTTAATTACACCTAGTTTCTAATATTCTATCATATTTTGTCCCTTCATTCCTCCATAAAAGCTGGGGTTAGGGCTGTTGAAAAAAAAATTCTGTAAAATTCTGATTCGGCAAAATATGGCCGGTTTTTATTCAGGAAATGCTGAATTCTGAATTCCCCTATTCGGTATAGGGGGAATTCAGCTTGAAATTCGGCATTCCTGAATAAATTCGGCTGAATTTTGCCGAATCAGACTTTTACAGAGAGAGAGAGAGAGAGAGAGAGAGAGAGAGAGAGAGAGAGAGAGAGAGGGAGAGAGAGAGAGAGAGAGAGATCACTCAGTGAGGTTAATGGATGAGTGAGAATTTGAATCCAGCACTCTTATCTTATTCCAACATTCTAAGGATTTCACTCTGATTCTTCCTTGTTGTCTGGTATAAAACAATGACTCCCACTTACTCAGTTCCTTCAAGGTGAAATTCCTGCTTCAGCAATTTAGTCTAAGAATAAAGGGCCCCTGTTCCTTCAAAATGTTATGCTTCTTGTATTTGCTCAAAATATAAGTAAAAGAAGTTTATTTTCACTACAGCTCATTATGCTAATCCTATGCTAAGGTCAGAAGCACACAGATAAAAAGAGGCTTAGGTTGCAGGGAACATAATTTGAGCTTTCTGGAATGTATGTGTTTTGGTGTTATATAGCAGTGAACGGATGCTGGTGCGTTAGGGAGCTGCTTGGCCTCTGTTACTGCCGACTCCTCATCCTGCTTCTGAGAATAAATTGCCAGGCAGTTGAAGCCACTTGAGTTATGCTGCCTCCAGACTACCTCAGGCACTGAGAGTGGGGAGAGAAGGTGGTGGTGAATGCTGCAAGAGGAGGTAAGTCAGCATGAAAAGAAACCACCCTGGAGTCAGGATCCTTTCTTCCTATCCCTTGTCTGTCCTTGCAGCAGTAGCAGCCACTTCCTCATCCTCCTGCATTGTGCAATCCTAAACAGAGTTCCACCTTTCTAAAGCTCATTAGATTCTAAATGGCATTAGAATGGTGTAGCTGTGCTTAGGATAGCCCTGTGAGGCACTCATTTGAAATGGACCTTTGAGATAATAAATTCATAATTGATCATTTAATAAGCTTGAGCCAGCACATGTTCAGGCTATCACCCATTTCATCCTCTCCAACAAGGGTATAGCTGCCATAAGGCACATGCAAGAGAGAGATCTTTGTCACAATGATTTAATATATTTATTTTATTAAAACATTTATACCCCACCTTTCCTTACAGTTCAAGACAGCTAAGAATAATAGCTTAAAAACATTTCCAGTTAAACCAAATAAAATAATGAACCCCAAATCTCTCACTTCCCCCTTAAAAGATGCCTGCCAATTCAAACCCATTCAAAAGCCCTGGCTCCAGGAAGGGGGCCCACCTCTTTAGGGAGCCCATTCCATAGAGCAGGAGCCATGATAGGAAAGGCTCAGGCTCTGGTCAATGCCAGATGGGCCATTCTAAGTGGTGGAATAGCTGGCAAATGGCTGCCTGAAGACAGTAGTTGACATATAAGAACGTATGAAAAAAGATGGTGATTTCGATGGCCAGTTTGAGCTAATAAGTGATATTTAATTGTGCCCAGAGGCTTGCAGGGCCAGCCTCTGGGCACAATTATCAATGGACAATAGGGGAATCTGCCTTGGACTCCATGATTGGAAGGGGGAGAGACCCTGACTGCCCACAGCCCAGCACCTTCAAAAGAGGAGGGAGAAGAGCAGGCTCTTATGGCCACTTGCACTTGCCCTGTCTGGGGCTCATGTAGCTGGCTTCGAGTAGCAGTGATGGTTCTCAGTGAGATACGGATTTACGTATAAGCTAAACAAGCTATAGCTTAGGGCCCCACTCTATTGGGGGGCTCAAAAAAATTTAAAGGAAAAAAACCTGGATGTACATTTCCAAAATGTAAGATAAAAAACAAATAAAATAAAACCTGCATACAGAAACAGTGTTTTGTGTTGTGTAGGCTCCTATGATGTAAGTAATCCCCGCCTGCTAGCCTGCTCCCTAAAATATCACTGGTTTGCTCATTTCTATATACAGTGAGGGGGAAAAGTATTTGATCCCCTGCTGAATTTGCCCGTTTGCCCTCTGACGAAGAAATGACCAGTCCATAATTTTAATGGTAGGTTTATTGTAGCTGTGAGAGACAGAATAACAACAGGAAAAACCCCAGAAACCCAGAAGTCAAAAGTCAGAGATTGATGTGCATTATAATGAGTGAAATAAGTATTTGATCTCTTTGCAAAAGATGACTTAGTACTTGGCGGCAAAACCCTTGTGGCAATTACAGAGGTCAGACGTTTCTTGTAGGTGGCCACCAGGTTTACACACATCTCAGGAGGTATTTTGTCCCACTCCTCTTTGCAGATCCTCTCCAAGTCAGTAAAATTTCGAGGCTGATGTGTAGCTACTCGAACCTTCAGCACCCTCCAAGATTTTCGATGGGATTAAGGTCTGGAGACTGGCTAGGCCACTCCAGGACCTTAATGTGCTTCTTCTTGAGCCACTCCTTTGTTGCCTTGGCCGTGTGTTTTGGGTCACTGTCATGCTGGAATACCCATCCTCGACCCATATTCAATGCCCTGGCTGAGGGAAGGAGGTGCTCACCCAAGATTTGACGATATATGGTCCCCTTCCATCGTCCCTTCGATGCAGTGAAGGTGTCCTGTCCCCTTAGCAGAAAAACACCCCCAAAGCATAATATGTCCCCCTCCATGTTGAACGGTGGGGATGGTGTTCTTGGGGTCGTAGGCAGCATTCCTCCTCCTCCAAACACGGCGAGTTGAGGCCAAAGAGCTCGATTTTGGTCTCATCTGACCACAACACTTTCACCCAGTTCTCCTGTGGGTCATTCAGATGTGCATTGGCAAACTGCAGACGGGCCTGTACATGTGCTGTCTTGAGCAAGGGGACCTTGCGGGCTCTGCAAGATCTCAGTCCTTCACAGCGTAGTGTGTTACCAACTGTTTTCATGGTGACTATGGTCCCAGCTGCCCTGAGATCACTGACAAGTTCCCCCCGTGTAGTTCTGGGCTGCTTCATCACCATTCTCATGATCATTGCAACTCCACGAGATGAGATCTTGCATGAAGCCCCAGACCGAGGGAGGTTGACAGTTAGGGTTAGGGTTAGGGTTGTCACCTTCTCACCAAGCTGCTTGGCAATAGTCTTGTAGCCCAGTCCAGCCTTGTGCAGGTCTACAATCTTGTCCCTGACATCCTTGGACAGCTCTTTGGTCTTGGTCATGGTGGCTAGTTTGGAATCTGATGGATTGATTGCATCTGTCGACAGCAGAACCCTAACCCTAACCCTGATCTGGCTGGTTGATAGGGGATCAAATAGTTATTTCACTCATTATAATGCACATCAATCTCTGACTTTTGTCTTTTGGGTTTCTGGGGGTTTTCCTGTTGTTATTCTGACTCTCACAGCTACAATAAACCTACCATTAAAATTATGGACTGGTCATTTCTTCGTCAGAGAGCAAACGGGCAAATTTAGCAGGGGATCAAATACTTTTTCCCCTCACTGTATAGGGTGCCTACATTCTGCATGGACTGGTTGCATGGCAACATGTAGCATGCAGCTGCAAACTGCAGTGCAGCACAGTTGAGTGTAGGTCAAGCTGTTGTACCTGTTATCTGGACATATAAAGGGCCCCATTACCTTCAATAGCTTAGGGCCTCATCAAACCTAAATCCGGCCCTGGTTCTCACCCATCTTGCATGGGGGGAGGGCTGCTCCTTACTTAGCCCTGGCAAGGGGCACCGCAGTGATTCTGGGGCCCCATCCTAATTTTTTGCCCAGGGCCTCAGAATCACTAACAACAGCCCTGGAGGCATGTATATCAGTTGCACTGTAATTTGGACACCTGAAAGCTTTCAGAGATAGGACATATATAGTGTGCACAGCCCTGGATAAAAGGTGCTAATAAACTCAGCGGGTCCATAAAAATAGGACAATAGAGAGTCATCTTCCAGGGGGCAGTATTGTTGTGATTGAAAATGTTTATGATTCCTTAAAAGAAATGAGATAGGGAGAACATCTATAGTTCTTTACAACTTTAGGATACAAAATGAACATTTAATTCATGACCTGAAGAAGCGGCCAAGAAACCATTTATAGTGCCCCTCTGCAAATCGTGCATGAGGGAATCACACAGATCAAGCTAATTAGATAGAACATGACTCACCACCAAAGTCAATTTGTTGGAGGAGGAAACTCAGAAAAGTTAATTGGTCCTTGTAGGTTATCCAGGCTGTGTGACCGTGGTCTTGGTATTTTCTTTCCTGACGTTTCGCCAGCAGCTGTGGCAGGCATCTTCAGAGGAGTAACACTGAAGGACAGTTACTCCTCTGAAGATGCCTGCCACAGCTGCTGGCAAAACGTCAGGAAAGAAAATACCAAGACCATGGTCACACAGCCCAGATAACCTATAAGAACCAATGAACTCTGACCATGAAAGCCTTCGACAATATTCAGAAAAGTTAAGTTTAGCATTAGCACAAGTGTCTTATTTTCAGCAGTAGTAGTCAGCAATGTCAGCTGCACTGTATTCATCTTCATTACTAGCACTATTTGCAGGAGAAGCAAAACAACAAAAACTAGGGCTGTTGATTCGGTTCGGCCCGAACTGAAAATCAGCCACATTTCCCCTGATTCAGCGGTTTTTAGTTCAGGATGAACCGAACTCAAAACTAGCGGGCAACCGGGGAGCCAAATTCAGTGAGTTCGGGAGTTCACGAATAAATCCGGCAAATTCGGGGCCGTCAGTAAGCAGCATAACCGTCAGTAAGCAGCATTCTCCTCCCCCGGCCAATCGGTAGCCAAGCTGGGTCTTTTTCTGGCCAATCAGTCAGGATTGAGTACTGGAGGAATCAGGTGATGTTCGGCCCGGCTGGGGAGAGAGAGAGAGAGAGAGAGAGAGAGAGAGAGGGAAATCCTCGTGTGTGTGGGGCGGGTGCTTGTGCACATTGGCTCCTTTCTGTGGCTGCAGGGGGTGTATTTTTGGGGTACAGACACAAAACTTTCAGTGGAGCTTCAGATGAAGCTTCTTAAGATACCCCCCAAGTTTTGTAAACATTGGGTCAGGGGGTCCCGAGATATGGGCTCCCCCCTTTTTCTTTCCATGGCTGCAGGGGGTGCATTTTTGGGGGTACAGACCCCAAACTTTCAGTGGAGCTTCAGATGAAGCTTCTTAAGATACCCCCCAAGTTTTGTAAACATTGGGTCAGGGGGTCTCGAGATATGGGCTCTCCCCCTTTTCCCTCCCCCTTTTTCCATTTATGTGGCTGCAGGGGGCGCTTTTTTGGGGATATAGCCCCCAAACTTTCAGCATAGCTTCAGACAATCATTCTTAAGATACCACCCAAGTTTTGTAAAGATGGGTTCAGTGGGGGCAGAAATATCGCCTCCCCCCTTTTCTCTTTCCGTGGCTGCAGGGGGTGCATTTTTGGGGGTGCAGATCCCAAACTTTGAGCGGAGTTTCAGACAAGTGTTCTTAAGAGACCACCCAAGTTTTGTGAACATTGGGTCAGCGGGTCCCGAGATATGGGCTTTCCCCTTTCCCCTTTCCCCTATTGGGATGAATGGATCAGCCGATCCTATGTGCATCTCCAGAGCAAAACGTCCCGTGCCTAATTGGAATCATCTTGGATAACAAGTCCTCCCCAGCCCCTCCTGATGGAACAGAAGACAGCCACAGTAAGACCCCTTTGGGGGCTTTAATCTATAATTTTTCTCCTGTGTATGTGTGTGTGTGGGGGGGAAAGCAGAGTCTGTGTGTGTGTGGGGAGGGAGCAGTTTCTGTGGGTGGGGAGGAAGCCAAAGGGGGCTTTCGTCGGTTCTGCCTGGGGTGTGTGTTCCCCCTCGAGTCTCTCGCTCCCTGGTTTGAGGGGGGAGGTTTCAGTTGTGTGTCTTCTGGTTTTCCCTGTTGCAAAGGTGTTGTTTTACAAGGTTGTGTTGCTTTGCAGTTGCTTTGCAAACTTCTCAGCTGTTGTCGGGGCTGGGAGCTTTGTGCGTGGGCAGCAAGCTCTGCTGAGAGATGCACATTAAGGGTGGGGGGACCCCTTTCAGGGCCCATATCTCAGCCCCCCCCTGACCCAATCTTTACAAAACTTGGGGAGTCTTTCAATAAATGTCCTTTGAAGCTCCGCTGAAAGTTTGGGACCTCTAAGCCCAAAAATGCCCCCCCAGAGCCGCGGAAAGGCGCGGTTGTGTTTTTAATGGCTTTATTCGGCCAAATTTTTTTCCCGAACTTTGAATTCCCGCCGATTGCACGGACCCGAAGCGGGGGAGTTCGGACTTCGGCATATCCCGAATCTAAACGGGCCGAATTCAGCCAAATCCGAACTATACCGAATTTTTAAAATTCAACAGCCCTAACAACAACAACAACAACCCAGCTTTTGGATTTAGAATACGTGTTTTCTTAAGCTACGGCAGTGTTGAATTGTCAATTTATGGATTCCTTTTCTTTAGGGCAGATATTTTTGGATGTGAATCCAGTTATTACTTTAAAATAATACCAATATTCTCCTGCTTCAAAAACCTTCTTTAGACAGACAGATATAAAATCTACTGTGTTGCTGCTCCAAGGATCTAGTTCTGCTTGATCTTAATAATAGTGTAGCTGTTGTTTGGCTTCAGAGCAAACTGCAACAGCTGTTCCAGTGCAAGTAAATACTAAGCTCAGGGTGATTCCCACTCAAGAGACAGTAGACGAGTGTCAAAGGAATGAGCTTTCCACAAGTAAAATTCCATCAGCAAGATTTTTTTTTCCTTTTCAGCTCAGTGAATACCAGGTATCAGCAATTGGTAAGAGCAGCCCTCCCCATTCTGGCCATTACAAACTCAAGTTCATGTTAGAGGCATCAAACAACCCTGCTAATTAACTTACTGATCACAGCAGTAAGAGTTGGGAAAGGGATGTTCTCCTTATCTTCTAAAAAGCCCTCTCGGGACAGTATCCTCATTGGTTGAAGGAGGTCAGTCGATCAGTGGCCTAAATGTCCTGCAAAGGTAGACTATTTCATCACACCTTCTGGGTTTTTTTTTTTTAGCTTCTATACCTACGTCTCTTGCCTCTGCTGTACCACCTTACTTTTGGATCTATTCTGGATTATACTGCTTAGATTTGAACTGAGTTTGCCAAAGCTTCAAGGACTTAACATCCATGCTGTAAGAACCTTCAGTGAGTGTATCTAGGTAGTTAGTTTTGTTGTTTCTATGTACTTTGAACCATCACTGGAACGGTATTGTTCTTAACCCTTTCCCATTATTTTTTATTCCTTCTCTACTAAAAATTATTTAGCTTTATGGCGTCTGTTGCTGTGAGTTAACTGGTCCTGACCCAGAATAGTTCTCAATTATATCAAAGGAAGGTCTTGTTCCAGGATCTTAGCTGAGCAGGGAAAGGCCAGCCTTGACAAGGATCTATTTTCCAAATACAACATTTAATATCATTTGGAAAATTCAGCCAGATCAGCCCCTGACTAGAAATGAAATCATTTGTGTATAAGCCTAAAAATTCCTTTGAACAAAGCAGATGGGATATCCATTCCTTATTCATTCCTATGGAAAAAATAAAGGTTGTATGGACATTTGAAGCTACCTTATACTGAGTCAGGTCACTGATCCATCATGCTTAGCATACTCTATTCTTAGTGGCAGCAGTTCTCCAAAGCAGGGAAGAATGTTTCCCAACACCTGCTACCTGACATCGTTCAACTGGAGATGCCAGGGTTATACATGAGACCTTCCAAATGCAAAATTCCTCCCTTAAACATGAAAAACAAGACATGGGAGATCCCTAATTGTAGCTCTCCTGCCTTTTAAAAAGTAATTGTTAAGAGTGGATCAGCTGGTGAGGGGAAACATCAAAAATGGAACAGGGAGAAGCCTTATGCATCCTCTTTCCCAGCACCGCTTCTCTCATCCAAGTGGAGAGCCCCATGGGTGTGTTGAAGTTTTTTTTAAAAAAAACACAAGGCATTCTGATCATGAATGCCTTGCTAAGGTTTATATGTAAAGCTACATTTTTTAAAAAAATTAAACAACTAAGCATTTTACACTCTGAATCTAAGCATTTAAATTAATGTTTTGACTCCTGGATAATTGGTTCAAAACAGAAGCACTGAAAACCTACATCCTAACATAGCAAGACCACCTGGGGAAATCAACCTTTTCAATATTTGATTAAGCATTTACATCTGCCTTGACTGGAAACATGCCAGGACAACCCTTGGCTTCACAATGTTGCTTCTGCTGCCTGGTGATAGGATCAGATCATAAACGATAACATTTTTATAGAGGCAATAAGCCACCATTTTTAGAAATAACAATGATCAGTGGTAAAATATATTATGCCAAGCACTGTAACATTTCTAATGCTGCTGAAGACAGCATTAATCCCCTTTTACTACTATACATGCTGTCTTTTATTTATAGAAGCACTACTTTTATTACGCCCATGAGCTGTGGTTCCAATATTGTTTCATGAATATCATCACAGAACTAATTACATTGTACATGGTGAGGAGGTTCCAGTCAGAGCTGTAAAAGCACAAAGGGAATATTAGCTTTGGATTTAGAGTTCCATCGTTCTCTGGCGATCCTAGTTTATTGTCTAGTAATGTTATATTTGCAAGCTTGCAGACATTTCTAACAAGATGTAAAACAGTACAAAGGATCATGATCCACTGAATAAGCATGTTTTCATTTTTGTACTCATATCATATCTTGCATATAATCAACAAACTTGAGAACACAGCCTAATGATCGATTCTACTAGCTAGTGAAAGAGGAAAGAGGGGCCTCTATTGACTACCCAGAAGGCTGTGATGAATTTGTAGGACCTGGGTGGACCAAAGGTGCATGGGATGAGCCTGTGGAAAGAAAGGGAATCAGACTGCACTGAACATCTAGTAGGATTAAACTGTAATGGCCCTTATGATGGCCCAGATCACAGTCCTTCTTCATTGGAAATACTGCTTACATCTAGGGTTGCCAGGTCCCTCTTCCCCACCGGTGGGAGGTTTTTGGGGCAGAGCCTAAGAAGGGCAGGGTTTGAGAGGGGAGGGACTTCAATGCCATAGAGTCCAATTGCCAAAGCAGCCATTTTATCCAGGTAAACTGATCTCTATTGGCTGGAGATCAGATTTAATAGCAGGAGATCTCCAGCTAGTACCTGGAGGTTGAGCTGAGGAAATGATAGTACAAGGCTCTCAAAATAATTGCAAAAACATGTATTGACAAGTGAAACAGTGAAAGTGCTAACTCATGTCAAAGGAAACTTAACGATGCTATAAACGGACACAATACAAAAAGATGGTAGCCAAACTACTCGAGTGTCAATGGACCAATATATACATAAGCCAACTGTAATAAATATTAAAGCACAGTTCATGTATCTTAATATCTGGTCTAAAAGACTCCAACTCAGTTCATTAGTCTCTCATTCCTCGCAGTAAGCGGGACAGAAGGCAAAAGACGGGAGGGGTTGGAACGCCGTCCGGATGCTTTGCGTCTTCACCGCCGCCGGGGCGGCTTCTTCAGCTCTCCGTTTGTTAGGAGTCAAGGCATTTCGAACAGAGCAGCCCGTTGGGAGCAAGAAGTCACTAGCTGAGAATTAATTCTTTTCTTCTGTAATTCAAGGAGACTTGACTCCTAACAAACGGAGAGCTGAAGAAGCCGCCCCGGCGGCGGTGAAGATGCAAAGCATCCGGATGGCATTCCAACCCCTCCCGTCTTTTGCCTTCTGTCCCGCTTACTGCGAGGAATGAGAGACTAATGAACTGAGTTGGAGTCTTTTAGACCAGATATTAAGATACATGAACTGTGCTTTAATATTTATTACAGTTGGCTTATGTATATATTGGTCCGTTGACACTCGAGTAGCTTTGGCTACCATCTTTTTGTATTGTGTCCGTTTATAGCATCGTTAAGTTTCCTTTGACACGAGTTAGCACTTTCACTGTTTCACTTGTCAATACATGTTTTTGCAATTATTTTGAGAGCCTTGTACTATCATTTTCTCAGCTTGACTACTTTAATACCTGTGCAACTTTGCTTCAGTACCTGGAGGTTGGCAACCTCCAAAATTATTCCTTGGTATCTTAGTTAATATAACCAGAAATATTGTGTGTGTGTGTGTGGGGAAGGAATCAGGGAAAAGGGAGAAAATGAAGAGGCTGCAAGGAGGGAAAGGGTAGATAGTGTGGGGAGGAAGAATTAGACCCCCCCCCAATTTCAGTACTTGCAGGTCCCCTACTTGTACTACATACATTTAGTTGCTTAGTATGCAGTATGGTTCTCATGATGAATGCTGTAAGAAAGAAGCTATCATAACAGCTGGGTTGGCTCAAAGGGCAATATGGCCTTGAGAGGTTCACGCCCTAGGGAATTGCTATTGGGAACAGCTGAAAGTAATGAGGCTCATGATTAGGGTTGCCAGGTCACTCTTTGAAACCTGCGGGAGGTTTTTGGGGTGGAGCCTGAGGAGGGCAGAGTTTGGGAAGGGGAGCGACTTCAATGCCATTGAGTTCAATTGCCAAAGTGGCTATTTTCTCCAAGCGGACTGATCTCTGTCGGCTGGAGATCAGTTGTAATAGAGGGAGATCTCCAGCTAGTACCTGGAGGATGGCAACCCTACTCATGATGTGAAAGAGGGAGGGAGGGTTTCTCCACAGAGAAAAGTTGGCAGAAGACCATATGTGACCAGTTTTGTTTGTGAGTAGTTAGCACGGCTAGTTAATTGTTTCAAGTTTCTTGTTTATTGCCTGTGTTGGAATGAGAGTTTGCCTTTTTTTTACTCTCTATGTAATCAATAAATCCTGTTGATTTATTTGAGTAAAGGTGTGAGGCAAGTTTGTGCATGGCTCTTACCCTCCCAGAAATGAACCTCCAGGCTGGAGTAATAAAACCTGAATCCAGGCCTTTCTGTTTTATCTGGGGAGGCTGGAACCCCATAAAAATGCATCATTGAATGAACATCACAACTCCTACTGTAATTCATATCCATGACTTCTTTATCAATCAGTGTAGAAACTGGGCTATAAACAGAGGTAATATAGCTCTGGATGTGTTAATAGTTGCCAGAACTGGTCTTCAAATGGATATATGTGCGTGGTATTTTGTTCTCGTGTGGGGTTGGAGTGCTGGGGATAAGCTTTAGAACACATACAGAAATAATAAATTCCTTTTATAAACTGTGCACATATTTTGCACGCATGCACAGAGAGAAAGAGAGAGAGAGATTATTTGAGCAAAATTCCTATATCCTTCATTTTTTTGTAATGTGGTATAAACTAGGATTCTGTGCGACCACGGCTGAAATAAATGGGACACCAGCAACAGTGCTTGATGGATTGTAGCTATAGATTGCTTTCTTTTTTTAAGGTTAGAGTACTATGGATTTTTCATATTTGTACTTCAGCAAAGAAAATGGTTCAGGAATAAAAAAGTGACTTTTGTCATATACTACACAAGAGACAAATTGCTCGAGTGGGAAATTTGAACAAGTCTTCTTATTCTAAAATAGGCTCATTCCGATAATGTGACACTTACTAAATTTTGTAATTTATTCTTTTTGCTGAGAAATTGGACAATTTTGCTTTTAGCTGACTTCAGTTCTTTATTCACACAATAGGCCAAATCTATATGCCAAATTATTTTCTGTCTATTATAGTTTCTCTGGGAAACTGCAATTCTTTAGTGTGGATAAGAATCTGATTTCCTTTTCCCCACAAATGCATCTCTCAGGAAATATACAGATCAGACATAAAGGAGCACGACATATTTTCGAGGACATCTTAGCTTCCATTTCTGGGAGGTAAATAAATAAAGATGGGTAACAGCTCCTTCTATTCGGGGACTTAAGGGATTTTATTTCCCCCAATCCCTTATTACCAGACAGTTCCAGACATTGGCTTTGACCCTAACATCCTTTTCTACTTGTGGAAGGCTCTTTCACTGTGGAAGGGAAATGATATTTGCCAGTTCCCTTTCTCCCACTGCATTTCCCCCACTCTGCCTCCATATTGGTCCCAAGGGTTCACTGATCCCTGGGGGTGGGAAAATTTGAAGGGGGAGAAGAAGGCTGCAGTGGGAGCCTAGAGGTGGGAATATTACCTTCATTTAGCACAGCTCCATTTATACATGACAGAAGCCACTCCATTACTATTACTGCTGAAAACACCAATATTACGCATGCATCTGTGATGGACAGCTAACGGCTAATGCAATACATGGGTCTAGGAACCTTGACTGACAGGGGGTTCAAAAAGAATTCTACTTTTTACCTGGGAGATTTAGAGTTGAGAGTGGCAGTTAGAGGTCAGCAGCTGGAGTGGAAGAAGGAGAGTAGTGTAGGATTGAGGAGGATTCTGAGATAGGGAAGTGAAACCAGTAGTCTTTCCCTGAGGGAAATAGTTCCAAGGAAAAGAGGGTTATCCCTCTCAAGTGTTAAATTGGAACCTGTGCATACATTCCTGCCTCCACAATCTTCAGAAATTTTGTGTCAAATAAGCTTATACCTGTTTATCTAAGGAGTGACAGCCAAGTGATCTCTCTCAACAGTTACAAACAGCTGTTAGTAGAACAAAACAGCTACATTCTTGTGACAAATTACCTATTACATATAGTTATATGAAGTTTCCCTCATTCTTGTTGCCTTTTCACCTGCCAAGTTTAAATCTGAAACCTCCCTGACAGTCTTACTTGACCATTTCCCCAAAAGAGTAAAATAAAAGTTTGTGTTCTGAGAATTCATATTAGCCTCTTGTGTGAAATATTGAGACTTATACTAACAAAGGTTTTTTCCGTTCTTCAGCTTTCTAAGTTGGATCAGAATACATCTATATACATTTCAACATCTAGGTGGGACAGACAGAGAAACAAAGAAGAAGAAAAAGGAGTTGCTCGGTTAAGTGAAAAAGGAAGCATCATAGCATCATACATATTTATAGATGCATTTTTAACAAATATTTGGATTCCAGTAGGGAGAAAATACCTCAACATTTAAAGCAGGTGCGTGATTCACCCAGTCTATGGCTAACAAAATCTTAGCAACAGTGATTATTCAACTTGTCTGTGTTTTTACAATTCTTTTTCAATAGTAATTTCTATGCTGATTTGCTTTCTTCAATGGAACAGAGAGCAAGGCACACTGCATCATGTATTGGGGTGGCTGTATCTTTTCTCATTGACTCTGCTTGTGTTTCTTGGAGCAAGTCTATAATATCTGGTTTGGTGATTTTTTGTCACTATTTTGTGATCCTCATTACGAGGAGATACTGTCCTATGTTCTCTTTTCCACAGGAGTCTATTGTACAATGGCGTCTTTGTGAGAAGGGAGAGAGGCTGGGAACTTCTTTGTGCCAGCTGAATGTGATCTCAGTGGAGATTCTGTTCCTTCTTGATTGCAGGTATTTAGCGTGGACATGGCCATAAATATGGGTCTTTTGTGTGGGCTGAAGGGCAAGCACCCAAGGGCTCTTGGTGCTTGATTTGTAGCCCTTTGTACTCCAAGGTCCTGAATGAGCCAGCCCAGTGGATCCCAGGTCAGCCCTGGAGTTGTATTGCATATTTGTTTTTCTTTGCTTGTTTGTCTAAATTATTATTTTTTGTTTCTTTGAAAGCCACTTCCATTCTACAGTGGAAATAAAAGTAAGATCAAAACACCTGAATAAATCAATGCATTGGACAGATACCAATGTTTCAGCTCTTTGGATACTTTGCCAATAGGTACGGGAAGGGAACACAACTTGGTTAAAGGGAACAGACCACAATTTTTCATCATTCTATTGAGGATCCGCAATAGGGTTGTGAAAAAAATGTTTGGGTAAATTTCAGGTTTATTGGGCCTGTTTTTTTTCTGGTAAACCTGGAAAAAGCTGAATACCCATGCTGGTAAAGGAGTATTCAGCTTTATTTCCAGGTTTACTGAAAAATTCGGGCCCATTTTAGTCTATGGGGATTTTTTTTTAAGCTCCTGTGGGGGCATTTTTGAGGCAGAGTTCCCAAATTTTCAGGGTAGCTTCAAGGGACTCTCCTTGCATGAACCCCAAAGTTTGGTGAAGATTAGGTTGGGGTTCCAATTTTATGGGGTCCTGATGGGGTTGCCCCCTCCTCCATAGAAAAGCATGGTTTACAATGCTTTTCTATGGAGGAGGGGGTCGACCACTTCAGGACCCCATAAATTTGGACCCCCCTGTCCCAAACTTTACCAAACTTTGGGATTCGTGCAAGGAGAGTCCCTTGCAGCTACGCTGTGAATTTGGTGGCTTTATCTCGAAAAATGCCCTCCCCAAGATAATTTTAAAAATACTTACTTTTTATAGTCTGTAATGGCTGATTCCTCATCAAAGAATTGTGGAAAAACTCAGTTTCCCACAAATGCTTGCAGCGGGCCCGCACAAAACTATTGCTACCCATAGGAAATGAGATAAAACTTTGTTTAGCCAACAGATCTTTAACATACTGAAAACAAAGTTTTGAATGTTCAGCACATAAAGGAAAACAAGCAGGTTCAGTTAGGTAAGCAGCTTCGGACCACAAAAAATCTATTTTGTCTTGAATATGCAAATCTGAAGAAGAGCTTTATATAATTGTCTGTGTGTGAATTAGTAAAACTCTTGGGAAATACAGATCATATAGCTAATTGAGAAAGAATGTCCATGAATCTCATGGATGTTTGTAGAACTGTAAATTACTTGCGAATTGCAGTCTTACTAAGTAAATGTTATTACTAATCTGTCTCTAGATTCACAGTCATTCTTAAAATAGCAATCATTGCCAAAAAATAATATCTACAGGAGACAATACAATATTTGCTTTTCATTGCATGTGAAAATGAAACAGATAACCAATTTTTCCTTTAGCTCTTTGTGTTTATTCCTAGGAGTAAAACATTTTTATCTCATTGACACGTAAACCCCCCTCCAGGAAAATTAGATTAAACAAAAGAAGGTCTTCCCTGACAAATTAAGAAAATAAGAAGAATTTTTTTTAAGTTTGCAAATCCTGTGACCTGACAAACGTCATGAATCTCTATCTGCCTCTAAAAGACAAATTGCACACATACATAATCCCAGTTCAGATTGAGACCCCAATCCCTGTTCACTTTTGCTAATGGAAACTGGGCTCTCCAGGTTTATTCTCATTTTCCAGGAAACAAGGTCAGAGTTGAAAGGGGACATTTTATTTCCTTGAAAGTGCTAATAACATATGTCAAACAAAGTAAAGAAGGAAAGTATCCCTCCGCAGGTACCCCCATATAGAATATGGCTCTTACAGGCACACAGTTTTCCTTCTACAAAAAGCCATGATCTTTGTCATATATATTTGCTCCCCAAGAAGGCCAATTTCTAGAAGAGAACTGCACTCATTACCCAACCGAGAATCTTTCTGGGGCTGAAAAAACAGAGGAGATTATTAAACCCATAGAAAGACACAGTACATGATTTGTAGGCTGTATTTGTGGGTCAGAACACTCTGCAGGCTTTTTATTACAATGAACATTTTATTTCAAATATTTCTGATTATATACATGGGCTAAAAGGATGCCTGCCTGCTGTCTCGTTTTTTTTTTTTAATTTCTGTTGGGCGTCTTTATCCCACTTTTCTTTCTTAGTTGGCCCCAAAGTGGCTTATGAAGTACCGAAATACTTTAGAAAGAAAAAAATAATTTCAACAGACCCAGTATAATTTAGACAAAGAAACAAGGGGAAATCACAAGAATACACTAAACCCTATCCTGAGATGCTGTGATGTCACTGCACATTCAAGATATTCTACATAGTGCAGCTACAGCGAGAGAATCAGAAGTGTTGGGTGGTCTGGGGAAAAATATTACACAGCTTCTATGGCCAATGTATAATATGTTGAATGTAGGATATATTCAATGTATGGTCAAGACAGGTTATGTACAAAGAGAATCTGGAATCAATGAGCAACAGCAGGAGCAAGGGGATTTATTTGGGAGGTGATGGCACTAAGATGGCTGTAGGAGGGCCTAATACTAGGCGTAGACAGGGATTATGCTCTTGGCAGGGACGGCCAGAACAGACAGTCCTTTGCACTGCTAACCAAACTTTCAGAAAAGGGGGCGATGAACTGGATAGACAGCTTTTGTTACAACTTTGATTATCTGTATGGGTGTTTGTGAGTCAAACCTGTCTTAACCGATTTAAAAGCTGGGAGTGATGAAGGAAAATGTATGAAATGGTACTTCTTTTTATGAAGGGGCTTCCCCCCTTATTGGAGGAACTCTTGAAACGAGGCATGGGGAAGAGAATGGATGCTGGCTGACTTAAAAAGAAAGCGAACATAAACTGGGATCTACCTGGATGTCATCAATCCTACCCCCACCCCCTGTCCTAAGTTGTAGGTTCTTCCGCATATAAGTATACACCACTGTACATTTAGGTGGTACATGATTTCACATTGTTTATTTCTTTCATTTATACCCTGCCTTTCTCCCAATGGGACCCAAAGCAGCTTACATCTCCTTCAAGTTGCCCTTACAAGAATGCTGTGAAGTAGGTTAGGCAGTGGTGTATGTGACTGTCCAAAGGTCACCTAGCAAGCTTGCATGGCAGGGTGGGGATTTGAAATTGGGTGTCTCAGATCCTAGTATAACCACTACTGGTACTGAAAGGAGCTGTGGACAGGCAACTAGACATAACCAGCAAAACAAGAAGGTGAGAGAAACTATCTAGCCCTTCTTTCATCCTGGGTTGCTGCTTCTTCGAGTACATTTATAATCACAAACATATTAAGAATCTGGGCTGGATTTAGGGATACCCTTGGTAATTTTCAGTTTAGGACCTCACAATATGAGGAATCTCTAAAGGGGGGGGAAAGGTAACAGTGAAATCCATTGCAGAGTTACTGCAGTCTAACCCATTAACTCTGCATAGGATTGTACTGTAAATCATGGCCCCTCCCCAAGCCCATCCAGGCTGCAAGGCCAATTGTTTGGGAGGCTGTGTGTGTGTAAGAGAGAGAGAGAGAATGAGAGTGAGAGTGAGCATATGAGAGAGAGAGAGCACATGAGAGAGAGAGAGAGAGAGAGAGAGCGAATGAGAGTGAGAATGAGAATCTCCCGGAAGGTCTGAGAGGCTAAGAAGATGCTACTTTTCATCATATGTGACCTCTTGAACTGAAGGATTTAAAAATTTCAACATGTCCTAACTTGGTCAGTTCGGAATGCATGTTCGACTTGCTCTGGTTTATTTTAAACTGTTCTCTGTGCGGTGTGAATGACGCAGATCACTCGGAATTTGAATTTCTAACCTTTAAGTATTTTTCTCCCTCTAGAACTGCCCCCTTTTGCTTTTAGTTGTAGTTGGTTTCCAAAGCTAATTGCCCATTTAGTGGGGAAGTATCCAAGATCGGTTTTTCCTTTTGATGGTTATAGAAAGACATTTAAAATTTTCATCAGTTTTATGGAAGCTGTAAACACTACAAAAAGGATGCTGATGATTTTTGTTTGCCGTTTGCTGATGACCAATTATAACACAAATAAAATTTAATACCAACCACAGGAACAAAGTGTAAATAGATCCTTCATTTACAATGTATTCTGCGTATCACTGATTCACATTTCAGAAGCTCCTTGTGATATTATGGTTAATCACTTCATATAAACTACAAGGCACATTTCAACTGCTTTAAAAAAAACTTATGTGACTGATCCTTCTTCATGAGAGAAGCATCACAGATAAAAACAGTGTGTGAGAGTAGAAACTCCTTGGGGAATATTTTACAAATGTTCAGCACTTTGTGTCCAATTGATTTCATTGGCTGCATTTGGCGTAGCTCTCTCTCGCTCTTTGAAATCAACAAGAGTCTATGTGTGCTGTGCTTAGGGGAGCCAGCTAGGGTTGCCAGGTTCCTCTTCACCACCAGCGGGAGGTTTTTGAGGCGGAGCCTGAAAAGGGTGGGGTTTGGGGCAGGGAGGGACTTCAATGCTATAGAATCCAATTGCCAAAGTGGCCATTTTCTCCAGGTGAACTGATCTCTATCGGCCGGAAATCAATTGTAATAGCAGGAGATCTCCAGTCACCACCTGGAGATTGGCAACCGTAACTCACCCTTTTTGCATGCTTGGGTAGTCTCGGGGGGGGGGTGGCCCCAGGATGGAGTTCTCCTGGTAGTATTGGCCCATTGGGAATTTTTCTGGTGGCCTTAATGGTCACTCCATCCCAGTAGTGAGTTTCAAACTACTGACACAGTGTTCACATGTTTTATCCATAACCACCACCCTATTCTGTGGCCAGAAAACCAGTTATTTTCCAACAACATACTTCCCAAATAAGAAACATATAAAAACAGAGGGAGGAAGGGCCCATGATCCCCAGAACACCCTATGCAGCTCCAAGATAACCTGAATGGGTACATAAAACCCCATAAGCACACCTGCCATTAAACAGGACAGCATTACTAATCCAAGCGTTACAATATATTAAAAAGTACCCTATAAGACACAACAGAGTCCATCCTCTACCTGCGGGCAGTCAGTGACAACTTCTTCAGGCCCTCTCCCAATTTGAAACCCACTTAATCTCAGAATGTAGGGACAACTGAAGTGGGGCCTCTGAAGATGACTGTAACAGTTGCACAGATTTATAAGGGATTCGGCTGTTCTTCAGAACATACTATCCTTGGAAAATCAGACCAGGTTACTAGATGTAATCATGGATTCGTGGAAAATGCTGCACATATTCTCAGTAGGGTTTTTTAAAAATTATTATTATGCTTTATCAGAATACTGACATAACTGAGGATCACTAAGCTGAAGAATATTTAGATTCCCTTGCAAGAAGCAAGTCTTACTTTGTCATGCCCACATAGAGGTACTAACTATAATCTATTGAAACCAATGCCTGGCTTTCTTAATGTGAACTGAAATACAAAGGTTACATTAGTGACTTCCATGAACTTTACTTTTTCCATGCCTTATTATCCTCACACATTCCTCTTTCAAGGCTGTTTTGAAAGTATTGGCTGAATACTGTTAGAAACATGATTCTGGATTGGAATCTTTGGTCTGATCAAGCAGAGATCTTCTCATATTTTTAGAAGAGAAATGACAGAGTTGCCAGAAATCCTGCATGGTGTAGTGCAGGGGTGGGGAACCTTTTTTCTGCCAAGGGCCATTTGCACATTTATGACATCATTCAGGGGCCATACCAGGTATAGATCTCCTGGTGGGGGGGAGAGGCTAGGGTTGCCAGGTCTCCAGCCACCACCTGGAGGTTGGCAAACCCAGGGGAGGCCACACAGAGAAGGCCTGCAGGGCGCCCCCGCTCCCCCCTCCCAGGCGGGAGAAAGAAAGAGAGGGAGAGAAAGGAGGAGTGACAGAAAAAGAGGAAGAAAAGAGAGAAAAGCCTCCCCCCCCCACACACACCCATGCACACAGGCCCCACACCGGGCCCCAGTCTCCATGCCCTCCCCCCCAGAGTCCACAAAAGCCCCCCCCCGAAGCCCAATCGGCTCCCGCATGCATGCTCTGCCGCCGGGAGCCACCGGCCTCTTTCCACCCCCCCACCTTGCTGCTCAACAGCCGACAGGCAGCGAGAGGGGCTTATAATGTGCCGTGGCATTCCTGCACGCCGCGACTGTAGGGGACAGCCTTGGGGGAAGCGTCTCTCCCCCTCCCCTCGCCGACCATCAGCCGACAGTCGTCGAGAGGAGGTCCAAAGGGTGCCGCAGCGCGCCTGTAAGCCGCGGCCCCAGGAACACCCTTGGGGAGGGTCGCCCTGTGCCCTGCCTCCATGGCAGGGCTCCGGAGCTCCCGAGGGCCGAAAAAAATGTCCTCGGGGCTGCATATGGCCCCCTGGCCTGAGGTTCCCTATCCCTGGTGTAGTGGTTAAACTGTCAGACTACAGAGACCTAGGTTTGAATCCCAAATCTGCCATGGATGCTTGTTGGGTGACTTTGAGGCAGTTAGAGTTCCCACTGAGGAGAAAAGTGGGGTATAATTAAATTAAGAAATAGAAATGTGAACTAAACTAGCATTTTGGTATGTCCCTGTTGGTAAAATTCTGAACAGCAATAATGAGTTTAATTGTGGGCAGAAAAGTACCAGCTGGATATTAGGGGAAATTTTTTTTACAGTAAGAGTTGTTTGATAGTGGAATCACCTACCTAGCTCCCCCTCACTGGCAGTCTCTAAGCAGAGGATGGACAAACATTTGTCAGGGATGCTCTATGCTGATCCTGCATTAAGCAGGGGGTTGGACTGGATGGCCTGTATGACCCCTTCCAACTCAATGATCCTATGATTCTAAGAATTTACACGAAGGGCATTGTGTGGAAAATGTAAGACTATTACAGTAAAACTACGAACTGTAGAGTTACAACCTCTTGACATCTAGCATACAGTGACCATTTGAAATTTCGTCTATTCTGGTTCCTTGCCTGTAGCTAGTTAATTTGGTTCATCTATTCCTGGCCTCTTTCATAACGACTTTCTTATTTCAATGATGCACATAACTTTTTATGATGCTTCAGAGGTAAAACTGTTTCCAGTGACTATTCCTGCTTGGTAAGTTCTCATGCTTATGTCCCAGCACTGTCTTATAGTTTCATGGGATCTCAGGCATTTCACTGGGAAGCTTTTGAGATCGGGCTCAGTCTTCATTTGCTTTTTTATTCATTTTTCATTCATTTTTTTGCAGAACACAACTCTATCTGGATAGTCAGCAGAGAATGAAACGGGGACAGAAGCGGACATATCTTTATATAGAAGCAACTCCACTTTCTCTCAGCTTTTCATATTAATATCTGTATTCAGTGCCTAAAGACAAACATGCCACAATAGGAAAAACAACTCCCTCTTCTGGTATATTATAATGTAAAATAGTTGCTCAGTTCTTTATTTCTCAGACAAAAGAAGAATAGCTGTTTCCTCTTTCCAATTCCAAGCCCATTGTAGTTAACTGCTTTTTTGTTTTTGCATAGCATTGTATTGCAAATCGGATTGAACTCATTTATGTGAGGTGGGTTTTTTGACTGCAGTTCACAGATTCACTGATGTTGCCTTATTTTGTTGCAGTAAACACTCATTTAATTGAAATAAAAATGATTAAAATGTGATTTTGCCATGGCCACCTTGATCTTACAGATGTACACAGTGGCAACCGTGTAGAAAGTTATTATTCTACTGAGAATGAGCAAAATTTGAGCGTGATATTTTGATTAAGGGTGGAGACGTTAATTTTATTTAAAACGTTTACTAGCTGCCTTTCTACCTTGCAGAACACAAGGCCACTCACAAATAAATAAAACAATGATTATAAAAATAGTTTTAAAGACCACAATTTAAAATTAAACACATTCTCAACATTTCAGGAAGGGGAAAATACCCTGAATGTGTGCATACATGTTTGTAAATGGCAGATAATCCCTGTATATAGCCTGCAGGGTACATAAGAAAACTGATTGCTGGGCCTTACATACTGGGAAAATGGGTGGGTGTGAACAAGATGCAACTCAAGAAGAATAAATGCATAGTTCTACATACTGGATAGGGGATACACTTCTGGGTAGCAGTGTGTATGAACAAGATCTTGGGGGTACTGGTGGACTGTAAGCTCAATATGAGCAGCCAGTGTGATGCAGCAGTAATAAAGGCTAATGCAGTCTTGGGGTATATCAACATAACATCTGAGGCATAACATCCAAAATGCATGATGTCACAGTCCCACTGTACACTGTGTTGGTCAGACCACACCTGGAGTACTGTGTGCAGTCCGGAGGCCTCACTTCAAAAAGAACATGGACAGAATGGAGCGGGTGCAGAGGAGAGCGACAAGGCTGATCAGAGGCCTGCAGACCAAGCCCCATGAGGAAAGGCTGAGGGACTTGGGAATGTTCAGTCTGAAGAAGAAGAGGAGGTTGAGGGGAACATGAATGCTCTCATTAAGTATTTGAAGGACTGTCATTTAAAGTAGAGAGCTGTTGCTGCTGGCAGCAGAGGATAGGACTCGCAATAGTGGGTTTAAATTACGGGCAGAAAGGTGCCAGCTGGATATTAGGAAAATAATTTTTACAGTAAGAGTTGTTCAGCAGTGGAATCAGCTGCCTAGGGGTGGGTGAGCTCCCCCTCACTGGCAATCTTCAAGGAGTTGCTGGACTAACACTTGTCAGGGATGTTCTAGGTAGATCCTGCATTGAGCAGGGGGTTGGACTAGATGGTCTGTACGGCCCCTTCCAACTCTATGATTCGATGCGTCTGATAGCATCTCACCTAATGCATTTTTATTCATAATTTCTACAGTGTTGAGTCCTATCACCTGTACCAATCTGAGTTGCCCTTTTGGCATGACTTGGTGGAAGACTGGTTGGATGAGTTTTGAGTAATACCATTTTTAGTGACCACTTAGCCTGCACTGTTGCTGAACTGCACTTATGTCGCTGAAACGACTACACATGAATTCCTGGATAATCTCACAAATTGATCCTTGCGAAAACTCTGTGATGTAGGTTAGGCCGAGAGAAAGTGACGTGCCCAAGATTACCTAATGAGTTTTATAATCGAGTGGAGATTTGTATGGTACAAGTCCCAAGTTCTACCCATGCTGACTCCAGGAAAGGGGGCAAACAGCAGAAATATTAAACATGTGTATACAAATTCTTGCTTGCAGTAACATAGCAATTATTTTGCCATCAAGTTACAGCGGACTTATGACAACCCCATAGGGTTTTCAAGGCAAGAGACGTTCAGAGGTGGTTTGCCATTGCCTGCCTCTGAACATAACATACAAGGTGATTAATACAGATGCATGGAGGGTTGCTAGAAAGTGTATGCCTAAACACAGTGGCTATGAATAGGCAGGTTAGTGCTAAATATAACATCCAAAGCTATACTATAAATGTTATTCAGTATTGGAGTCAGAGTTCCTGACATGTTTCTTCTCTCAAAATGGATGCCCACCTGAACTCCGCCAGTTAAATCTATGAAACTAGATGCTGTATACTATGCATTTCCCCCCTAGAAATGCCACAGGCCCCTTCCACTCATAGTCAGAAAGAGGAAGCTGCAATATCTTGGAATTCCTGAGTCTGGCTTTATTTCAATGCATCTTTTCAGAATGAATGAAACGTCACATTCAGGGAGACAGGACACCGTCCCTAATGATTTATACTTCTCCAGCTCCTCAGTAAATTTCAGCATTGGCCCTGCAGGGCATTTCCTCAGTCAGCACCTGTAGCGAGGGTTAACTGAGCCAACACGTCCTATGCCTCTGGAATTTAGCAAGCGCTCCCGTTTCTACTGTTTCGCTAGATACTCATTTTAAACCGTTCATGTCATGTCCTCACTTTCCAGCAGGTAAAAAGGTTTTTATTAGCCACACAAAAATGCTGCAACAATGATGACAATGCTAATAAAAAGACATTGTACAAACTGAAATTTCGAGCCAAACTGCTATCATTTGTGTATGAAAAATAGAGAGCTACAATGATTACTATGCAGGAAAAGATGAAAATGAATTGAACGGTATGGCCTCATTTCTTAAGCTGGAGCCATATTCTCCCATTAATATTTCACTTCAGCCAGTATGATGTATCTGTGGCTGAGCAGAAAGTCAAAAATTAGACAGGCAAATTCAATAAGTAAAGATCTGTCTTATTCTTAAACAAATTATCTTAATTGCGTCACAATTATCTGCTGTATTTATTTTACTTTACTTCTATACTACCTTTCCTGTATATATTCAAGGTGTTTCTGTTGACAGAATTAGGGAATGGTATTAACATTAAAAAACTTTCACCAACTTTCCGCCACAAATAGGGCAAAAAACCAATGTTGTTTGATATTGTCCTATACCATAAGGTGATTAAAAAAAATTACTGTGCTAAGTAAAAAAGAATCATCTGCATATTAGTGCACAATCCTTAGTGGGGGGGCATAGTTAAGGGATGCCTGGGGACAATGTACCCACACTGCCTCCTGAGAGGCTTCCTGGCCTGAAAAAACAAGTAAAAAATGTAATTTGAACAAAACCCCATGAAAATCCTCCACTGAGTTTCATGAGGCTAGGCCAGCTATTTTGCAGGCGCAAGCAGCCTGGAGCCTGGAGAAGCTGTGGGGGGTGGATTGCTTTAGATCCACCCCATCGGCGTTCTCCGCATCCTGGAGAAGGCCGGCAGGGGGGAGCTAAAGCAATCCACCCCCTGCCGCTTCTCCGAAGCCTGGTGAAGCAGCGAGGGGTGGATTGCTTTTAGATCCGTCCCACCAGCCTTCTCCAGCCCCGGTGTAAATGCCATGCAGGTGGAGCAAGCAGCATTTACACTACTGCAGTGGTCATACCACCTCCTAACTCATAATCTAGAAAGCTGAAATGTGATATTTGCACATTAAAAGATATCCTAGAAATACCAGCTTCACAATATGCATAGAAGCACATAGGTAGAATTTCCCACGATCTCAGATTGGTTATATAAAATTTGGAGAATTACCTATATGACAAAATTGATGTTTTGATGCTCTTTTTCACTTACTCAAAGTCTCTGTCACCCTCCACAACCTCTGTCATATAGGTTCAGGGTTATAGGTAGGCCAGGTAGTTCACCACCGAACTTGCCTCTTTTAAAACATATAAAGAGCCATGGAAGTTGCCCATGGCTTGAACATATAATTGGAGTGAATCAGGTGGAAATTACAAAGTTCCTTTTCAGTTTAACTTTTAACAATTTCCTTATTCATGCAGTTGGGATTCTTTGAGTGCATTCCTGGGGGCGGGGGAGAAAGTCGTTTGGAGACGTTGTGACCCCGTGCCAACATAAGTGCCCCCTTATCATGGTATAATGGGCACTTATGCTGGCATGGGATGCATTCCTGTCGGCACCTGGGCAATGTGGAGTTGCAATGGGCTCCCCCACTGCCGCAGCCTCTCTTGGAACTAAATCCCAGAAAAGAGCGGCAGCGCCAGCATGGGGGGAAGGAGGTCCCGGGGTGTTCCCAGGATGGAACTGACTTTAGTCTGCTTCTTAACCCCTTCCAGCCCCAGAACGCCCTTCACTGTGTCACAGGCCTGAGTGATAAGGAGCCTGTACCTGTGGCATTCCTATGAATCTTATGAATAAAGCATAGAAGTAAAAGCATATAGAGGCTTCTCTGAAAAGAACTGATATGGAGAATGAAGTGGAGTAAAGGTTATGCTGGCTAAGACTATTTTAAGATAAATAAAACTGCAAAGCTACAAGGTTATGATATGCACTGTTGCCCGCTTGATGGTTGAGTCTGGAAAAATATCGGCATCGCTTATCCAAGGTACCTTTACCCCTTCTTGACATTAACAGGAAGGTCATTTCTGCCTGGAAGTTTAGCCCCTCTGATAAGCTGCCTTATGAGGGGATATTGCTACCATCTAATGACAGTATAACAGATGGTGACCTTGTACTTGTGAACTTGGTGACTTAATGCCAGGAACATGGTAATGATTTCTTCACAGACCAAGTGACAGACAATGGCACCACCATGTGTGACTCAATGCCAAGTGGTATTAGTGTAGCCTGCCCAGGGCAGAGAAGGTGCTAGTCTCTCAGCTCAGCTGATCCCTGGTCTGAGAGAATAAAAGCCAGCACCAAACTGCCAGAAGGCAGAGAGTTGACGGAAGATGGCTGAGGCTGTCTGACCTCACTCTCCACATCTCCAGAGATGTAAAACTTGGAAAGAAGTTGGTAAAGGACAATGCTGATTGTCTGGTTACCAGTTTTCTCTGTCTCTTGCGTGAGACTAAGAGAGAATAACTGGAGGACAGCCTCATTCTGTCTAGCCTTGCTCTCTCCATCTTGAAAGATGTAAAACCTAGGATTGTTAGTGAAGGACAATACTGTTGTCTGGTCATTAGCTTTCCTCATCTCTTGCGTGAGATGTAAGAACTGAGTGAGTTCTATTATTTCATAACTTGCGTGATATGGAACTCTACCATTTCACAAGTTCTTTGTGAGAATGGGAAAGACTCTCTTTGAGAGGGATTCATGTCCAGATGACCTGCCAAGGCTGGATGTCTGGAATGAATGCTTGTGGACTATTCCATATGATGGAGGCTCTTAGTATTCCTACTAACCTTACTGTGGGGTCTAAGAGTATTGGATCAGTTCCATATTTTGAAACACTGACATCTCATTAATCCTAGTAAGAATTGATGGGTTTTCACTGAATGATCTAAATGGTCTGACTTGGCTTTCCTTGAGAAACATGGAAGTTCTGAAACCCAAGTTACAGAATTGGTCTCTTCAGTTCTCAGCATCAGAAACAGGATTCTTAGATACTCTTAGAGATTACTCTAAACAACCAGAGATATCTCTCAGGGTAAAGAGTCAGAGGTTTCCTCAACAACACAGAGGACGCTTCTACACTCAGTGACAATGAGTGGCATACACAGTATGCATACCCAGATTACATTATGTCTATAGAGCGCTTACCTGGAACTAAGGTTCATACAGGTTCTCTCTACATATTGAATTTAAAGCTTACACATAATGAATTATACATAGCACATAAGCTCTGCATTGCTGACTGTTAAGATACACACATACTTTCAGCATGTATGTAGCATTCCTGATCTTAACAATGATCAAGAAGTCCATAAACATAGAATAGATTAAATACAAAGCTTATGGTATTCTATCCTCTGCACACAGCATTGGGTAATGCCAACACATACTGAAACATATGAATATCCTAAACATGAGTTAGGTCCTTTACAAATCTACCTAAGCTAAGCATATGAGCTGGAGAGATTTGGAAATAGTATAAGGTTGTACTTGGTTTAATACAACTTATGTTTTATATCCTAGGTACTCTGAATTAAGATGCTTTTAACTATAACAGGTCTTTTCCCATTGTACTAATCATATTTTGACAGGATTTCTGTAACTGTTATATTCTTGAATGAAATGAAGTTACAAGTTCAAGGTTTGAACTCTCATATAGAGAAATATAAAGAAACATAGAAAGTGCTTACAAAGATTGTTTAAAACTGTTTGCGTATATCATAATGTATTTTATGACATGTTTTGAGAGTGTGTAAATATTTACATACATATATATATATATATATTATGTGAAATAAATGTTATTTAAAGGAAGTTCCTTGTTTATAAATTTTCTGGCACACTTCAATAGAAAGTCTACAGTAGCGGGAATTATCATTGACTCCTGTCTGTGAGATCTCGCTGAATAAGATAGCTTCACTTCTCAGTAAGTGATACATTCTAAGAGTGTAGACACGAGTCGTGACAACTGTTGCAGCATGGCTACGACACCAAAAAAGGTATCGCAGCCCTGCTGTTTTCAATGGGGGCATTTCCCCCATTTCCACTTTTTTAAGGCTTTTTTTATTGTCCATGGCGGCTGGGAGGCCTCTCTGAGGAGGCAGCATGGCTGTGCTGCTCCCAACTGCCATGGATCCACCCCCTCTCAGGAATGGGCTGCCCATTATAAATTGACCTTTTTCTAGTGAGCTCTTCTGCCTCACACTTCACTCAGCCAGTCTGACTCTCCCAAGTGAACCAATGGCTGCTTTCAATTGTCCCTCTCATCAACTTTCCGTCAGCTCCCATTGGTCACTCTTAGGGAGAAATGGGACCTAACCTGTATGTCACAGATGTATTAGGAACAACAAATATCTGTTTAGTGTTTGAGTCTTGACAAATTCATTATGCATCGGACATTCTTGATTACGTATTAGAATAATAAGCCTACAGATGTAAGTTGACCATATAGCTTTTTTTCAAACAATTGTAAAAAAAAAAATCAAGTCTTTATTATATAAGTACAATGAGTGTAATAAAAAGTCATGCTAGATGCATTTGAAAACAGGAATTGGTTCATCTTATCCACAAAAGTGAACCAGCTCAGAACAGTTACGGTACTTTCACCCAATAAAAAAATACGTAGTTTGGTACTCATGTATCTTGTGAATACTAAATAAACACTACCAAGTTGGGACATCTAACAAAATGTAATGAATGACTACTTTCTCTTAATAGCAGACAGAATGCTGAGCCAGCAAAACCACACATGGAATTGAAGACTGAGCTGCAGGAACTCTTGTTTCATTGACTCACGTTGTTTATATCCTTTGCCCCTCTTTTATTTTGCATATATTGCCCATTTTCTCTCTCCCCAACATTTTAAACAGGCAGTCTGCATAATCAGCAGATATATCACGCTCTCCATTTTCTCCCAATATGCCAACCCTGTTATTGTCTTTTAATGGGAAACAGACTGGAGCTGTACTCTGCTGAATAAGAATGGGCTTGTTACTGCCAAATGTTGCTCGCTCTCTCCTATGCCAGTTTAACAAGATATGACCTTATCACTGCTACAGAACTAAGAAAAGTCAAAAACAAGACATACGAACTCCGCCCTGTAGTGTTCAAGCACAATCTTTTTGAAATGAGTTTACTTGCAAAAAGTTTGCATGACATCTGAAGAATCATAGGCAGCATTGGTGGGGCATTAAATTACAGAAAGGAGAAGGCAACTGAAACATGCTGCACAAGGATAGTTATTGTCGGCTATTGTCCCAGTTGGCATTGCTTGGTATACGCGGAAACTTGGACAGAAACCAAACAATGTAGGGAAGAACTGAGATGAGCTACATTAAATGCAAATGTTCACAAATAAACACTTGTTAAAAGATAAAAAAATATTAACATAATCACGAAGCTTCTTCCATTATTTTAAAGCTGTACTAATTATGCAGAGCAGCACCGAGAGAAGTATAAAATCACTATAGCAACCATAAAGTTTTAATTAGTGTTGCTTTCTGATGTTTCTGGGTATTTACTTTGGCAACTGAAAGATTTATCTCAGCTTTCCACTATAGAAAAAGACCATACAATTAAACTTCTTAGGACAGGATGCGTCTTAGCACAGGTGCAGAGCCTATTCAAAGGGGCCTCCATACTAACAGCCTGTAGCTGCTTTCCCCTTCTTAGCACGTACACATGCATCACATTAGAACATTATGGATTAGGATGTCTACATATACTTTAGAGAGGAGAATCTGAAATTTTTACCAAGCAAGATCTGACTCCACTTCCACTTAGCATTACCATAAATGCTCCATTTAGAGCATAATTCTTCCCAACATTTGTGAATAGTCAGAAACCTTCTGAACTGACAGCTGTTTTGGAGCTTTCTTTTTCTGGTTTCAAATTATTGGGCAGTGGTTAAAGGAAGGTTAAAGGACACTAAGGGGATCAGATTGACTCATCAGGCTAGGCATAGTGGTACAATGTTGGACTAGGACTGGGTTTGAATCCCCATTCTGCCATTAAGGCTTGCTGGCTCCATCTTAATCTTTCAGCCTAACCTACCTCACACCATGTGATAAGTGACTTTGGGTTCCAATTAGTGAGAAATGTAGTATATAATAAATAAACAAATGCATACAGAAGCCAGATCCAAGCCCATATAGATTAAACTTTTCTTATTTTAACGTTTTATGTTTTTATAAGGTTTTGATGAGGTTTTGCCATTTGTCAATGATTTGGCAAAAACTGTTTTAAAAGTTTGATCAGAATCAGCTCCTTGGCTACAGAATTGATCCTCTGTGGGATTCTTTTTGAGAAAAGGAAGGATATTAGGGTTTTGCAAAGAAAAAATTGGTAAATTTCAGGTTCAGGTTTATTGGGCCTGATTTCCCCCCCAGTAAACCTGAAATAAGCCAAATACCCATACCGGTAAATATTGGTATTCAGCTTATTTCCAGGTTTATATATATAAAAAAAATCAGGCCCATTTTGTGTGTGTGTGTGTGTGTGTGTGTGTGTGTAAAGTGTGGTCAAGTCGCAGCCGACTTATGGCGACCCTTTTTTGGGTTTTCGTGGCAAGAGACTAACAGACGTGGTTTGCCAGTGCCTTCCTCTGCACAGCAACCCTGGAATTCCTTGGTGGTCTCCCATCCAAATACTAACCAGCAGGCCCCTTATAGTCTATGGGGAAAAAGTTCAAAGCTCCTGTGGGGGCGTTTTTGGAGGTAGAGTTCCCAAATTTTCAGGGTAGCTTGAAGGGACTCTCTTTGCATGAACCCCAAAGTTTGGTGAAGATTGGATCAAGGGTCGAATTTTATGAGGTCCAAAAGGGATTGCCCCCATTCCCCACAGGAAAAATTGCAAAGTTCACACAAGAAGACATCAAACTGCCAAAAAAAACCTCTCTCTAAATTCAACAATGAGAACGATGACGACAACAACAAAGCAGTGCCCCCCCCCACAATCAAATCACCCCCACCTTTCAGGTGAAAGCCAACAACTAATTTCGGGTTTATTTTCGGTTCAGGTATATCAATATGCACAACCCTAAAGGATATTTATTTGTGACAATTTGCCTCATTCATTCTTGACTATTACCATATAAGTAAAGATGTCTTAATTCAATATTATGCAAAAGTCAGATGAAACACAGGGTTTCCTTCATTTTCTAAATTAAAACCCACCGCTGGATACTGTGGAAACCAAGCCTCTTTGCCATTAAGAGAGAACCAAACACTCACTTCTTCAGAGATGATTAAATGTTGATTCCAATGGAAGACATTCCTGGTACAGAAATTCACAGTATCCTGGGTTAACCCTGTTTCAGAAGATGCTCACCATGAGTACACTTGTGTTTTGAAGTATTACAGTATTTTTAGCCTTAGTACATTCCTGGTGACAGAAAACAGATTTCACTGTTGCAAAGATAAAAACAGTAGATAACAAGGAGTGAATGCAGCAACATAATTAAATGGAAACTGTTCCAGTTCACTCAAAATGGATCACAATTTGTATAGTAACTGTCCCAATTCTGTCAAGTCTGGCTCACAGAAGGCTATTGAACCCAGATTTAGATCAGTGATTTTCAACCTTCCAAGCTTCAGGGAAGTGCTTCCATATTGATTGGTCTCCAAAGGAATCCTTGCATGTTTGTTATGGAACCCTTGTACATAGGAGTAGATTGCATTCTTGGTCATGTTGTCAGTGTGCATTGGTTTATTTGTTTTTAAAATTGTATCCCATTTTATATCCTCACAGCGAGAGGAGGCAGTGGCAAGGCAGAATGTCAGGGGGCACCCTAAGCCTGAGCAGGTACATGAGCACATGTGGCGCAAGAGGTGCCCTTACACCCAGACTGCCTTTTGGGATGCTCCTGCCCTTCCTCTTCCCACAACAGACCCCTTGTGAGGTAGGTGGGGCTGAGAGAGTTCTGAGAGAACTGTGACTAGCCAAAGGTCATCCAGCTGGCTTCACGTGGAGGATTGGGGAATCAAACCTGGTTCTTCAGATTAGAGTCCACCACTCTTAACCACTTCACCACGCTGGCTCTCTTCATAAGCCATCCTGTGAAAGCAGCACCAGGATAGGACTGCCAACACCTTAGAGGAAAAAAATGTCTTTCCCCTGTAACAGCATCATAATGGATGAACTAGAGCAGTTGAAGCTTTTCAGTGAGGTGTAAGTAAATAACATCACCTGGTTAAAAAAATTCCCATTAAGCCTCTATTAAAGGGACATGACACCTTTTCTCTAGGTTGTTGGCAATGCTACACTAGGGTTGTATGTGTATAGTAAGTGCCATCAAGTTGCTTCCAACTCATTACCCACCAAGAAGTACTCATCTTAGCCTGCTGTTGTACTTTTAGGGAGTACCTCTAAGCAGGTCTACTCAGAAGTAAGTCCCATGTTAGTCAACAGGGGCTTACTCCTGGGAAAGCGTTCTTAGGATAGAACCTTAATGCACAGAGATCGACATATAAAGCTTTCACCCATTGAGCTGGTGTTAAAGGCACAGTTATAGGGGCCGGGCCAAGAGATGACAGTACTGCCCCAACATGGCACAAGCAGGAGAAATGGACCAATGACTGGAAACCTTGGGGAAGGACTGTTAGGCTGAAGGAAACATTGCCTATAATGATTTCATTTGTCATGGTGTTATTTGGTTTCAGAAGTATTTTCAAAACTTTTTTTAAAAGAGGCTTGCCATATACAATGTGCCTTAATTAGAAATACTCCCATTTATTTCTTCTGAAATACCTCTAAAACAGCAATTTGAATAGCTTGCCAGTCTCTGTTCTATTGTTGACTGTTGTCTAGTTGCTGCATTCAATCAAAACTGCAAAACTGCCCAGGGGATTTTTTTATTATCAAAGGAAAGCATCTCACATGTTTTGAGGCTCTGCTATTCAAATAGTTCTATATTTTGGTACGGAAGCCTTTGGTGCAGTTTAGAGGGGGAAATTACCTTTTCATGAATTTCTGTTACTCCTGACAGTGACGGAAAATCATTTTCCCTCCTTTGTGCAATGGTCTCCTCCTGGCAACCACAATGCTATATCTAGGTGATAAAAAAATTACTAAGACCCAGACTTGAGGAAAATCCTTAAAGACGTTCATGACGCTAATGCATTTTGGTTTCAGCAGATTTACATATCTATTAAGTTCCAGCTTCCCAAATCTACTTCACTAAAGGGGTATCCAATTGTCTTCCCAAAAGCAGCATGACAGCTTCCTAATATTAACCTGTCATCCCCTTTCTTCTCTTTTTCTCACTGTGTTATCGCATAGCAGAGGTTCTATTTAATTAATATAAAGATATTTAATGGCAGCTAATTACTTTCATATGAGACTATGCAATTGCATTTTCTTGGGAAAATGGCAGGGGAGACAACACCTTAGAGTTTATTCAGAGGTGGATCTACTGTGAAAGTAATGAAGCTTAAGCCTCAGGGCCCCTAATCCTGGAGGGGCCCCCTGAAGCAACTTTTTTTTAATGAGTGAATTTCTCAACAAAATCAATGGATTTTTTTTAGTGATAGAATCATAAGCCAATGGGTTGAAGAACTTAATATTGATCTTAGCATATGCTCCAGTACCCATTTCATTCGGCCTCAAAATGTCCCTGTAATTGGTCAAATTTCAAAATTTTATCACGGGCTTGCAGTGCCCAAACCCCCAGCTGTATGCGTTGCCTGCTGGCCCTCAGCTGGTCGGTGGGAAGCCCGGTGGATTGGCGGGATTTTACCCGCCACCACTGGGCACTTGGCAACCCTATTTGTGGGGGAGGGGGCACAAAATATCTGGGTAACAAAGTTCAGGGGCTTTTAGAATGAGATCTCTTGGGGGATCTTCAGTGGACAGGCAGTACTCACTCCCCTGGTGTTATTTGGTTGACAAACAGCCACTCCAGCCTCTCCCCCCCCCCCACACCCCATCTCCCACAGAGAATTATGGCAGAGCTGCAAGTCTGGCTGGCTCTTTCTCCTTCCCTCCCTCCTTGGTGGGGGTGGTGCCCTTTTCCAGGACCGTTCCCCCTAACCCAGAACATCATTTGGAACCCTGGAAATAAATTAAGATTGATTTGACAATTGATTTCTAAATCCTTGACTTCTTAATGCAGCATTACAAAAAATCTTGCAGTACATAAAGGCAAGCTTCCGCTGTTTTCCATATTAAACAACATGCAGCTGTATTTATTGAATAAATTCATCTAACTTTGTTCTAAATCATTATAGGCATCTGAAGGGTTTGTCTGAGCCGTTTGGCTTTTCTTGTAGTTATGAGGGGGTTGGGGGGGGGGAAATAGCAACCAAGAAAGGAAGAGTGGCAGGTCAGCAGCTGTGGATACATACTTGTGTCTGAATTTAGCAAACCTTATTTCCAATTTGCATCATGTGTGGCATATGAAATGGATGTCTTCTGAGCACTGCTTGAAAACATTTATTTTCAGTGTTTTCCTACTTGTTTATTGAAACTCTAAAAGCTTGTGGGACCCATGCCTAGAGGAGATTTTTTACCTGTACCAAAACAAATCGATTGCAATTATTAAGCCAAATCAAACAGTATACATTTTTTAATGGGAAGAATGTATTTCTACCTTCTGAGATGTAACAGTTGTCTGTGGTCTTTGTTATAATGGCAAAGCACCGGCTGTAATATTATGCAAAAGCTGTTTTTCCTCTCAGGGCTACATATGGAACACAACAAATCCAAGCAGCAAGACCTTGTAGTCAACAGCTGGGAAGCTGCTATTTTATTTATGTTTTTATTTCTCCATAATCAGCATCCAAAGTTGCTACTACACTACCACATGGACATTCACACACAATCCTCCTTGGGTTAGTTAGCATAGAGATAGACATGGTATAATGGTTAGAATGCCAGACTTTAGCCAGGGAGGTTCAAGTTCAAATCCCATTCACTCATGAAGCTTACAGGGTGCCCTCACTATCTCTCAGCCTTATCTGCCCGACAAAATAAAACAGGTGGATGGGAAAAGAAGTGGGCAAACGTGCTATGCAAATAGGTCCACCAGGGGTGGTGGAGCTATTGGCCCCTTCCCTCAGCCTTTGACAAAGTATGATGTGCTATTGATTACGGTTGCCAGGTCCCTCTTTGCCACCAGCAGGAGGTTTTTAGGGTGGAGCCTGAGGAGGACGGGGTTTGAGGAGGGGGAGGAACTTCAATGCCATAGAGTCCTATTGCCAATGCGGCCAGTTTCTCCAAGTGAACTGATCTCTATCAGCTGGATATCAGTTTTAATAGCAGGAGATCTTCAGCTAGTACTTGGAGTTTGGCAACCCTAGCTATTGATTGGTACTAACCAATGCGTTAAGTTATGCTTAGCCTCATCAGAGTAGTCATAGAAGGTACACAAATATCCTGAAGCACAAACACCTACTCTAACTTTTTCCCTGAGATATCGAACTTGCTGCCAAAAGTGAATAAACTGATTGGAGAGAGTGTGGGACAAGGAGTTCTGCCATCCTGAAGAAGCCAACTCTGAACTAAGGGGTCAGGTGATGTAGTATCTGAAAAGGTATTTTAAGAATTCATATGAATGGCTCAAAAACAGGAAAGATTTCTGCTCATCCACCTAAGCAGGACCATCTGGAGACTTTCATTTTGGTTATGTTGTCATAGCTTTAATATAACCACACATTTATTCTAACTCTACTAGTGATAATAACAAACATTTAGATTTAGCATATAGATAAGCAAAGAAATATTTAATATCCCAGACTGATACAATCCATTTGAGAAGCAATGCTCATCAGAATGGGCATGATTGTGGATTATATGCATCATTTCCTCCACTCTGACTCATTGTAGTGTATATTCAGATAAGAACTGAAGTGATATTTCAGTTGTATTTTATTTACAGCATTTACATACTACTTCTCTCCCCAAAGGGACTCAAAGCAGCTCACAGAAAACTATGAAGTTACATTTTTTCAAACAAAACAAATCCCAAGATGGTCCAACAGTGAAGTTGCTTAACACAGGCCCCACCTGGGCCTTAAATAAAGGACAGGAAGACAAATTTACCTCAGGTGGGACTGTACATGGCTGTACAACTTGTTCTACTTCAAGGATACCTAAATTTAGCCAAGAGAGAGAAATAAATTCTGAACAGAATGAAAGTAGACCTAAGAACATAAGAAGAACCGAGTGGATCAGACCAATGGTCCATCTAGTCCAGCATGGTTTAACACAGTGGCCATCCAGTTGCCCTGGAGGGCCAAACAAATAGGCCATAAAGGCCAAGGCCTTCTCCTGTGTCATCTGCAAACTTTGTCAGTACATTACTCACCCCTAGTTCCAGGTCATTTATGAACAAATTAAATAGTACCAGTTCCAATACCAATGCTTGTGGGACCCACTGCTTACTTCCCTTCATTGCGAGAACTGTCCATTTATTCTTGCTCTTTGCTTCCTGTCATTTAACCAGTTTTTAATCCATAGGAGAACCTCTTATGCCATGTCTGCTATGTTTACTTTGGAATCTTTGGAGAGGAACCTTCTCAAAAGCATTTTTAAAGTATAAGTATATAATGTCTACCAGGTCGCCATTATCTACATGCTTGTTCACTTTCTCAAAGAACTCCAAAATGTTGCTGAGGCAGGACTTCACTTTGCAGAGGCCATGCTAATTTTCCCTTAGCAGGTTTTATTCCTGTATGTGCCTAAGAATTCTATCATTGATTCCAATTTCTACTAATTTGCCTGGTTCCCCTGGAACCCTTTTCAAAAATTAGTGGAACATTTGCTACTCTTCAGGCTTTTGATGCAGCAGCTGAATTTAGTGATAAGTTACATATATGGGTTAGTAGATCAACAATCACACATTTGAGTTCCCTAAGAACTTTCAGGTGCATGCCATCAGAACCTGGAAACATATTGGTTTGTAATTTCCCCAATAGGTCTAGAACTTAATCTCTCATCACCTCAATTTGACTCAGTTTCTCAGACTCCCTTCCTGAAAATAGTGGCTGTGGCATCAGTACCTGCTTCATACTTTCCACAGTGAACACAGAAGCAAAAAATTCATTGAGCTTCTCGGGCATCTCCCCATCTTACTTTAGCAATTTCTTTATTCCTTGGTCATCCAAAGGCCCAACTGCTTCTCCAACTGGTTTCTGCTCCAGACATTTAAAAGAAATGTTTATTGTTTACCTTGAGGCTTTTAGCAACCTGCTTGTTAAATTCTCCTGTTCTTTTTTTTGCATGCCTACATACATTTACTTACATTTATTTTGCCAGAACCAGTGGTCCCTTCTGTTCAATTCATTGTGGCAGACCTTCCACTTTTTAAAATAAACCTCTTTACTTGTTATAGCTTCCTTGACCTGGGTTCTTAACCATCCAAGCATTCTTTTTGATTTGGAACTGCCTTTCCTAATCTGGGGAATTAATTCTATCTGGGCTTCAATTAGTATGGTCTTAAACTGCTTCCAGGCATCCTCTAGGGATTTAATTCTCTTGTTTCCTTTCAACTTCGTTTTAACAATTTCCCTCATTTCTGTAAAGTTTCCTCTTTCGGAATCAAATATTTCAAAAGCTCATTACCCCTCTGTTTGGCTCTGTGACCAACTGTTCCAGTGCACAGTAATGTATGATGTTTAGGAATATCATTTCTACAGCATGAATTGAGCACATGTTTATCCAGTCAATGTGAGGATAGTTGAAGTCGCCAAGTATCCTTGTCCTTCCCATGGTTCCCTGGCTCTACCTCCAAATCTCCATCAATTTTCCAACCCAGAGGTGGCAACCCGAACAGCATCTCTAGCTAAAAGATCTCCGTACTAGAAATCTACTGTAAATCAGAATAGATAATAGTGGGCTAGGTGGAGCAATAGGCTCTTTAAGTTTAAAGTACATGTGTATTTTTTCTACTATAAGAGGTTTGTAATTAATATACTCATAGTATAATTCCATTTCTAAGTCAGATCTGTTAATGCCATTTCTCATTTTGAAGCAATATAATATTCTCAGGAGAGAATCTGAGCGATGGGCTTTTTGAGCCTGAGGGCTGGATCAGCAGTCTTCAAATATTGCATTAATGCATCTTAGTGGTCTCTCCGGCAAAAAGAATTCACCTGTAAATCACTTCCAGTGGCTAATGGAACTACTTTGTTTTAAATTAATTTATAGGGCTGCAAAGTTAGCTCATTACTACTCAACAACCAAACCATTTATAAATATAGTAAGTGCTCCAAATCTGAAGGGAATATTTCTGACATTCAGGGGTGGTCAAAAATCTCCTAACATGTCAGTTAATTTAGCCTCTCGCAATCTGGTTTTGCTTTCCTGGGGAGTAGGAAGCTGCATGAGCAGTGAACTGATTTGTGATTGGGCGGGGGAAGTTAGCTGATTTTCCTGTCAAAGATGTTGAACGTTATTAGCATTTTTGCATGCAGCATTTCCACTTCCCAGTTATTGGTGCACTGTTTTATGGATTCTATTATCATAGTTTGGGTGTTTGTGTCTGGGGCTTCACTAAATAAGTGGAGGGAAAGGATTTTGCACATACTGGAAGGTATGCAGGGCAGGTGACAGGTAGAGACAGGGGTTATGGCTTGCTTTCTTGTGTTATAAGCAGCCAAACTGCCTGCCATGTAGAGGATAGAGGCAAAGTATTTGATTGTACATGCTGGCAGGCAGGAATGCTGCAGAAACTGATGTTCCATAGTGGAAAAGGCATCTGGTGACAGGCGGCCCTCCTGCCCTGCAGACCGGTGAAAAGGGTAGAAGCAGAAACCTAAGGCCTAGAGTTCATCAAGGAAAGGTATAAAATGTATGGGGGGGGCAAGTGTTTCCAGTTTTCGCTCTTCTGTGCACTCTGGTTTTGTTTAAAATAGATACATGCCCCCCCTGCTGTTTAACAGCCCGATCCTGAAGGGGGGGTTAGATAGGAAACATCCAAGAACAGCACCACCATGCCCCCTCTGGAGAGGCTTCCCAGCCAGAAAAAAACACACACAAAAAGCTATTTTTGCACAAAATCCTGTGAAACTCCCCCATTGGGTTTCACAGGGATATAACAGCTATTTTGCAGACGTAACTCCACGTCTGCAAAATGGCGCATTCCCAGGGTGAAAGGGCTTTGGAAGCTGCCTAAAGGCAGCTCCACCCCCAGGATGTCAGTGTGAGCACTTACGCTGGGAGAATGGTCGTTCAAAGCAGCACAAAAGCCCAGAGAATGGTCAGATTGCATATAGTAAAATCTGTAATGGTCTCCACCAATTCATTGCCTGCATGAGGCACTCCCTGGGAGCCATCCATAAGCCACTTTGAGATTCTCGAAGGTGACAGGAATATGATAAATATAACTGAGTAAGAAAAGGTCTTGCAATAGATGTCTTTATCTAAAAGTTTATTTGGAAATTGATTTTCGCCAGTTAGTACTGTGACAGTTCTGGAACGGAGTCCTAGCATTGAACTGAAAACCACAGGTTTTCAGGCTGATTCAAAGGCATGTCATAGCCTGTAGATGTGCTACCCAAAGAGAGGTGCACTTAAAAAAAAAAAAAAATCTCCACAACAACCCTATGAGAGAAGCTATGGAAATGTTCCTGGCTGGGCAGGGGTTTAAACTCAGAGCTCTCAAATCCAAGTCCAGCACAATATCCTCTATACCTCACAGGGTCTCTTTGTTTTCATTTGATGATTGCTTTAATGGAGGAAATGATACAACCTCTCACCCTCATACACGGAGATAACAGTGTATGGCTTTCAGTTTAAAAATCTTTCTGAGGGGAGTAAACCTTCCTAAGTCACAGTGAGAAGTCTTGATGAAAAACCATTCTAAATGTTAATATAATCTCCTGATCTTCCCTTCTGTAAGAAACTGGTGACCTTTTCTGATATGTAGTGACTCACACATCCTCCAACAAGTGGTAAAACTTCATTATTTTCCCCTTCATGCTCCAAAATCTAAAGATGACACACGATCCATGTAATGATGTTCACATTGTCAAACCAGCATACATCATATCCCAGTTCCTGTCCTCAACTTGATGAATTTCATTTACATCACACCTCATTAGAAATGAATTTTAAAGTCTTTTTGATGACTTTAGACCATGTAAGTTTGATGGGTCTTCCCCACAATTTGTTCCAGCACTCTTTCAGGTGTGTGGTGATTTTGCGGTGTGAGAGAAATAAAAATCAGCAGCTATTTCAGAGTATGATGCATATGAAAGTGCCTTAGACTGATATATTCTGGTCTGTCTAGTCTAGTATCAACAGCAGCTCTTCAAAGTGTGCCCACTGCTTGCTGAGATCTTCTCAGTAGAGAAGCCAAGGGTTGTGTGATGAATTTCCTGGGGCCTCAGTACTATCCCACAGGCTTTCCTCCCTCCATCATAATACGATTTCCTGCCTAATCCACTGAACGTGGGGTCCCAGTGGGAAATTAAAAAGAGAAAACCAGTTCAAGGAGATGGGATCTGAGTACTGCATAAATTGACCAATACTGGATTGATAATTGAGGAAAACTGATAGGGACAGGATGGTTTGCTTTTCAAAAACGCAGTTTATTTCAGGAAAAAACACACAACTAGGTAAATATTAACACTTAAGCAGGAGTTATGGCATGTTAGGTTTTATATAGTGCACGCTTCAAGATAACACTGTCTTGGGCATGGGCAGGTTTATGACATATTTCCACAGTCTCTGCTGTAACTATGTTACAAACCACAACCAGCAAAATCCCCTACTGACCTACTGTAACATACGCAAATGCAGAAACTTGACCAAAGATCTGATATCTCCCTCAGCTCTTTAATTCATACACATCTCTCCCTGTCTCTAACCTCACTTATGACGAATACAACCCCATCCCCAGATCTTAACTTCTCCTAGCACAACTCCTTTTGGATGATTGAAAGCACTGCTCTGACTGGCTGCTCTGTCTCTGGGGTACATTTCTGTGCTCTAGCTGTCACAGCTTGCATTTGGGATTTTCTGTATTAAAATTCTGCGCTCTGTAATTGAGCAATAATCCCTCCTATAAAAATACATTGCCTTTTATAGGAAGTCCCTCCTTTATTTCCTTGGGGACATTTATTTACTTCATTTATACTCTACCTTTCTCCCTTATGGGGACCCAAGCTGGCTTAAATCATTCTCCTCTACTCCATTATATCTTGACAACAACCCTGTGAGAAAGATTTGAGTGAAAATGTATGAATAGCCCAAGGTTACCCATGGCAGAGTAGGAATTTGAAGCTGGGTCTCTGAGATCCTCGTTCAACGCTCTAGCCACCACATAAACAGGAAGAGCTAGCTTCACTTCAGGGTCAGTCTGTTAATGAGTAACCATAACATGTAATCCTCATAGGCTTGCCAATTGTCCAGTGGGGGCAGGCAAAAGCCCCCCAATCCACCAGGCTGCCCGCTGGACCTCAGCTGGTCAGTAGACAAAAGAGGGCCAGATGGAGGGGGAGGTGCACAATGCACACACATTAGGGTTGCCAACTGCCAGGTAGTAGCAGGAGATCTGCTAATTCAACTGATCTCCATCCGATAGAGATCAGATCACCTGGAGAAAAATGGCAGCTTTGGCAATTGAACTCTATGGCATTGAAGTCCCTCCCCTCCCCAAACCCCGCCCTCTTCAGGCTCCACCCCCAAAATCTCCTGCAGGTTGCGAAGAGGGACCTGGCAACCCTAATGCACATGCAACCTACCGGCGTCACTGCCGGGTTTACCCAGAAGCAACGCAGATCCTCTAGCAATCTCTGCCGAAACTCCATGTCACTTCCAGGTAAAGTACATCTGTGTGGCGTGCCCCACCAGCCACACCCCCACAAAGCTCCTGTCAATGGAGCAGAGGGCCCCGGCAACCCTAAATCCTCAAGCCATTAGTGGAGAAAGCAAGTGAAATGTGGCATAAACATAATTAAGGTATTGGCTGAGGCAAGACTCAGTACTAAAGTGCAGACTCATGAGGGCTGGCCATTCAGATGGCTATAGGTAAGTTGCAGGCACTTCACACAGAACTTTCATCCCAAGTAACACAAACTCACTGAAGAATTCACAGCGTAACATTACAAATTAGTATGAATGCTAAACAATTAGTGTGGCCTGTGTAATTCCTTTATTGTATTCTAGCATGTGTGTATATCCACTGTGTTGTTAGCTTCTTTTGTTCAGGAAATAAATCAGATTAAAGTTTCTAAGTATGTGATTGTCCCACAGTTTAATGAAAGGGTGTGTTGCTTCAGGAAACTGTTTGCCGTAACAACAACAATTTATTTTGGAGTCGCAATGAAACAAAACACCTATTAAAGCAAAGGAGTCATGCACAATGAGATCAACAATTAGTTAAAGTACTCTGTCCTTCTTTCTCCTATAATCTTCCAGCCTTTCCTCTGGGGTATACCTTTTCCCCTAACAGACAGCTGCTCTTACCAGTATCGACAAGCATTCACCATCTTTCTTGCTGTTTAGGCTCAATCACATCCATCTCTTTTTCTACAAGACCACTGCATTTGTCAATAGCCCTATAGCTAAATTAGTTTTGTGGAAAGTTCCAGCATTCTGAAGTGAATGAAAAGCAAATAATCAGTGACTATGATCGTGTGGTCAACTATCTACCAGTAGTTTGGTTTTCATTAAGCTGGTGTTTATATGAAATATCAACCCCATGCATTTTAAACCAACATATAAATCCCTATGAGAATACACAGCTGGCCAACTAAAAACTAATCTCCCCAATCCCATCTGAATCCACTGACTTTTCTTGAACATGTGGCTTAAATGTTAATAAATTCATCAGTAAATACTATAAATACTGTTTAGTATTTTTCTAAACAGAAGAACTTCAGCCACTACCTGTGGCTGATGAATTACATAATAATGAAGAATAATTTTAACACCCACAATATCAGAAATAAAAAATAAACTGAGCCTTTGGAAAATCCATCACAACAATTTGGGAAACCAGTAAGACTTGTATGAGAGGGAACTTAATAGCTATAACTTCAAAAATAAATAAATAAATAAATAAATAAATAAAGGGAGGGAGGGAGGGAGGGAGAGAGAGAGAGAGAGAGAGAGAGAGAGAGAGAGAGAGAGAGAGAGAGAGAGAGAGAGAGAGAGAGAAGAAAGAAAGAAAGAAAGAAAGAAAGAAAGAAAGAAAGAAAGAAAGAAAGAAAATAATGGACAGAATCTATATGCTGGAGGAACAGCATACAAATTGCCTTTAAAACGCAATTTTAACTGAGATTAAGCAATTAAGCAACAAATTAGATATGCTTGAAATTGAGGAGATAAATACAGATTTTTAAAGCAGAAGCAATTTGAACATGTAAGCAAACCTGGAAGATATTTGGCACATTATTTAAGGAAAGAAACTGAAAGAATAATAATAACAAAAGTGAAGAAAGGAGATTGAGCAAGAAGAGTTGGGTTTTATATGCCGATTTTTTCTACCTTTTAAGGAGAATCAAACCAGTTTACAATCTCTTTCCCTTCCTCTCCCCACAACAGACACCTTGTTAGGTAGGTGAGGCTGAGAGAGCTTGAAGAAAACTGTGACTAGCCCAAGGTCACCCAGCTGGCTTCATGTGTTGTAGTGGGGAAACCAACCCGGTTCACCATATTAGAGTCCACTGCTCATGTGTAGGGAATCAAACCTGGTTCTCCAGATTAGAGTCCATCACTCTTAACCACTATACCATGCTGACTCATATAAAAAAGAGATACAGGAACAGTTTTCTCTCTTCAGAATTATAAAAAAAGGATTCAGCAACAGAAGAAAGAATAGAGGAGTATATAAAAAGAATACATACTGAAAAGTTCACATCTGAACACAGGGATATATTGAATCAAACTATTACAATTCAAAAAATATCACAAACTATTAAGAAATTGAAAAAAACACAAAGTGCCGGGCCGAGATGGACTTACAACAATGTATTATAAGTGTTTGGAAGAAAATTTGATACTACCACTGCAAAAAGTTGTGAACGAAATAAGCAAAGAAAATATTGTCCTCATCTTGGCAGGAAGCTTACATAACATTGATACATAAAGGCAATAATCCAATACTACCACAATTTTACAGACCCATCTCATTGCTGAATGTGGATTATAAATTTTTTACCTCAATAATGTCAGAGAAACTAAGGAAATGTATAACAAAACTAATTCGTACAGATCAAACTGGTTTTGAACCAAAGAGATTCATGAAAGACAATGTATGTTTTGTGATTAATGCAATAGAATTTGTTGTGGGGGGTGAGGAGAAGAAAGCAGTATTTATGTTCCTAGATGCTGAAAACGCATTTGATAATATAGCTTGATCTTTTTTTTTTTTTTTTTTTTTTTTTACAATACAATACAATACCTTTATTGGCATCTTGGAATAACAAAACATGCCTAACAGCCGCCAAAAATAGGTTAAAATCATTCTTATTATTCATTAGTAATGATAATTTATCGATTAAAATTGAAGTTTATAAAATACTTAAGCTCTCTTGAACCAAATGATCTTTGGAGATTCTTTCAGTGAGGGCTGTAGTTAAAAGGAGGCTACTAAAGCAGTGAGGTTACTGTCCAGATCTGCTAAAAGGAGGCGAGTCAGATCCCTTTTTGATCATATACACCGAGGATCTGGCAGATGGCTGAGCATTAAATGGCGAGGTCTGCTGTGGAATGGGCACTGAATTGGGTTCTGGCCTTAGGAAACTAACCTATTTTGAAGAAATTGTAACACATGAGAATGACCACATGTTTTCTAACCTTTATGGAATTATACAGTGTTCCAATGCTAACTGTAGTGAAAAATACTCTTTCCATATGGGAAAAAGGTTTGAAACATACAATGACAGAAGAAGTTCATTCTTATATAAAAGGTAAAAGTCCCTTGTGCAAGCACCGGGTAATTCCTGACCCATGGGGTGACGTCACATCCCGACATTTTCTAGTAAGACTTTGTTTACAGGGTGGTTTGCCAGTGCCTTCCCCAGTCATCTTCCCTTTACCCCCAGCAAGCTGGGTACTCATTTTACCGACTTCGGAAGGATGGAAGGCTGAGTCAACCTTGAGTCGGCTACCTGAAACCAACTTCCGTTGGGATCAAACTCAGGTCGTGAGCAGAGCTTGGACTGCAGTACTACAGCTTACCACTCTGCGCCACGGGGCTCTTAATAATTTCATTCTTACCCATGGTTTTATATTTTCAATTACTCTATCATTTAGAGAAAACGTGTTGAAAATGCTACACCAATGGCATTTAACTCCACACAAAATTGCAAAAAATATACAGAAGTCCTTGAGATGCTTGCTGTTTTTGTGGGTCTGATAACACTGACTACATGCGCATGTGGTGATCTTCCTGAAGGGTAAAAAAATACTGGTCATCAGGGGTGGAATGTAAGAAAAAGGGTCTAGAGCTAGAATTCCCTTATACCTCAGAAGCTATTTTGTTAAGAAATGCATAACGATAAACATTTATTTGAATACTCACATTGACCACATTACCAATGCAACTGGCATGCTATCATCGAAAGGCTGAGAGCAAGAAATAATGTTCATAATAATGGGTTGGATCTGAACCAATTCCATTAGTGCACAAGAAAGCAGGGTACCCTCTTGACCTCTGGACAAGCTATGGTGGGGAGTTAGGGGACTCACAAGGACAAAAGCCACACAGGGCAGAGCTATAGTAAGCAGGGAAATTTGGTGAGATCTCCCCTCCGACCCCTTATACCTGCCAAAAAGTTGGATGAATCCAACCAACAATCTGTAAAATTCAGATTTGCTGCTACTCACGGCCATTTTTACAAGGTCAAGTCAACCTTTGCATATCAAGGTGCCTTCAATTCAAATGATCACAGAATCACTTAAAAGCAGCAGTCTGCAGATCCTCTGAAAAAGAACAAAGAATCTGCACAGGCATCATCAATTACCTTTTGGTTCCACATTCTGGGGATGGCAGCCAAAACAGTTTTCCCAAGCAATAAGAGTGGTGTGGTCTTGCTTTCAGTCCTGTCAGCATATGAGGGGATCTATTCTGGGCAACTAACAGCCCATTCCTGAGAATGGGGCTGAAAGTTGATAGGAGGCGGTGTGACCTCGCCGCCAGCGTAAATGCGTATAATCACGCGATTACACACATTCACGCCGGTGGCGAGGCAAGTCCTGCCGGCGGCCAAGCGCCGTGGGACTGTGCCTCCCCCCTCCGCCAGCACGGCCTCTCTGTGGCGCTGGCAACTGTGTGGAGAGGCCACGCAGGCGGAGCCACCGCTTGGTCGGCTTCCTACCCACTTTCAGCCACTTGCGCCGGCAGCCATAACAGCGTTGCTGCGCCTGCTATTTTGCAGGCACAGCCTTGCTGTTTTCAATGGGGCGAAAAGCCCCAGTTAAACAAAAAAAAGCTGCAAAACGGCTTTGGGAAAACGGCTTAGGGAGAGGCGCCGCTGCACCTCTTCCCCGCCGTCCCCGTATGCCTCAGCTCAGGAATGGGCTGTAAAGCATTTGAACAATTTTCAAGGACACGCTAAAGTAAAACACACGATATACATCTAAATAGGATAACAACAATGAAGAATAGTAGGAAAGGAATGGCCAGAGAGATTACCAGTTTGCCCTGCATGTACAAGAAAGACAATATAACAATTGATTTTCCATACAGTTTTTGCTGTTGCTTTTGCTAGCTAGCCAGTCTACTGTTTCTAAGGAAACACAGGTTCTTTCTGACAGAAGAGAAAAAGAATTGACTGGGCATTTAGCACTGTGTTCTTGATCTCTATTCACTAGGGATTGTCTGATGGATATCTCTTGTCATGACTGCTAAGGGCTGTTCACTGGACTCCCCATTTTTTAAGATATTCAAGAGATTTTTTTTAAAAGGCCCAAATATGGAAGAACTGTGCTCCATACAACCTAGAGAGTCTTGTGAAAACACATCCTGTTACATTCTGTACAAACTCCAGCTACAGCTCTGTCATGGTTGACAGGCATGGGAGAAAGGACAATTAGAATGTCCCCATTCTTTCTCCACCTGCACTTACCGTGAGATGGGCCCACATGAGAGAATTGACTAAATCTATTTAAAGAAATGCTGCAAGATGCATTCAGTCGTTTACTAATTCTGTAAAGAGGTTTATATGCTGAGTATGGCTGAGCTCTACAGCGAATGCTCTTGAATTTGGCTTCTCAAGACTGGATGTTGTGAAGTGGCTAGGACAGTAAGCTGGGAAGACCCTGGTTGACTTATCAGGTACACCGACATGAAATTGCTTCAGCCAAGCCAGTATTCTTTCAACCATAGTTTTCTCCCCACCCCTCAATATACAGCATGGCGTAAACAACACTGGCCAACCTTACAGGTATGTTCTAAAGATTACCGAGATAACAGACTTAGAAAATATAGATATATGAATGCTAGATACTAGATTAAAGGTATCAAAACCAATGAAGTGCTGCTAATGTCCACATCTCCTTTAACACAGCAGTCGTCCAGTGAACATCCCTCTATTATCTATAATTGATAATTTCAACCTAATTAGTTTAACCCACATAGTGCTTTGCATTAATAAAAAAAAAACCCTCAGATGTTTTGAAATGTCAGGTTTTAAGCAGTCCATGAAATTTTAATTGTGTCCTTTTGTGTATATCAAAGAGCAACACAACAAACTTCAGAACCTAACTCTGAATTTTGTCATCCCTGAAGATCTCTGGAGCCTGTGCTTTTGGAATTCATAAATAACAAGAAAAACTTATTTCCACTGGTGGGTTTAATGGAATATTCCTTGCAACCAAGAGGCATCAGAACATCAGTATATATGTTTGCCTAAGTTTCAGTGGCTCAAGGTTGACTCAGCCTTCCATCCTTCCGAGGTCGGTGAAATGAGTACCCAGCTTGCTGGGGGTAAACGGAAGATGACTGGGGAAGGCCCTGGCAAACCACCCCGCAAACAAAGTCTGCCTTGGAAATGTTGGGATGCGATGTCACCCCATGGGTCAGGAATGACCTGGTGCTTGCACAGGGAACCTTTATCTTTACCTTTAAGTCATAATAGTTATGTAAGTAACACCTCAGTTGTTCATAGCTTTTAAAAGGGAAAATAAAAGGATGCTTCCAAATTCTTCTGTACACGGGCAGCTCATTCCTGAGCTTTGCTGCGGCTGGGGACAGCGTATCCGAGGCACCACTGTGCCACCTCCAAAGTGGTTTCCCAGCCACTTAAAGACTTTTTAAAAGGCTTTTTTTTAGAAAAATGGGGCATCTTCCCTCATTGCAAAGAGTGAGTCTGCACCAGGAAAAATCTGGCACAGCAGCACTGTTGGTGGAGGGGGTGTTCCCAAGCTGGAGGGGCTTAGGAAGCTGACTAACATCAGCTCTGCCCCAGTGAATGTACTGGAAACGCCCCCCACCCCCCCACGCTGGTGCTGCATTTCTCTTCCGGGATTTAGGTCCCAGAGAAACTGCGGCGGTGGGGGAGCAGCATGCAGGTGCCGATGGAACTGCCCCCGCCGCCAGCATAGGTGCCTCTTATCATGGAATAAGAGAGCACTTATGCTGGCAGCGGGGGTCCCGCCACTTCCAAAGAACTTTCAGCCCATTTCTCAGGAATGGGCTGTAAGATTACTTTTTCATGTGCTTTCTTCAAAGAAGCTCAGAGCGGTACCCATGTTTTTAAACCAATGTGATCTTCTCAACAATGCTTAGGTAGGTTAGGCAGCAAGAGAGAAAGAGAGAATAACTAGCCCGAGGTCCTTCCATCCTAAGCACAGTTACACCTTTCTAGGTGCACTGAAGTCACTGTGAATTGATGGCATTTTCTACCACCAATTGATCCTGCAAACTATTGGAACATGGACCTCTACTTATAAGAGGAAGATGTTTTGTAATAACAAGTAGGGCTGTCAAAAAAAAAAATTCGGTACAGTTCAGATTCGGCCGAATTTGGCCCTTGTGGGTTCGGTACGTGCCGAAGTCCGAACTCCCCCACTTCGGATCCGTTCAATTCGGCGGGAATTCAAAGTTCGGGAAAAAAATTCGGCCGAATAAAGCCATTAAAAACACAATCGCGCCTTTCCGCGGCTCTGGGGGGGCATTTTTGGGCTTAGAGGTCCCAAACTTTCATCAGAGCTTCAAAGGACGTATATTGAAAGACTCCCCAAGTTTTGTAAAGATTGGGTCAGGGGGGGCTGAGATATGGGCCCTGAAAGGGGTCCCCCCCACCCTTAATGTGCATCTCTCAGCAGAGCTTGCCGCCCAGCACAAAGCTCCCAGCCCCGACAAACAGCTGATGAGAGCAAGGGCGGGGCAGGTGCTAAGAACTTTGCAAAGCAACACAACTGAAAAGCAACACCTTTGCAAACATGCAAAGGGCGGGGCAGGTGTGAAGAATTTTGCAAAACTATACAACTGCAAAGCAACACAAGCACGCAATGCAACACCTTTGCAACAGTGCAAAGCAACACCTGACACCTGGGAGTTTGCATACCATGGAAAGGGACAGAGGCAGCTAGCTATGCATAATGAGCAGGAGGGGGTGGCATTTCTCCTTTTGCATTGGACTTGGGACCAGGCAGATGCATTCTTTAAGTCACCATTTGAAAACCAGTTTTGAGCAAGCATCAAAATAACCTAACTGATCTTATGAATGAGGAAAAACCTGAAGAATAAAAATGAAGCCCCCCCTCAAACCAGGGAGAGAGAGACTGGAGGGGGAACACACACCCCAGGCAGAACCGGCAAAAGCCCCCTTTGGCTTCCCCCCCCCACCCACAGAAACTGCTCCCTCCCCACACACACACACAGACTCTGCTTTCCCACACACACACATACAGAAAAGAAAAATTATAGATTAAAGCCCCCAAAGGGGTCTTACTGTGGCTGTCTTCTGTTCCAGCAGGAGGGGCTGGGAGGCTGGGTAATCCAATATGATTCCATTTGTATCCAATATAAGATCCATATGTATGCATCTCTCGAGGGTGATCCATTCATCCCAATAACGAAAAGGGGAAAGCCCATATCTCGGGGGGCCCTGACCCAATGTTTACAAAACTTGGGTGGTCTCTTAAAAAGCCTTGTCTAAAGCTCCGCTGAAAGTTTGGGGTCGGCACACCCAAAAATGCGCCCCCTGCAGCCACGGAAAGAGAAAAGGGGGGGGAGCCGATATTTCAGCCCCCACTGAACCCATCTTTACAAAACTTGGGTGGTCCCTTAAGAGGGATTTTCTGAAGCTATGATAAAAGTTTGGGGGCTGCACTTCCAAAAAAGCGCCCCCTGCAGCCACAAAAATGGAAAATGGGGGAGAGGAAAAAGGGGTGGAGCCCATATCTCGGGACCCCCTGACCCAATGTTTACAAAACTTGGGGGGTATCTTAAGAAGCCTTGTCTGATGCTCCGCTGAAAGTTTGGGGTCGGCACACCCAAAAATGCGCCCTCTGCAGCCATGGAAAGAAAAAGGGGGGAGCCCATATCTCGGGACCGCCTGACCCAATGTTTACAAAACTTGGGTGGTCTCTTAAGAAAACTTGTCTGAATATCCCCTGAAAGTTTGGGGTCTGTACCCCAAAAAATGCGCCCCCTGCAGCCATGGAAAGGAGCGAATGTGCACAAGCACCCCCTCACACACACATGAGGATTTCCCTCTCTCTCTCTCTCTTTCCCCGGCCAGCCGCACATCAGCTGATTCCTCCAGTACTCAATCCTGACTGATTGGCCAGAGGAAGACCCAGCTTGGCCACCGATTGGCCGGGGGAGGAGAATGCTGCTTACTGAAGGTTATGCTGCTTACTGACGGCCCCGAATTGGCCGAATTTATTCACGAACTCCCGAACTCGCTGAATTCACCCCCCCCCCGGTTGCCCACCAGTTTTGAGTTCGGTTCCTCCCGATCAAGGGAAATTCGGCTGATTTTCAGTTCGGGCTGAACCGAATTGACAGCCCTAATAACAAGTATTTTTAAAGCATCCAAAGACCTGATGAACAATCCCCCCCCCCATTTTGGTTTATATGAACCTTTTTTTTATTGTAAGAACTGGAGAAGTAAACAAGAATCTTTCACCAGTTAGATGAAACTATCTTGAGTGTTTACCAAGAAACAAATTGCTAGAAACATTGTGCACCTTCGAGTATGTTTTAAATTAAGGCTAAGATCAGAAGAGAAACCAGTATAAAACACCCTCTTTTAGACTTTTATAATCCAGTCTGGGGTTTATTAAATTTTGCCAGATTACTTGTGGTTAATGAAATGGAAATAGTGAGACTATTTGTTTACTGGCATTTTATTGTATTTTTAAGTGATATAAATGCTTGTATGTTCTGACTTGGTTATGCAGTGGTATCCCATCAAGAGACAATCTACAGACAGTTTGTGGTTGCAGTTCTCACCTCATTCAGCAAACCTTTTTTTTCACCCCCATTCTGGGGAAAGGGGTTGAGTCACATTACATGCATAAAATGAATGTACCTTAGCTTCTGGTAGATAAACTCTGAAAGTGATATAACCACATACCAAGGGTGCAGACATGTATAGCCAATTTTTTTTTTTTAACACAAGATTCTTGTGTGAGCAAATTACCATGCTGAAAGACCTATGCTTGGTGTTATTAATTCACACAGGATATAAGGTTTACAAATTTCAGATAAAATACTTTGAAAAGTGCATTTCCATATGTGTTTTTAAATAATAATGTTTTCTATAATTTGGCCACTGAGGAAGGCCCAAGAGGCTGAAACGTGTACTGGTCATTTATATTTTGCAAATCATCAATGGTGTTGATTATTTTTGAATTGGCTTATACTTGTGATTTTATATGTAGCCTGCAGTCCAGGCCCAGTGCTTTTATCCATTTTATTTAGTACATCTAAAAAATATACAAATATTTTAGAATTTTTTAGAATTCTTAGTTCTCAGCTTAACCCTTAGGTTCCCTGTATTTTTTTTTGGTTGAGTTCATTTCCCCCCCTTTTTTGTTGTCTACTAGCAACCCTAGGCCTGGCCCCAATGAGTCCTTCCTCAAAGGCCAAAACAGGTAGGGCTGCCAGGTCCCTCTTTGCTACCGGTGGGAGGTTTTTGGGGCGGAGGCTGAGGAGGGCAGGGCTTAGGGAGGTGAGGGACTTCAATGCCATAGAGTCCAATAGAGGCCATTTTCTCCAGGGGAACTGATCTTTATCAGCTGGAGATCAGTTGTAATAGCAGGAGATCTCCAGCTAGTACCTGGAGGTTGGCAACCCTAAAAATAGGCTTGGAAAGGGCACTGCCCCCTCTCCCTGACCTTTCTCACAGAAACTGAAGCTGGGGACACTGTGGTTGCCCAGAAATAGTCACTGAAGGAATCTATTGCTTAAAGCTATAGGTGCTACTTTTATCATTTTCATGTTTAAGCCTCCCAATTTCCTTTTTTTAGATTTCACATTTTTCTGCAAACCTGGGGCTCTTTTCAAGTTTGTAGAAATCTGTCTTGCCCATTCACAGCTCCAGTCACCATATTTAAGTATCCAAAGATTTGGCCAACTTCACTATTACAGCGCATTCCTGAAAGGAATGCCTGCGCCAGGCTTGCCTCCTAAAGAGGTTTCAGCACTACCGAAACCTCTGCCCGGTGCGAAAAACCCGTGCAACCCTATGAGGTTTGCACGGGAGATATGCCATCTAAAAGCTGGTGTATCTTAACAAAAATAAAAAAGGGCGTTCCCAAGCCTAAAGTGCTTGGGAGGCCAACTAACGGCCCCACCCCGTGGCCGGTGCTGTTACGCCCCGGGAACGCCTCCCAGCTCACCGCCGTGGCCTGTGCTGGCAGCGGGAGGCGGCGACGGCTGGAGAGCGGTGCCCAGCCCTGCACACCGGTGCTGGGGCCACTCACGCCAGCTTGTGCCTTCCGGGCACCGGCGGTGTGGGCCCCTGCACTGGTGGAGGCCGTAGTCGGCCTCCTAATGGCTTTGGGCCCATTTTTCAGGAATGGGCTGTTAGAATATAAGATGGATCAGCAAAGGCCATTGCATCAATAAGGGATAGCACTGTAGTATATTGTAATGTTTATTGTACATATCACCCCCCTTTAATGCAAAACAATTCCTTCTAACTGTATAACCCTGTCTTTAAACCATAGACAGATTTGTTGCCTTAAACAGTTGTTTTTGCTTGCATTATTTTCCAGTTCTTCAGTGCTAGCGCCACTGCATTGTTTTGTTCATAAGAGATCTATGCTTTGTTTATTGAATTGTTCTTCATATGTTTTAATCTGCTTTGAGCCTAAGCAAGAAAGGCAGGCTGTAAAGGGAATTAATAGTAATAATAACACTGTTTGTGATTTTTTAAAACCTTCTCATCTGAAACTCATTTTCTGCTTGTTTCAAATTATTGGATCTGATCCTAGATTTGGATAGGGAAGTGGATATTTGCTTTAATCAATTCAGTTTCTAGGACTGCATGCAGATATACAGCTGAAAATCATTCAGCCATCAAAATGGGATAGCCATGGGGTCATATATTATGGCCTAAATCAGGGGAATACATTTCTAAGAAGGTAAAAACCATTATAAATTATATAAATTTGCTTAATAATCTTGGAGAATAGAAGTCTGATAAAGTTCAGCAGTGAGGGATTACAACTTGCATTTGACTCTGATATTTTTAAAGCAATCTGCCAGTCTCCTTTAAAAGCCATAAGGTTGGTTATAGCTTGTACGGCAATTCTAGCTGGTTGTATCCTCAGACCTTTTCCATCTGGTAGAAGCATTGTTACATTAAGACCTCAAGAGAGCCTGCATGCATAAATCAATATTTCCACTCATGCATGATCATTTATCTTCAATTATGGGAACTGGCTATTGTGTGTTGATAATGTGCTATGCCATCTGTATTATCAGATGCAATAATGAATGTCAGTCAAGATTTTCCTTTGCAAGTATTGTCAGTTATAATTTGGGTTCAAGACAGATTGATGATGACAGATTGTATAATGCCTTCCACATCTGTGTTGAATATACTCTTCTGAAATAAAGCAGGTTGAAGAGAAGCTTTGCCAAACTTAAAAGTGGAACAGCTAATGTACAAGGCTTTGTCAAAAAATTTGACCATGCATAGAAAGAGTGTGAAAACTTTAATTGGTCTATTGATTTACAGAAAATCACAGAGACTGCTTAGTTGTTAGAAAGGTTAGGGTCTGATACTGTGGTCTGTTGTATCTACCAAGAAACACATCAAATAGTGTCATTGGAATACTGCTCTGTTGGCTATGTCAGGCAGGAGTTGGTCCTAGGGTTGTTCAAAAGAAATTCGGTAAATTGCAGGTTTTGGTATATTGGGGCTGATTTTTTTCAGTAAACCCGGAATAAGTTGAATACCCACACTAGTATTTTTGGGTTTACCAAAAAAAATTGGGTCCATTGTAGTCCATGGGGATTTTTTTTTGAAGCTCCTGAAAGGGCACTTTTGGAGGTAAAAAGGTAAAGGTCCCCTGTGCAAGCACTAGGTCATTCCTGACCCATGGGGTGATGTCACATCCCGACATTTACTAGGCAGACTTTGTTTATGGGGTGGTTTGCCAGCGCCTTCCCGAGTCATCTTCCCTTTACCCCCAGCAAGCTGGGTACTCATTTTACCGACTTCGGAAGGATGGAAGACTGAGTCAACCTTGAGCTGGCTACCTGAAGCCAACTTCTGTCAGGATTGAACTCAGGTCATGAGCAGAGCTTGGACTGCAGTACTGCAGCTTACCACTCTGAACCACAGGGCTCTTATTTTTGTTAGCACATATTAAATTATACAGGGATAATCAAGATTCCTCAAAACTGTAGGAGATGATTAATTGCCTGTCACTTCACTAGATATATCTTTTAATGGTAACTATTCACACGATGCTTGAACCATACAATTGTACATTTCTTTTGGTGGCAAATGACATCCTGTGAACAGCCCTTTATTGCAGTCATCAAAAATCTGATTTCAAGAGATGGTCATGGTGTGGGGGAAACAAAGCCTCTACTCAGGGTGACCTTCAGTTTGAGAGCAGGTTTTCAGTGGAGGGGGTAATATCGAAGCCAGCCAAAGTCTCGACCACGGGGGCTGTTCTGAAGGAGACTGCTCATCCGTGTGGGTGAAGGAGTCTCCTTCGGGAGCCTGGTGGTGTGAGCAGCTGTTGAAGCCGGTTCTTTTTAGTTGGAAGTAAATCAGTAAATTTCGGGTTTATTGGGCTTGATTTTTTTTGGTAGACCCGTAATAAGCCAAATACTCATACCTGTAAAGGGGTATTTCAGCTTTATTTCCAGGTTTACTGAAAAAATTGGGTCCATTATACTCTATGGGGATTTTTTTCAAAGTTCCTGTGGGGACATTTTTGGAGGTACAGTTCTCAAATTTTCAGGGTAGCTTCAAGGGACTCTCCTTACATGAGCCCCACAGTTTGGTGAAGATTCGGTCAGGGGGTCCAATTTTATGGGGTTCATGACTCTTGGGTATGGATGCAGCCGTTATAGACTGAAAAGGTAAGTACTTTTAAAATTCTCCTGGGGGGGATTTTTCGAGGTAGAGTCACCATATTCGCAGCATAGCTTCAAGGGCCTCTCCGTGCATGAACCTCAAAGATTGGTAAAGTTTTGGACAGGGAATCCAATGTTATGGGGTCCCAAGGGGTCACCACCCCCTCCATAGAGAAGCATTATAAAGTTTACTCCTCTATGCAGGAGTAGGGGTGACCCATTCTGGACCCCATAAAATTGGTCCCCCTGACCCATTCTTCACCAAACTGTGGGGTTCATTCAAGGACACTTTCTTGAAGCTACCCTGAAAATGTGGAAACTCTACCTCCAAAAATGCCTCCCCCAGAGCTCATTAAAAAAAAATTCCCATAGGAAAAAGCCTGGGGAAAGCTAAAGCCGAAAAAAGCCAAATCCCTATTCAGCTGATTTGGCGATTGGCTATCCAGCTTCGGCTTTATTCCCAGGTTTTGGTATTCGATAAAACCAAAACCTGAATATTGCCCAAAAGGCTAATTTCTGGTTTCTTTTTAATTCAGGTTTATCGATATGCACAACCGTAGTTGGAGTGTATATCCCTCTGGATGGGACTTGGTGAGCCTCATCTTTTAGAAAACCCTTATGCTTGATCCAGATCAACCCACTGAATGGTGATGGAAAGTTTGGTCTGACCAAGTTGGCTACGATTACATGACCCCTACCTCAAACCAGTTAACCAAACCAGTTTTTAAAAAAGATAGAAAAATGGGAGAAAACACAGTTCCATGCATCTGAGCAAAGGCAAATAGCCAGGCCCAAAAAAACCAAATAATTATTCAGCTTTTTGGGGAATCAACTATTCAGCTTCAGGAAGATCCCCAAGTTTGGTATTCGGTAAAACTGAAACCTGAATATTGCTGAAACAGCTAATTTTGGTTTTATTTTCAGTTCAGGTATATATCAACATGCACAACCCGAACAAAACCAGAGTCTCTGTTCTGCTTGTTTTTCGTGAAGGCTTGCACTGCAACTGCTTCCTTTTTGGATAGAAGAACACAGCCAACATTTAATTTGTGTTTACTCATTCCTGCTTTTCATAGTCTAGTGGATGCTTTAATACCTGAAGTCCATAAATCATGGTCCCTGCACATCAATAAACTTTTTCATTTCTGTTATAAATTTAATGGAATTTAAACATTGAAATGTTCACATTGAAATGCATTTCTGTACACTCCGAACCTTTTATTGTTAGCACATATCACTTGAGTGCTTTTCTATAGTGTGCATTGTTGCCATTTAAAGTCTAATTTTACTTAGTCCAACCATTTTGACTAACAGGTAAAATACATTCATATGGCTTTTCATCAGGGTTGCCAACTCTGGGTTGGGAAAACCCTGGAGATTTGCATGGGGATGGTGGGGTTTGGGGAGGGAAGGGACCACATCAAGGTATAATGCCATAGTATCCACTCTCAAAAACATCTGTTTTCTCCAGGGGAACTGACCTCTGCCATCTGAAGGTCAGTTGTAATTCTGGAAGATCTCCAGGCCCCTCCTGGAGGCTGGCAACCCTAGTTTTCATGCATATTTAGCCACATCTCTATTATTACAAATATCTCAGTCCTGGAAAAATAAAAGTTCTTCTTAGCCAATACTGTCTCAGAATTACTACAAGGCAGATTTGCTTTGTCTTCCTTGTGCATCTCCATTTCCATAATTCTTATGGGATACCCGAAGTCTTGCATGCATACTGCCTAATGAGAAGTCAAATCATCATCCCAAATGCCCCAAAGATAGAACTGTTTCCTTTACATTTCATTACCAAATATATACAGTTTTCTTCAGGGAATGAGAAACATGGATCATAAAAGCCTTTCTGGCACAAGGCTTACTTTGTTCTTTTACATTGTGGTGAGCTTGAAATGCTGGCATCTAAAAAACTTTCCATGGGAATACAGGAAAAGGGTTCCATTGAAGCAATGGTGCCTAGAATGGATAATAGATCCAGTTAAATACTATTATTAAAAAACCTTAATTTAACATTGTCGTGTGGAAAGATGAAAGTCAGTTCAAGATGCAATGTTGTATTGAGCTTGATTTCTAAACTGGGATTCTTGGAAGAATATTTGAGGACCCTGAATTTTTATATAGCTAAATAATTAATTAAACAGATTATCATATGTGAGCGTCCAAAAGGATAATGGATGAGTAGCTACTTGGAGACCGACTTTGTATCATAAGTAGCTTTCTCTTTTCTCTTTGACTCTTCCAGTTTACTTTACTGATTTAATGAATTTTGAATATTAGAAAGGTTTTTACCAAGGCAAGTTTGGCTATTGTGCCATTAGCAATATTGTAAGGCCAATGTGATGGAACGGCGTATAATGAAAGTCTGTTTGTGTGATTGTAGGCATACTGAGGATTTGACCAGATTTGAGCAAATACACTGCCTGCATCTTGTCCACATACTGTTTCAGCTTCTCTTATCCACTCAACCACAGCCTTCATACATTGTCAAAGACAGAGACAGTGGCTTCTGGGAGATTTATTAATAATAGATATAGCTGAATATCGTCATCACATTGATGATCCTGCTTAGGTTCCAGAGCAGCAGTTCTGTGACAGCTGCAAGTACAAGCATAAAATAATTTGCAGCGCTTCTCACCCAGGTGGAAGAACACCTTTGAATTTAATCTCACCTTTTTGGTGCAATGCTTGAAGTATAAAACAATGCAGCATGAAGTATAAAACAGCTCTTTTGTGAGTGAGGAGATATTTTCCACATGTACTAGGACAAAATGGCTGCTTTGGCCATTGGACTCTATGGCATTAAAGTCCGTCCCCTCCCCAAACTCCTCCCTCCTCAGGCTCTGCCCCCAAAAACCTCCCGCTGGTGGTGAAGGGGGACCTGGCAACCCTAGATGACCTGACTGAGAGAGCTTGGAGTATCTCCCACAAGGGGAAGGATTTCTAACTCTGGATGACGGCCAGGGGGAGGTTTTCACCAAAACAGGCAGAAAGGTTTAACAGGTGGAGTCTTCCTTTGTTCTTGGTTCAAACACTTTGACCAGATGCTGTGACCTGCAGTCAACCCAAATTCCTCTGCAAAGGGGCAGTTGGAGTCTGGGGTTGCATTCTCGCCATCTAAGGTATTGTAATTTACCTAGACTCATGGTTACGTTCTTTTCCTTAGATCTATATCTGCTAGGTATGACAGCTATTTTCCTTCTATGTGCTCTAGTTTAATATTTAGAAATAAAGTTTATTTCCTATTTAAGAAAGCAGACAGTGATTCCAATCCCACTTACATGCTGAGAACGCTCCTATACACTTGCATGCACAAGGTGGGGAGCCTATTTGCTCTGAGGAAGCCTTACCAGGGTTCCCCAAGGCTCTGGTTTTGTGATAGGCTGGGTTTTATATCTTGCGGTGGTGGTAGAAGAGGAACATACTTTTACATGCAGGCAAACACACAACACACATATAAGAACATGTAGACCCAAAGAGGGATTGTGACAGATTCCAGTTCTCTATCCTTCCACATCTGCTTTGCTAGCCACATTATTTCTATCTAACTATTCTGTGTTCCATCTACATCTACCGCTGCAGGAGGAAAGATTATAAAGCATATTTTGATGCCTGCTTTTGTGGTTCTTGATCATTTCGTCAATTTTGTAACTGACCAACCACCATTAATAAAATTGCTCTTGGTTCTGAAAGAATTTACAACACAGTGTTGATCCTGCAGCATTCTTACTACCTCCAGGCTCACTAGGGTTGCCAGGTCCCTCTTCATCACCAGCAGGAGTTTTTTGGGGTGGAGCCTGAGGAGGGGAGGGTTTGAGAAGGGGAGGGACTTCAATGCCATAGGGTCTAATTGCCAAAGCAGCGATTTTCTCCAGGTGAACTGATCTCTACTGGCTGGAGATCAGTTGTAATAGCAGGAGATCTCCAGTTAGTACCTGGAGGTTGGCAATCCTAAAGCTCACTCCAGGCTTTGGCAGGCCCCTGGCAAAGAGTGCCCACCTGCTTGTGTATCCTTCTTCCACCCACTCAGGAGGACTCCCAATGACTGAGCTCACAACCACAAGCACACCTTTCTCTCAAGGTCTCTGGTCTGCACACAAATGGGAGTACTGCCACTGTGGCTACCAAAAGTATCACCATCATGCACCACCTTCCCCAGAAGTGCTGAGCTATATGTGCAGCCAGGAGCATGGATGGTGGAGCACTCAGAGGTGGACAGGTGCAATGACAGGTGGCAGGGGTGTGATCAAGGAGTCAGCGGCCCCACCCAGAGCCCTGGCCCTGCCCGACCTCAGGCTATGCTGAAACTGCCCCGACTCTCAGTTCACAGATCATCTTATGATGACATTTCAAAGACCCATTTTGAAGATGTATTTAACTTAAAGCTAATAACATTCAGTTACTCAACAGGGATTCCTAAAGCTGGCATGGTCAGAACATTGACGTATATCTATATTCAAATGTCTTCAGTTCACCAGAGGGACAAATTGCCCAGAAGAGAAGAAAGAAAAAGAATGCGCAAAACAAGATTTGACTGGTGTGATATCATATATGAAGTACAATTGGGAGGGGGGAATAATCCTAGTAACTCTTCAACAGAAGTGCACAGAATCCCTGTGGTAGAAGTCTGCTCAAGAAGTTTTGAATCATTTATTTTGTTCAAAGTAATGTTTTAAAGTCAGACACAAGCAAATTACAATGACCAAGGAATGCAAATCTTCAAGATGAGCTAAAAAGAAGAGGACAACCTTTTATTTATGAAAAGCATAGAAAAGAGATTTAAAGGACAAAAATCTTGCCTTTCACCAGTACACTTGGTAATTTTCCTTTTTTAGGAGGTTTTCTGCTATGCAAAACCATGCAAACAGGATACAATGCAATTGTATATTTCCATAATAAACATCTGCCTATTATTACAGTCTATTCAATCACACCTATTGTATTGCTGACTTGAAAGCCTCTTTTAGAAATTGAAATGGGGGAGCAGGAAAGGAAAGGCATAAAAGGTTTTGAAAAATGCTTCCACTTCACCTTTCCACACCACTGCCACCTTATATGATGCTGGTGTTGGCAGCAACAGTGTTCCTTGCTTGTGATACTTTATTTTCTTTTACTTTACCCACAAGACTCTAGATTGACCCTTAGAAGCTTTGGTTTCTGGCCTCAGTGTCTTGTGTAACTAAAATAAAAACTAGCAGCTAGCAAAAGGGAATGTGATCACCATTAGTGGTAAGAAAAGGAATAACTTCATCTCCCATTAGGAATGTGCACTTCAAAAATGTTCATTTTAACTTTGTTTGGGGGCTTCAGGAAGCACATTATTTTCATTATCCCAAAGTTTTTGGTGGGCCAATACCATTCCCGAAATCTGTTTTGGGAATATTGACACTTGAAAATCATGAAATGAAAATAATTAAAATTCAAATGCACCCACACTCCCCCAGCAGCCAGGAGAGAGAAGGAGAGAGAGAAGGAGAGAGAGAAGGAGAGAGAGAAGGAGAGAGAGAGAGAGAAGGAGAGAGAGAGAGAGAAGGAGAGAGAGAGAGAGAAGGAGAGAGAGAGAGAGAAGGAGAGAGAGAGAGAGAAGGAGAGAGAGAGAGAGAGAGAGAGAGAGAGAGAGAGAGAGAGAGAGAGAGAGAGAGAGAGAGAGAGAGAGAGAGAGAGAGAGAGAGAGAGAATGCAGTGTGATATACCTGGCCTCCAAAGTCCAGCTCTACTGCCAACTGGAATCATTGGGAAGTTGTAAGCAGGGTGGCTGTCGCTTGAGCTGCTTGCAGGGGAAGCAACAGACGTGGGACAGGACATTAGCTCCTCTTGTCCCCCTTTACATAGACACTTTGCTCCATGTGCATGGAAACAACAACCTCATTCATCAGTGCTTTACCAGATACATGTACCAAGTCCCATTGTCACTTCAGCCCCCCTCTAACCTAGCCATTCCCCACTCCGCCCACCCCAGGTCCCTCCAGACTATCTCTTTCAAATCTCACCTTAGCATTTGGACCCACTCTTAGAGACAGGGGCCTACCTCCACCCCAGTGTTCCCACACCTGGCATAAGCCATGGGGAATGTCATCACCCCTGATGGCAGTGCCAACTGCTAACTACCCTTGCTCTACTCTACTGGTTCCCAGGACAAGCTTCCATCGTGGTTTTAATTCCTCCCCAGGGCTTGGCAGGGGACCTGCTTGACCCTCTGTCATCACTGCCCTTTCCCTTACTGCCACGGTCTTCAACTAGTTGGCTTTCTGTTGGCATTTCCCCAACAGTAGAACAGTAGAACTAGACTCAGAGGCCAGGTCTACTGCCTGTAGTTTTTCAATGTAGACTCGGCCTATGAATTCAGATACCAGGTTGGCTGCCTGTTGAAAATAATCACCCTTTAAAGGTTAAAGTGTATTTAAATGGGGTGATGCCAATGTCCCACAAACTACTTGGGCCTGCTCCCTGCTTCCTTGCTCCTGGTATTATAGGGTTGCCACCTCCAGTTTGCGAAATACCTGGAGATTTTTGGGGTGGAGCCTGAGGGCAGAGTTTGGGGAGGGATTCAATGGGGTATAATGCCATAGAGTCCACCTTCCAAAGTGACCATTTTCTTCACATGAACTGATCTCTGCTGTCTGGAGATCAGGCAAACCATAACACTCCTAAATCCAACTAGGGTTGCTAGGTCCCTCTTCTCAACTGGCAGGAGATTTTGGGGGCAGAGCCTGAAGAGGGCGGGGTTTGGGGAGGGGAGGGACTTCAATGCCATAGAGTTCAATTGCCAAAGTGGCAATTTTTCTCCAGGTGATCTGATCTCTATCAGCTGGAGATCAGTTGAATTAGCAGGAGATCTCCTGCTACTACCTGGCAGTTGGCAACCCTATCCAAAACACTCCTAAAATTCAAGGAGAGAAAATTTTGATTATTCCCAGAGTTTCAAGAGTGCTTGTGGTCATTTTGAGCAAAAAAAGAAACTAGGCATTAATTTGAGTCTTTAATTTCAGTTTGGAAAAGTGCACACCACAACCTTCTATCACTAAAGTTTGCAGTCTGCAAACAGCATGGTGAAGTTAGGAGGAACGGCATTTCAGTTTGGTTATAGGTTAGTATGCTGGGTCCTATTCCCAGAGTCATTGTCTCAAGACTGTCTCTCTCACACATCTTGCTGTTTGTCTATTAGTCCAAGAAAAGTTTGGTTCATTGTTCCATCTCCTTACCCCCTGCATGCTCTTAAACCAGCAAGCAAGAATTGACAATGTGCAAATCACTCACTAGGGCTGTTGATTCGGTTCGTCCCGAACCGAAAAACAGCTGAATTTCCCCTGATTTGGCGGTTTTTAGTTCTGGACGAACCGAACTCAAAATAGGCAGGAAAACAGGGAGCCAAATTCAGTGAGTTCGGGGTGTTCGTGAATAAATTCGGCAAATTCAGGGTTCAGGGCAGCAGCAGAGAGGCGGGGGGGTCTTTAAACCCCTCTACGCTGCCTGCGCAGACAGCGCAGAGGGGCTTGACAACCCACCGCCCACCTTCCCAGGAGTCTCGGGAAGAGGGGCGGGGGTCTTTAAACCCCTTCCCCCCCCCGCGCCTTCATGGGGCTTCCATGAAGGCGCACGGGGGCTCTTTAAACAGATGTGCGCCTTCCAGCTGGAAGGTGCAGATCTGTTTAAAGAGCCCCCCGCACGCCTTCATGGAAGCCCCATGAAGGCGTGCGGGGGGGCTCTTTAAAGACCCCCGCCCCCTTCCCGACTCTTTGAAGTGGTGGGCGCCACCTGGGCCAAATTTCCCCCGAACTCCGGATCTCACACCGAATTTCGCGGATCCGAAGCAGGGGAGTTCGGACTTCGGCACGTCCCGAATTAAAAATTGGCGAATTTTGCCGAAGCCGAACTTTACCGAATTTTTTTTTCAACAGCCCTATCACTCACACATTCTTTATGGCCAGATCTTCATAATGCATGAACTGAAGCTGAATCCACTGCCATAATTTGAAAGGTTTTGTTAAAATTTCACTGGCAGCTTCTAGACAGCATGAGATAATCATGAAATCACTGAACATAAAATGTCGGGAGTGTTCTTTATTGGTGAGGGCTATGATTATCATAACAATATTAGCACTTGCAGTGTTTCTGAAGTTAGCACTCCAAGAATGTTCCGGTATTAGAATGAATGAGTCATACCATACCAGGAGGGACAAGTAGACTGCATAATTTCCAAGAGGTGGCGGAAGAAGATTTTGTGGGTGTAGATATTGGACTTTCACACTTATTCTTCACAGCAATTTAATTAGCATTCTCGGTGACTTTGTGTTAAGAAAAGTAACTTACCCCCAAACCCTAAAAAGAGGCAGGTGAGAAATTCCAGTAAACAACTCAATAATTAAAGATACTTGCCTAATTTGAGACATCCCTGAAGATCCTGAAGCAAGAAATGCTTAAGGCAACAGAGCTGTGCATGAGTATTCTGAACTGATCTCTATACAGTAATACTGTGAAAAAACAGATCTATACCGCAAGAAGCTTTGATTCTACCTTATAGCACCTTTTCCTGTGTAGAAATCTCTCTCTCTCCCTCCCCCCCCCCACACAATGCTATTACTCATAGTAGTCATAGTAGTGGAAAACACACATACCTGTCCCTCTTATAACAACTCCATGGGGAATTCCTTTCCCATACAAAATGTATAGGGTTGCCAACCTCCAGGTAGTAGCAGGAGATCTCCTGCTATTTCAACTGATCTCCAGCTGATAGAGATCAGTTCCCCTGGAGAAAGTGGCCACTTTGTCAATTGGACTCTATGGCATTGAAGTCCCTCCCCTCCCCAAACCCCACCCTCCTCAGGCTCCGCCCCCAAAACCTCCCACCGGTGGCAAAGAGGTACCTGGCAACCCTAAAAATATATAATGTGGCTTGAGGGAATATGGTATAAGGTATAAAATGAAAATAAAAAGAGAAAAATCTTTTAATGACTCTATTGTTTATTCTGAAATCCTCCTAATTTTTGGCTATTTTAAATAATTGATGGGATGTAGAATGAGAAACTGAAAGCTTGCTTAAAAAAACAGATATCTATTCAGAGCTCTTGGTAAAAAAAAAAAAAATCCCTCCGAATGCACACAGCTAGTCATGCAACAAGCAAGATAATCAAGCATCATTACTGGCTCATGCCAAGGACACATCTTCTCTAGCAGCCCATTTACAAGAGGGGCCCACCAGAAATTTCCATGAAACTTCCTACTATGAAGGCATTGTTTGAACCGGAGGCAACTGAGATTAAGATATACTGCCACAGAGCATAGAGATCTCATTTTGCTAGCTTGGTTAAGAGCACTCCTATTCTCCATTAATTCACATAATCCCCTGTCTAGCTTGGATAGAAGCCACCTGCAGGCTTAGATGCAAGAGTAGTATTGTTGCTTTTTTTGACAGAAAACCATATTCAAGGTTACATAGCAAGCTAAAAGCACATTAACACAGTAGCAATGAGACCATAATCCTAAATTAGATGTTTCATTCTAAAGGGAATTAGGTACCCATTACCATTAGTTAATCAGGCCAGTTTGATCTGCCCTATTAAAGGATCTCTTGGATGTAGTATGGAACCTAGTAGTTGAATGAGCTTCCATTTAGCTGTGTTTAAACATATGAATTGAGTACAAGACAGAGGTCAGAGACAGTGATCAGGTTAGGAAATCTTCTGCATCTCTAGAAAATGTAGACTCCATTTTTCCTAATATTGACAACTAGCAATTTTAACAAATAGGGCAAGAGGAGGATTTTGACACATCTCAAAAATGAAAATAATAGCGCATACCTTAACTGTTCTGTGAAATGTATTCATTATCGAGAAAGGAAGATTGTCAAGAGAAGGCTGAAGCTTTTTTGTGTGCCAGTGATTGCGGTACCAAACTTTGTAATCATATTGTTGTGAAGGAGTAAGATGACAGACAGATCTGTGTCACTTCTAAAAGGGCAGGATCCCATCTGCCACCTTGCCAACTCAGAATTCTGTCTCCCTGGCCTATTGTGCTTCAGGTTGCTACTAAACATTCTTCTTTTTCAATCAGCAACAGAAAGACAATTGTGATTTAATCTCCTCCCAATGGGCTTCAATTCTGCTGCCATTTTCTTGATGTGCTATTTCTTTCTGTAATACTGAAAAGGGCTAGAAGAAAGTGAAATGATAGCAGATGTGTCAGGAAGAGGGCAATGGCACAGAACAGCTAGGCTGTAACATGGGAAATGATGGAGAGTTTGGAAGAGAAGGAAATAATTGAAAGGAAGTTCGGATGAGGGCCAACAAATGATTACAAATAACAAGCAGATAAAAGAACAGCTGAAGCAAAATGGATCAAACTTCTTCACAATCTAGATAATAATAGGATTTAGTGTCACTTTGTCTTATCTGAGATTATTAATTCCATCGTAATTAAATTTTACTTAATTGCCCAGAATAGAAGACTAACAAGCGTCAGGAAGTGTTCTTCAGAAGCAGGGCTCTAAATATAGATCGGAAACCATAGCCCAATGAATCTAAAGTGCTTTGATAGAAGCTAATTCATTAACTTAAATCCAAGTGTTTTACCTTAATTTGACTGTGGATCAGACCATTACTTTTTAAAATAAAACCTTAACCTGGATGTTATTATGTGCAAAGTGCCATTGAATTCTTGTGTAATATATATGGAATCTCATAACATTTTTTGTACTTCACATGCCCATTGTACTACCCTGAGATGACAGCCATAAAAGCTTTAATATAATTTGCTCATGTTTGCATTGGTTAACATTCTGAATCTCTGGAAGACTAGAAAGACCAATAGAGCATATATATAGTCAGGAAGAAAGCTTGTGTATGTGTAGATGCTGTCTTTTGGTCAAAACAGCTCAGTTATGTCCTCAGCTACATTCCTGAGAAGCCACATCATCCAGTAGCTCCTTGTACTAACTTGGCATGTTGCCATCCTCCCATCTTTTATTCTTTCAAATGTAGTTAATTCCTCAAATAACTATAAGACAAATATCTTTAAGACAAACTATAAGACTGCAAAAGACTTGATCCTATGACAAGATGTTTTATCATGGGAACCCTCTCACACAACAGGCGGGGTCCTCAAATCCATTTGGGAGCAGCACTGAGCTGAGGACACAGAGAGACAGTGACCACATAAGTGCACAATAAACCTTCAGAAGAAGAAGAATGAAGACAAAAACCCATGAGTACACAATTCCTCTACTTTTGGTTTGTGAATTAATTTGAAAGTCCTTAACCCTTCCCTAAAACCCAAAAGGTATTTATTATTTTTCTGGAATATACTTCAGAATTGTTTTTTTTTAAAGGTCCATTAAAAAGTCAAATTTGCTTAAAAATGGGGAGGGCAGGTCATCCACTTTGGCAGAAGATCTCCCACACTGCTACTACCTCTACCCACCACTGCCCAGCTAGGTGGCAGGGGAAAATGCTGGGGGAAAGGGGAAGAGTGATTTGCATTGGGCTGATTTCATGGTGTCACTTCTGGCATGCCCCAGAAGTGATGCCATTGTTCCAAGTGGTGCTCTTGCATTTGCCCATAGTTTTGAAGGAAGGCTAGAGTATCACTCCAATGCGATGACAATGGCATCCCTTCTGGGTCACACCAAAAATGACATCATCACTTTGCCTCCCACCCCCGGTAAGTCTCCTAGTTAAAAATAAATGTAAAAAATGAAGTGCTTTACGTTTAATAGTCTACCACGGATACTATGAAGTAATGTTGCATTGAAAATAACTCCATGGCTTTCTGATTATTGTGAAAGGGAACTGGAAGTACCTAAGTGATGCTGTCATCCTATATACTGTCTGTTGCAGCCTACATCCATTACTCAGTACTATCCCTTTCATTCTTTGCAGGCAGTGTTCCCACAAGTGCAAAGGCAAGAATATCCCCCATACCACTCTCAATGCAATGCTTACTGGTGAGCAAAAACTACAACAGAAAAGAGGCACCTGATAGGAGGTCAAGATTGGGAATAGACCACAAAAAGCTGAATATACTTTAATAACTATGAGTTTTTATGAAATGTTAATTGTTAAGATACAACATCCTGATAGCTCTCTTCTTCAAGGATTCCTCAGAACTTGCAGAATTTAGAGAGCTGTCAACCATCTAGCCAACAAAAGAGGGCAGATGTGAGTGTGTGTGAAGAAATAGCTCTACAGCATGTGGAGAAGACAGAGAGTAGAACAGACTAGAAAGAACATTGAACTGGATTAATGAAGCACATCACAAGGTGGGGTCTCTGCCTTTGTGGCTAGCTGCTTTCTTATGACTGCCTTTTTTTCTATTGATGCTGAACTTGTATTGTTACTAAATTTGTATTGTTGTAAATGTGTAAGGAAAGCAAATATCACAAAGTCACCATAATTCTCCGAGGCTTCTCAGGAGGTGCTAATCTTGCTTATGGGACAGCCCCAGGTCCACCCCAGATCCTGTCCAGCAGGCATGATCTGAGAGTTCCATGTTGAAATTTAGGGGCAAAATCCCTACCATGCAGTTGTTCTGGCTCTTGAAAACAACACAGGAGGGAGACGGAGACAGAAGCCCCAGCAGGACTGGTCCCCGGTGTTTGTTAAGTTAAAAAACAAGTTTTCAAATGGTGATCCATCCCCATAATGGACACAGGGGCATGGCTAGGGTTGCCAGGCCCCTCTATGCCACCAGCAGGATATTTTTGGGGCAGAGCCTGAGGAAGGTGGGGTTTGGGGAGGGGAGGAACTTCAATGCCATAGAGTCCAATTGCCAAAGCAGCCATTTTCTCCAGGGGAACAGATCTCTATCGGCTGGAGGTCAGTTGTAATAGCAGATTTCCAGCTAGTACTTGGAGGTTGGCAACCCTAGGCATGGCCTTTAGATTTTCAGGTATGTTATGGGTATTTGTATTTTGGAACTGGCATTTGACATAATTTGAAGCTAGGAAATGTCCAAAGTTGATTTATGCATACCAGATAATGACCATTGTATGAATAGATACTTTAAACATATTTTCATTTTTTGGTTCTTTTTCTTCTTAAAATTTGTGATTTAGTTTTATGTTTAATTAAAACTGTTTATTTTAGTTATTAAGTATAGGTTTTGTTCCCATTCCCTTTAACAGGAAATACATTTCTGGTTGCAACTTTTGTCCTGTAGAGTTGGGACAAATTCTCAGGGACTGTGTTGTGTATGGCCTCTTTGTACTCCTCACCTTCCCTCCCATACTTCAAGTGGGTAGGAGCAAGCATTCTTGTTTTACAGGGCATTAACATTTCCCAAGAATAGCCAGCACATGGAGACATAGTGATGATTTCCCTCTGCCATTTCCAGCTGCCAGGATCCTGATTAGGGGGACCATTGGAGGTAGGGGACCATTTTAAAATGAAAATAGCAGCAATGGGTGCTGAACACTGAACACATACTATACCTGACAATAATTCATTCGTTTCAGCATGCTGCTTCCAGTCTATGCATAACTTAAATTCTTGCTATTTACTGAAGAGCCAGCAAGCTTGTTGAGGAAAAAAATTAAATGCTTCAACCAGTGAAACTTCACTTGCATGCTCTATGTTTAGACCTATATTCAGCCCAACCTCTAATTTATACAAGGACAGGGGAGCTTGTGCCTAACTGGGTCTCCCCAGGTTTATTTTCAGATGGAGATCCTGTCGCATAGACAGATCTAGTCTTTCTCTCTGCTTGTCCTGTCCCTTGGGTCATTTATGCAGGGGAAATTTGTGTTTAGTTTTCTGCACAGTTTTCTGCACTGAATCCTCAAACATCATATGCATGAGGGATTCCCCCCCCCAATTCCAGGGGTACCTTATGATTAATTAGGCATCCCCAGTAAATTAATTAGTCCCTCCCCCTGAAAATGCAGCCTTGTTGCACTTTACTTGGAGGGGGCGGGTCAGCTCTTAAAGGGGCTGCGTGCGCTTTTGCTGGGTATTCCTCCCCACCTTTCTTCAACAGCTCCCTGTGGAGAGCTGCCTTCCAACCTTTGCAGCCTCTCTTCGGTGTCTTCCTGCACATTTCATGAAGGTTTAATCCCCTCTTTTGTGCTTTGCTTTGAGGGAAGGGGTTGGATGGGAGGGACAGACATGTGGGAGGGAGAAACCAAAATGGGTGTGGGGAGAGAAACCCAAAGTTAATATGCATGGAAATAGGGGGAATTTGTGTTGCTCTTACCGTATATACTCGCGTATAAACCGAGTTTTTCAGCCCCAAAAATGGGCTGAAAAAGCCGGCCTCGGCTTATACGCGGGTCAATACGGGGGGAGGGAGGGAGGAGGGAGGGGGGAAACTTACCGCCGTCGCCGCCGCAGCCGGGCCTGTGCCGCTTCCTGCTGCCGGGAGCGGTCTGGGGCAGCCTCCTGCAGCCGCAGGAAGGCTGCCCCAGCCCCCCCGGCCCCCACCGCCATTTTTCCCGGGCGGGAGGGGCCTTGGGCAGCCCCCTGCAGCCGCAGGAAGGCTGCCCCGGCCCTTCCCGGCCCCCCCGCCATTTTTCCCGGGTGGGAGGGGCCTTGGGTAGCCTCCTGCAGCCGCAGGAAGGCTGCCCCGGCCCTTCCCGGCCCCCTCCGCCATTTTTCCCGGGCGGGAGGGGCCTTGGGCAGCCTCCTGCAGCCGCAGGAAGGCTTCCCCGGCCCTTCCAGCCACCCGCCGCCATTTTTCCTGGCCGGGAGGGGCCATGGGAAGCCTCCTGCAGCCGCAGGAAGGCTGCCCCGGCCCCCGCCGCCATTTCTCCCGGGCGGGAGCGGTCTGGGGCAGCCTCCTGCAGCTGCAGGAAGGCTGCTCTGGGTCCCCCTGGGCCTCGCCGCCGCTTCCTCCCGCCGGGAGCGGCCTTGGGCAGCCTCCTGCAGCCGCAGGAAGGCTGCCCAGGCCCCCCCGGGCCGCGCCGCCACCGGACCCTCGCCGCTGGAGAGCCCTGTCAGGTAAGCTTGCGGGGGGGAGGGGTTATAAGCCGACCCTCGGCTTATACACGGGTGCCTAATTTTCCCCCATTTTTGGGAAGAAATTAGGCACCTCGGCTTATACGAGGGTCGGCTTATACATGGGTATATACGGTATCTTGAAGCAGTATTTAAATTCGTTCTAAAACAGGATCCTAGAACTGCGGGGGAAGAACAGGGCCAGAGCCTTGTCTGAAGGTTGGTAAAATCATGAATAATGCAAAGGAAACCTCGAAGCAGTCCAGCAGGGACTACGAACTAATTGCTCCTGAATAAATGGCCTGTCTGTATAACCTATGCCTCTCTGTGTTCTACAGAGCTATACCAGGAAAAAAACTTGCAAAACAAATTGACAGAAACAGAATTCCTTTTATTTATATGAGACAATTCAAATCTGCAAAGTTTTGTATGGCTAAACACATGGCTTTATCAGTGAAGAGAAACATGCAACCAATAGTCCCTCTGCGTTTAATTACAGAGCTATTTCCTGCTAGCAAACTTTGTGGGGAGCCAAGTTTGATTTCTCTTCCTTTCCACCAAGGTGCTGGACACTTCTGATTCATTCTTATTGCAAAACAAATTCAATTTCGATAGATTAAACAACAACAGTAATGAGATTTTAATTTGTAGCTTGAAACATAGAGCCTTGCAATCGATATACTTGTAATTGTAACAATAGTACATACTATATCAAATTTAATTATCCCCTTTAGTAATTAACTATTCATATACATAGTTTCCAGTTACCATAAATAAGGTGATAAGAGTCCAGAAAACCTTATCCAGCTCCCAGCAAAACAAACTGACATTTCCCGTTCTGTCACCTCTACTCAGTGACTGTACCCATTTAATTAAACCAATCTGTTTACATATGCACAGTTCCTTTTATATATATATATTGGAAGTGAGGAAGCCTCAGGCTCTGCTGTGTAAAGGAGGTGCATTCCCCCATCACAAGGAAGGGGGCAATGAAGCACAACAAGACCACTTTCTAGCTTTTTAGCTCCCCTCCCCCGCCAAACAGCACAGCAGCCTTTCTGGTTTACACAGGATTCAAGCCAAGTCTTTGCCTCTTTTTCCTGGGTACCAGGCATGCAGCAGGTTTGCTGGGGAGAAATCAGACTTAGGCCTAACACTTCTATCTTTACCCACCCATATATCCTAACCTTCAGCCATGCTACCACTGGCTACAAGCAAGGCTTTACCAACAGACTAACTTGATAGCTGGCATGGTTAAGACAAGTAGTGCCTCTGCTTATAAACAGTGATACCCCCCACCTTCATGTCCAGTGAGTCAGCTGCATCGTTATTGGGGGAAATGGTGTGCACAGAAACACAAAACACAAATAATGCTAATTGACACAGGACATTTGTCAGGCACATGTTTGATTCACCCTTTCCCATCCTTTGCCACCCCAGGAAAATCAAAGTTTTAAAAATCTAACTGTGCATTATGATTTCTCCAGCAACATCCCTGGGTTGGGTGGATAGATATGTTTTGATGTTCCTTACTCCCCAGGTGCATGGACCCAATTCAGATCAGGACCACTGTGTGTCAAGAACCATGTCTTAGACCCTCCCCTCATCATTTCCCTGGCCTGAAATGGCCCCAGAGATGCTATTTGCCCCTCTGGGAGATTCCACATTCTACAATAGGGCTAATTGCACCTCTGGGGCCATTTTACATTCAGAAAATGGTGCAGGGAAGGTCTTAGCCCCTCCCCCTCTTTTTCTACCGCAGCCCCAATCTGAATTGGACCAGGATATACCTGGGAAACACAGAGCTTCAGAGTGTGCCACTCCACCAGATCCAGGGACTTCCCTGGGGAAATGGAAACTTAGAGCAGACTGCAGTGAAGCCACAGATATGGTAGTCCCACCAGTAATATGGACAAAACTTGCCGAGTTTGTTCAGATCTGAAAACTGGAGAAAAATTGATTCTGATTGGTTACTGTTGCGAGGTTAATAAATAGATAGGGTTGCCAGCTCCAGGTTGGGAAATACCTGGAGATTTCTGGGGCAGAGCCTGAGAAGGATGGGGTTTGGGGAGGGGAGGGACTTCAATGCCATAGAGTCCAATTGCCAGTGTGGCTATTTTCTCCAAGTGAACTGATCTCTATTGGCTGGAGAGCAACTGTAATAGCGGGAGATCTCCAGCTAGTATCTGGAGATTGACAACCCTATAAATAAAACAGATTTGACTCAGATGTTTCTTGGTTATCTTCCAAGAGCACATCCTAATGGTTTGCTGGAATGTGGGGACCACCGCTGTATGAAACATGCAGGGGATGGTACTGGGCAGGAACAGACTTGCCTATTAACCTAGCTCACTGCAGCTCAAAAACCTGTATAACTATTGACTGGAAAATGTCCCTGCTAAATCACTCTCTCCTCACTCCGATCTTCCTAAACCCTAAGACAGAAAGAAGGGTGCCAGACTGAAAATTTTTCCAATGTTACTGACTGTTATTCATGTTTTAGTTGGGATCATTTATAATCATGATCATTTATAATCCTTGCTTTTCTGCTGCTGAAAGATGTAGAGTTCGGGTTCCCTTTGACTATCAAAAAGGCTACGCTGGGGATTATGGGACCAGCATGAACGAAAGTCATATGAGACGAGGTCTGAAGTACGGAGGAGGATTACGTGAGATTGGTTGAAGAAACTGGCTGGATCCAAGTCAATATGTTAACTAACAGAAACTTGGATTAGTACAAATCTGAAAGCACATCCATTCTGACTTTCAGTGCATGGCAGCCAATGGACAGTGTCGAAAATTGCAGTCTTCAGATGTCAATTGCAAATATAGAGCACCAAGCATTTGCTAAATATTTACACAACCAGAGAATAATTCTACAGCAGACTCCACAGAGGGGGGGTTGGGGGCAATTAGTTAAAGGCTTTAATTTATTTCTATCAAAAGCCAGGTTTTCTATCCAGTAGTCAGACACTTGTACCCTTTAATGATAGGCAAATGGAATTTTACACAAGAAAAAATGAGACTAAAAATCTTTAAAAATGACTATAATACAATCTAACCAAGGCAATACTGAACAAATCTGTGGTATTATTGAATTGTTTGGTTGCGTGTTTTTCATGCAAACCATTCACAAGATGACAGACTTGTACCAGAGAAGGTATTCTTAGAAGCACAGAATGGTAATATTATTGTTGCTGTAAAGGTGTTGATTTACATTGTGGCATATACCTAAACACTAGGGTTGTGCATATCAATATACCCGAACTGAAAATAAACTTGAAATTAGCTGTTTTGGTAATTTTCGGGTTTCAGGATTACCGAACTCCAAAACCTGGGAATCTGCCCGACGCCGAACAGGTGATTCCCGAAACAGTTGAATAATAGAGTCCAACCTCCAAAGCAGCCATTTTCTCCAGGGGGGCTGATCTCTGCCATCCAGGGATCAATCATAATCTCTAGCCCCACCTAGAGGTTGGCAACCCTGGTTACTTACAACTTTTCTACTGTGCACTGGCCCTAATCCTGCATTAGCAGATTGATAAATTAGAAGGTGGGAAGGGGAGCCTCACTACAGAAGGAAGGGAAAACCTTCCCCCTGAAAAGATTGAAGTGCAATGAAAGACTGCAAAGTCTGCTTGATAAGAGAGCATGATGGAACTTTTAAAAAATAATTAATATATAAACAACATTCAATGAGTGTTTATATATATTACATTGTGTAGCATTTCTTGGGATTTACTCCCACGAAAGTGTAGAAAGGATCTCAGCCTCATTATAGCTGGATCCTGTGCATTTTTACTCAGAAGTAGGTCTCACCATGTTCAGCACAACTGCCAAGAACTCACAGATGAAAATAAGCCCCTCAGAATTCAATATTTACCTCCAAGCATACATACAATATTTCTGCATATCACTAAAAAGTACACAACCAAAAATGAATATAATGCCAATAACAGCTGTACAATAATGTCTCAATTTCTATACACACTTGAGTTGTTGCACTTTACTGGAGAGCACAAGAGGAACAATTGTGCCTTCTAGCACTGTGATAGAATATGACTTTAATTTAAGGGTATTGTAGCCAGATGGTATGCCTTATTCTGTCCATTATGCTTTTAAATATCTTTCTCATTTTTATCCCTGAAGGTTTGTGTTGCCAGAAGGAACCCAAATGTTTCTGAGTTTGCCTCTCTATGTTAACATGTTTTTACATTTCTGCTCAGCAATAGGAACAAAATACTGCCAGATGGGGGATGTGGTTGTTGCAGTATGTTCTAATTATGTTATAAATACCCATAGCCAGCTTTGCCCTCAGCTACATCCTCACGTATTCAAAATAATTCAGATGTCAATGTGGATTACTATAAAACCAGACTGCAACAGTAGAAGTTACCACCTTTTTGCGCCAAAGCCAAACAAGGGGAAAAAAACCCTCACACACTAGCAGATCCTCTCCTCACTGATTATGGCAGTGCTGCACTATTTTGTGGTTAACATCCGCCTAAATGTTCAGCTAAAATAAAATGAACTAGAACTAAATTAGCACCACCAGAGCTCTGTGAATAATATTAAAGGTGCAGGCGGATACCATATGAAGGCCAAAAGCTGATAAGTACATCCAGCCAATCTAGAAAATACTGTCCACAAATTTAAGGATAATCTCTAGTGAATACCAGGTGGTTTTATTTAAGGTTTGGAGCTGGTACACGCCTGGTCCATGCTCACGACTCATGCCCAGAATGTCTCCTGATACAGAGCTATTCTGTACTAGCCAGAAGCTATTTTGGGCAGCATTCCAATAGGAATTCCTCCACCCAGGCTCTGGGGGAGAAAGAGGCAAGTATGTAGAACAGTGGTCAGGTTGGTTCCCAGATATGAAGCAATAGAAAGTCTTCCATGAGGAGTATGTATCCATAGATGTTTGGGGGGAGAGTGACAGAGCATCCCCAGCATGATGCCAACGCTTCTGCATAGACTTGGAAGTGACAGCATCTTGCTGGGAGCACAAATCGTCACCCCCAATCCTGCCTCTGTGAAGCTCCCGCCAGTTGCCCGGAGGGACCTGACAACTCTACTTGCAGCTGCATAGCCACAGGAAGATTAGGGGTTCACCCAAAACTCTATAGAAACAATAGAATTTCCAATGATTCCTAGAGAGGCATGACATCGCTTTCCCCAAAAATGATGTCATGCTTCCTCCAACATCTGATTCCCTTTCCTGTCCCCACCTACCCTGGTCTCTCTCTGGTTGCCAGGCCTGGCAACCCTAATTTGAGGCAGAGTATCTTTAAAGCTTTTCTCCTGGAGGCCAAAGTTTGGGGTTGGGTATGAAACCAAAGTTCACAATATGGCTAAAGCCTGACTTGCATCATAATCTGTGTTTTCGGGATTGCTGCATGGTAACATGCTACACTGAGTCCTGGCTTTTTTTACTGAGCCACTTTATTAAAACCAACTTTGTGTGGTGACAGGCATGGTTTACTTTCAATGATATATAACAATGTTCTCGATTGCTACCACGGAGGATGAAAATGGAGGCAGATGCTTCATTTTATGAGTCAGGGCCTGTGAAAAGTGTGCTGACAATGAATGCTAAACACAACCTACTCACAGACTGCTATTTTAACATACAGTCAACTCTCTTGGTACAGGGTAGATAGCTGTAGCAAAAAAGTAAAAAGCGCCAATGTACAGTTAATGTGTGTATTCTTTCATCCAGAATAATAAAATATATAATCAGAAGCCATGAGCAAGAGACATGGGATTGTGTGCTGATTTTTTTTTTTAAAAAAAATCCTCCCAATGAATCAGCAGTAAGGAACAGATCCTGTGGAAATGTCAGATTTCTAACTTTTTGACTCATGCTTTAATCTGTCCTGCCAGCACTCATCTTTGGCTCCCTGACCTTAAAGTGTATCACACTATAAGGTACTGATTGATGAAAAACCTGTGTAATAATGTAGAAATCTATTTGTCTCTACCTGGGAGAGATGAGCAATAAAGAAAATAAGCAAGTAACTGTCCATCAGTATGATTGTAATGTACTGAAAACATTTTTGTGGAATCTCTAGAACAATGATGCCCAACATGGTGCCCATGAACACATTGGTACTTATCACTGTGTTTTCTGGCACCTACTTCTTTCTTCCACAAAGACCTAATCATGTCTTTCCTCTACCTTAATGGAGCAGGAGCTGCTTCAAAAAGCCATCAACTCTGCGTCTGCAGGGAGAACCCATTCAGAAACAGCTGCTTCCACCATAAGAGGGTGCTTAGCTTGGGACCTCTTAATATTTTGTAGCTGGCTCTATCCCTCATGGCAGCCCTTTTGTGATCAGCTGAGCTTCCCAGCCTTGGTGAGAAACCACCTATTCTTAAAATCCAAATGTGTCCATATGCTCATCAACGCTTAGGACCCCTACTCTAGGATTTGCCTGGTTGACCCTACTGCCCTATATACAGTGCCATGCCTTCTGCCATTTCTCATAACACATAAAGAATCTAAGAGCAACTTTGTGGATTAGATCATTGGTCCATCTAGTCCAGGGGTGGGGAACCTTTTTTCCTCCAAGGGCCATTTAGATATTTATAACATCATTCACGGGCCATACAAAATTATCAACTTAAAAATTAGCTGACCAAGCCCCAAGCAGGCAGCTTGACCCCCCGGCAAATGGGCAAGCAAATGACCCCCCCCCGGCATGGGCAAGCAGGCAGGCATCCAACTAGTGGCGCACTCGCCCACTTGGTAGCACAGGATTATCTGTTGCACCAGCCGGGCGTAGCCATCCAGATACACGCCGGAGTTGCTCCTGCTCCGCATGGTTGGGGCTGGATTCTACCACCGGCTCCTGCTACTTCTGCCTGCAGGGATGAAATGAGGACACACTGGCTAAGAACTCCCCCCCTCGTGCGCGCATTCTGGCCCTATCCCCTTTAACCGCTCCATTGTCGCCACTTCCGCCCCCAGCCCTCTTGTAGTACAGAGGGAAAACGTTTCTCCATGGCCCGGGTGGGAAAGGGTTAACACAGTTTCTTGGGCAGTCCTAGCAGCTCCATAGCTAACTCACATCTGCCTTGAATAGAGGATATTCCTGTCCGTGGGAGGGGGCGGATCGCCAGTCTTAGGTCCTTCTGAGCTAGAGATCTGCCAGGACCCACGAAGGGCCAGACCAAATGATTTTGCGGGTCTTAAACAGCCCCCGGGCCTGACGTTCCCCAACCCTGATCTAGGCCATCATCCAGAAGGCACTCCTAGCACTTCAGGTCCAAGAGCACCCCCAAGCCAAGCTCTTAAGATGATTCACTAAGAAGACAGCAGCCAAATATTTTTCCTTCTCAATGAGCATCATCTACAACCTGTCTGGATTAAACTTCAGTTTGTTTAACTCTCAGCCAGTTGACCACAGCCTCAGGTGTAAGGAGTCGGACCCCTCCTCTCACTAAGGGCTGTCACAAAGTCATGGGGGCCAAAGATTGGTATAACAACAAAACACTTTTGTGTTCCCCACAAAATGAATGCCTCTCAGAGAGTTCTGGGATCTCTCTTGTGTGTTAACCCTGGACAAGAAGGAAGCTGACCGTTGAACTTTTGCTCTAGGTCTAAGATGTACCTGGCTGGACAATAGGGCTATTTAATTCCCAATGTATCCCCTAAGGTGATTTAATCAGCACTCTTAGCAGACCCTTACTTACCTTATCTGCACCCATCCCAGCAATCAATCAGTATTCTAGAGAATAGTCCAGGCATTATCTTGGGTTCTGATGACTCATCAAGCTTCTCCTATATTTTTGTTCGAACCCTGGAAAAAGAATAAATTCTTTGGCTCTGGCTTTCCTGTCAAGCTTATCTCATACCACCTCAGGACCCATACCACCTCAGGATAATGCACAAATATTGCTGGAAGACCATACTGGGTGCAAACACCACCAGATTTTCCAACTGACTTGAGTGCCATGTTAACTATGTTGTTCCTATATTGGTGGTGGAAAGTGCAGTCAAGTCATAACTTACTTAAGCAACTCGTTGGGCAGGGGTGTCAAACATAAGGCCCACAGGCCAGATCCAGCCCCTTAAGAGCTCTTATCCAGCCTGCACACCACCCAAGGCAGTCCCCCCCCCCCACACACATACTCTTGTTCTAGGCTGGCAAGGCATAGTCCAGCCTGACCAAGTGGTATTTATGTCATATCCGGCCCTCGTAACAATTGAGTTCGACACCCTTGCCATAAGGTTTTCAAGGCAAGAGATGTTTGAAAGTGATTTGCCATTGCCTGCCTCTGGGTAGCAACCCTGGACTTCCTGGATGGTGTCCCATCCAAGGACTAACCAGGGTTGACCCTGCTTAGCTTCTGAGATCGGATGAGACTGGGCTAGCCTGGGCCATCCAGGTCAGGGCATGTTCCTATATTAAGAACATGAAAATAATAGACAAATCTTCTTACAGCAAATCCAGTGTTTATGCAATAAATATATTGATCAGAAAATCTACTTACTTTCTCTTGACACAAAACTCTATTGAAAAATCTATACACCGGGAAGAAATCCCTTTAAAGTGAATGATAATTGAGAGAATTGCCCTTAGACGTTTGTTCCATCCAGGAAGGAAGAAGCTTCTAAAATAGTTGTTAAAGAATCAAATAAGCCATCGCCTTTGCATTACATTAAAGATAACTTAACAAAAGAAAGAACTTCTAAGTCTGAGAATTAAGAAGAAGAAAGAGAAACATTGCTTGTGACAAGTTTCTGTGTGCAAGATTAATACAAGTTGAAAGGAAGAATGCAATCTGCTTGAACAAAACAACCATATGAAGTGGCTCCAATAAAACCTGCAGACTTACCCCATACAAGTAAATCTTCAGACTTTAAGAATAGAACAGAAATGCAATGATGTTAAGATAGAGTGACTGAAAAAAGTTGATGAAGCAAAATTACTGCTAGTCAAATGGAACCAATTGTGCTTGTCCTGGAGGATTACTAGAGTTTTTGTTTTTTAAAAACCATTTGCTTTGTTAAACCACAAACACATGTGCTCCTGTATGCCAGTAAGAATGTACAACAGGGGTCCCCATTGGGGTGCTCATGGGCACCGTAGTGCCATCCAACACCTTTCCTTGTCCCCATCAAGTGTTTTTAGAAAGTGGGAGCTTCTTGGTGTGGCTTTTGCCCAGTAGGGCCTCTGATGGGCCATTGAGGATCTGACGGACAATGCAGATTTTTTAAAAGTTGCTTCAGCAACAGCTGTCACCACAGCATACCAACATCATATAACACAATCATATAGCATTTTTGCAGTAATGGAAAACTCTTAATGTGTCAGTTCTATCTTGGAAATAAGACCGAGTGATATAGTGCTCCAAAATCCAGGAAGAAATTCAGATGAGGCAAGTTTCCAAAGCATCCTTGTTGCCCACAAGTACTGACAGAAATGTGAAGTCACATTTCTGGCTTCACAGAGCAAGAGGGGTAATAGAAAAGGTCAGTACAACCGCATTAAAGAAAGCAACAGGTCATACAATTAGAATTCCCTGCAGAGGAAACATGGGCTGCATTTGAGAAATGGCATTCCTTTTCAATAGGTCCTGTCAACAAAAAGTGGCCCTGTAGACTACCCATGAGCAGACTAGATAAAATGTACTGCAGATGAGCCAGGGTTTTGTAATGCATCCAAGATCCCTGCATTATGGGCACAGAAGAATCTTCAGAGCTTAATCTGAGTCAAAATTTAATGTTAGGACTCAGCCTTGTAATGGTTAAAGCAGTGATAAAAATCAAGTGACTTTAAATAAGCACCAAGTGTTGTTGCTACTGAGTAGCACTGCTCAGCCTCCCCATATCAGTAGGGAGAATGGGTTCAAAGGAAACCAGAATCCTTGTACTTTTCATTATTTGGATAGAAGAGAAAATGTAGCAGATGCAGATTTTGGCCACCTTGTATGATATATTACACATGCTGAATTCACACTTCAAAACACAAGAGTGTTACAATTACAGAGTATCATACTAGGACAGAAGTACCTGTGTTTGAATTCCATTTGGGCTATGCAGCTCCCTGGATGACCTTGAACCAGTCTCTTTCTGAGTCCATCTTTCTTCATAGGGTAGTTACAAGGAGTACAACCATGAGCTTCTTAGAGAAAGCTTTGTTACCCTAAGCAGGAATCTCCACTTTAGTTGGGGGAATTAGCTGGAGATAGACAGTGAGAAAGGGTAATTGGGATTGATAATTTACGTACACCAGGATAGTCCTGAGTGAAAACTCTCAAATGAGCAGGCAGTTGTACAATTAAAATTGGTTTTATTTAAGAATCAAAATAGTAAAACAAGAACTATATTTTAAGCAATGAACATACACACATAAGGCATGCAAGATAAAAGGGAGGAAGTTGGATAGGGTTTGAGGGATGGTTGATCGTTACCAGTCTTGAAGGGCCATCCAGGGAAAGCAGCGCTGAAGAGGAAAATGACCAGCATTTCCAGGAGCAAAGGAAAGAGCCCACATGCAAGTAGGGGTGCATGCATGGATCCAGAACACACACACTTATTATGAATGACCAAAGAACCAATATTTATACCCCGGCGGTGGTCCTTAGGTGGTATGAGGTAAGCTGGCAGGAAAGCCAGAGACAAAGAATTGATTGCTTTTCCGGGGTTCCAACAATAAGATAGGAGTGGCTTGATGTGTCATCAGGACCCAAGAGAATGCCCGGACTATTCTCTTGAATAATGATTGATTGCAGTGTCTTGCTCTTATGCCAGTCTTTGGTCCCCATGCTGATGGTGTATTAATTACATTTTCTTGCTTTATCTTACAAATGTTTTTAGGCAGTTAAAGGCACTGCAGGCCTACAAAAATAATTACTGCAATAAAGGTTCCAGCAAAACGATGATTCGAAACAGGACACTAGTTGTCTGCAATTCTTTTCTTTAAGCAGATAGAAGATGAGGAGAAATTATCAGAATGCTTACACTGAAGAGGTTTGATTTTAAAACCTGGTGTTCAGATTAGCAATTGAGGAGCCTTCTAAGTGTGCTTATTTGGCACATAAGAACACATTGATCATCTCACCTTTAATGAAATAAGCCTTCAGCAGCTGATACACATCACTTTTTGAAGAGAGTTAGCTGGCAAAAAAAATACTTTCCATCAGAAAAGGATTGGAAAGGCACTGCTAACATTGCTGCAGGGAATAAAGAAATGAAAGGATCAGTCAAAAGAAAGAAAACATTAAATGTTAATGTCATCAATAATTCATACAAACCCCATGTTTCATCCAGAACGCCACCAAAACAATTTACATGCTGGCGCTATGGAGATCACTCAGCCATTGGTAAATTAAAGCATTCTCTAGGTTGAGATGTCATAATCTTAGCACATTTAGGGGGGGAAAAACCTGAAAAATAGTAGTGAAGGCAAAGAGATGATCAAGAGCAAAAGTATATGATATTTAATTAAAAATATTAACACAAACTGCTTTCCCAAAGTAATTTGCTTTTATTTCCTAGTATATGTAGTTGGATCCAAAGTATGTTTTTCACCAGCAAAAGGGCACTCTCACTGTTGATATATGCAGGTTCCTCGACCCCACTACAGACCTCCCACACTGTGCCCAATGCTGTACCCCTGACCATTAAGAAAGCATTATGGCGCGCCCTGGGTTGGAGACAGCAAGTCCCATTCTATCAGCAGAGGTCCACTTGCAGCGCATTGAATCTTTGGAGGACATTGATTCATAGGGTAGCCATGAGTCAGAAGCGATGACAGCACTTAACACACACAGAGAACCACACACTCAAAAGACCTTCCTTGTTTTATGCCAGTGGGATACTTTAGGCAAAATTGTATTCCCTAGGGCTGCTTTTAGATGAGAAGAGAAATCTTATCACATAGAGCAATCTAAACATTCTCTCGCCTCAGTGTTTGTTTTATGTTGGGAGGGTGGAAATCCTAGTCTCCTCTTATGATGGTCCCCCCCACAACATATGAAACATATGCAGATGTATTCTGACCCAGCCTAGGAAGTTCAGTAACTGAAAAACACTTTTGTTAGTATATGTCTGAAAATGGCACATGAGAGGCTGATATGAATTCTCAACACATAAACTGTTTTATTTTTATCTTATGGTGAAATGGTCAAGTCAGACTGTCGAGGAGGTTTCAGGTTTAAACTTTGCAGCTGAAAAGGCAACAGGAATGAGGGAAACTACCTATAAATATACACAATAGATAGTAGCTGTTTTGTTCTACCGACAGCTGTTTGTAACTGTTAGGAGAGATCACTTGCCTGTCTCTCCTTAGATTAACAGGCATAAGCTTGGATACAAACAAGGATAAAAGAACATGAAAGATACTGCAGACTTGGCCAACCTGAGAAATCAGCAGGGCAGAAATCAAACAGGACACAGGGTCTTATTCCAAGACACTGAAATACTGGACAATTCTACCAACTATTTTTGTCAGATTGCACAGAGAAGCCATTGAAATTCATAAACATCAGCACAACTTTAACAGAAAAGAAGAGAGTTTAAGAATGAATAAGACTTGGCTTCCTGTCCTGAAAACCTCCAGACTAACAAAGACTACAGTCCACAATAGCCATGCAGATTAGCTTTGGATTTCACACATTAACAGATCACTTCAGGATACAATGGTTCCATATTAACACACCACACCCTCATTAGCACATTATCTTGATACTTACAGGACAATGATTAGCACATTAGCTTTGATACTTTTTGCAGGACAATGACTCAGCTCAAACCCAACCCCTTTCTGACTATATATATTACTCTTCCTACACACTTGACACTGAGAGACACTGTCCTTCAGTGTTACTCCTCTGAAGATGCCTGCCACAGCTGCTGGCGAAACGTCAGGAAAGAAAATACCAAGACCATGGTCACACAGCCCGGATAACCTACAAGAACCAAAGGCATAAGCTTATTTGACACAAAATTCTAAAGTCTGTGGAGTCAGGAACATACACAGGTTCCACTTTTCCTTCTTTAACACTTGATGGGGCTCATCCCCTTTTCCTTGAATCTATTTCCGTCAGGGAATGACTACCAGTTTCACTTCCCTATCTCAGGATCATCCTTGAATCCACACTACTCTCCTTCTTCCACTCTAGCTGCCAGCCTCTCACTGCCACTTTCAACTGCCACTCTCCCAGGTCAAAAGTAAAAAAAAAAAAAATTAAACCCACTGTCCATCAAGGTTCTCAGTCTGGTATAAGGCAGTTACCTGTCCATCATTCCCCTGTGCAAAGTAGTCCGGCTGCCTATGAACTTACAAAGTGATTTCAGAAAATGCTGCAGACAGCAAAATCAATTGGGATGATGTACAGGGTGGGCATTAAATGTCCTGGTTAGATGGCATGCTGAGTTTCTCTCTCTCTCTCTCTCTCTCCACTCATTGCCCACTCCATCCCCAAATAGAAACTTCTAGATGGCAGAAGAGAATGGAAATGGGAAGTGTGCTGCTGCTGCAGGACTGCCAGAAAAACAGCCATATATGGGCTATTGGTTCATCTCCAAAGGTCAGAGGAAATTTCATTCATATAGTTATATTTCAAGGTGAACAAAACAGGGTGGGTTAGGGTCAGATTTTAATTAATTACTTTCCAAATGCAAAACCCTGATTTCATGCTGATTTGCTTTCTCTTGGCTCAGCTCTGAAAACCAATGGAGAGAAGAGTGACTCTTCTAATTGGACAAATTGTAAGTGAAATGTTGTTGCCAGTTTCTTGGACTGAGTCAGCAACAGGGGGCACAGCTGGCAGTAGCGCCATTGTTCATCCAGCTATGCTCACACTTCAAGCGAAGGAAACATTCAGAGACAGGCGTGTCCTTTGGCTTTCAATGTACACAGGACAAAAGGTTTGTTTTTCACGTTAGGCTTTTTTTTTTTTTTTTTACCAGAATGACATCTATGATCAGGAAGAAGACGGGACATAGGCTCATAAACATCTCATTATAATTGCAGTCTGGGCCACGAAGAACCTTGGGATGATATCTGTGAGGGCTGAAGTATTTATTGAAATAAAATATTGGATGGGGATGAGGCTGAGAAGACTCACAAACATAAGATATTCATAGAGTACAGGTGTTAAATTTGATCTCCAGAGGAAGCATGCTGTGTTAGCAACTTGAATTAAAGCAAAACTTTCAATTGAATCATTATTTCCTTTCAAACCTTGTACTTTGCAGTAAACAAAAGAAGTGTGTTATAATCCTGCAACATGATAAGTTACCCCTGTCCAATACTAAATCAGTTTCAACAGCATGGAAATGGCACAGATCTTATTAAATGGCCCTCTTTCACAATAATTTACCAGAATGGGAATGCAAGTCTTAACAGCCAAGACAGATCACTTTGATTTAAAACAATAGCGCAAAGCACAATGACATACCGATGCTTAAAGATTACCTAAGGTCTTTTCAGAATCCTAGGGGCCAGGGGATGATAAAGCATTTAAAAAGTATTTTAAAAATCCCAGTAGAGATTAAAGAGATCTATTTGAGAAAAACTTGTCGTACAGAAAAAGGCAATTCAGAAAATGTTGTTCATTCTTTCATACACACAAGCATCATAGGCTACTGTGAAAAGCAGAGGTATCACTTTCCTTTGGGAATCCTGATGTTCAGGGAGCAGCTGAGATGTCTGTGTACAGAGAAAATTTCTGCTGATGTGTATGTAATGGGGAATACAGTGGTCTTCTCTCTTGCAAACAGCTGCTTTAGCCAATGAGTTGAAAAGAATTTAAAGAACATGTTAGGCTGACCATGTAAATCATAAAGGCTCACTCTGAGGCATGTGCCAGTGATATTTGCGAGGCTAAGGATTATTATTTTTCATGGTGCTTTCAGATATCTTTATATTTCTCCACAATAGAAAATTTACTCTTATGGGCCTGACCCTGGAGAAACATCATTTCTGATGGAACTTTATTCGGCTTTATTCCCAGGCCCAAACTATCATTACACTCATGATCCAGAGGCATTGCTCGGGGCAACCTGCAGCCTCTCAGCCCTGCAAGAAAATTATGGAGGACCCGAGCCCGAGCCCTCATCTGTATGCTTCTCTGGAAACAACATAGGTTAATAATAATGGAAGATATGTGGTAATTATTAGGACAATAGCTTTTATTGAACTATATCAGTGGTGGAGAGAGTTCTGAGATCACAATAAAGATACTTGACTGCCCACCTTTCTATTCATTAAGGATCCTAATGGCTTTGAAACTTTAATGACAGAGAAGGGAAGAATGGATGTGACTTTCTCCTTCACTGCATCTCCATGTACCTACAGCATTGGTAACTGTCATGTCCTTTTGAGTAGCACAAGAGTTCTGGGATATTAATCTGAGAGACAAACAGCTGGATCCTACTAGGTCATTACCAGTAATAATATTGATGATAACCTTGCTTGTGGTTTACATTGCATTGGGAGTAAAGAATTGTTTTATTTCTTTCTGTAACTACTAGATAATTGCCAGGTTGTCTGTGGAGAAACAACAGACACACAGAGGCCATAATGAGTAATGCAACAGAGCTCTCATGTGCCATTATGGGCTGAAGATTATCTGAGAATAATTTGATTATGTTCAGTTCCACACTGCTGTTTTTAATCAATTATAGTTCCTGTTTCAGTCCACTTTTCATGTCCACAGTCAAAATATTATTTGCTTGTCATTGTGACATCTTGTGCAGACTCGGTAATTTGTTCATTCCCTTCTCTATTTGAAAAATTGTTGAAGATAATTAACGTATAGTAAATAATTTACCTCATGTTAAATCAGCGGATAGATATACTTTTCTAATTTAACAGCCAACAGAAAGGGGAAAAATCCCTCAAAATAAACTAAGTCTTCCTTCCCTCGAATTCACAAAGAATTCAAATAAATAAATGAGAAAACAAACTACTTCCCCAACCTGGTAGCTGAAACTAGTAAAGACACAGTGATTATCTCCAAGACACCTGGAAGGAGAACACCATTTAGGAAGTTTAGGCTTGCAGTGTGAAAAATGTTGATTATGAATGGTTTTCTCCAGCTGGAATGCAGAACATTCCAACTCTGCAACTCTGAAAATAAAACTATTTTTATAACAGTCCTTGATGCAGGAGAGGCTATTGATTCTGCCATCGTGCTTTGGGCCACATGAAAAATGAGAAATGATGATGGGATATTCAGCAAAATATTGGGATTAATGAGGTGTCCTCCACATGTGGCTGTTCCTTATCAGTGCTTACAGCTAATGAAAATACTTTTGAGGTCTAAGTATACAAGAGAACTGAAGGAGAAAACACAGAGCAATCATGCAGTCTCCATTTTTCACAGGCATACTTATATAACCATTAAAGGGTACTGCATTGGCATTGTCCCAAAGAGACATGCAAGTGAATAAATGGATCTGAGTACCTACATTTCCAAACATCTAAAAGACATCAGTAAATATGACAGGAAATGGCTGTTTCTCTAGGCATGGAAGGAAGAATGTTGGATAAAATGATGTCATGGAGCAGAAGGGCATTTCGATGAGATTCCAGGGAAAGCTTCTTAACTGGAAGCTTTTTTAAAAAGTAGAATGAACAGGGGTGTCCTGTGATCTTCATCCCTAGAGAATCTGAAAGAAGAGATATCATTAGTATCTGTCAGGAATGGTCTAAAGATTAGTTTTCAGAGTCATAGAGAGGATTAGTTTGAGTGTATCCAGGCAACCCCCTCTTGGAAGCATACCTTAACGTGGTGAGGAGGACTGAGTTTGTCAGCAAAATTAAGAGCAATCCTGTCAGGAGTTTATAGTCTGTCAAGTGGCTAAACTCCCAGCACAGTCACTCAGGGGGAAATAGTTAAAGCTAAGACACCAGACTAAGATGCATCCACCCTCTTCAGGAATCAGCAGCCAAATCAGCACAAGAGAATGGACAGTTCCAATGATGATGGGGCAGAGAAATCCTTGAAGGGCAGCTACTGGGCAGCAGCAATTGTGGATTTAGTATTGAACATAAAATTAAATATTTAGGTATATGGATATCACCTAATAATCTTAATTTGTTCCAAAACGATTACGTAAATCAATGGCAACAGATAGTAAAAGATTTAAAAAGTTGGAAAAAAATACCATTATCATTGTGGGGACGAATTTCAGTAATTAAAATGATGCTGTTACCTAAGATGCTTTTTTTTGTTTCAAAATCTACCAATACTGAAAGGTACACAGATATTTAAAAATTGGAAGAAAGATATTCTAAATTTTCTCTGGGGTAAAGAAAGACATAGGATAGCATATAATAATTTAGTGGAATTGAAAGAAACAGGAGGGTTGGGATTACCAGACTTGAGAATGTATTATCAGGCAGCTTGTTTCACCTGGATAAAAAATTGGATTCTATTAGAGAATCTGAAATTATTGGAATTAGAGGGATTTAATTTACGATTTGGGTGGCACACATACCTGTGGTATGAAAAGGAGAAAGTAAATAAAGAATTAAATTCCCATATTATTAGGTTCAGTTTATTACAAACATGGAAGAAATATAAAGGATTTTTGGAAAGTAAAACTCCCGGTTGGATTAATCCCATAGAAGCTTTTATGGGCTGAAGGGGCGTGCATTGAAATCTGGATAGTAATATATATAGAGAAATTATAGAATATAATGATGGGATCTGGATGTTGAAAACTAGAGAAGAGCTTCAAATTAAAGATTGGTTTATGTATTATAAATTAAAGGATATATTTAATAAGGATAATAGGATAGGGTTTAACCAGACTAAATCCAAATTTGAAATTATATTAACTAAGGGGAATAAAGGATTGATAGGAAGGATTTATAAATTATTGATAGAAATGAATTTAGAACAGGAAAGGGTTAAACCAGTGATGGTGAAATGGATGAGGGAATTAGGTTATAATATAGATTTGGAAGTATGGGAAAATTTGTGGAAGAAGGAATTTAAATTTACCATTACTAATGAAATAAGAGAAAATTTATATAAAATGTTTTACAGATGGTATATAACCCCAGTATTACTAAGTAAAATGAAAAAAGAGGATGAGGGGTTGTGTTGGAAGTGCGGAATGGATATAGGTACATTTACGCACGTTTGGTGGTTTTGTAAAAAAATTAAGAGATTTTGGAGATTAGTTTTAAAGGAAACTAACCATTTGATTAATTCAAAAATAAAAAAGACCCCGCCTTTTGTCTATTGGGTATTCCTAGAAAGAATTTAGATAAAGGTGATAGAGTCATATGCCAATATAGCTTTGCTGCAGCCAGAATTATAATTGCTAAGAACTGGAAGCACATAAATAAACCTTCAATTAAAGACTGGAGAGAAAAGTTATGGATGTATATGCAGATGGCCAAACTTACAGACTCTTTACATGGTAAAGATATGGATGAATTTAAAAAAACATGGTCCAAGGCCACTGCATATTGGGATAAATTGGCAAAAATGGATCTTACAGGTATAGTTAATGAACTATAGATTAATGTGTTTTTAATAAAGGAATATAATAATAGGTTTTTAAAGACTGTCATAACTCCGCTCCGGAAGTCCAAGGGTGGAGGGCACAATGGTGAGTGGTGGAGGTTTGGGCACTATATATTTTATAAAGGATAGCATAGAATGCATTTGTTATAGATGTAATAGTGCCCTTTGTGTGATTTTGTATTTTTAATGTATTTTTTGTATTGTATTATTATTTTATTTTTGTTTTGTTTTTGTTTTATTATAAAAAATCAATAATTTTTTTTTAAGGAATCAGCAGCCACATCAGCAGAAGAGAATAGGCAGTTCCAATGATGATGGGGCAGAGAAATCCTTGAAGGGCAGCTACTGGGCAGCAGCAATTGTGGAAGGTGGCACTGGTGGAGGATCTATCATAGACAATGGCAGTAACACTCCAACTAACGCTGGTTAGTACTGCACAGAAGAAAGCAATGGTAAACCACTTCTGATTATTTCTTATCTTGAAAACCCTATGATGAGACAATCCAAAATGAAAAAAAAAAAATATATAGTGCTGGAAGATGGAACTCCCACGTTGGATGGCACTCAATCAGCTATGGGGAAGAGTAGAGGACATTCAGAATAGTCCTTAATGAAAGGACAGCAACTGAAAGGACATTCTGTGGCTAACAAGAATGGATTCTAAAGTAAAGTCAAGTTGTCTGACATATAAAATAGGAACATGGACTGTAATCACAATAAACTCAAAATCATAAAACAAGAAATGGAATTTTTAAACATTGTAATCCTGGAATATGTGAATTAAAGTAGACTGGATGAGGACATTTTCAGTCAGAAAATTACAAAGTGTTTTACTCTGGAAACGGAGTTGCTCTAATAGTGAGGTGAGATGTAGCACAAACAATCAGGGGCTATAATACAAAGTCTCACTTAACAATATCAGTCAGACTTCATGGAAAGCCTATCAAATGATAATCATCATTTAAGTTTATGCCCCAACTACAGATGCTGAAGAGGAAGACATTGAAAACCTTTATGCAAGTGTCCATGAAGAAATTGATCATACATCTAAATAAGATGTGCTGATAATCATAGGTGACTGGAACACAAAAATAGGAAACAAAGTAGAGTCAAATATTGTTGGAAAATTTGGGCTGTGAATATAAAATGAAGCATGAGAGCAACTCACAGAATTCTGTGAAGGCAACAATTTGTTCATTATGAACACATGTTTCAGACAAATGAACAGATGATTATATATGTGGACGTCACCGGATGGCCAATATAGAAATCAAATAGGTTATATAACTGGAAGCAGAAGATGGAAAAGCTGTAGTCTCTCTGCTAAAACAAGACCAGGCTGTGATCAAAGGCAGCATGGAAGCTCAAGTAGTAAAGGAGAAAAATGCTGAAAAGCTTCAATAGAAAAGGAAAATAATTTATAGGCTGAGGTTAGCCAACAAATTTAAGCAACAACCTTAGAAAACACATATACAGGTGTATTGAATATATCAAAGATTAAATTCATTTTAGAAAATAACATACATAACACATCAAAGATTTAATTCATCTTGAGAAGTGTCAGTTACATGGATAGCATGCAGTCAAACTTTAAACAATTAGTGAGCTGCAAATACTCTCTTAGAAAAATAGAAAGTCCAAAGCAGTAACAAAAATAGAAGTTGCAACAAGGCTGTATGGTTTAAACAACCTGAAGGTGCGAGCAACTCTTCAACCTCAGAGAAGCTGCAGCGAAAGGAATGAGGGGCGGGGGGGAGAACGCCTCGATTCCAAGGAAAAGTACGGAACAATCCCTGTCCTGTCGGCACAGAGCCCAATGTAGGATTGGAAAAAATTCTAGCGGAGGCTGCAAGTGCCATCTCAAGGTAGGTGTCAAGCTGAGAGGATGAATACAGGCAGGGGGGAGAGAACGGGATGGATGTCAGAACTCGTTTCGGTTTCTTCGGCAGCTAATTTTAAAGTTGTGCGGTTCTGCGGTTCTCCGGCTTAAAGTGACTATGTATCAGTAGCCGGTGTTATTCAAATGTAGTCTGAAAAATCTCATGGAGAACGCATCTGGCGTATTGCCTCGGGTATGGTCTAGGGCTGGTAGCCTCTCTGCTGTAGTGCTTTCTGACAAGACCAGGAGCTGATTGTGGTACAGTCCATGCATTGTTAATAATGAAAATTAGAATGAAGCTGAAGAAAAACACCAAAATATTCATAGTGCCAAAATATAATCTAAACAACATTCCTTAAGGATTTAAAAACCACATAAAGAACATATTTATATTACTAAATGAACATGGAAGAACAAGGGGTTGAAACCAGAGGTATTATCAAGGAAAAATGCACAAAGACTATTCCTGTAGCCAAAAGAAATGGAAAGCCTCGATAGATGACTGAGGAAATTCTTTAAAGTACTAAAGACAGATGAGAGACAAAAGTAAAAGGTGACAGAAATAGAATCAGAAGTCTAAATACAGTGTTCCAGCAACTTGCATGTAGTTAGAAAGAGAATTATTGTAATAACCAGTGTAAAGAAATAAGAGAACAACAAAAAAGGAAGAACAAGTGATCTATTCCACAATATCCAAGAAATCAAAGGAAAATTTACACCACAGCTAGAGATGCTGAAAGATCAACACAGAACTATATTAACTGTGCAAGACAAAGCAAAGAAAATATGGGAACAATACATGGAAGAACTATACAGAAGAGATTAAAGGATGACAGATTTCTTCAAAGAAGGACTTTTTGAAGAAATATCTGCAATTTCAGAAAGTGAAGTGAAAGCTACACTTAAAGCAATTGGTTGAAACAAATCACTAGGAAAGATGGGGTATCAATGGAGCTATTTCAAGCCACAGAAATAGAGTCCATCAAAATCTTAACAAGAATATGCCAACAGATAATGGAAAACAAAATAATGACCCACAGACTGGAAATGCTCAATCTACATTGCAATTCTGAAAAAAAGGAGACATCAAATACCACAGTTTGTATTATATATCTTTCCTGTCTAATGCTGTAATAATAAATCTACTACTACTACCTCAAATACCACAGCAATATGTGTGCAATTACTCTGACATAACATATTCAAAAGTGAATGATTTGTATGATGCATAGAATGTAAATTATTTTATTATTATTGAACCCAAGAGGGTATTACACATTCAGACTTGTTTGCGCTGTATGTTCACAAAAATTAACAATGATATGGTAGACATAGGGGTAAATCACACACAATGTTGATGTATTATCAATATGCCGTAGCCCTAATAGCCCAGACTAGCTTGATCTTGTCACAACTTGGAAGCTAAGTGGAGTCAGTACTCGAATGGGAGACCACTAAGGAAGACTGGGCTGCTATGCAGAGGAAGGCAATGGCAAACCACCTCTGCTCATCTCTTGCCTTGAAAGTCCCATGAGATAGAACTTCATGGGGTTGCCATGAGTTGTTGTGACTCCATGGCACATCTTACCTTATTATCATTATGATTGTTCTTGGAGTTGCTAAACACATAATAAACTACTAAACAAGTCTATTTTGTACCTTACATACATGATGATTGGGGAGGAAGTGGGATTTTTTAAATATATAATTTCAGAAATTTGGCAGCCCATTGCTGAAGATTTGGAAATGTCCTAAACAAATTTGGCCATCAGTTATTGTGGCATTTGTACTAATTTTGGCATGCCATACTTTACATTTTGAAAGAGATTTTGCACTTCAAAACAAGGCCTTCATAACTATTGAAGGTGAAGGACATCTCATTCCATGGCAAAGTGCCTTCATAATTTACAGCCCATTCCTGACCTCTGAGGTCAAAAGTCCTCAGGAGACCAGGAAGGGGTTGTGCAAGCGTTGCCCTCCCCACCGGCGCCCAGGGCCACCGTGAGTGGCCCCAAAGCTGGAAGGGAGGCCTGGACACCAGTCTCCCGGTGCTGCCATGCCAGTGCTGCCCGTGCCGGCATTCCAGGGTGTGTGTGCCAGTGTCCCGGGGTGTTCCCAGGGCATGCTGGGGGCAGAGCTGCCTGTAGGCAGCTTCTTGTCCCCGTTCAGCCTGGAACACCAGCATCGAGAACAGTGTTGCTGTGACTGCTTTTTAGCAGGCGTAGTATCACTGTTCTCTATGGGGTGGAAAGCCCCATTTTTAACCTTTCAGTAACCATGAAATGGCTTCGGAGGTACTGCGACGGCACCTCGGCCATGCCGTTCCCAGCCGCTGAAAGGTTAGGAATGGGCTGTCAGTGGTACAAGTGGGGAGCTGCATCAAAAAAGGTGCAGTGTCTCCCTGACCTTTTGACAACAGAAGAACTCCTGTTCAGTCAGTTTGGAACAGAAATGGCTATACAATACTCCTGTTGGTGCCTTACAGAAGTTTCGGGAAAGGCAGGGAGTGCTATTGCCAGTACAAGGCTGGCAATTGGTAGAAGAATCACTGCAGTGGTGGTGGTGGGGTTCTTACTTATGGTGTAATAACATCACCTGTGACATGATGGTGCCAATTCCAGCACATCTGAAAGTGACATCAGCACATTGCCATAAATATTCTAGCATTTGGCCAAAACTCTGTAGTTTAACCAGAAAGACTGGGCTGAATGCACGAGCATCCCCAGTGAAGCACTAACATTACTCTGGAAATGATGTCAGCAGCATGTCAGGATGCTGACTGTCTCTCCACCATTTCCTACTCATTTTTTTTCCTGCCACCCAGCTGAGCAGTGGCAGGAAGGGCCTGCTTGGGGCAGGAGATCCCCCAGGAGATATGGACATGGCAAAAGTGTTGAGGGGAAACTGAGGCAAAAGGGTGATAACTAAGGGAGGGAATGTCTTGTAGATTAGTGATATACAGTGGTTCAGGATCCACACCTGACTCTTTAACATGCCACTTGTGGCTCTTCTGAGGACCATGTGGCACCCACCCCATGTTCCAGGAAAGTGGTCAAGGCCATTGCCCAGTAAGGGTTGTGAGTAGCAAGTGACTCCCAATTTGAAAAACCTGCCACCTGGAGGGGCTGGAGGATGGATAAGCTGGAGGATGGATAAGCCCTAAGGCACAGACTTAGTGCCAGGGACCAAAGTAAAGGGCCCATCCTTTCCTACAGTCCCTCACACTAATTTGCCCTGTGTACTTGTCACACACCCCCACTCGCTTGATCCTTGGTTCCTGTTCACATAGCTATTAGCATGTGCATAACTAACGCACCGCTGTTATTTTCCATGGTTCCTTCAGGGGATTCTTTGTGGCAGGGGTGGAGCAAAAACCAAAGGTTGCATTAAAGGGGCTCTTAAGTAATGAGAAGCAGGTATGCGCAGGCTTCACAGTCACTTCTGAAATTACTGTTCACCATGAAAAAATTTTTAAAAAATGTGGCACAATTCAGCCTGGAACGCGCTGCTAATTACCAAGCATAAATGTCCTATATGTTCAGAGGTACTCTAAAACGTTTAAAGGTTTTCGTTGTATACAGTAAATATTAATGTGTCACATTATTGTATGTGTGTGCTTGTGGTGGTGCACAGCGCACACAGTAGCCATGCAGCTCTTTTGGTTGATGGTAATTGCAAATGTTTCCCTCCATGAGTTGCAGAATAAGTACCACTGTTGTAGATCAACAACAGTACAGAAACATGTAGCACTGCCAAGTCCTTAAGCTAGGTCAGATCTATCGATGGTATGAGAAGGTGTTTCTTTCTCCACAAGTTACTCCTACCTAAATCTCAAAATAAAGTCACACACGTCAGGAAAAGCTTTAATTTATTCTTTTTTATTGAAGCATCTATTCAGCTAGGCAACACTTAATGTTCTTGTCAGAACAGTTCTCTGCAGGGGAAAAAAGAACTTTACAATATTATGGAAGACTGATTCTAATTTAAAGCAATTCCATGGACGAAAACACAGACAAATGTCCTTGTTGATAGAAAAGCAAGAAGAATCTCCAAGGCACTTGCAATCCCCTAGTGCAATCCCTCACTTTCAGAAAACCTTTGGAGGGCAGCCTCAGTTCGACCTTTCTGCTATTTGCATGCAAACTGTGGTATCAGGAAATTTCAGCTTTTGAATGTCAACTTAATATGTAGAGATGAGTTATTGGAATGGAATGGAATGCAATGGAATGGAGTCTGTCAAGCCATTCTGCCAAAATTGTCACTTCTTTAAAACATTTGTGGCTGGCTTCATCAGGTTCCTCAGATGGCTCTACCACCTCTTGAGTTCCATAGGAGGTTCCAGACTAAGTGGTTCAGTATAGAGCAACCCAATGACCTGGCACAGTGTCTGAATTAGCATAGGGAAAAGATGGCACTTCCTGTAATTTTTTGGATTTTGGCGTTTTACGATGGTCTAAATCCATGAAACAGTATTATTTTGAAGCATGACATTATCATTATTTCACTGATCCCTGCGAAAGAGAAAATGTTATATATTTTTTTCAATTTCCCCTAAAACTTCCCCCTGGAAAACAGGAGGAAATTAGTTCCTGAGAAAAGATGTAGAATTTCCCTGAGGTTTTTCTATCCCTAATTTTACCTTCTCTCTAGAGTCTTCATTTACACATAACAACAAACACTGGCTTGAACCCAACTAAGTTGCCTTATCATTTCCCATTCCCTCCTCCCTTATGTATGACAGAGGGGCTCAAGAGCTAGGAAGCCTTGAATCAAGCACCAGTTCACTTTGAAATCAGAATGGAGGCATCCTGGGGGAAAATTGAGTTTGTTTCCACTCCATAAGCTAGGACTCTAACCATGCATTCCTGAGCTGTGCCAGTGGCCCGCACCAAAGTCTTCAGGAGGCCGGCGAAGGCCCATGCTGGTGCAAGGGCCCACAGCGCTGGTGTCCAGGAGGCACGCCCCAGTGTTTGTGGCCCCAGCACCAGCGTGCAGGGCCGGACACCGGACTCTGGCCGCTGCCGCTGCAGCGCTGGGCTTGGATGCCACCAGAGCCTACCGCTGGTGTCCAGATGCCGGCAAAGGCTGCGGCGGCAACCCGGGAGGCATTCCTGGGGCGTAACGGTGTAACTGCATCCCGGGAGGCATTCCCGGGGCGTTACAGCGCCTGCCAGGGGGCGGGGCTGCCATTAGGTTCGGGAATGCCCCCTTTTAGGTGGCGTATCATAGGGTTGCATGGATTTTTGGCACCAGGCGAATGTTTCAGATGGGCCGAAACCTCCTTAGGAGGCAGCACCGCTGTGTTGCCTCTAAGCCCGGCACAGGCATTCTGGTCAGGAATGCACTGTGAACCTTGACTTCATTGCTATTTTGAATCTTGTGGAGTGGGGGTTGGGAGGGATAAACTCGGGTTTGCTTAGGCACCTATTTTTGGATAGCACAGAAAAGATGAGTGAGTGTGTGAGCACTGCAGCAAGCTGCGTTTGTGATCATCTTCAACAAACCCTCGCTGTGACATCTGCATGTAGCCTCTGGCAGTTCCATTCTTACACAGTCTTTCGATGCAAAAATTTGTTCATTTACCTTATAGCAATTTTTTTAAATACTGGGAATGTAAGTTACTGTACCGTGATGCTGGATTGTTCTTGACACATTGTGTCTGACGCATCGCATCTGACACACCACAGAAGCTGTGATTAAGCTGCTTTTGTCTATGATGGACTGGATCAGGGTATATCTGTGATTTAGAAACAAATTAAGTGTGTATTTTAAAATATTCCAAGCAGACTATTATTAATTTATAACATTCCATGCGGCTTGTGTCAAAGTGCACGTTGTTACACCCAGATGCGCACCTCCTGACCCTGGTGTGGGATCCTGTGTATGCACAGACACAATCATGAGATGATGTTTAAGGAAGTATGAGAGAGAGAAAAGACCTTTCAACTGAGCAAAGCTTGTCTTCATTGAATTACAGATTGGTAAAAGAGCAAGAGGTGAGAGCAGAAAGAAATGCAATGCAATATAGTGCACACTTCAGGGAAGGCAAAGAAGGCACATAAAGCAAACAGGAATGCAATAACATGCCAATTAAATGTTTTCTAGAGGAAGCAGAAGGAGGTTTCTGTGAGGGGAATGACATGTAGCTATTGCCCCATAAACTCTAGTCATCTACCCTGGGTGTGGGGAGATCCCATGAAGTCACAAGACAAGTATTTAATGAAGGAGTGTATCAGTTTCTCAAAGGGACCTGACTGCCTCCTCATAACATGGCATTTTATTGCACTTACTTCCTATCATGTTCTCTGGTTAAATCTAAGATGGAGTCCTCCAGTACCTCTGGCTTCGTAGGCCCTGGGAGTGTAGATGTCTCTGAAGGTGGCAACAAACTAGCATTCATACATCTAAAAACTTGACTCTGAATATTACCAGTAAAATAAATTATCAATCAGTATCGTAAAGTCAATTCACCTGTTGTGTATTCTGTTTCATACATCAAGGAAGGGAGGGGGTCACTATAATGCAGCCATAACGTATTGTAACAAATACATCAAAAAGATTCAAATATGCTAACAGATTGTTACTTAAATCAAACTGCACAAATTGCAGAAGCTGAAGCAATAAAAATGCATCCATGCATCGATTTAGTGTTGATTCAATAGTAATTGCTATTCATGCTTAAATGATTATACTATGATAAATTGCCATGCAATACAAAATGACCTACATAGTGTAAATATTTTCCTTAACACTTTCCCAGTAAAACAAATTTGTCCTATCACTATATACACATACAGTTTCCAGTAGAATAATACCCATATTGGTTCCAGTGAATAAGAGATATGGAACAGGTAATAAAGCAGGAAATTGGGCATGAGTAGCCCAGTCAGATAACCAGTAATAACACCAAGAAGCTGATCGGAGCCAGAGAGAGTCCAGTACTCCATTCCAAATAGCTGATTAGTGCTATCTCTGATCTTCTGACTGGAGCTATTTACACAGTGCACTGGCAGCGGGCTTAGGCCAAGAACTGCATTTTGGCACCCATGGCTCTTCATAGAAATCTGTGCGCAGAATCTTGATTCAGAAGTCTGCCTCCTTCTACAGATTCCCCTAGCTACATCAAGGCAAACATCTTGTCTCCTTTCTATCTCAGGCTAATTGACATTGACAGAGTGTAATGGCTCTCTTCCTGCTAATTCACCTTCCTTCCAGAAATGACAATATTTCTATAATGAAGCATTTATAGTAGACATGTAGTAATTGTTCCCCAGACAGCTCACCCCTTGGGGTAGGGGGAAGATATGCCAGAAAGCTTCTAGGCACTTTTGATGAAAAATATTTCAGCAATCTGACTGCTGGTTGGGTTTAAGTCAGAAGTAATGACTTTTTAAATTCATCCTTCTTCCACTGTTTAAAAATACATTCTTTACGAATGTCTTTGTCAAGCACTTTGGGAGTGCTCTGGGAGCACATGTCATGTAAACGGAAAATTAAGAAAGGAAAGAATTGAACTGGGAACACTAAAAGCAGACAGATTTAATTAAATTGTGAAATATGAAAAGAATTTTGTTCCCAACCAAAGGGGGGGATTATGAACAAATTTTTATTTCAACAGAGTGACTTGGGAATCCAGCCATTCATCTGAAGGCAATCAATGAACAGGCTCAAATAAATCTCCACGTCAGACACTGGAATTAAGATTAGCTTTTCCCATTTATAGAAAAAAGTCTGCTGTTAAGAGACATGGCCATTTCCATTAAGAGCAGGCACCAAACAATTTAAAAGCTGCACAAATGGGCTACACCAGAAAAGGTGAAAAACAACAAAACAAAAGGTGCAGAGAATCTTCAATTGTAAACAGTGTTTAAAATTGGTTACAGTTTGAGAAACTTGTTGAGCTGTTGTTGAAAGCAAGGTTTGATCCCTTGAGGAAGCATTTTGATGCAAAACACATCGTCAAATAAACACTGTTTATTATTGAAGATTCTCTGTGCACCTTTTGTCTGGCTTTCACGTTTTTATCTTCTAGACTACCAAAATATACGAGTGCACATGTGTACTTTTGGATGGATGTGCCTGGTACAAAAGTCTGAATAAAGGAATTTAAATATGTTATTGCATTTGTGTGTGTGTGTGTGTGTGTGTGTGTGTCCTGGTAGGAACAGTGTTACAACAGATGAGCAAAGATAAAGGTCCCAGTTGCAGGGATTTTCATGTTCCTAACATGGCCCATTCATTAACACTGCCACTGGCTTATAGAGCATAAATGTTTATGGATGTAGCCCCTATTCACATACTACACTACCACATCAATGCCCAGATGTATGGAGGTATAACAAGCAAGTTATGTAGGTGGGCCAATAACATACACATTCCTTTTTCACTTCCTGGTCTCCTCCCATTTAGTGTTTTCATAACCTAAACTGGGAAGGAAGGTGGCATTGCATAGCCAACAGATCTTGGAAGCTAAGCAGAGTCATTACTTGGAAGAGAGATCACCAAGAAAGACTCTTCAGAAGAAGGCAATGGCAAACCACCTCTGCTTTTCACTTGCCTTCAAAATCCATAAGTCAGCTGCAACTTGAAGGTACATTACACACAAAATCTAAACTGGCCCTAGATGTAGTTATTCTAGGCAAGCATGTGTAAGTGGGTATTGTTGTGAATGAGGGCATGAGACCCACATCATCTAGAAAAAGGGACACCTAGGACCATAAAACCAGCCAGATGGATCACCCACGATAGGCAGAGAGCTTATGGAGATAGTTTGTGGATTTTGAGACAACCAGTTTGAAGGATGTTACCAGAGGCCACATCAATGTATTTTCATATCCTGAGTATAAAACAGTAAAGAGGACTGAGAAGGGACTCAAGATGGTTGGCCAAGGATTTTGTGGTTGTTTTATTTTTGTTTTGTTTTGTGGGTTAAAGAGAGCCAATCCCAAGACAGCAGATCATACCTGCCCCCTCTGATGCAACTGGAGAGGAGTTAAAAGCAGCAGTTTTGATTGTGTGTGTGTGTGTGTTGGTTTTGTGTTTCTCCCAGTGCCAAAGAAGTGCTTGAGGAGAGTAAATAAAGGGGGTGGTGACGGCACTCACAGGGGCACCTCAAGGCTCTTTAAAGTGTTTGGAGGAGCAGTGGAAGAATCAGAATAGACAATGCTGAGCTATATAGGCAAATAGTCTCACTGAACATAAGGCAGCATCATATGTTCAAGGGAAAAGTCTGTCAAGACAGTTCATCCTGACCAAAGCTCCCTGGAAATGAATTCCTGGTACCTCTGCTGTTATGCTTGTTCCAAGGGACGGGATGTAGCCCAACCACCTAGGAGATGGGCACACTGTGACTGCCATGGCTGCCTGCTGATCATGTGCACACAACACACCGAACCCTCTGTTTCCCTCTATTCTATTGCCAGGAACAGACTCAGACTGAGGATGCTATTGCTACTATACCTGAAGGTGCTGGCCTGCTGTCAAAACTGCCTCCTTGCCCTGCATACCTTGGGCTAAATGCCTTCCTCTGTCCACTGTGCAAATCAGCCCTGCCTGGCCCCTTTTCCTGAAGCATAGCTATAATCTTTCTTGGCAGTCTTCTCTGCCAGAGGCAGCTGCACATTTTGGAGTAGAAAAAGGTGGCTATTAAGGGAGGGAGGCACATCAAGAGGGAGGCACATCAACCACAGCCCCCCTTCTTGAGGCAGGGCCTGCCTTTGTTGCCCCTCATAACACTGGCTACCTTTCTTAGGCTGCCCAAGGTAAACCTCTATGCCTGCCCCACTGCACTGTCTTCCCTTGCCTTTATCAGAATGCCAAATATCACTCTGTGGATGAAATTTGGCAGAGATTATCCCCGGAAGTATACATCCTAACCATAAGAATTTAATCCAGTTTGGTAGAAAACAGACATGTCAGACCAAACGATGTTTTCATTCTAATTGACTCCAAAATCGGGCCTTTTTCTCCTACCTGCCTGAGGGTGGCAAGCTGGATCACATGGGTGAGTGGTAAAATATCTAGAAATATTGTTCCAAGTGGATGGAGCACAAAGAAGTCACAGCCTGTCTCTGCACATTTCAGGCCCACCGAAACGGATTTCCAACCGAAAACAAAAATGAATACAACATGAAAATAAATGAGTGAAATGATTAATGAAGCAAAAACAAAAGAGAGCTGCTGAAAAATGTAATTGAACAAAACCAACTGCGTGCCTGTACTTCTTGGCTTGGGTTAAAAATCCCTGCCCCCACCTTGTGCCAGGACAAATTGTCCCAGCGGTTCTCCAACAATGCTGCTGGTGCTCCTAGACCGTCTCCATCTCAAGGTCCTGTTCAAGGCTAAAACAATTTGCGAGATCCCTTCACTCATGCAGAATTTGCTGACTACCAATTCATGATAAAACGTGCGCTGGACCAGCCATCAGAACAAATCAGCACCACAAGCACAGGCTTTGTCACACATTTGAAAGCAACACAACACAACTGGTCTGTTTTGCGGCAAGGCTGCCACACACCACACAAAAACAGGCAATGGAGATGTAAAAAAAAAAATCAGTATTTAATTTAGGCCAAATATAGAGCAACATAAATTACTTTTCAAACAACATTTGTTTTTTGTATATAGAAGATGTTCAGTGTGACATATAGTTACCGATGGAGGCAGAATAATTTCAGGAGCTGGGGGCATCTACCAAGGATGGAGAAAATACAAGGGAGAGTAAATGGGTCTGCAGCAAGGTCAAGGTCTTGTAATACTAGCCATGGTGTTTTAAGTTCATTTTTCTTGGCTATTAGAAATCCATCTCCCTGCAGTGAGCATGAGTGCCTATTGTGCCCAAGGCAAGAAAGGGGATGAAGCAAGAGGACATGGGGCAGTCACAACTTGAATAGGCTTTTGCCTGTGGGGTCCTATGCTGCGACCCATGGCCTCATCCCTTTGGCCAGCCATCTGGAGTTGGGACAGATTGAGAGGTGGGATCAGAGGGGAGACTTTCCCTTTGGTCCCTGCTGGACACTTGCAGCAAGTGTTGTCTTTGAAAATCTTTTCCTGGTTTTTATTTCAGAATTCATGCAGTACCTGTACACACATCTGCAGTGAAGGGTCACCTGTCTTTATGGCAGCAAATCTTGCAAAGACAGTTTGCTAAGTGCATGTGTGAGATGAGAATACAGAATGAAGGCAAAGGTGTCAACAGGAAACATCGAAAGGAGCATCTAATTTAATTTGTCTCTTGACATTGAACAACAACCAGGCTGTGAAGTTATCCTAAACTTTGAGAAGACACTGGCCATGCAATTAAATAAGTCTGCACCATTGATGGTTTCTCTGATTAGATGTGCTTGGGGTGTATATTTGATATTTTCTTACAGATTATTTCAATAAATTTGCAAGTCCTACAAAGCCACATACAACTTCTTCAATATTCATTTTCCTGTCTTCATTGGTATATTTACATTTGGCATTTCTCGCACATGTGAAAAAATATTATTTTAAAAAATACTTGCCCGAAACTACAAACCCGAAACGTCCTACATTCATTTCCATATACTAAAACTAACATATTATTAGCCTAATGAATTCCTGATTCAAGAAAGATTCCAGGCACTATAAAACTGTGATGTTTGCTATCGTTTATTTATATATCATGTGCATCCATTGGAGCATATGGCACAAAGACAAATGACATCATAGTCACATGACAGCAGGAGGGAGCAAATTTATGACCTCACTGGTGTCAAGACCCCTCCAATACCCCTCTCCTCCATGAATATGTCCACTCCTTTCTTAAACCCCTCCAAGCTGGCAGCCATCACCACTTCCTGGCGCATCCAGAGCACCACTTATTCAGCTTCCTTGAATGGATTTATGGATGTAAAATGGGGAGGGGGGATCTGTAGGAGTGTTTCCCAAAACACATGCTCCTCTGATACGAGAGAGAATAGGAGTGCATCATTACTAGTCTTCATTTTGTCTAGTAGCCATGAACATGTCCACTCCCCTCTTAAAGTCTTTCAGGTTGACAGCCATCACCACATCCTGGGGCAGGGAGTTCTACAATTTAATTATGTGTTGTGTGAAGAAATACTTCCTTTTATCCATCTTCAGCAGATGACCTCCCCCCCTCCATTCTAGTATTATGAGAGAGGGAGAAAAGCTTCTCCCTGTCCACTCTCTCCATACCATGCATAATTTTATAGACCTCTATCATGTCTCCCCTTAATCGCCTTCTTTCCAAGCTAAATAGCCCTAAGCATTTTAACTGCTCCTCATAGGAGCTTGACACCCTCATGATTGGTTTCCAGGGGTCAACTGTTTACCTAATCACAAGTTAGTTCAGTTCCCCTCTACCCCGCTCTTCTTCCCATTATGCTGCTAGTCGGACTTTTACCATGCTCAAGAAACCTTATGCCTTAATTACCAGCTATGCTATGTAACATCTTTGAGTAAGTATTTAGCTAGTCAACTTTCTTGTTTTCATGTTGCGGTTGCCACAGAAGTGTAACTTGTGTTTTTAAACCTTTTTGCTTAATTTTATATTCAATAAAGCTTTCTTTGCTTATATTGGTGAGTCCAACCCCAGAACTGCTTGGTTACATTACCAGGGAGAAACAGGGTCTCTGTTTCCACACTTGACTTCAATGTTCTCTCTGCTTCCAAAATGTATTTAAAAGTCTATTATGAAATAGCTATATTCTACCAGTTATAGAATGCCCAAAGTTACTAACTTTTCATCTAAATTAATTTGATGTTTGCCCTAAATAATTTCTTTCTGCCCACGACAGAGCACCTACTCACATAAGCAGACATAAATCCAAAATGAACTCACTCCTACAAGTTAAAGGGAGAGAAAGAGAAATTTGTGTTACTGTTGCTTCTATTTTTAAACTGTTCAGCAAAACATAAATTCAGAGCTGATTTGAGCCTTCGACATAGTTATTCAGTAGATATTTATTTGGGCATTTTTTTCTTTCTAACCTTCCTCATTATTAATATAGTCTCTGCTCTCCTAAGACTGTATATTTTTCAGGCTTTCAGGATGAATAATCTGACTGTCTAATTTTACTCTTGCGTTTTGTAGCCACTCTGGTTATTTTTACTTCTAGCTTCATTTTCGAAAAGCTGCTAGCAGTTTTCATGCTACAGGGGAAGAGGGGAAGAGAAGGAATTTGACAGTAAACATTATGTGACTCACAGCCAGTCAGAACAATTAGCTGAAGTGCCAGTAAAGCGTGGCAGCCTTATGTGTAATTTAAGGTACAGTAGCATTTTGATACAGTAGTGTCAGCAGCAGCAGCAGATTCTATGGGAAGGGTGCAAAGTTAACAAAGGGACTTAAAAAAAGATTATTCTGTGTGGTGACAGATTTCCCCCCCCCATCAAACTTAGAGCCTGCTGAAAGAACATAATGAGTCACAGTGCTGATGCTATGGCTTGCTTAAATTAATCACTTAATGGTGCAGGGACTCGTGAAGATTATCAGAAGGATCTCTGTGATTTGACAGAATGAATAAAAATTCATGGTAAGACTAAAAACATGGGGTGAATAACTAACTGCCAAAATGTATTGAGTACATTAATGTGATGTGAGGTAGCCTACAGCATTTACATCTCAGAAAAAGAGATAATTGCATTTTATCCATCTTTAAAAAAAATAAAATAATAATCTTGTATATGAAAAGCCTAGTTTATCCAGGATCAGGTTGTTAGGTTAGACTTCTTCCTGGCATGTTAGTTGTCCATAGACAGAGTTTTGCTTTTGAGGGGATATCATAGCATGTAGTGCCCCCATCTACAGCCTTCAACTGATCCTTCTGCTCCATCCTTCTGCTGATCATACAGCTCAGGTTGAAGGAACCACTTCTGTTTCCTAATCATGACACAGGCAATGCAACCCAATTAGGGTTGTGCATATCAATAATTCTGAACCGAAAATAAACCCGAAATTAGCTGTTTCGGTAATTTTCAGGATTCAAGTTTACCGAACAAAAAAACCTGGGATTAAAGTTGAAGCCAAATAGGCAATTCCTGAAAAAGCCGAATAGGTATTCAGCTTTTTGGGTTTGCCTATTTGTATTTGCTCAGAGGCACAGCTCTGTGCTTTCTCCCCTTTTCCTTCCTTTTTTTTTTTTTGACTGGTTTTGTTAGGGTCCCTTTTGAGGTAGGGATCGTGTAATCAGAGCCAACTTGGTCTGACCAACTGACAGCAGTGAGCTGACCTGATCTGCACATTAAAAGACAGGGCTCACTCAGTCCAGAGAACATTAGTTTCCATCAGCTGCTCATGGCCCTTCTGAAGAAGACTCCCTCACCTTCATGGATGAGCAATCTCCTTAACATGAGCTGCCTTGGTCATGACTTCGGCTGGCTCTAATATTGTTTCCCTGCACAGTGGCCATCTCTTTGAATCAGATTTTCCATGACCATAATAAAGGACTGCTCACAGGATGTCCTTTGCCACCAAAAGGAATGTTTTCCGTGCCTTATTTCTCTTGCATTTCAGAGAAATGCAACAGGTCTGAATTTTTCAGGAAACCCAAAAATAAGCCGAATACCCATATTTACTGGTATGGCTGTTTGGCTTATTTCAGGTTTACCCAAAAAATCAGGCCGAAAAAACACAAACCCAAAATTTACTGAATTTTTTTTTGCACAACCCTAAACCCAATATTAGAGGTTTGCTACTAGTCTAGCATATTGCCCTATGTACTCTCCCAAATAGTGTTCATCTACAAGGATGACTCCGCCTTCCATCCTTCTAAGGTTGGTAAAACAAATGCCCAGCTTGCTGGAGGTAAACTGGGTAAGGCAATGGCAAACCACCCTGTAAACATAGTCTGCCTAGTAAACATTGTGATGTGATGTCACCCCATGGGTCAATAATGATCCGGTGCTTGCACAGGGGACTACCTTTATTTACAAGAGCGAAGCTTGACGATCTAATTTAACATCCCATGTTTTGGAAAAGGGTCTGGACCTGCAGTCTTGTCACGCTATGTTTCATTTCATTTATGTTATATTTCTTGCTTCCTTGTACTAATTTTTCAAGCATTTCCTCAATTCTGAATTGTGGATCTGGATTTCTAATTTTTTTGTATTAACTACTTGTGTATTTATTATGTTAAAAAACATTTTCCCCCTTTCTCAGTTGCAAAAGATTCAATATTCAGAAAACATTTTTAAATGGAAAAAAAAATCACAGTAAAACCAAGATGCCCCAAGAGTAATGGAAGTCTTGAGTTAGTTATCCTGTCTTTCTGTAAAACCACCACCGCTGTTGTGAGGGACTTGAAACTGGGCTTACAAATTACAGGTGGGAGGGGCTCTTTTGAACCCTAATATTTAAACATGAATGTTTATTTCTTAGAGGCTCGTGGTTCAGTATTGAAGTAGATAATTACATTGAGCAATCCTTCTTAACGAAACCTTCTCATCCTGGCTCAAAACGTTAGAGCCACAAGGCATCCCTATTCTGTACCACAGCACTGTAATATGTTTTCTTGTGTGTGTGTGTACACTCATATGTGTGCATTCCTCTTTTCAGGAGGTTATACCTAAGTTAACACATCTTGAGTAAAACTGATAATGCTATGCCAGGTTCAGATAAGCTCTTATATTTATGACTAATTTTCAGTGTGTGTGTGTGTTAAGTGCCATCAAGTCGCTTCCGATTCATGGCGACCCTATGAATCAAAGGCCTCCAAAATGTCCTATCTTTGACAGCCTTGCTCAGATCTTGCAAACTGAAGGCTGTGGCTTCCTTTATTGAGTCAATCCATCTCTTGTTGGGTCTTCCTCTTTTCCTGCTTTCCTCAACTTTTCCTAGCATGACTGTCTTTTCCAGTGACTCTTGTCGTCTCATGACGTGACCAAAATACGACAGCTTCAGTTTAGTCATTTTAGCTTCTAGGGTCAGTTCAGGCTTGATTTGATCTATAACCCACTGATTTGTTTTTTTGGCAGTCCACGGAATCCTTAAGACTCTCCTCCAACACCCCATTTCAAAGGAATCTATTTTCTTCCTATCAGCTTTCTTCACTGTCCAGCTTTCACACCCATACATAGTAATAGGGAATACGATGGCATGAATTAATCTAGTTTTGGTGGCCAGTGACACATCCTTACACTTAAAAATCTTTTCTAGCTCCTTCATGGCTGCCCTTCCCAGTTTCAATCTCCTTCTGATTTCTTGGCTGCAGTCTCCCTTTTGGTTGATGGTGGAGCCAAGGAATAGAACGTCTTGAACAATTTCAATTTCCTCATTGTCAATCTTAAAGTTGTGTAATTCTCCTGTAGTCATTACTTCTGTTTTCTTGATGTTCAGTTGTAGTCCTGCTTTGGCATTTTCTCTTTTAACTTTCAGCAGTATTTTCAGAGTGAATGTCTATTATATTACATTGGACAAGGGAAGGGGGAGCGGAACGGATGCTATAGATTATTGCTGTGCTGCTTGAAACCATTTTCTTACATCTTTTCTTTTTTTACATTTCCTATTTGTACTAATAATGAATGCTGGAGACTAAAAGGTTGCATTACCCCCTCAAACAGAACCTCTGTTATGACCATGGATAAACTCATGCTTGCTGCCTTGGTAATGATGAACCAGGCTGTTCAGTCAGTCCTGGGTTTAATTTTCAGGAGAAGCATATTCAGTGGTTGCCGGGCTAGTGCCTAATTGTGTGGGGTGCTCTGATGAGACCTGGCCCACTATAGTGAGGACCCAGCCAAACCCCCTGCAGTGTGACCCAAAGATGCCATACAACCAGCTTGGGAGAATGGCACAACTTTATTGTATGCAGCAGCAAGGCATTTGCATGGCATGGGAGCGTTATCCTACCATCGACCTGCCACCATTGCAGGCCAATGCGCAACACCCAGCCATGCCGGGGCAACTTTTGAGATGGCAGTTCCTGGGACACACAAGGGCGGCAGCCAGCTGTGTGGTCCCCTGCCACTTGGAAGGAGGCCATTTGACCCTCCAACTAAAAGCACCACTTTTAACAGCCGCTAATCAGGCTTCTGAAGACTCCCTTACCCAGTCGGATTATCAATCTCTTTCAGAAGAGCCACCTTGGTCAAGACTCCAGTTGGCTCCAATATCAACCCCCCCCCCATGAAAACCTGCCCTGAGTAAGCCATTTTCCTCAGTTTTGAAGCTAATTTGCATGGACATCATGCAAAGTGACCCAGATACAAATGAAGCCCCCATACTCTGAGGTGCCAGCCTGCCAATTGGCTCTTTTACCAGTCCTCAGTAATACTGACCTTCTGAACCTGAAAAGCGATTGACAGCTCGGCTCTCACAAATGCCTGGAGTATTTGGGCAAGCCGTTTGTGGGGCCATAAAATTGGACCCCCTGTCCCAAACTTCCCCAAACTTTGGTATCCATCTAAGGAGAGTCCTGTGAGAGATCCCCCTCTCTGAGTTTGCTTCTCCAAATCAGTTGCTCAGACGTTGATACAGAAACAATCGATTTATTGAAGCCTTCAGGAGATGAGACAGGCACAGGTAGAAAGTTGCAAGTGAGGGGCTATACGGGTTTACAGAATATATTGACTCCAGGGCACTGGGGCACTGGGGTTCACACTTATTGTTATGGGAAGTTACAAGCTTGGCATAATACAAAACATCAGACAGATCCCAGGAAGTCTGGGCGGCTATCACACTTCCAAGGCCGCATCGGCCTGAGGGAGTACTGGCAGGAAGAACAGCGGGGGGGGGGGAAGATACATGGGCCATCAGGCCTGGCGCCTGAGACCAGAAGGTGTGAACTGCTTTTACGAGTTCACTGATAACACAGCAGGTGATGGAAAGCAGAGACACAAAGACAGAGACCCTCACATTCTGCCCCCCTTAAGGCCCCCCCCCGGGGTCCCCGAGAGGACGAGGCTTATCGGGATAAGCAAGGTGGAATTCCCGGACTAAGCGAGGAGCCGCCATGTGGGGTGCGGCCACCCATTCGTCATGAGCGGAGCCAAGGTTTTTCCAGCGAACAAAGTAAAACAGTTTCCCTTTCTTCCATTTGGAGTCTAAAACCTTGGATATTTCCAAATGGGTGTCCCCTCCTACTACGGTAGGAATCTCGTGTGCGGGAGGGGGGTGGAACTGGGGGGCTGCCACATAGGGTTTGAGGAGGCTTATATGAAAGACTGGATGGACTCCTTTCAGAGTTTTTGGGAGGTCCAGTTCCACAGTAACCTCGTTGATTACTCTGGTAATGGGGAAAGGTCCCACATAACGGTCGCTCAGTTTTTTGCAGGGGCGAAGAGAGCGGAGGTTTTTGGTGGACAGATAGACTTGCTCCCCCACCTTGAGTTCCCATCCCGGAGACCGGTGTTTGTCTGCTTGTTCCTTGTACTTGCTTTTTGCCCTTTCCAGATTTTTGAGCAACCATGGCCAGGTGGATTTAACCACCTGAATCCACTCCTGAAGGTCAGGGGTAGACTGGAGCTCTGGCGAGACGGGGGCAGAACCGAAAGGGCCGAAATCCGTCCCGTATATAACTTGGAAGGGACTAAAGCCGGTAGAGGAATGAGGCGCATTGTTATACGCATATTCGGCAAATGGCAGCAGGTCGACCCAGTCGTCCTGGTGGAAATTTACATAGCAACGCAAATAACATTCTACCACCGCATTTACTCGTTCTGTTTGACCATCCGTTTGGGGGTGATAGGCGGAAGAAAGGCCCTGCTCTTCCACTCCCATTAACTTTAGGAAGGCCCGCCAGAATTTGGCAACAAACTGGACCCCCCGGTCGGAGAGGACCTTCCTCGGGATCGAGTGTAGCCTGAGGACGTGTGTGATGAACAGTTTAGCTAAGCCCTGGGCTGAAGGAAGGCCTGCACATGGAACGAAGTGAACCTGTTTGGAAAAGAGGTCTGTGATAACCCAAAGAACCGTTTTTCCCCGACTCGGAGGTAGGTCGGTGATAAAATCCATGGCGATGACTTCCCAGGGACGGGAGGGGCTCTCAAGCGGTTTGAGAAGCCCTGGGGGTTTTCCCATCCGTTTCTTGGCTGTGGCGCAGGTGGGGCAGCTGCGCACATACAACTCTACATCAGATCTCATACCGGGCCACCAGAATTGTCTTCGAACCAGGTGAAGCGTTTTTATGAAACCAAAATGACCCGCTAGCCTGGCACCATGTACAAGTCCCAATACTTCCTTGCGAAGAGAGGAGGGGACGTACAGTTTCCCCCCTTGCACCCACCAAGTGTTGGTACGTTCCAGACCAGTGGGGAGGAGATGATGCTCCTCCTCCTGCAAGGAGGCGTCCCGGAGTCGCTGTTGGAAGGCTTCCGGGATGCCTTTGAGTGTAGGGGGGGTCTCCGGTGGTCGGGCTTGGGACCGGGTGGTGACGGCTAAGCTAGGAACTTCCCCTCGCTGCTCGGGAGTGAACAGGGAGTCGACTGGGCGATCGAAATCGTTGCGATACTGGGGAAGTCGTGACAAAGCGTCGGCTAGGGCATTTTCTTTGCCAGGGACATGTCTGAGAGTGAACCGGAACTTAGCGAAAAATTGGGCCCACCGAACCTGTTTGGCATTGAGTTTTCTAGCCCCCTTGAGGGCCTCAAGATTCTTGTGATCGGTACACACTTCGAATGGCAGTTCGGCCCCTTCCAAGAAGTGTCGCCATATGGTAAGGGCATGTTTGACCGCTGCTGCCTCCTTCTCCCAAATGGCCCAGTTGATTTCAGACTGGGAAAACTTCTTGGAGAAGTAGGCGCATGGTCTCAACCGTCCCCCCTCATCCCTCTGCAATAGGGCCCCGCCCATGGCTACATCCGAGGCATCCACTTGCACCACAAAAGGCTTGGTGCAATCTGGGTGAGCCAAAACGGGTTCGGATGAAAAAAGTAGCTTCAAACGTTCAAAAGCTAGCTGGCACTGGGGGGACCATTGCAAACGGGCTGAGGGAAGCGCGGCGCTAGCCCCCTTGTCCTTGGTACGCAACAGGGCAGTGAGGGGAAGCGCAACTTGGGCAAAGTTAGGAATGAAGTTCCGGTAAAAATTGGCAAACCCCAAAAACTGCTGAAGTTGGCGGCGGGTAGTGGGGGGTTCCCAGTCCCGCACTGCCTGGACCTTGGCGGGGTCCATTTCCAACCCTTGGTGGGAGATCACATACCCCAGAAATGTAATGGAGGGTTGGTGGAATTCACATTTGGACACCTTAGCATACAGTTTGTGCTCCCGCAGCCGCTGGAGCACCTCTCGCACTAGGCGCACATGGTCTTCCATGGTTTCAGAGTAAATAAGGATGTCATCGAGAAATACCACCACCCCCCGAAACAGCAAATCATGCAAAACCTCATTAATTAATTGCATAAAGACACTCGGAGCCCCCGAAAGTCCGAACGGCATGACTAGGTACTCAAACATCCCAAAACAACTGGAAAAGGCCGTTTTGGGTTCGTCTCCTTCTTTGATGCGAATGCGGTGGTAGGCTTCTACCAAGTCCAGTTTGGTGAAGATTCGGCCCTCCTTTAATTGTGCTAGAAGGTCAGGAATAAGAGGGAGGGGGTAAGCATTAGACTGGGTGACTGCGTTCAGTCTGCGAAAGTCAATACACAGTCTTAAATCTCCCGTCTTTTTCTTTACAAAGAAAGCTGGGGCTGAATAAGGAGCCTTGGAGGGGCGTATGAAACCCCTCGCCAGATTGACATCCAGATAGTCTCGCAACACTGTCTTTTCACTAGGGCTCATGGGGTAAACCTTTCCCTTAGACAGTTTGCCTTCCCCTACAATCTCGATGGCACAGTCCGTTTCTCTGTGGGGAGGCAGTTCGTCGCACTCTCTAACATCAAAAACATCAGTAAATTGCGAGTACTCAGAGGGTAATTGAGGAGAGACTGGGGCGGGGGACCCTACCAGTGCGGCGGCTGGAGTCCTGAGTACCCGTTCCTTGTCATGCAACCCACAGGGGTTTTCGGGGAAGGAAAGCACCCGTTTAACCCAATCAATGGAGGGATTGTGCCCCCTTAACCAGTTCATCCCTAACACCACAGGGGTTACAATAGGGGCGATAGTGAAATACAACCGTTCCCAATGTTCCCCCACGGACATAATCACGGCTGCAGTTCTGTGGGTCACCGGGCCCCGTTTAAAGTCACTCCCGTCCATTTGGGAAAAACGGAGGGGTCCCGGAAGCCGCTTGCGCCGGACACCCAACTTCTTGGCAGTTTCCTCATTTATCATGGTGCGGGCACACCCCGAGTCGACCAACGCGGGGACCTCTAACGGGGGACCCCCTTTGGGTAGGGACAGATGGACACGCACAAATACATTGTCCTCTTGGGCGCTTACCATCGGTGGAGCTCCTTGCACAACGATAGGGACGGTCTGCTGCGGAGCCCCCTCTACAGCAGACCGACGGCGTTTTTTGCCGGCTGTTCCCACTCTTCCTCCTCGCTGGAAGAGGGGGACGGGGTAGTGGCCTCCGGGGAGCCGTCCGAATCAAAGACGGTATTTGTAATCCGGGACCCCGATGGGACCGTAGAGTCGGATGCCCCATCCTGGGGACGTGCGTGGAGAGCGGAGGGTGCGCCGGAGCGCCGGCTCAGTGGTCCACTTCTGCGGCGAGGCTGGCTGTCGGCGGCCGGTTTCGTCGGCTCGGCCTGGGTTTGGCGGGGAGGGGTCGGACGGCCTGAGCGAGAGGGGCATTGCGATGCAAAGTGACCCTTTCCCCCGCAGATCAGGCAGACGCCGGCCTCGAACCGCTTGCGGCGTTCCGCGGCCGAGAGGACCCCGCCACCCCCTTGCCGGAGTTCCCGGCCACGGTCACCCCGGGGCCTGGGGTCTCGCCCAATCCGTTGCTTGGACAAGTTCAGGAGTTGTTTGCGATTCTCGATGTCAGCAGCATGGCGAACCCAACCTTCCACACCCGGGGGGTTCCCTTGCATGAAGGCCCAATGTTGGAGGTCTGGGTTGAGACCCTCCCTGAAACATTGTACCAAGGTAGCCTCACTCCAGTCCAGAATTCGGCTAGCCAGTGACTGGAACTCACTTGCATACTGCGCCACCGACTTAGTCCCTTGGCGCAGTTGCATCAGGGAGGCTTTAGCCCGCTCACCTAGAGTCGGGTCCTCAAAACGGTTTCGGAGTGCTACCATGAACTCGTCCAGGGTTCGCAGCACCGGCGAGCGGAGTTCATACTGCAACACCATCCAGGCAGCCGCCTCCCCTTGCAGTAAGGAAGCCACGTACTGCACCCGGGACTCCTCAGAAGCGAAGGTTCGGCCTTGTTCCCGCATAAAAATGTCTACTTGGACCATAAAAAAGGTCAACTGGTCTCCCGACCCGTCATACGTGACTTTCAGGTCCCGACGGGCCGGGGGGGCAGGGGTTGCGGGCGGAACTACTGGCGCCCCGTCTGGGGGAGCACCGGCTGGAGGTTGCAATTTCAGCGCATCTAGGGTCGTGGCCATCTCACCCATTACGCGTTGCATGATCTCCATCTGTTCCTGCATAGCCCGGCGGTCTTCCTGCCACTGCTTTCGTTCTTCCTCCATGAGGGCCTCTTTGCGGGCCGGGTCCCCTTCGAGTCCCGTGCTGGGGAAGGCCAACCGGCGATCCTTCGCCGCAGTCCGCGAGAGCGACCAGCCCTTGGGAGAGTCCAGCCAATAAGTGAGCCCCCGGGGACGTCCGTCCCGATCTTGGTCGGGGGCGCGACCCTTCGGTTTCTTTGGCTTGGCTCCCTCCTCTTTAGGGTCCGGCTTCTCCGGCTCGTCCGGTTCCTTGGGGGCATCGGGGTTAGGGGTGGTGTCCTCGTCGGCTGACATTCTGTCCAAAGCGGTACAGCTGCAGTCCGAGAGGCAAGGACTTGCAACTTAATGTGAGAGATCCCCCTCTCTGAGTTTGCTTCTCCAAATCAGTTGCTCAGACGTTGATACAGAAACAATCGATTTATTGAAGCCTTCAGGAGATGAGACAGGCACAGGTAGAAAGTTGCAAGTGAGGGGCTATACGGGTTTACAGAATATATTGACTCCAGGGCACTGGGGCACTGGGGTTCACACTTATTGTTATGGGAAGTTACAAGCTTGGCATAATACAAAACATCAGACAGATCCCAGGAAGTCTGGGCGGCTATCACACTTCCAAGGCCGCATCGGCCTGAGGGAGTACTGGCAGGAAGAACAGCGGGGGGGGGGGAAGATACATGGGCCATCAGGCCTGGCGCCTGAGACCAGAAGGTGTGAACTGCTTTTACGAGTTCACTGATAACACAGCAGGTGATGGAAAGCAGAGACACAAAGACAGAGACCCTCACAAGTCCCTTGCAGTTACACTGCAAATCTGGTGACTCTACCTTGAAAAACACCCCCTCCAGAGCCTTAGAAATAAATTCCATAGACTATAATGGACTCGAATTTTAGGCGTAATAAAAAATAAAACCAAAAATAAAGCCGAATACCCATTTACCAGTATGGGTATTCAGCTTATTTTGGGTTTACTAAAACATTCAGGTCCAATAAACTCAAACCTGAAATTTACCTTTTTTTTTTTACACACCCCTAAAAACTACAGAAGCATGAAAGTTCAAGTTAGAGACTGAAGTGAAAATAAACCTTTCCTGACCCCAAGTACTTCAAACAACAATCTAGTATTTTCACTAAAAGAAAATGTATAGCTAACCTGAGTCACTCCCTCTTACAGACAGCCCAAAGGGAGGGGGATGCTTTTCTTTCTCTATCTATTCAAGTGATAATGATACTGATAACAAAAGGGCTTTGTGCACCTCTCCACAAACCACACATTCCCATTTAACCTCACATTTTAAGTCCTGTAATTGCAGAATGCATTCTCTAGCCTTTCCTAGTAATCTCTAAAAGATGAAGAAAACCTAGTCAAGTATATAATGATTCAGACCTTCCATGTTCAGATTGCTAACAGTCTCTTCCACTATAAATAAATGCTATTTTGACACATCAACAGAGCCTGACAATATGCTTGTAAAATCTTTTTGGAACTTGTACAGCCTACATAAATAAACTTTATGGCCTGTTCTACAATCATGGCCACAGGCTGCTCATTGCTCAAAGTGGTTGGTGGGGTGGTGGTGGTAGGATAGTTTTGATTCAAATTAGGCTAGACCCAATGTAGTATTTGTTCCATTCATCTTGCTCTGTATGGCAAATACACAAGGGTTTTATGCCCTTGAAAAAAAAGTGAGATGGTTTCAATTTGACTTGAAAAGAAGTATGATGGCATCTCACCTTATTCTTATTTGAAGAAGTGAAGTTCCTTGAACTAAGATTGCCAACCTCCAAACAGGGCCTTGAGTCTCCAGACAATGTATCAATTCCCCTAGAGAAAATGACTGCTTTGGAGGGTGAACTCTATGGCATTTACCCCACCAATGCCCTTCTCCTCTCCAAACCCTGACCTCCCCAGGCTCCACCCCCCAAATCTCCTGGAATTTCCCAGCCAAGAGTTGGCAACACTACCTTGAAGCCCAGTGATTTCAATGAGATTTCTCCTCCTACAACATGCAATTAACTCATACAATTTATTGAGACAAGATCATACAATGGACATTAGTTCTGATAGCATTAAAGGGATGTTAGGTAAATTCAAAGTTATGTTCCTCAATGGGTAGGAAGTCTAAATGGAACCCCACTACATTCAAGGGCAGTGGGCCCTAAATAGCAGTTGCTGAGGGGAAGGATGCAGCAACTTTTAGACCTCCTAAGTCATCTGGTTGGCCACTGTGGAAATAAGATGCTGGACTACACTGACCTTTAGAATGAAAGAAAGAAAACAAAACAACACTATGAAGTGGTTAAAAAAAATTAAAAAAAGAACACAGGGCAGCTAGTATGAAAATAGTGACTGCAAACCAAATGAAGCACTTCAGAGAACCTCACAGGAGAAGATTTAAGGGCAAACATTTTTAAAAATTCCTCCTTTGGAGGGCATCATGAGCAAGCAATCAGAAAACCCATATAAGTTACCTGGTGTGTTTAACAAAGCAGTAAAGCATGCAGCATCATTCTTATCCCCTTGCCCTTGGATGTGAAAGAAAGTTGTTGTACTGGGTGAGAAAATTGGCCTTCCCATTTTGCAATGTAAGAAACCTAAGCCTCAATCTGGCCAAGTTTCACACATGGTTGTAAAAACAATTGTGGAGTTTTAGCAAGACTGGAAATATCCTGGAAAGCAGAGGTGAAATACTATATTCTTACACAGTGGGTAGCCGTTAGTCTGTTTGCAGTAGTCAAAAAGGGCAAGAGTCCAGTAGCACCTTAAAGACTAACAAAAATATTTTCTGGTAGAGTATGAGCTTTCGTGAGCCACAGCTCACTTCTTCAGATACTGGTATCTGAAGAAGTGAGCTGTGGCTCACGAAAGCTCATACCCTACCAGAAAATATTTTTGTTAGTCTTTAAGGTGCTACTGGACTCTTGCCCTTATATTCTTACAGTAAGGGTAAACAATGTACCTCCAGATGATTCTGCATTGGAAAATCCTGGCACGACAGCTGGGTTTATAAAATTTTGCAAATTCAGACCTGCATTTTTGCACTTACCAAGTCAACTTCCATAGTGTGTGATTGTGCCTCAGCACGAGAACTGCAGCCTTTTGCTGGTGTCCCTTTCCAGCTATTTTTGTAAATTGCTTGAGACAGTTCAGAGAATTCATTGAGGCCATGGGGTGCAACCAAAATGAAGAGTCTTGTATGTTTGGGAATGGCCCAGATTACAGCTGCAGAGTATAACTTCCTGGATTTACAAGATGCATAGTCAACACATCTGAAATGGCTCCAGTGATAGGGTTGCCAGCTCCAGGTTGGGAAATACCTGAAGATTTTTTGGGTGGAGCCTGAGGAGGGAAGGGTTTGGGGAGGGGAGGGACTTCAATGCCATAGAGTCCAATTGCCAAAGCAGCCATTTTCTCCAGGTGAACTGATCTCTATCATCTGGAAATCAGTTGTAATAGCAAGAAATCTCCAGCTAGTACCTTGAAGTTGTCAACCGTATCCAATGAAACCATTAAGTGACATATGTTCCAGCTCTTGAGGTCAGGCAATGTAGTAGTCTGTTAGTGAATGTGATAAGATCAACTAACAGCCCATTCCTAAGGGGGGGGCCCCCCGAAACCTCTTAGGAGGCAGCCTGAACCCCCCCCCCCGGTGTAAATGTGTGTAATCATGAGATTACACGCACTTAGGCTGGCAGGGAGGGTGGTTCTGCCGGTGCCCAAGCGCTGCGGAGCCATGCCTCTCCCCTCTGCCGGCGCGACCTCTCTGTGGCACCGGCAACAACGTAGAGAGGCTGCGCCGGCACAGGGGTGCATTCTGGGTGCTGGCCAGGGGTAAGAGCCGCCGGTTAGGCAGCTTCCTACCCCCTTTCAGCCACTTGCGCCGGCGGCCAGAACAGCGTTGATGCGCCTGCTATTTTGCAGGCACAGCCTCGCTGTTTTCAATGGGGCGAAAAGACCCAGTTAAATCAAAAAAAGCAGTGAAATGGCCTTTTTTTAACGGCATAGAGGAAACGGCTTAGGAAGAAGCACCGCTGCACCTCTTCCCCGCCGTTCCCCTACGCCGTCAGCTCAGGAATGGGCTGTTAGGCAGTGCTGAAAACATACCTAGATTCAGCATCAACAACACAATATTTTTAAGGAGACAAAGAACAGTATTACATCCAACAAAGTTGCTGTGCAGAAAACTTCCACATAAAACACCTATCTGAAGTACAAAGAGTGCGCTATTTAATCAGCAAGTTGCTGTCTTCACAGCATATGTCTGGGGAAACTGAACAGGCCTATGCATTCATAAGCAAGAAGAGGAACCTTAACAAGTATTCTGTCTTTACTTTCTTGGCCAGCTTTCTTCAAAAGCTCAAACATAACAATCCTGACCTTGAGCCAGTAACATTTTTCAGTGATGGGGTTTAAGCAGTGGTTTCTTTTCATCAAGCTCACATTCATAGAACTGATTGTGTCTTAGCTTTTTTTCCCCCTTTTGTCACAAGCAACAGGAGTAGTAGAGATGTTTCATTTAAGGAGAGTTGTTAAAGAGAGCGGTGGATGGTTTAGGTGGGCTCATTAATGGGAGCAGGATGGTGGGAAAGTATGGCTGGACACGCAATTAGCATTGCCCAAGAATTGGCAAAAGTTGCAGCAAAAAAGTACAGTCATGTTTACTGGAAAAGGAGAGCGAGATGGCCACTGAGAAGATCTGGATAACAGATGGCAAAATACAGCTGCACTTCCTCACAGACCTGTCTGCACATTCGAACGGCATCATACGTGGCTGAATACAGCTTGTGCACTCTCTGGTCTTGCAAACAGACACATGGCTATCCAAATTTTGGAATCAGGAGACAGTGATCCAAACAGTGCCAAAAATGATCAAATCACACACACACACCCAATCAGCTCATACTAATCCAGCAACTGATTTTGGGATGACCAGAAACGGCATCTGGAGATGTTATTCTTGAACAGTATTGAGGGAAGGATTAAAAAACTCTGGCTTGGAGAAAGATGGATTTAAAACATCATAAATGTCCATGTCTGAGTGTATTGTGGAGGTTTCTTTTCTTTAGAAACATGACACAAATGAATGGTACACCTTCCCTCCTGGTGAAATATCCGTGTCACCTGGAGAAACATCAATTGGTTGAGAATTTGTCAGATCCTGCCATTGGTTCCAGGAACTGTCAGTAATAGTACACACCCATTATGCAAGCTCTGTGAGATGCACCAATTTTCCAAATGCACTCTTTCTGACTTTAATGTTTTAATATTAATAAGTAGATGTATAGGGATGCCAGCCTCCAGGTACTAGCTGGAGAACTCCTGGAATTACAACTGTTTGCCAGCTGATAGAGATCAATTCAACTGGAGAAAATGGCCACTTTGGCAATTGGACTCTATGGCACTGAAGACCCTCCCCTCTCCAAACCCTGCCCTCCTTAGGATCCACCGTAAAAACCTCTGGCTGGAGGGTCCAGATGTTTGGTTGCAGCCATCTGGCAGTGGGATCAGAGGATGCTGGTCCTCCCTTCTATTCTCATACAGCAGGGGTGGGGAACCGTTTTTCTGCCAAGGGCCATTTGAATATCTATAACATCATTCGCGAGCCATACAAAATTATCAACTTAAAATTAGCTGACCAAGCCCCAAGCAGGAAGCTGCCCCAGATTACCCCCCCTCGCATGGGCAGGCAGGCATCCAACCAGTGGCGCACTTGCCCACCTGGTGGCACAGGATGGTCTGTTGCACCAGCCGGGTGTAGCCATCCAGCCGCACACCACAGTTGCTTCTGCTCCGCATGGTCAGGGTCGGATTCTACAGCCGGCTCCTGTTACCTCCACCTGTAGAGGTGAAATGAGGACACACTGGCTAAGAACTCCCCCCCCAATGCATTCTGGCCCTACCCCCTTTAACCTCTCCATTGTCGCCACTTCCGCCCCCAGCCCTCTTGTAGTACAGAATATGTTTCTCCACGGCCCGGGTGGGAAAGGGTTAACACAGTTTCTTGGGCGGTCCTAGCAACTCCATAGCTAACGACTCTTCTGCAAGGGGGAAAAGGTTCCTTTTCTCAGCAAAACAAACTCACATCCGCCTTGAATAGAGGCTATTCCTGACCGCTGGAGGGGGCGGATCACCAGTCTTAGATCCTTCTGAGCTAGAGATCGGGCCTTAAACCCACAAAGGGCCAGACTAAATGATTTCGCAGGCCTTAAACGGCCCCCGGACCTGTCGTTCCCCACCCCTGTCATACAATGTATACAGTTTTGGACACCTGAGCAAGGCTATTATCGCAGCCATGTTCCAATTGGACTTGTGTCTTATCTTTCACTGTGACATCTCCCTTCAGGGATCAAGTTATGTTACAGAAGAACAGGCAACATTAAGATCACTTTCTGCTATAATTAATCTGGCCATTTGGGATAGTCCTTATTTTGCCTTATGAAACTCCAGAACGAACTGCCTGCATCACAGTATGACAAGGCAGTAATCATAGAAGATTAGGATTCCTCATGGTAGGTGCCTCAGCAGTAAAGCTACCACCCAAAGAACAACAATGGCATGGTTTTTATTATCTCAGCACGGTAAGTCTATTTCATCTGTTCTGTAGACCAATTCCCATATAGGTCATAGTGGTTATTTGCAGTGATTATGGTATGTGGGTTTTCCATCCCTTGATGAATAAAGTGCTGCTGGTGTGATTTTGATCTGTGAAAGATTTCTGTGAAATCATTCTGCTGAAAGTTCTAGCAACAATCCAGCAAAAAAAAAAAAAAAAAAAAGGAAAAAGTACCCATGCGGAAAGATATTGGTATGGCATTAGTTTTTATCTGCAAGGAAGCTACAGTAGCCCCACAGCACTACTTCCATTTTAAGCTTTTCAAAGAGTAAACATGTTACTTATAACCAGAGTTTGTAAGTTTCTTGTCTCTGTTGTGCCCAGAATGCTGGACACTGACTATTTTACTTTTTTAAAACAAATTTCTGGACTTCATGAAAGTGTGAAACATCGAAAAGTGCATTCCTGACCTTAAGGGCAAAAGCCCTTAGGAGACCAGGAAGGCGCTGCACCGGCATTGGGCCCTTAATGCCGGCACCAAGGCTACTTACACATAAGTGGCCCCAATGCCAGTGGGGAGGGCCCATGCGGCGCCGCTGCCAGCGGGGCCTTCCATAGGCATCCCACCAGCATAAAGGCCCACACCAGCATCCTGGGGGGTGTCCCGGCACCCCGGGAGGTGTTCCTGGGGCATTCCAGGGGAAGGAGTTGCTGTTAGGCTGCCTCCTGTCCCCATTCTCCTGTCCCCTTTTTGCTGGCGCAGCCTCGCTTTTCTCAATGGGGCAAAAAGGCCCCGTTTGACAAAAAAAAAACCCTCTAAAAGGCTCCTTTTTTTGTATTTTGGCGGCCGCGGAGGTGTGGTGGCGCCTCTTCCCCACCATCCCCGGCCACTGCCAGCTCAGGAATGGGCTGTAAATCTCTTGAGGTCGAAAGTAAACAGGATGCTGTTTTTGTCAGAGGATGGTATTTTTTGCGCTGAATCGTTCATTTCTACAACCCATTGCTAAAATAGCCAGCATGGACATAATACAAAAATAAACAATTATAAAGAAATTTGTGTATAATAAGGCCATATAATTAGTCATCTCTTCATGTGAAATATGTTATTTTGGTATGGAATTTTGATAGCAGAGTATACACAATCCAAAAATAAAACATCCGCTAAGCAATGTGTTTCTGTTTAAAAATGGGTACTCACATTTCCATCAGTTCACATTGTGATATGTTTGACTAGATTATATCCAGTTTATCTTGCTGGGTTAGATGTTGGGAATGGCATTCCACCAGTATTCACAAATTCTATTGTCGTGGCAACCCACACTCTAGTAAAATGTTTGAAGAGCACTAGAACAGAAAGCCTGTTAATGTAGCTTCTTGTCTTCCTAGCCTCTTCAGCAATGGCATGAGGCGGTGGTGTGCATGGGTTAGTACTGACAGCAAGATTGTCAGCCTATGTAATCATAACTCTGAAAAACAAGGATTTGGAAACAGAGTCTCGACAGCAGAAGACACAGTGGAAACCTTGAACTTTATGTAGGTATAGACAGGGAACTCTCACATAGAATAACGTTTGAGGTAAGAGCAACTATGAGAGGGGACTTTTCAACATTTCATTCCTTCTAGGAACAGCATAACATCTATTCACTAGCTAGTGAGCCTTGTTTAAATATTTGAAGGGATGCCATGTTGATGAGGGAATTAGCTTGTTCTCTGTTGCTCCAGAGACTAGGACACGGAGTAATGGATTTAAACTAATAGAAAAGCGATTCCACCTAAACATTAGGAAGAACTTCCTGACGGTGAGGGCTGTTCGACAGTGGAATGTGCTGCCTCAGAGGGTGGTGGAGTCCCCGTCTTTGGAGGTCTTTAAGCAGAGGCTAGATGGCCACCTGTCGGGAGCTTTGATTGTGGGATCCTACATGGCAGGGGGAGGGGGTCACTGGGGATGTGGGGGGAGGTAGTTGTTAATTTCCTGCATTGTGCAGGGGGTTGGACTAGATGACCCTGGTGGTCCCTTCCAACTCTATGATTCTATGATTCCTGTTCTATTCTTCTCTAAATATTTGATCAAAGAACTCCAGGAAGCAGGGAATCAGAGATCTTGATACAGACTGTGAAAATATTGTGCTTGCTCTACTGGCCAGGGTGTCAGTCAGGGCATTTCCCAAGGAATATCAGAGCAGCATGCAAAATTTAAGGCAACATAGATAAGAAGTACTGAGTCGGCAACAGCCTCCTGGACCAGTCTACAGAGTCTCTTGTGCAGAGATTTCCCATTCCTCTGAAACCTAGAATCCATCTGGCATCTTATGACAGAGAGGGGCTGATCTCCAATGGCCCTTGGGTTCCCAACGAGTCCAAGAAAAAGATGCATGAGTAAAAGGCAGGGTGTGAGAACCAATTCAGTGCCCAGATAACCCATGTAACCACCACACTAGCCAGGAACAGAAACAGGGAAGGATGGATCCTAAGCAACGTAAGAGGAGGTGCATGTCTTTCTCTTGTACCACTGCCACACATCTGTGATCATTACAGAAATGCCTTGCAGAAAGGAGGGCACAGGGCCAGCCCCACAGGGGTGTTGATCTCACAATCAATTCCATGTTAAAAACAAACACAACTTTCATAGATACTAGTCATGCAGCTATGGCATGATAGACACTGGCTCGTCAATGAAAGGATCAGCTTTTCCTCTACCCCGCTTCATGGGCAATTTGTGCAGACAGCAGCTGAAAGAGAAAGAGTTCTGCAAAATTTGCAGTGCTTCTCTAGCCCTTACATCTCTGGACACCATGCATGAGTCCCTGCCTAAATGTTCTATAGGAGCCACTTGACTGCCACCCCATCCACTATGGAAAGGAGGAGGGTGCTCTCCTCACTAAGACACGGTGATGGGGACATCATTCTTTCTACTACAAGGACTCCTAAGTAAAACCATCCTAACTCCGCTGACACGGTTTTCCAGATAACAAAATGAGATTCCCTCACCTTGTACCACTGAGACAGGGCTGGTTGGGACAAGAGGAAGCCCCTCCTCCAGGGTTCTGTTAGCTGCTAAGAGGAGGTAAAACTCCAGTTAATAGACTGCCCTAATGACACTAGGGAGAATCATAGAGTTGGAAGGGACCACCAGGGTCATCTAGTCCAACCCCCTGCACAATGCAGAAAATTCACAACTACCTCCCCCACACACACCCCAGTGACCCATACTACATGCCCAGAAGATGGCCAAGATGCCCTCCCTCTCATGATCTGCCTGAGGTCATTGAATCAGCATTGCTGACAGATGGCCATCTAGCCTCTGCTTAAGAACCTCCAGGGAAGGAGAGCTCACCACCACCCGAGAAAGCCTGTTCCACTGAGGAACCACTCTAACTGTTAGAAAAAAAGGGGGACCTGAATAAACAGGTCCCACCCTTGTGGACTTACCGGGCAGGATACAGGGGAAGGAGAGATGGTCCCTCGGGTTGGGCTGCCGCCGTCTCGCGAGGCCATGCTTGCCTCACGGTTTCTCCCAGTCCCTTCCCAAGGCGGGTGGGGTGTCCTGACGTCACCCCTCCCTGTGCCTACTTAAGCCGGCGCAGCCCAGCTGCCATCCTCTTTGCAGCGGGACAGCGAGGTTAAAAGGTTGGGCAAGTAGCTGACTTTCCAGCAGTTCCTCCTGTCCAGGTTTCCTTACTCTGAGGGGATTAGTTCCCCCCCCTTTCTTTTTCTACAGCGGCGGCGGTGCAGGGGGCCTTACGCAACCCCCCCCTCACCCACTCTTGTTTTTGGCCTGGAATTCGCCCCCCCCTTTTCTCTTTTGCCCGGCTACTGCCGCCACGTGCGGCCGGCTCACCCCCCCTCCTCCTCTCCTCTTGGTGGGGATAATTTTGGCCGCTTGTTCCCTGTCTCTGGCAGGGAGTGGGGTCCTTCGGAGTTGTTGCCACGGTGCGGGTGAGCAGCTTCCAGGCACCCCCCTCCCATTTTGTTCCTTTTTGCACACACACGCCCTTTTTCCCCCCCCCCTCTCTCTCTCTCTCTGTGGGGGCTCTCTCCAGCTTGTTGTCCACCTTCCGGCTGGGATTTCGTTCCTATCCCAGGCAGCTGCCGCGGGGTTGTGAACGGCCATATGCATACCCAGCCCCTAGCAAACCTCCCTCCCGGTCGCCTAGACTTCGCTGGGACCAGCCGGTCGCCTAGAAATCCGGGCATACGGGGCATTTACTTGGGATTTTGCTTGTTCAGTGTGCCTCCATCCCCCATTTGTTGCTGCTAATTCCTTAATGTTTTTTCTTTTCCATTTTCTGAGCGGGATTGCTCTCTGGGCAATTTCATTGGCTTTGTTTTGTTCTCCGGGCAGGCTGTTAAAACCGCCCCCCTCCTTTTTCCCCGTCTCACCTCTCATGTTCTGTAAGGGGAGGTTTTCACGCAGTGGGGTTCCAAATACATCAGGATATGAGACACTAATTGTTAAGATTGAGGACCTGTGGAGCTCTTTCAGGGCTCTTGGCTACTATCCCCTTACGAAGAGGGGGCTGGACATAAACACTCCCCCCTCCCCTCTATATTTGTATCTCAGTGCAGTGGGTTGGAGGTTTGCATCAGCAGTAGTCTTCCCTTGGACTTAATATTGCTACAGTGGTTTATTCTCACTTGCCCTGAATTTTGGCTCAGATTTATACCAGAGGGGCTGTGGCTCAGTGGTAGAGCATCTGCTTGGCATGCAGAAGTTCCCAGGTTCAGTCCCCGGCATCTCCAGTTAAAGGGACCAGGCAAGTAGGTGACGTGAAATGAAATATATTTTTAAAAAATGGGAGTTTACAATATAGATAACAAATAGAGCAATATAGATTTATTCGGGGCTCACATGCATCAAGTATTAATTTGGGCAACTCATCCAATCTGCTAATATAGTGCAATTTCTTGGGAGTTTAAAATATGAATGAATAAATATTGAGACTGATAGATATATATATAGATAGATAGTTTATTTACAGCCTTTGGCCAGATAAAATAATGAAAATACTATACATATTTACTAGGGGCTCAGCCTGATGGCCAAGAGCGGATGGGTTATGCCTTTGGATTCAGGAGATGATGCAGAGGCGTGAGCCAATTTTTCCTTCTAGCCTATCCAGGAGGCCAGTCCTTAATTCGTTGCCCCAAAATTTGTATGGTGCCTTCACTTTCTTGGGTTACAGCTTGGCTTGTCCTCTGGTGCATTCAGCTTAATTTTGCTGGGCTGGCTTTCATACTTGAACAGCCCGATGTTTACGGAGCATTTATTGGCTCTGAGGTTTTGCCCACTAAGGAGAACATTTTAGGAGTGGCTTGTGTGGGTTTTGATTGCTTTGATTTTGAATCCTTTATTATTTGTAGTAGAAGTTGGGCTGTGCATACCATTGCTACCTTAGTAATTACTGAACTCTGAGAAATGGGGAACCTATTTAACTGATGTACCGGGATCGCTCATGGATGAATCGTCAGGAGGGGAGTTATGACTTTTTACAGTTCTTCTTTTCAGATACATGGTAGGAGACAGGCTAATACAGTCCTGTCTCCAGTTTTCTCTGCAAATTATTCATAATGGGAGCGTTAATAAGCTATGCTGCTGGCAGCAACCTCCCCCCCCCCCCCACTGTCAATCATAGGCAGTATTTTCTTGGTTGTAGAGTCTGCAGTTCTGAACACAACGGTGTGAGCTTTTAACTTTGCTATGCTGTCTTTTCTATGCATCATTCTTGGACCCCAGGGTGTGGTAAGCTCCCCTTCCCCGAAGGTTTTAAGCAGAGGTTAGATGGCCATCTGTCAGCGATGACTGTCGGCAATGACAAATTCGGTGAGCTTAAGTGGATGCTGTGAGGGAGGGCATATTGGCCATCTTCTAGGTATGGAATAGGGGATGCTGGGGGGGGGGAGTTGCGAAGTTTCTGCATTGGGCAGGGGTTGGACTAGATGACCTCGGTGGTCGCTTCCAACTATACTTTTCTATGATTCTCCACACAAGCAGCTATTTGTGGTTCAGTTTGATTCTCCCTTAGGTGGGAGAGAAAGCCGACATTTAAACTAACTAACAAAAAAAAAAAAAAACAGAAAACAGAAGAAACCCTCTCCTTTGTTTCATCATTTCGCTCGTGTGCTTGCATCCATCGCAAGGGAATTGTAAGTGATTTACTTTGCTGTGAGCACTGGTTGTTTGATTTTGCTGCGATCTATTAACTGAACTGGGATTGATGGACAAAAAGGGGAAGAATGCTGGTTTATTTCATTTTGCTGTGCTGCATTTGCTGACCTGAGAACTGATACATTAGAAGGGGGCAGAGCCACTTTTCCGTAACCTGTTGGCCAGTCACATTCCCTTGACGGGATGATTTGGCTTGAGAAGAGCGGTTAATTGTTGTCTCGGGTCCTTTGCAATTTGGGCTAGGGGACATGCCTCCAAATCGGTCCAAAGGACTTCCTTAGATGAGCATCGCACAGCAGCCGTGTTTTGGGGGCTTATACCAAACTGGCATGCCTAGCCGCCACGTGAGAGACATTAGAGGCCTTGCTGGCCACACCCCCATCTACGACCAGGGAGTCAGGTAACGCCCCCTCATACATCGGGATGACATTGCGTAGCGGCGGCCTATGTGTCTGGTTTGCCAGCATGGGCAGCGAGAAGGGAGGGACATGTGGGGCTATGGTGATGGGGCAGCGTGGTTCCTAGTCAAGCTTCCACCTCAGAACATCAGCAGTGGCCTATATGGCTGCCGATCCACCTGGCATTCATTTTGCCCAGAGGGGACTAGGTAAATTTTTACTCCTATTGAAACCGATTCTTGCCCAAGTAAGAACAAGGATATGGTTAGACTGCAGACTGTACCTTAGTTAGTTGGTTGTCAGGCTACACTGTCTTTACGGGGAGGGTTTAGACCACATGCCCGTAAAGGGCATTGCACCTCACTATTCACATGAGCAATGGCTACGGGCAAGTGAGCTGCAAGTGACTCGATACTATGATGAAACATTTAGTGCTAGGGTTTCACATGAGGAGTGCACTTGGTGGGACCTTTAATGGAATAAGCTATGGCTTTTGTGGGTTGGCTCATGGTTAGGGACAACACGTATACTGGCAGGCCTGGCAGGGGTGACATGGGGGGGCTGAACAGGTGAGAGTTTTTTGTTGTTGTTTTTGCTGGACTATAACCAGTGCAGGTGTCACCGCACTTGGGGCAGATAAGGGCATGACTGTAATACTTGTTGCCGCATCCACCCTAGGCCATCCTGTTCCTGAGCCCATACCTATTGATGCCCTCTCCCTGTTGCTTTGGGGTTGTCCCACTGCAACTGGTATTACCAGTTTCACTTAATTCTGTTGTAGCTGCAGCTGGTTTTTTCCGTATTCCTCACCCCCGTGTGTCTTGGACCGACCCCCCCCCCTTGTTTTTAAACTCAACGGGTTCCTAGGACCGTGCCTGTGGGCATCTCCGTTTTACAGGCTGCCTTGAAGGCCTTTAACATGTTCTATGTGGGGTATGTAAAGCGTGGGTCACGAGCCTCAGTGCTAGTCAATATTGCTTGGCTTATTTACAGCCTATCTTCTATAGTTCGGCATACCTCAGGCATCTATGATACTGGTGGACGCATTACGGCTTTCAAGTCCTGAGTTTCCAAATGTTAGCAGCACCACTTATGGGGCGGTTTCGATGGTAGATGACATGGAAACTTAACTTATTGGGTTCTCCTCCCCCTGCATGGCCTAACTTTGGGTATCCCTCATGGGTGTGGTTCCCTAAGGCTCCCGTGGATTATAGACATATGCCCTACTGTTTTACCCCTGGGTTTCCTCAGTCATCCTACACCATTCCTGCTAATTTGGTTCAGGTGTTATGCATCCTTCCACCACACACTTAGCGACCTATGGGCCTGTGGGGGTGGGTGCCCTGTTCGGCACATGGGCATGAACCTGACCACCAGTTCTGTTGGGAACATGGGGGTCGTTGGCCTTGAGCTTCGGGCTCAACAGATTGTGGTGTTGATAAGGCGTTAAATATGGGCCTCAGTATCTTGTGCCACCTTAGGCCTTTGACGGTTTAACAGGATGGTCTTTTCAGGCAAGCACTCATACACCCTTTCCCGTCATGTAACCTTCTGATTTCCTTCCTGGACTGTGGATGGTGCTCCATTCTGCCAGGGTGAATACTGCTGCCATGGTTGGATCCTCTGTGCTCACTGTTTATGGGACGCATCTCTTGCAGGAAGCATCCGCTAACATGTCCTCTCGTTTCAGCTCTAAGTTGGAGAAGGTTCTGGACCCCTTGTGTGCAGCCTCGGGCTCTGGAACTGTATGGTTGCAGCTTTACTGGTGGCTCCCAGTGACATGCTATCACGCAGTGCTCCTGTTTCATATGCCCAGGGTAACACCGACTGCCGTTTTGGGGTCAGGAAGGAATTTTTCCTACAGGCCAAATTGGCCATGGGCCCTGTGGGTTTTTGCCTTCCTCTGGGCAGTGGGCAGGTGTCACTTGGTGGAAAACCCAGGAATGGGTTTTGGAGCTAGAGCTGCTTCCTTGGTGGAAAACCCGGGAATGGATTTTGGAGCTAGAGCTGCTTCTCCAGGTGATATGTGCGGCAAGCTGTCGTTGTGTGGACTCCGTGGGAGACGTGTGGAGGCGTGGTGATCCGCCATACAGAAATTTCATTCAGGATGCCGGTGCTGTATCGCCCTGATGGTGTGCACCTGTCCGACTGGGGTCAGGACCTGTGGCTGCACGATATTCGGGGCTCGCTACTTTGTTGGTCACAGCAGTAGGAGCGTTGGCGGGAGCAGGGTGGTAGTCCCTGCTCTTTGGCGGGTTTTTCCATGGGGTCTGATCCAAGAAGGGAAGATGTGCTTTTCCTTCCCGTTTATGGGGACCCCCATAAGGGGTCTTGGGATGGAGTACAACAACAATGCCCAGCTAAGGGGCCTGCAGTGGGTGCTCCAATCCCAGGTGGCACTGGCTCCACACAGAGATGCCCGTCCTGGTGGGGCCTCATAAGTGCTACTCCGGTGCTGTGCCCACTGGTGGTTGGGCTGTTTATCGATGCTTTCGATACGTGTATCGAGTTACAGGGTGGTGACTCGATATCTTGGATCCGCCCCCATGTTTTCCGCCAATGCTCCATTCTGTTGTGATCAATAAAAACTGTGGCCATTTACACCCAAAGAGCATGTGTATGTGTGTTTACTTAATGTTACTTCTCCTTCCCTTGGAGCCGCTTGCCCGTGGGTCCACAAAAAAGGGGGACCTGAATAAACAGGTCCCACCCTTGTGGACTTACCGGGCAGGATACAGGGGAAGGAGAGATGGTCCCTCGGGTTGGGCTGCCGCCGTCTCGCGAGGCCATGCTTGCCTCACGGTTTCTCCCAGTCCCTTCCCAAGGCGGGTGGGGTGTCCTGACGTCACCCCTCCCTGTGCCTACTTAAGCCGGCGCAGCCCAGCTGCCATCCTCTTTGCAGCGGGACAGCGAGGTTACCCACCCACCCTCCCTGTGTTCTGGTTATGTGGTTTGTTTTCTTTGTCACAGTTTGTTCGGGCGGGTTTTTCCATGGGGTCTGATCCAAGAAGGGAAGATGTGCTTTTCCTTCCCGTTTATGGGGACCCCCATAAGGGGTCTTGGGATGGAGTACAACAACAATGCCCAGCTAAGGGGCCTGCAGTGGGTGCTCCAATCCCAGGTGGCACTGGCTCCACACAGAGATGCCCGTCCTGGTGGGGCCTCATAAGTGCTACTCCGGTGCTGTGCCCACTGGTGGTTGGGCTGTTTATCGATGCTTTCGATACGTGTATCGAGTTACAGGGTGGTGACTCGATATCTTGGATCCGCCCCCATGTTTTCCGCCAATGCTCCATTCTGTTGTGATCAATAAAAACTGTGGCCATTTACACCCAAAGAGCATGTGTATGTGTGTTTACTTAATGTTACTTCTCCTTCCCTTGGAGCCGCTTGCCCGTGGGTCCACAAGTTCTTCCTAATGTCTGGACAGAAACTCTTTTGATTTAATTTCAACCTGTTGGTTCTGGTCTGACCTTCTGGGGCAACAGAAAACAACTCGGCACCATCCTCTATATGACAGCTCTTCAAGTACTTGAAGATGGTTATCATATCACCTCTTAGTCTTCTCCTCTTCAGGCTAAACATACCCAGCTCCTAGAGTTCATATGCTCCTTCCCCATGCTATAAATATTTTACTTGTCAGATATCATTATATTTTAATATCCCTGCTGATCATTCAATAAAGTTGTTAAAAAATCATTTGTGAAGTTTTCTAAGTATGATTATGGATATTAAAGCCATTATTATTCAAAAGAGGTAATGCCAATTTAAGTCAAGCTGGCAATGATGGCATTAAATCCAGAGACCCTGCCAAGTTTCTGATCTGGAAAATAAGCCAGTGTTCTTGTGGTTTGGTATTATGCCTGCCATTATCAGGTCAATAAATTAGAGGTTCTTAATGTTAGTATGTTATACCTCATTTAGCAGAAAACTGTTGAAGCTTCACTGCATCTCATGAATGGATAATTAATTCACTTTAAAATTACACTTCACTAACATCAACAGGCAGTTTTACTTCTGTCAAAGTTGGGCCAGATAGAATATGTGTTAGAGCTGCTCAGCTGTGGAGGTTGCCATGAAAATCCTGCCAGGAGAATGCAATGTGAGAAAAGGACATGTATACAGCTCATCATGCAAAGCTGTGAAGCTTCACTGACTTGAAAAATCCAAACTGAATTGTGCGCTGAGGGGATGACAAATGAGAAAATCCTGCATAACTGTGGAGTGAACGTCTCATGGAGTAAACATCCCAGTATGAGGGGGGAAATTAGTGTTTACCTGTGTTCAGTTCTAAAGAATTTGTAAGGGTGCAATTCTACCCCTAAAGAAATCAATGGCAAAACATCCATTGCTTTTCGTGAAGCAGGACTGCAGTTTGAGTAAATGCCATGCTATCTTGACAGAGAAAGAAAGAGAAAATCAATATTAAACATAGCAAAATTAATCACAGCAATTATTCTCTATGGCATTTTCCATGTTAGTTTTCATGAAATGAATGTATATACCTGATCCTGAACATGCATCTGCCATGCCTATAGACTTGTTGTCTTCCTCTGGCTACCTGACCCTTGGCTTGACATTGGACTTTTTCACCCTGCCTGACTCTTCTCTGCGCCTGTCAGAAGTTAGCTTGTTTTATAAGTAGGGATTATTCTCCCCTCTCTTGCAGTAAAGAAAACAAAATAGTTAAGCGAAGGGCCACGTTTCCCTATTTACAAGTTCCATCCAAGGTTACCCCAAGGTTGGAGGAAACCTTTCACTTATCTCCTTGCCATATCACACAAATACAGCAGTAATGTAAGTGCACAATACTTGTCCCCATCCTACGTTGCACCAAGACCCAGAAAGCTTCTATTTCTGATGTTAATGAGCAGTGTGACATAGAAAACTTGCAGCAACTGCTCCCATACTGTTGAAGCAAAAGGGGAAGGAATCCTATGATGCCGACAGCCTCTTGGAACTTGCATTAGATTTGTTATTGTGTGACGCCAGCCCCACTCCAGTCTCACTACCTTTCTGCTCAAGCATCTGGTCACAGTGGTTGCTGCCAAAGTAGTAGAATGCCAGTCCATGCTCCAGTGTTGGGTGGATTGAGGTCAGCTCATGACACTGATGTAAGGTGACAAGTTGTGGTGTTCTATTGCCATTGGATTCACTAAGGCCCATCTGAACTACAATGTTGTCATAGCAACCGGGCCTTACTGTAACCACTGCTTATCGCTTTTTAATGCATTATGCTAAAAAAAAGATGAATAAATGAAAAGCAAAATGGCTATTACGACAAATGACTGAACCATTATAAGCCCCTGGAATGTATAACATAAGTGATGGAGTTCACATCTCATACGGTCGGTGTCTTGTTTCTGATTAGAACGACCCTCTGCATGAAAATTTGGGCTCCTTTCAAGAAACAGGAGGTTTTTGGGGTGGAGCCCAACGAGGGTGTGGTTTGGGGAGGGACATCAATGCCATAGAGTCCGATTGACATAGTGGCCATTTTCTCCAGATGAACTGATCTCTATCGGCTGGAGATCAGTTGAAATAGCAGGAGATTTCCAGCAAGTACCTGGAGGTTGGCAACACTAGAAATTAGCCACTAAGAAGAAGATGATCTAATGGCCCATCCTTCATTGTGTGTGTGTGATTTCTGTCATTAGTTAGACCTACTAAATATTTATTTTCCAAGAAAATACTGGCATCTTTTCTTTCATAGGCAGAAGATTATTTCATTCTAATGGCTTGTGCTTGTTAGCAGCAAGAAAATGTAGTAACTGGTTAACCCATTTAACTGGGAGCACTCAGGATCTAACTTACAAGCAAATGTGCTTGTTAGAACCTTGATGAATAACTCTTTTCAAGTAGATTTGAATTGTTGTGGACTCTAGCACATAACATTCTTCACAATGGGGAAGAAACTTTTTGGTCAATTTCTTCATCTTCTTTAGATTTGCAACAAGAGACAAAGAGAATACTGGATTGCTCAAAGAGCTGCTACAATAGGAATTCATAATAAAAATAATAATATTCATAATAAAAATACTTTTGCACATAAAGCAATACATCTGTTACAGAATTGTGCTCTGGTATAATCTATTTGAATGAGGTTAGTAACTTATTGCATTATGTGATTCATTATGTGATTCAAACTCTGGAAAAGCTTTCATTTCAGACAGCTACTTTAGGTTATATCCTCGCAAAGTAGCCAAGAGCTAAACACCAAAGTGGTTTCTCTTACAAGCACTGCTAGCAGACAAATGACTTATTAGTAATCAGGTCCTGGAAGTCAAAAATTAAACAAGAGAAAAGCTGTGTGGGAAGAAGAAGAGTTGGTTTTTATATGCCAGCTTTCTCTACCACTCAAGGGAGAATCAAACCGGCTTACAATCACCATCCCTTCCCCTCCCCACAACAGACACCCAGTTCACCAGATTAGGGTCCGCTGTTCATGTGGAGAAGTGGGGAATTAAACCTGGTTCTCCAGATCAGACTCCACCACTCCAAACCACCGCTCTTAACCACTACACCACGCTGGAACAGGACACGCCTGACTCCATAAAAAGCTAATGTCCTATAGATTTGGTTTCCCAGCCACTTAAAAAAAATATGGAAAGAATATCCTGAAGCATATGAGGAAATATAATTGTACAACTAAACATTTACAAATATTTTTTCAGCAGTCCATCTCTTTCGCTTTTCTTTATTTTGACCTAACCTATCATGTTATCATTTTAATCTTGGGACATAGAGGGGATGATAAACAGCAAGCATAGTCTGTCTGTGTCTGTACATAAAAGGTTAACAGAGCATTAGGGTGGTGTGTTTTTTTAAAGAAAAATGCCCACCTTGCTTTAAAAACCTCCAGTGTTTAAGAAAGTAAATAAAAGAAAAGCCTTTTCGAGATGAGATGACTGAAAGCAGAGATGTGGAAAACCCCTTCTGCTACCTGCTGTTTCTTTGTTCCAAATTCCCTCCCCTACTGTGGCTTTGAAGAATTTTTGGTCTTTGGGCAAAATCTGAACTCATAAACGCTCCTGCTCAGGAGCCAAAGTGTACATGCTGCAGGTCTATGCTTCGTCATTTCCTCACAGAAGTAAACTATTAAAGTTACTTAGACCTCCTGAAACAGTCCAAAACATCTCATGCAAAAGAGTCAGTGATGCATCATTTAAATTAAGAAATCGCATGAGAGAACAGAAATAATGTGTTTCTTCTGCTGGGCGCCCAAATCCTGTAATTATAAATGCAACTCAAATCTGTTGGTATAAATTCCCACCATCAAGAACAAAACAGCTACTCCTGAAGCTAGAAAAATATATCGCACCTAAAATCCTTCTTATGGAATTTAAGTGTCCCACTGTGCATTCTGCAATTGAACTGCCTGCAGCTGTAGTAATTACCTTTGCATTCGTTATTAGTGTGCATAACAATTAAAAAGCCTCCCAGTTCCACACAGATGGTCCTTCTGACTCTTCTTTGTGCTGTGAGCATTTCGAGTAATTTCAGTTATCGGGGTGCACAACGCTAGTTTAAAGGTTCACGATCGCCTATAAGGCAGGCTTCTTGCCAAACTAAAATGAACCACTCACTTCTATCATTAAATGATCTTTTAGGGCTGCTACCATCAATTCTAATGTCTAGGAAGCAAGTCTTTCTTTTAAGTTAACATGTTTGGGTTTTGCCTAGCTCTCTGATATATCAAGACAAATACCATATCTGCTACTTTTTGGTGATTTTTCAGTTCTGCCTTTAAAATGTTTTGCTGAGAACCAGCACTTATTTATGACATTTTAAAGACTTCGCTGAGTGGCTATTCTTATCTTATGAATGGATCATGATAACCTTTGAAATGCAATACACTGCAGTCACATCTTTATCATTAGGAACCTTGTGAGATGCAGCTGAAAATCACTTTATTGAATTGGGGTTTCGGTTATGGGATCTAAAACTGTACAGTATCATATACGGCAAAGGAGAACAACAAAGGAGAATGTATTACGCATATACAGCAAAGGAGAACATTGTTGTCAGAAGTTTTTAGTACCCTGTTGTTTTTCTTTATTATTTGTTTAAGGAATTTATACATCTCTGCAGAATCCTGCTTAAGAATATGTATGTGTTTTGCCTTGCAAACCTTCCCAGTACCTGTCTGTCAGTGGTGAAATGGAGTTTGCCCTCTCTTCAAAGATTTCAAAATAGGTAGAGAAGAACTCCATTAGAAGGGTAATCTGCCACAGTGAACAAAACTGGAAAGAGGAACTCTACTCACTGTTAGTTAAAGAATAGTTTGACATTTGTCAGAAACTCTCAATTGTAGCTGATCTCCAGACTACTGGGATAAGTTACCCTGGAGGAAATGGCAGCTTCACAGGGCAAACCGAGTGGCACCATATCTCTGTTGAACTCCCTCACCTTCCCATATTCCCCCCTCCTCAGGCACTGTCCCCACATCTCCAGGAATTTCTCAAGCTGGTATTGGCAACTCTAATTCCTGTTCATCCCAGTTCTTCGGAATACCACCACCATGTGGTTTGCCTGCTTATACATATTATTTGACAACTCCTCGTCTTTCTAGAGCTTTTTGTTTAGCTAGATTGAATGCTAACCCCTCTATGGTTATGCAGGGCAGAATTTTGAATATACCATATTCAGACAGGACCTGTCCTTGCTCTTCTGGCTCTATCGATTCACTAGCTCATGCCTTTTTGGAATGCCGCTTTTACGAGGAACTTCGATCACATTATATTTCCCCCCTTTTAACATGCAAATCTAATGCCTCTGTGTCTGACATAATGTCTTTTCTATTAAGTGATAGGGATCCCAAGGCTACATTGTCAGTGGCAAGATTTGTTTCCGTCCTTATATCCCTCAAACACTAGATATATGCTGCTCAAGATCAACGGATCAAGGAGCTTCTAAGGGATAAAAGGAAGGAGCAACTCTAATTCCAACTTATTTTATTTCTTATTATTTGGAAAATGTACTTTCAATTTAAAAGTAACACTCAAAGCAGTTTGCAAACATCAAAACTGTAATAAGACATAACAACAAACAACCAATCTGTAAAACCATTGGATTAAAGCCAGCAAGGAAAACTGGAAAACCTTCCATTGTAGGTACACTTCCATTTCCCTGGTGGACAAGTTCTTTCTAAACATCACTGCCACTCTCTTGCTATCTTTTTCACCTTCTCTCTTCTTCTACTCAGTTTGGCTCTTACTTTCTTATGTCATTCTTTTCACACACCCCTCCCCGCAATCAAAATAGATGCATTTTAATAAAGAAGGATCATCTCAGCTGCTTGTCTACCTTAGGTATAATATTATTCCACACCTCCTGTGTGCTGACGCTGTCTTCATTCTGCCAAACGAAATCTGGGTTCAGTTTCTGTTGACTTCTCAACTATAGGAAACAGTGATTCTTCAACAAGAAGAAGAAGAGTTGGTTTTTATATGCCAACTTTCTCTACCATTTAAGGGAGACTCAACCTGGCTTACAATCACCTTCCCTTCCCCTCCCCACAACAGACACCCTGTGAGGTAGGTGTAGCTGAGAGAATGTGACTTGCCCAAGGTCACCCAGCTGGCTTCATGTGTAGGAGTGGGGAAACAAATCCAGTTCACCAGATTAGCCTCTGCCGCTCATGTGGAGGAGTGGGGAATCAAACCCGGTTCTCCAGATCAGACTCCACTGCTCTTAACCACTATACCACGCAGGCTCTCATGCTGAGAAGGAAAAAAATATATTGGGGTAGGGGAGCAGCCAATTGCATGTATGGACTAAGTCAGTAGGAGAGAACACTGTGAGCAGCATTCACAGTCTGACTATTTGGGTTTGCATTAAGGCATTGTGCTGCAAGGAAAAAGAACCCTCTTTCAATTCTTAATGATCACAAGCTGTTCCATGAATGTGTCCCTAGCTTCACAAACATCAGCCTTTTCCTAACATGTTGGAATGATAGTGTCTTTTTTTTTAAGTCAGTGCAGAGCTAAATATGTACTATAATGGGCCTCTAATACAAACACAACTTGATACGAGAGTCCACCATGCTGAGCAACACTGGTGCTCAATCACAATTCCCACACCAAACTGAAAGAGAAGATTGTATGTACCTCACGATGGAAAACTAGTATTGCCAGCCTCCAGGTGGGGTCTGGATAACTCCTGGAATTAGAACTGATTTCCAGACTAGAGAGATCAGTTCCCCTAGGGGGATATGGCTGCTTTTGGGGGTGGACTCTATACCCCCTTGAGGTTCATCCCCAAACCCTGCCCTCCACAGGCTCCACTCCCCAAATCTACAGGAATTTCTCAACCCGGAGTCAGCAATCCAATGTATACCTATGAATTCCTCTGTGAATTGCAAAGTTCTGCTATGTTTTACTCAGAGAACTGGTTATCATTATAAAAAGGATGACCTCACACAGGCCTGGGACTGCATAGAGGAGGCTTGAGAATAGCAGATGTAGGAACAAATGTTCCAATTTTATTTAAAACAGAAATAACATTTGCAAACCTGCATCCCACTCTGCCACTCACTGCCGCCTTGCCAGGTGTGGTCCTCTACTCCTTAGGTCCTTCCCAAGGCAAAGAGGCCCCCTCTAGTGGCTTGCAAGCAACTGGAGCCCTGCCCACATGTCTACATGACCCTCCCCTTCTCCTCTGCCTCCATTCCTTGGGGCTTTCAAGCAAGGCCTCTCCCATTGGCCCCCACCCCCAGCCAACTGTACTCTATCTGTTCTCCACCATTCAGTTGTCAGTTTTGCAGACTTTAAAGGGCCTGATTGGCTAGGGTACCTAGTTGCACACTCCCCAAGTTCTCCTTACTAGCATCCTAAGGAGAATACATACCAGCCTCCGATAAAATTAGTACTGTGTGTAACAGGCTGGACCTCAGCTCAGGCAGTCAGGATGGCAACAATGGGCTATATAGATAGATAATTTATTTGCAGCACTTAGCCAGTCAAAACATGATAAAACGGAAAGCATGGACTAATCAATTCTTACAATCAAAGAATTATAGTCCGAGCAACAAGGGGCTTTGGATTTGGAAGCCTGAGCTATCTCACCCCCACCTGTCCACATGGATGTGGCTCACACAAGAGAGCAGAATGCTCTTTGAAGGACAGCAGATCCAGTTGGTAAAGAAATTGCACCTCCAAATATGTGCTGCAATTTATCGCAAATATTTTTAATTTCAGTTTTGTTTGTATTGACACTGGCATTTTCATTTTGGTTATCTTTTTGCTCTACTTAGCTGCTGTTTTATTGAATTTTATGACTGATTTTATGGTGGGTTCCATTTGGTTTTTTGACAATGCTACCATATTATGGTTTTACTTATTCTTTTTCTGTAGAAGAAGAGGAGTTGGTTTTTATATGCCGACTTTCTCTACCACTTAAGGCAGAATCAAACTGGCTTACAATCACCTTCCCTTCCCCTCCCCACAACAGACACCCTGTGAGGTAGGTGGGGCTGAGAGAGCTCTTAATAGAACTGTGACTAGCCCAAGGTCACCCAGCTGGCTTCATGTGTAGGAGTTGGGAAACCAACCTGGTTCACCAGAGTAGTGTCCGCTGCTCCTGTGGAGGAGTGGGGAATCGAACCCAGTTCTCCAGATAAGAGTCCACTGCTCCAAACCGCCGCTGTTAAACACTACACCATGCTGTTCTTGTTCATGTATTGTTCTTGCTTGTGCTGGAAGATGCCACAAGAACAATTGTGGATTAAGAGAGCAAGGTACACATTTCTAAATAAATAAATGTTTAATGAGAAGTAATGCTTGATTATTCAAAGGGATGCATGAGAAATCTGAGAGCCAAAGGTAAATGTTTACATATTAAGACCAAAATCCACCAAGTGGAGCTACCCAGGGCTAGTATGCATGTTTCTATGAAGCTGAGGAAAACCAGAGGTCTGCTGACATTTTTTTAAAGTGTTTAAAAGTTGGATAACTAAACACCCTTCTGTATGTGCAGTTGTTACAGGGGAAAAAATCTTGGGTTGGCATATTGCCAAGTGTGTGTGTATCGCTGTGTGTGTGTGTCTGTATGTATCTTCATGACATTGATGGATTAACACTTGATACACGTAGATATCTTCCATGGCAACACATTCTAAAGTGATATTCATCTTCATCTACTCCAGTAAAAAACAAGCAGGAGTCTTGTGGCTCCTTAAAGATGAATACATTTTTACTTCAGCATAAGAATTCATGGATTAGGGCACTCTTTGAATAGGGAGGTCCCAGACTGCAGTATGATATATAATCCAGATGTCTTGCCAATAGAATTATTTGCCTTTTATCTGTGGCCTAGCATGTAGGAACCCTTTACATAAATTATGGAGATATCATGTGTAATATGTAAATTAAATTTTATACCTTATTAAACATTTCCTAGCTGGCCCTTATCTTGGAAAAACAAAAATTCCCTCTTGAGCTACAATTACTCTCATGAGAGGTGAGAAGTCAATGAACTTACAAAAATAATGAATATTTTGGTGGGTGTAGGATTCAGCCCTACTAATCAGGAAACTAGTGAATCCATGCTGGGGTTCATGGCTCATTCTGTCTTGAACTCCACAAATTGCTATGCTCAGCATAATGATGAGTTCAAAGAGTGTACAGAAGGGCATTTTGGAAAACAGCTCAGGATTACCTTGGGATGGTGCATTCCTACAGTAAAATCAGACAAATCTTTGGATATTTAAATTGAATGGTTGGAGCTGTGAATGGGCAAGACAGATGTTTCTACAAACCTGAAAAGGGTCCCAGATTTGAAGGGAAATGTAATTTATTTTTTAAAAAAATGGGGGGTTTAAAAAAATCTGAAAATTATAAAAGGAGTACCTGTAGCTTTAAGCAATGGATTCCCTCAGTGGTTATTGCTAGGCAACTACAGCATTCCAGGCTTCAGAGACTGAGAGTAAAAGGCAGGGGGAGGGTGCAGGGCCCTGTCCAGGCCTATTTTGGCCTTTGAGGGAGGAATCATTGGGGCTAGGTCTATGGCTGCCAGATCCAGGCTGGGAAATTTCTTAAGGTTTTGTGGTAAAGTCTGAGGAGCACAGGGTTTGGGGAGGAAAGAGGCCTCAGCAAGGTATAATGCCATGGATTCCACCCTCCAAAGCAGTTATTTTCTCCAGTTCAGTTGCAATTCCAGGGGATCTCCAGGTCCCACCTGGAGGTTGGCAACCCTATGCTTGGCACCAACTTCTGGGTAACTTCATACCACTCGACTTGTATGACTCAACTAGGTCTGGCTGTTTGCTACTGTTCAACAGCAGCCACCCTATGAAATCAGTGTGGTGTAGTGGTTAGAGCTTCAGAGTAGTATGTAATAAATATAAGTAAATAATACGTAAATATAAATAAATAATAAGAAACTAATATAGCTGAAGATGGGAAGCAGATAAAAGGTAGGTTGGTGAATGGCTGAGAAGGAGAGAATGAGGCAGGGAAGGATGGCACCACACAACTGGGCCACAGTTTTCTTGGGTAGAGCCTGCTGGAGGCAGGGAGAGGGAAAGCAAAAGGCAGAGGGACAGATAAAGGTAGGTTGGCTGGTGGGTGGGAAGGAGATAGGGTTATGAATTCCAGGTTAGAAAATTCCTGGAGATTTGGGAGGCGGAGCCTGGGAAGGGTGGGGTTTGAAGAGGGGAGGGACTTAAGGAGGGTATAATGCCATAGATTCCACCCTCCAAAGCAGTCATTTTCTCCAGGGGAACTCAAGTTGCCAACCTCCAAGTGGGGGCTGGAGATCATCTGGAATTACAACTGATCTCCAGAAGACAGAGATCAGTTCCCCTGGAGAAAATGTCTGCTTTGGAGGGAGGACTCTATGGCATTATATCCTGCTAAGATCACTTCCCTCCCCAAACCTCACCACCTAAGGCTCCACTCACAAATCTCCAGGTATTTCCCAACCTGGAGCTGGCAACCTTAAGAAGAGAAGGAAGCAGGAAAACTTAGGCTATGGGGGCTTTCAGTAAAAGGACAGAGAAAATAGTGAGGAAGGGGGAAATGATATGCCTCCCACAAGTCCACTAGGGTTCCCAGCTGTCTATATGCTAATAGTAAAGTCGGCCAAATCTGAGTATACTTAAATCCAGAGACTAGAGAGGTGAATGGGCAATACAGATATTTCTACAAACCTGGAAAACACTCCAAGTATGCAGGAAAATGTGAAATCTAAAAAAAAGTGCCTGTTGCTTTAAAAAATGGATTTCCTCAGTGGCCGTTGCTAGGCAACCACAGCATTCAATAATTGATTTATCTCAGTTAAAGTCAGGGGGAGGTGCCGGGACATTCCTAGGGCTGTTTTGGCCTTTGAGGGAGGACTCATTGGGGCCAGGCCTGGCAGCAACCCACACAACAACCACTGGGTGACTTGATACTACCTGACTGCATGACTCCCCTAGGACCGGCTGCTTGCTTCTGTTCAACAGAAGCCACCCTATGAAAGCCTGTGTGGTGTAGTAGTTAGAGCTTCAGAGTAGGGTCTGATTGACCCAGGTTTGAATCCCCATCTTACTCTGGAAGCTCACTGGGTGATTTGGGGCCAGTCACATACTATCAGCCTAACTTACCTCACAGGGTTTTTGTGAGAACAGAAAGGAAGTGAGGAAAATTATGTAGGCTGCTTTGGTCCCCATTGTGGAGAAAGTTGGCATATAAATGAAATAAATACATCATAAATGTAATTGGGTTGTTAACCACAGTTTCCAATAATCATTATTCTTGTAATGTTTGAACTCACAAACAACAGTTCATTGGGTTCAACCCCTTGTTGGCACCTAGCCACAGAGTTAGCAAAATAGGGGTGAAATTCTCCCTGCTGGGAGGGAGGAGAGGGGCAAGAAGCAGACAATCTAGGGTTTACACACCAACTGAGATCTGTTAATTACATTTATTTATTGACTTACATTATTTAGAGTCCGCCTTTTTCTCTGGGACTCAGAGTGGATTACATAGAATAAGTCAATACAATCAACAGATTTGGACATTCTATAGACAATGCAGTAGGATTTGACTTGTAGAAAACTGGAGACCAATCAGAGGTGAAGCACAGCATAAGTATTAACAAGAGATGTTAAACAAGTGCAAAATTACATAGTAGGAACCTACTTACAGCTAGAGATAGTATAGTCTACTGTCCCTAACCCTTTACCCCAAGCTTCTTTCTGAACCATATTGTTTAGTGCAGCCCTACTCCCTGTGCAAAAAGCCCTCTTACATCTATTATACATCTAAATATAGCCCTAATGTTTGTTCCTAGCATTTCTTGGGCAAAGTGTTTTTGTTGGCTGACAGAACATCTTTCCAGGGGAAATTTTACTGAGGTATGTCTATAGACTACCAAAATCTTTCACAGATTCTGATACTCTTGAAGGAGGTAAAATCTACAAGAACATACAGGGAGAAAAAACATTTGGAGCATAATAAACCACAAGTGAACCATCAGGCCAACACACCTCGAAGTATCCGACATTCTTCAGAATCAGCTGAGGTTCTTTGCTCTGGCAATTATATCTAAACTTCATTCTGCCCATGAACAGTCTTTTGCTTTTAGTTTTGGTGCCTTGTATCTAAAGAGAGAATAGGCTATCTCAAGTTCTTTTGTTAATACTGTTTGCCACCTGTTTTCATGCAGCACTGAAAGCATATATGATACTATAGCATCTGTTGAGCTGCCTGCAGTAAAGCACGGACCAAGAATTATTTTACTTTGCATATATAATGTCATAAGTTAATATCTGTATAGCTGAACTGCAAGAAAATGTGTTATGCTAAATTGTTATGATTCTGCCACCTGAGATCCACAGTTACATGCAGATAAGCAGTTGCTTAAGCAATTAAGCAATTAATAGCGCAATAACTAACTGAGAGTCACACTAAAAGGAGGTCTCTTATCCTAACACTATTATACTAGGGTAGGGGGGACAAACTATCTAAAGTAAGCCATGTAAGAAGTACAGATGGCTAATGTAGCTTTAAGAAAGCCTTGTGAAGATATTAAAGAGCACCATAACATTCTTTTTTTCAAAATTAATGGGTCAAAATTGTGTTTTGCTTTCCACCACTGTGCCAAGGAGGGTTATGACCCTTTAATTAATTTCCAGTACTGTAAGAACAAATTCAAAAGAGAAAAGCTCTGTTATTTAAGACACTCACTGTGGAAGTAACCAGTATTTGTAATTTGTAATACACTTCTCGCTGTCTAAAACTAATTTGTTCTTCTTGATTGAAGCATGCTGGGGCAGCAGATTTGCTTCCAGAAATAAATAAAGTTAACTAGTTACTGGGGATTCCTGCAGAAGAAGGAACTTGGATCATGGAAGATGTCATCTATAAAACTAGGACCTTTAAGGGAAGCTGTCATTCATAAAGGCTTGCTGTCGCAATTAGAAAATGTCCTTGGAAATAGTGACAGAGGATTTTTTTTTTTTTAATGGAGGCAACCACCAGCAATGTATGCAATAACTCAGCAATAACCTGCTGATCAAACCAACAATTGGGTGGGTGGGGGAGAGGCAAAAGCACTGAAAGAACCAACTGGCTTCTCTGCTGGCATAAGATATATGCCAGCATAAGATGGAGATATGCCAGTGCAGCACCCTGGTTAGGGTTGCCAAACTCCAGGCACTAGCTGGAGATCTCCTGCTAATACAACTAATCTCCAGCTGATAGAGATCAGTTTGCCTGGAAAAAATGGCTGCTTTGGCAATCGGACTCTATGGCATTGAAGTCCCTCCCCATCCCAAACCCCGCCCTCCTCAGCCTCCACCCCCAAAACCTCCTGCCAGTGGCAAAGAGGGACCTGGCAACCCTAACCCTGATACTGTTGTGTGGGTGCCAAGCACCAGCATGGCACTGGCACAGCCCCTTCTGTTATGCTGCCAGTTCCCTGTGTCAGTGGGGGCAGGCCAGGGGACATTGCAGGACTTAGTCAGCTCCCTAAATTTCCCCAGCAAAACCTGTGGCATAGTCCATAGGCACTCATGGAATCTGCAAACCCTAACCCCTGCCCACAGCTGCCACACCCTTGGTGCCTCAGAAACCACAGGATGCCAACAAGCAGCCACAACCTTGAAATCTAATTGGGCAGCACTGGTTGCCTTGGTTACAACCCCTCAGAGCATACCATTTGTCTAAAACAGGGGAGGGAGGTGGTCACTGGGGCAACTAACTTAAATGAGCCATGGGAATCTTACAAGGCCAAGGCAAAGAGGGTTGCTTCCAGCACCTGATGGAAGGTATTAAAGCTCAACACTCCCTGGCTACGTCCCAGTATCAGCGGGAGCTGACAACAAGAAGAAGGAGGAGTCAAAAAGTGAAAGGAAACCCTTTTCCTTCCAGTACTGAGGCCTGAAGGTACCCATGATGGTGTTAGCCAAAATGCTTTGTTATGAATATTTATATGGGGAAATTAGCAAATCAATAACCGGCAAGGGGCATAACCTTGGGATCTAACCTTTGTTTACGGGAGTCCGTTCCAAGATTCAAACAAGAGGCGGAAGCAATGGTTTCTTTTAAGAGGTTTACTTTAAAATATGTGCACAAGCAAGAACACGTACACAATACACAATCAGAGCCTAGGAAGTAAAGGTATGAATACAGAGACGTTCATCAATGTGGCAGTTTCCATGATCAGGGGTCATACAACCTCGTCTAGTAGCGGAGATGTCCTGGATTCCGTGCGGCCTATGGAAAGAAGGGGGGACAGGGATTCCCGGGGCTTGACCAGCAAGTCGGGAGGGGATTTTGGCTGGGCTGCACAAAACCCACACCAACAGAGTGACGGCAAGTATGAGAGGGGTCAAAGAAGGGATAACTTATGGCTGAAAAACTACCCCAGTTATACTCTTTTGGGAGGTGGGATGATGGGTTTACCCCCTTGTGGTTCCCATGGCAAATAAAGGTAGACAATAGCGTTAATGATCGGCTACCGGGGTGGGGCCATGGGCGATTTAGATGGGCTAACTAGAACCTATGGGCTTTGAGCAATTCCGGGAGGTCCGGGAGACACTCGTTGCTGGGATATTGAGTTTGATACAAAGCCGCAAATAGCTGCGTCTGGGGTGAGTCAGTTCCTAATTGCCTGAGATGCAGTCTCTTTGGTGCTGATACCTGGGGGCTTCCGATGGATCGTTAGTCATGCAGATGGAGGGGGGGCTGGCTACGTGTCTAGTTGTTCCTTGCAAACTGGCATCTGCTGGAAACTCGAACGGGGTCACAGGAACATGGATTCCCTCTGGTTCACTTCGGAGGAGTCATCCTGGCCGTGGATCCTTAGTGCCGGTCTCGCATGATGATGCATGCGTCCTTCCCTTTATGTCTAGGGCTTGCTGCATGTCTGGAATGGTGATGACACATGTTGTTGTGGTGGCCAGGCAACATAGTTCAGGAGAGGGCCACTGCCAGGCCTCAATGGGAGGGGGGAGCAGATCAACCTGCCACAGGACTGTGTGAATGGGAATATCATAGGGTGTTATGCTTTTCAATATTCCATGCTGTCTTTATTGCAAAGGAATAATATCCCTTAAAATTTTGTTGGGGATTGAAGACATGAGAATAGTCAAGTTTCCATGTTTCGATCAGGATAAGGGCTTATGGGCATAGTCCCAACCCCCTGATAGCTGCCAACTGACTGGTCTTGCTTGGCCATTTCTCTGACCAGGCATCAAAAGGTGTTGTCATTTTACAGGATGAAAATGGAGAAAGACCAGGTTTTAAAATCTTATTTGTGATTTTTGTTCTTTATTGTTTGTGCGTGTGTGTATGTATGCCTTGGGCACACTTGTTTACTATAAGGAAAGAGGCCTCCAGAAGTGAACCTCACATGCACACATTCAAAGAGGATAGGAGGCTGCAAGCAGAAGCTATCACTTATGGAACTGATATTATTGGTCACAGGTCACCTGTCCTGCTGTAGATGACCTTGGAGTGCCCTCAGCAACCCCAGAGAGAGTGACAGTGATGGTGAGGGCAAAAACAAACTTACCTGTGTGAATTCTGCATGCACCCAAAGTCTGGTTTTATCTCGGCCAGGAGTTGCTTGCTCCAGATTGGGAAATACTTGGAGATTTTGGGGGTGAAGCCTGAGGAGGGTGGGGTTTGAAGAGGAGAGGGACTTCAATGCCATAGATTCCAATTACCCAAGCGACCATTTTCTCCAGGTGAACTGGAGATCTCCAGCCACCTGGAAATTGGCAACCCTATTCATAGCTGCCCAGCCTGCAGCTATCTGATGAGCAGAAGATAAATCACAATACTCGCTTTCTGCCCTGTCTTGAGGGGAGAGGGAGAGAAAGAATCTTCCTTGATTAAGAATTTGGGGGAGTATGAGTAAAAGGCTTCCAGACTATGGGTTGGATAAAACAGCTTTTCACTCAGGCTTGCCCAGTTCTCCTACTTACTTATAAAGGCACCTTCCCACATAGCTTTTGTTCATCCAGGTCCCTTAGTCCCCAGCATAGCCTTTTGTGGGTGATCATGGGCCACTGGTTGAATCCAACCCAATTCCTTGACGCTATCCATATTTTGACAAAATTTAATCTGTGACTAAGTTGGTTCATTTTTTTTGTTTGACCAATATCTCTGCATTTAATAGTAAACCAGCTCATGCTAATCATGAAAGTAGTAAAATCTGTATACAAGATAGAGTTTTCTGTAGACCCAAGAAGATTCCCTCAGTATGCAAAAAAGAAGACGTGATTTTGGCTGCTTCCACATGCTGAGGATTCTCCACTTTGCTTTTATCATTGCTGTAAATGCAGAAGCATGTGCACTGACGATGGAGCTTGCACGTGGGGACTTTTCTGCAATTGAGCAATAAATTCTTGCTCCCAGCTGTCTTGAGGCATCCCTTCCTCATTTCTTTCCAGGCCAGCTGGACAAAAACTGCCTTCACCTTTCTCTTTGTATCCCCACAATGAAAAAGATGTAGAAACCATTTTCAAAATTGACATCTGCAAATGCAAAATTTGAAATAGAAATAGGTGAGTGGCATTAGACTGTTATAATGTTAAAGCTCTGTAGCACTGTAGCAGTTTCAAAAATCCCTGCAATGGTGTAGCAAGAATAAAAATGGTAAGAAAATGGTGCCTACAGGGAGCTCGTGGTGTGGAAATGGTATTGATGTGGGCAGGAAAATGTACACCATTCCTTTCAGATGGCACAACATGTTGTATTTTTACACAGTCCTTCCTGAGTGAACCATAGCAAGTAAAATATCCATACTAACTTAGAGGTTGGCAAGTATTTATAAACTGCATAAAAAGATACTCTACCCTGATAGCAGAGTAAACTGGTAGCATTACTTTCAGTTGCTATGGCAACAGATAATTTAGGTCTGATTTGCAAGATGCTGGGGTGAATTAACTGGTGCAGAGATCTCTTCCAATTATCTGCTGTTTCTATGATTTTAGTGTCTAGATGCTGCATTATTCCAGAAAAACATTTGGTCTGCAAGAAGAAAAGCAGTATCATGGAACCAGATGAAAAATTAATTCAAGCTTTACCAATAATTGCCTGTTCTAAGCAATAATCATTTATGGCATGTTACATTTCTAAATAAAAGGCATTCATTACACATAATTGTTAAAAATGCATCATTTTAATTAAGGCCAACAGCAAATCCATTTTAATTTCAGAAACCTAATTTTTTTAAAAAAAGAAAAAGAAATTGAGGACTGCATATATTAGCAAGCCAAAAATGCAGACTATCTCTCCCCTGCAGCCCATCCATTCCAGCAAAGACATTATATATATATATGGACAATATGCATTAACCCTGTACTATGCCTTGTCTGATTACTCCTTTTTCATGCTACGGACTTTTGCAGTTTACAACAAACAATTCAAAGAAATTGAATTTGCACAATGATTTGTGTTCTTTCTGCAGGTCTCTCCTTTCCTTCTGCTCTACATTTAATTGAAGCAATTAAATTTTGCAGCCTCATTTTCACTTTGTGTTTCTCACAGAATCCCTTGTGTTCTAAACTCTTCATTGCCTAAGTATAAATATAAGAAACATGGCCTGCGTTTCCTACAAAGGAAAGAACATATGAAATGCAGGATCTGTGTTGCTATTTAAGTTAAAAACGTTCAGTAATGATATCAATATCAATGCCCCCAGCCATGAAATAATGAATATTTTCAGTGGCTGCTGAGCTGTAGAATAAATCACAGCTTTCCAGCAGATTAAACGGAAACAATCCCTTGTTTCAGGTGGACTTGGACTCACCAAGAAGAAAAGAACAGGAGAGAAATTGGAGGTTTCCTTTCTAGTTTTTAGTTGCCACATGCTCACTAGAAGAGCTACTGGGAATAAATGGTTAGTACACTACAAAGTAATCTAGTATTCCTTCATAAATTAATAAATGGGGCATGTAATGAAATGCTACATTGTGTATAGTGCTGTAAGTTTAACTAGTTAATTTCAGACCTGCTCTAAGTAAACAGTAGGTTGGGGCCAATTAGGGTTGCCAAGTGCCCGGTGGTGGCGGGTAAAATCCCGCTGATCCACTGGGCTGATGTGCATGCACACGCGCACATGCATCCCTTTCAGGTAAACCTAAAAGTGACGTGGATGCTCTGGCAATCTTGGATAAAACTATGGAAACCATAGAGTTTTGGCTGAGATCGCTAGAACGTCTGGGGTGTGTGCACATCGCAACCACAGCCCCGGAAAGCTCCCACTGGTAGAGCTAAGGGGCCTGGCAAGCCTAGGGCCAATAACCTTTTCCACCCAACCTTGTCCAATTTCCCTCATAACTACAACCTTCAGTGTACATGCTATTTGTAAATACAGGGCGTTTAATCCCCTGCGTAGCTTTTTGGGTGTTCAAAGGGGATCCCTCATCCTTTTTTCACCAGCAACAAAGTTGGTTGGATCCAACCCCATGCTGCTAACAGTATCTGGTCAATGGATCTGCAGTCGTCACCATGGATAAGTGTGCCAGATGAACTTGCTATAATCAGTGGTGGTTATTCCAGTGAGCCTATCCCAGGATTAGTTTATTGGTGTGGCAAATGTCCAGAATTCTTTCTGAACTTGCTGCCAGCAAGCAGCACTAGCTGAAGACAATTGACTTGATTGGGCTCCATTGAAATACACTGAAATACTGCAAAGGTGCAAATAAAATGAGGAGCTGGTCCAGACAACCCACAGAATGGGCCAAATGGAGTCCCTGAAAGCAGAACTAGCTGCAATCCTCTTTCCTGAGTGGAAGCTTTATTGAATAAAATGGGACTTGCTTCTGAGTAGACCTGCTTAAGACTGCACTCTGAGTCTCCAAGTTGGGGAATGTTTTGGCCACCCAAACTATTTCTAAGGAGGTCTACTCTGATGTAATCCCCTTTTATTCAGTAAGTTTACTCCCAGGAAGAAGGATTGCAGACTTATTCTACTACCAAAGACCATATTGGACCCATATTGGACTAGGGCTGCCAAGAGTCACCATGGGCCCCTGGACAAAGATTCAGTCTGTCCCCCACCTGCATGCCCATCTGTCTGTCCATTTGTGGAAGGCATAACTCAGAAAATAAAACCAAGAATCTCATAATTTGCCATCAGCTTCAGGATGATCGTGGCAGTTCCAGGGCCAAAACGGAAAGGAATCAGCATATCCTGGCTGCTTATCTCCAGCCCCCCTTCATGCTATTTGCAATGGAAGCTAAGATATAACTTCCATTCCTCATTTATTACCACTAAGGCAGATCAATTCTAATATCATGCATGTAAAGGGTGAAGGGGGGATCCTTTTACTACTTTGATAGGTAAAATATTAAATCCTCCTTTCAGTTCATAATATTAACCTAATTAACATATTAATATATTTGCTGCTATACTACTATGAATGTGTTCTAAATTGACAACCAGGATGGATGATAAGGAATTGAGACCCAGACTGAAAAAATAAGTGGGAAGGAATTATAAATGGGGACAGAGGAATGGCAGATCATGAAAGGAAGAGAGAAAAACATCCTCAAAAGAGTTTTGGAGTTCCCCAATGCATTTGGAATTCCCTTTTCAGATTCGAGGTCTCTGGTCACTAATACATTTTTAAGAGCATCACATCAAATGGTGGGAAAGGCTGAAAAGCCAGGAACTTTGCCCACTCACTTCTTTCCATATCAGCTAAGTGCAGATCAAGGCTCTTCAACCTCTCCTCAGAACTGTGACTAGGAGGAAAGACTTTGGAGAGCCCACCGTTTCTAAGGTACCTCAGCTGCTCAATCCAAGACAAGAAAAAAAAGGCTCTTCAATTACTCCTCATTCAATGTGATTAGCATGAACTGTTCCCTAACAGACCTCAAAAACAACAGTCTTGTGTAGTGTTAAAAAGATTGAGGCCATTTTGTCAGATACATTAAATATTATCCTCAGTTGGCACGCACACACATGGCTTACAATGGGAGAAGATGAGAGGGAAAGTGTTATTATAATGCAGTCAGAAGGGCCAGCAATCGCAAGAGACAGACATTAGATAAGATTACCATGCAGAGAAGAAATGCAACAAAATATCCCCAGTCTAAAATATCCAGTCAGAATGATTGTGTACCATTCCCACCAATTATGAATTGGCAAAATTTGAGGAATAGTGTGCACACGTAAGTAACTAAAGAGCAGGGGTGAGAGCCAGTGTGGTGTAGTGGTTAAGAGTGATGGACTCCAATCTGGAGAACCGGGTTTGAGTCCTCACTCCTCCACATGAGCAGCAGACTAATATGGTGAACGGGATTGGTTTCCCCACTCCTACACATGAAGCCAACTGGGTGACCTTGGACTAGTCACTTGCTCAGAACTCTCTCACCCCACCTACCTCAAAGGTGCCTGTTGTGCGGAGAGGAAGGGAAGGAGATTGTAAACCTGTTTGATTCTCCTTTTAAAAGGTAGAGAAAGCCAGCATATAAAAACCAACTCTTCCTCTTCTTCTCCTCACCCAACCATGCATGGCCCCATCCCCTGATGGAAGGGGGGGGGGAGAGCAGGTTCCCACTGCTGCTACTTTTACCCACCCCATCTCATGGTACAGCCAGCCAGCTTCCAATGATAGGTCCTACCAAACTCACATGGGTTGAGGGCCACCCCTAGCTTGGCCCTGGCAGAATGAGAAGGTCTCATTCTGGACTTTTATCCAGGCTGCAAGAATGACTAAGGCTGCCCCTGCTAAAGAGGGATTGATTCATAATCAATCCATGTCAAGCATGCACATGGACTGGGATCATAATGGAGGAATTCTTGAGAATGGGAGTGGAGAACAGATGGAAAGTTCATAATGATCAGAATGAGTCCCTGGCACCAATCATTAACTATGTGTTCATGATCTTTCTGGGGATTAGTCAGCACGCTAACAGATACTGTTTACTGGAAGAACTTTGCACAGTTACTGATTTCCTTTCTCAAGTCTCCCAGTTATACAATGCTTAGTAAGATAAATTTTGATAAATGGTGTCATAGATGGTGTCAACAAAGAACTACGGTATTTATGGCACAATTGAGCCATTTTGCTGAACAGACCTCCTGGGAAATGTTTTAAATTGATAACATCATTTGTTTTTCCTACTTTGTGGACTATTAAAACCAGCAGCAGCTAAGCTAAAGAACAAAAAGACATATTCACTTATTATCAACTCTCATGAAAATGGCTCCCTACTAGGAAAGCATTTTCCCCACCCTAATTTTAAACATTCCAAACAGTGATGCCTCCTGGGAGATTATTAAACAGACAAATATATTTCACAATAAGATAAAATCTCATACTGTTTAATTTGCATGTCTTCCATTATTTCTTTTACCTGTAATTCCAATTTAGTACTCTTCAACCACCCTGTTATTTGCATTTGGTATTAATTTGTTTTGTTTTTAAAAACTGTAATAGCTTCAGTTGGTGTTTCTCTTCTTTCTATATTTCTGAGTTTAGCAATATCTCCCTAGAATTCAATACTTTACAACTAAAAGTACTCTGTTGTGACAGTCATCATTCTGGAGAAGGAGGGGTGATTAAGAATGCCCTTTACCTAACACAACAACAACCCCAAACTGCACTGGAGTTCAGTGACAGATTGACAATAACCTGTCAAAGTTCCAGCTCTGATGAAAACAATCAGGTCCCTGCTACCGCTGCTGCTATTCCATAGCCACAGTCATCAACTAAGGGAAAGAAGAGAAAAGAATGACAGCCAGAATGCTGGACAGTGTAAACATATGGGTACTATCCATCTGAAGATTCTGCACAATCCCACTTGCATGAATGTTCCTGAACAACTCTTTATTTCCATAGGTCTGGTATAAGGACCTTTTAGGTCAATTGTATCATATTTGTATGGTGCCTGACATTATGAATAATATTATCAGGAGGAGAGGTATTTTCCATGTGGCATCTGTTATATACTTTTTTGCTCAAAGCTGCCCATTGAAAATGTGGTTTTCACAAGGGTTTGAGCCCTTGTCTGAATATATCCTTACTCCTCCTTGGTTTCTCAGAGTTAGTGCACCACCCAAGCAGTCACTTGGGGTGACAAACTGGCAGATGGTGCCACCAGCGAGGAAGTGATGATGAGACTTACACCTGTTGCCACTTTTCAATCTGGGTCTATCCATCAAAGATTACTATTACCCTGGATAGGCTTCATACTGAAAAAATCCTTCATTCGCTGGGAGTAAGATACTTAAAGGGTACTTAAAGAGGGTATGAGAGCAACTTAATGTTGCTGTTGTTGTCAGTGATGGTGCCCCATCTTTGGAATGCCTTCCCCCTTATGACTCACCTGATGGGCTGGATCCAGCCATCATTTCCACTGCTCAAAAAGGGAGGAGGGGGCCCTTTTGACCATGAAGAAGGCTAAATCACTGCCTGGCTGCTGTGGTAAATTGGCTAAGAGCGAACACATTGAAACAACCACCTGAAAAGAGGAGGTGATGCTGGCTGGGAGGGCAGAGATGTGTTTAGCTTACTGGGGGACATTGTGCTCCCCACTTTTGATGGAGTTCAGCTGACCCTTGCTGACTTGGTTAAGAGCCTTGGAGTTACACTGCACCGAATGTTATTGATGGAGAAGTAAGTTAATGCAGCTGCAAAAAAAAGGTCTTTCTTCCAACTCAGCCTAACCTGTAAGATAACCCCTAACAAGGATACAGTTGATCTGGCTACCTGAATCCATGCCATGGTGACATCCATGCTAGACTACTGTGATGCACTGTACATTGATCCTCTCTCAAAATCAATTTGGAAACTCCAGTTGGCGCATGATGCCACAGCTTGGCTATTATCTGGAGCTAGATGGAGCATGTGTATTACTTCCATTCTACAGTCACTCCCCTGGCTGCCCATCACTTACCAAGCTCAATTTAAGGTATTAGCTATTACAAAAAAGCCTTTCATGGGCTTGGACCATCATATTTGTGAGACTGCCTCTCCCTTTATATGCCACCACTAGGGCTGTCAATTCGGTTCGGCCCGAACTGAAAATCAGCCGAATTTCCCTTGATTCGGCGGTTTTTAGTTCGGGAGGAACCGAACTCAAAACTGGTGGGCAACCGGGGGGGCCGAATTCAGCGAGTTCAGGAGTTCGCGAATAAATTTGGCCAATTCGGGGCCGTCAGTAAGCAGCATAACCTTCAGTAAGCAGCATTCTCCTCCCCCGGCCAATCGGTGGCCAAGCTGGGTCTTCTTCTGGCCAATCAGTCAGGATTGAGTACTGGAGGAATCAGCTGATGTGCGGCTGGCCGGGGAAAGAGAGAGAGAGGGAAATCCTCATGTGTGTGAGGGGGTGCTTGTGCACATTCGCTCCTTTCCGTGGCTGCAGGGGGCGCATTTTTTGGGGTACCGACCCCAAACTTTCAGGGGATATTCAGACAGGTTTTCTTAAGAGACCACCCAAGTTTTGTAAACATTGGGTCAGGGGGTCCCGAGATATGGGCTCCCCCCCTTTTTCTTTCCATGGCTGCAGAGGGTGCATTTTTGGGTGTGCCGACCCCAAACTTTCAGCGGAGCTTTAGAAAAGGCTTCTTAAGATACCCCCCAAGTTTTGTAAACATTGGGTCAGGGCCCCCCGAGATATGGGCTCCACCCCTTTTTCCTCTCCCCCCTTTTCCATTTTCGTGGCTGCAGGGGGCGCTTTTTTGGGGGTGCAGCCCCCAAACTTTTATCATAGCTTCAGAGAATCCCTCTTAAGAGACCACCCAAGTTTTGTAAAGATGGGTTCAGTGGGGGCTGAAATATCGGCTCCCCCCCTTTTCTCTTTCCGTGGCTGCAGGTGGCGCATTTTTGGGTGTGCCGACCCCAGACTTTCAGCGGAGCTTCAGTCAAGGCTTTTTAAGAGACCACCCAAGTTTTGTAAACATTGGGTCAGGGCCCCCCGAGATATGGGCTTTCCCCTTTTTCCTATTGGGATGAATGGATCACCCTCGAGAGATGCATACATATGGATCTTATATTGGATACAAATGGAATCATATTGGATTACCCAGCCTCCCAGCCCCTCCTGCTGGAACAGAAGACAGCCACAGTAAGACCCCTTTGGGGGCTTTAATCTATATTTTTTCTTTTCTGTGTGTGTGTGGGGGGGAAAGCAGAGTCTGTGTGTGTGTGTGGGGAGGGAGCAGTTTCTGTGGGTGGGGGGGGAAGCCAAAGGGGGCTTGTGCTGGTTCTGCCTGGGGTGTGTGTTCCCCCTCCAGTCTCTCTCTCCCTGGTTTGAGGGGGGGCTTCATTTTTATTCTTCAGGTTTTTCCTCATTCATAAGATCAGTTAGGTTATTTTGATGCTTGCTCAAAACTGGTTTTCAAATGGTGACTTAAAGAATGCATCTGCCTGGTCCCAAGTCCAATGCAAAAGGAGAAATTCCACCCCCTCCTGCTCATTATGCATAGCTAGCTGCCTCTGTCCCTTTCCATTGTATGCAAACTCCCAGGTGTCAGGTGTTGCTTTGCACTGTTGCAAAGGTGTTGCATTGCGTGCTTGTGTTGCTTTGCAGTTGTATTGTTTTGCAAAATTCTTCACACCTGCCCCGCCCTTTGCATGTTTGCAAAGGTGTTGCTTTTCAGTTGTGTTGCTTTGCAAAGTTCTTAGCACCTGCCCCGCCCTTGCTCTCATCAGCTGTTTGTCGGGCCCGGAGCTTTGTGCGTGGGCGGCAAGCTCTGCTGAGAAATACACATTAAGGGTGGGGGGACCTCTTTCAGGGCCCATATCTCAGCCCCCCCTGACCCAATCTTTACAAAACTTGGGGAGTCTTTCAATATACGTCCTTTGAAGCTCTGCTGAAAGTTTGGGACCTCTAAGCCCAAAAATGCCCCCCCCCAGAGCCGCGGAAAGGCACGGTTGTGTTTTTAATGGCTTTATTCGGACGAATTTTTTTTCCAAACTTTGAATTCCCGCCGAATTGAACGGATCCGAAGTGGGGGAGTTCGGACTTCGGCACGTACCGAACCCACAAGGGCCAAATTCGGCCGAATCCGAACTGTACCGAATTTTTTTTTTTTGACAGCCCTAGCCACCACAACAGCTTTGCTCATCTGAACAAGGCATTCTGCAGGTGCTAAACTGCAAATGGGCAAAATCAACAACTGCCTGTACATGGGCCTTCTCCGTTATGGTCCCACCTTATGGAATGGCCTGACTGTCAGGAAGGCTCCAACCCTTCCATTTTCCACAAGCTATGCAAAACTGAATTATTTGGGAGAGGTTTTTCTACCAGGCAATGGAGTTGCACTCTACTAAATGATTCACTAAGTTACTTAGATAAATTGTTAGGGACTGTGGTCTAAGCTACTGTGTTTAGCTTACTGAAACAAGCATCCTACTATGTTATTTTTGTATCATGTAATGTGTTGTGTTCCAGTTCTGTTTTGGGACTTCTGGTTGTTTCTACAACCCTAATCCTACAGTATTGTTTATTGAATACCCCATCCTATCAATTGTATTGACTCACTCTGTGTAATCTGCATTGAATCGAAGTGAGAAAGGCGGACTACAAACAACACACACAAATAAATAAATAAATAAACAAATACAAGATAAATTTGGGGGTAGAATGGTTGTGGCTCAGTGGTAGAGCATCTGCTTGGCATGCAGTTTCAGTCCCCGGCATCTCCAGTTAAAGGGACTAGGTAAGTAGGTGATGTGAAAGACCTCTGTCTGAGACCCTGGAGAGCCGCTGCCAGTCTGAGTAGACAGTACTGACTTTGATGGACCAAGGGTCTGGCTCAGTAGAAGGCAGCTTCATATGTTCATGTGACTTCTGTGTTGTTGCAGTTCTTCATTGCAAAATTGATCCTATATACTGTCTCAGATTGTTGTCTGCTCCTTCTAGTTTGACAGCAGTATACCAACAAATAAATGTTATAAAGTTATCCCCTTAATTTTTTCTTCTTCAAACTTTTCAGGTTTGATTTCTACTAATTATTCTTTTCTTCTAAATCCACTATTTTACCATTTTTACTCATACATCCATGATTGCTTCTTTTTTAATTGTTTCCTGTGACTAGTAGAATGCACTAATTCTTTAATTTGTGGTTCCTTACATTGTTCATATTGTTTTGATCTTCTTTCCATATTCTCAGTTTTCTATAAATACATTTTAAGTATCCAGTTACCTTACAACTACTTTCTTTAAGTCTTCCATAGTCACCACTGCTTGTTTCTTTTTAAAACATCTGATTCTAGTTCTAGCACAGTTTCAACGTCTACCACCATGATCCTAAAAGAACCATTATTTGAGACACAAATTATCAAATCTGGATATCCCAAAGCACTTGCACGACCCATGGCCTAAAATCTGTCAGCCAATCATGTTTTGATATATGGCTGAAACTGGCACAACATTACACAATCAGACAAATTAAAACAAACAAAATGCAGGCCAAAACCCCCAGCACAGCACAAAATAAATTGCATATTCCAGAGTTAATTGTGATTTTGAGAGCCAATTGCACTGCCTAGAGTTAATTACACATCCCAAAGTTAATTACATAACCCAGAGTTAGCTGCACAGTCTGGAATGAAGCACTCATTGATTACTCACTGAGCAAAGAAGTATCCATTTTGTCTGTACTTTACCTATCACCCATCAACTTCACTGGGTGCCCCCAAGTTCTGCTATTATGAGAGAGGGAGAAAAGGCTCCTTCTATCCCCTTTCTCCACACCATGCATAATGTTAGAAACCTCTATCATGTTTTTGATTCGCAGTGTGATCCTAGTTACTCTAGTTTAAATCCCGTCAATTTCTTGGTAGTCAGTTTGTTCTTTATCATGAAATTGATTATTTAACTCATAACTGATTAATCAGTAACTCAATTCATCACAGAGGTCAGTTGAATAATGCATAAATCAAAATATACTTTGTCATGTTACCAATTCAAATTGCCACTCACCGTTTTTTTTACTCCACTGCCTTCTAGTAGTTAGTATTCCATCAGCAAATCATCTTTATTTTATATGCTGACCCAGTTCTTGCACTGTTAGTTGAGCAATTGGGCATTTTCTATTAAGAGACTTGCTTGCTATTGGAAGTAGGACAGAACTTTATCAACTAGACAATTTAACTCCCAGTAACAGTGCAACCCTAAGCAGTTCCCATCCCCACTGCTGTATTTTGGTTGAGTTTCAATTTTCCACTTACCTCAGTCTGCCACTGGTTCTGTATTATTGTCTCAGGAAGTTTCTTTTTGGTACGTTCGAGTCAAATTGAAACTGTCACCTAAGTTACCCGTTTATAGTGGCTACCCAGTAACAAGATGTGTGTGCTTTTTCACAGATAGTCCCCCTGTATTCTTTTATCATGAACCCAGACAAAAAGTGAAGGAAAACTGTGCAGATTTGGCAACCCATGAGCCACTTTGTTGGACAAAGTATAGGGTGATACTATGAGCTTTCTTCTTTAATTGCATCTTCAATGTTTTGACACCTGTCTCCACAAAGTCTTCACAATACCAAACATATCTTCCCTAGTTCCTTCAGAGCCTGGGGCTGGATGGTTGATATTGAAATCCATATTGACAAACTTCTGGAATTTTGACATTTTCAGAGGAAGAAACAGTCAATTTGGCATGAGCTCAGGAATGTGGTTTCCAACAGATATGAATTTACATGCTGACATTCATGCTGTGCAGATTGGCAATTTCAGGGAGCAGTGGTTTGTAATCAGGAGATACCACTTGAAAGAGATCAAGTAGCACTTTGCAAAGGCCTTTGTTTGGGGCAGTAACTTCTTGGATGCACACCAGGAACCTCTTTACTACCTCCTTTATTTTGGCTGAGACCCCTGATAACATTTATTCTATTGGTCACGCCAAACAGTTCTCTAGTGTCTGCTGTGAAACAAAGAAAGAATTTCATTGTGTATATTTAATCAGAAAGATCAGGCAATTTCTTCTCACTAATACTGCATCTTGGATTGCTATTTCATGACACATCTGTCAAACCTTCTGGCATGCCCCCTCTGATTTGCATTTGCCAGGCCAACCCTTTTCTCTCAACCCTGCAGCCTTAACACAGGGTTCATCACTTTGTCCATCCAGATTTCCTGCAACTTTATGTCTGACGTTGGAAGGCCGGCAAAAAGTGAACCAAATATGAAGTGTAATTTCTTGTTTTAGTATATCGAATTCACATTTTCCCGGTGCATCAGCAACAGTTAGTTCTCTCCCTAATACATGGACAATATAAACCAATATTTCATTGTTCACATTCAGAAGTGTTGTAGCTAAGGTAAGAGACCGTAAAATCATTTGGCTGGTCACGAAAAAAAGGATCAGGGGTTTATGACCCATTTAAACAACAGATTGTAGCCCAATGATAAAATCTTGGAGATGTTCACAAGCCCATATAGTGGACAATGCCTCTGTGACACCCTGGGACAGGTCAGGAGATGGAGGGGTATAACAGCCACCACCGGATTGGATGGTGGCAGGGGAAAGATAGGCAATAAGACAGAGGGCAATCGGTAGGCAGGGTGTGGCCTTGGATGCTGATGGCAGGGCCCAGCTGGCTGATATAGGGTTGCCAGGTCCCTCTTCCCTACTGCTGGGAGGTTTTTGGGGTGGAACCTGAGGTGGGCGGGGTTTGGGAGGGGAGGGACTTCAATGCCATAGAGTCCAATTGCCAAGACGGCCATTTTCTCCAGGTGAACTGATCTCTATCGGCTGGAGATTGTTTGTAATAGCAGGAGATCTCAAGCTAGTACCTGGAGGTTGGCAACCCTAGGCTGATACCACCCATGAATGGTGTAAAGTTAATATGTAACAAACAATGACAAGAACTTTGTGTGCAAATATGTCATACAGCAAAGCATATTCTGATGTAAAACGATAAGGTTGTGTTTCTCCTGAGGATCACGGAGAGAGACTACCAAAAATCATTGCTGAAAATACTAGGCACCATAATGAAATTCCTAGGTGCCATGGTGCCTGGCACTTGGTGTTTGTCAAGTCCTGTTTTATAGTAGATTGGTTTAGTCAAATATAACACCCTCCTATCACAGCCCAGTGAGTGCTCCCTACCACTCAGGGGGGAAGGAGTGGAGCATGGAAATTGGACACAACCCTAAGGAGGGCAGCAGCCCAGTGACTGGGCTAAGAAAAGAGCCAGGCAGGGTGGCAACAGCAAGCACATCAGAATTAGCACATCAGAAGCACATCAGAATTAGCTCCTTGTGGAGCAGAGGACTTTTTGGGGGTAAAGGCCTCCTCGACAGGAAGAAGGAGGAGCAAAAAAATAGGAAAGGAGGGTAAAAGGCCCTAGCTGAAGGAGACAGCTGACTGAAGGCTTTGAGAGGGCTGTGGACAAGCAGTCTGAAGGGCTTTACAGACTGGAAAGTGCCATGTCTCCTGCAGTGTCAGAAGCTGGAATTCCTGTCTCCAAAGGCAGCCAGGAAGACATTTTGTACCTGACCCAGACAGATGGGCTTAACCATGGAGAAAGGGTGCAGTGACCATGGCAGGAGTGGCAAGACTTCGGAGAAGGATCCTGGTGGGGAAAGCAGTCCTGGCACTGAGGTGAAAACAGGTGGAGGTGAGGATAAGAAGAGTTTTTCTACCTTTAAGGAGTCTCAAACCAGCTTACAATCGCCTTGCCTTCCTCTTTCCACAAGAGGTGTGAGTTGGCTCAGCCGCTGGGTGATGATTGACTTCTGCACTTGGCAATGTAAAGGAATCCAGCCATTAAAATACCTGCTTCACAGTTCTTGTGTACTGTCTCCTATCTGACAATGCGGGAAAAGTTGGCCCCTTCTCAGGGGGAGGCAACATCTGGTCCTGGGGACTTCACATGTCCATACTCTATATACAGTCCCAAGATTGTGGGGTATCAATACATTTGTAGTAAATTGCAATACATATCTGTGCAGCATAGTAAGAATCTTTTCAGACTCCTGAGAGGCTTATTCTTAACATGGGTCCCGGACTAAATCATTGGGCATTTATGCAGGGCTGTTTCCCACGCAGTCTCCCCACTTACTGCTTTGGGGCTTCCTTTTGATTATGCATACCATTCCCAACCATCAGAGGTCGCCTTGCTCTCCCCGTGCATTTCCGCGCATTTTGCCCATATCTTCCAGATGCTGTTTTAGCCAGAATCCGGAAAACGTGGGCAAAAGCGCAAGGTGACTTCTTCTGACAGTTGGGAAAGGCATGCATAATCAAAAGGAAGCCCCAAAGCAGTCAGCCGAGGTGACTGTGAGGAAGCAGCCTTGCATAAATGGCCATTATTTCATCTCGACAAACATGTCATCAACAGAGTTTGAAAAGTTCAATGTGGGGGGGGGGGGAGAGATTACAATTCCCAGAAACTGGCAGATTTTTATGACAGAGTTTGGAGTAAGATTATTCAGTTGCTTCATTTTCTCAAAGTCAGAGCTCTCCCCATCCTATGAATCATATATGTTACACTAGAAACTTACAGTTGTTACAGCTGGGGTGGCCCTTGCTTCCTTGAATTGTTGTAGAGCCTGTCTCAGTCTTTCATCATGCTGTTCTGGTGTAAATGCTGTTATTATGACATTATCCATATGGCAAAAGACAGTGACCAGGATCTTGTGACTCATTCTCCTTTAGATGACCCAAAGGGCAATCTTTTGAAACAATATCTACCAAAGGAAATTATAAATACTTTAGCTTCATGGAGATTTCTGTCAATGGAATTTGCCAAAAAATGTTGTTAGCATCTAATCTGAAAAACCATTTGGCTTTACCTAGCTGTCCCAGCGCATCACTACTGGCATTGGGTACAGTTTTCTTTCCACAGTTTTTGTTCAGTTGGTTTAAATATAAACAGATGTGAATATATGGCTTACTGATGATAACCTTAGGAGTACACCAATTTATGGGCTCATTCAGTGATTTAATTATACCCTGGCATTGGGTACATTGGGTACTGTGATGAGGAGGCAGGCAATGGCAGTCCACCTCTAAATGTCTCTTGCCTTGAAGATCCCACCAGGGGTCACCATAAATCAGATGTGACTTGACTTGTCAGTAGAAAGAAAGAAAGAAAGAAAGAAAGAAAGAAAGAAAGAAAGAAAGAAAGAAAGAAAGAAAGAAAGAAAGAAAGAAGAAAAATTTTCCAGCTTTTTTTTTAAAAAACGTTTTTTAAAAAAACTTGCCTAAGAGCAAGATGCCCTGACCTGGACAGCCCAGGCTAGCTGATTTCATCAGATCTCAAAAGCTAAGGGTCGACCCTGGCAAGTATTTGAATGGGAGACCTCCACGGAATACCAAGGTCATGACACAGAGGCAGACAATGGGAAACCACCTCCAAATGTCTCTTGCCTTGAAAATCCTACGGAGTCACCATAAAACAGCTGTGACTTGATGGCAAAAAAAAAGAGCAAGATAGGTACTAGGAAGGTGTTTTGAGTCTTATTTTATTTCCACATAAAGTCTCCATTCAGCTCATGTCTTAGATGAGGGAAGGGTAATCTTACTGGATTGGGTATAGTGTTTATTAATGATGCTACATCTCCCAATTCCAGGTCTTTGAATGCTCCAAGGTTGCTTCCACACGAAGGTATGTTTCTGCCTTTGCATCTAAACTCAAGTGCTTTTTGGAGCATGTACATGGTACTGTGCTCTAATCATGCTCTAATTATCCTGTCATCCACACTATGTTCTCTCTCCAACATGTTTTTTTCTAGTCTTTTTGTGAAGACTACAACTGAAGTTCATTATCAGCCATCTAGATGAGAAGGTGAACATGCACATTTTCAAAGGTCCCACCCCTATCAGCACCATTTTCCTGCCATCGGCCCCTATGAGATGTCATTCTCTCTGTTGCACCACCAGAGGACTTCATAGTAAAAGCAACAACAACAACAACTGGTCATTTTAAAAGCACTGCTACTGCCATTGGGTACAGAATTTTCTAAAATATGCTGTTAGTATCTGATCTGGAAAATAATTTGGCTTTGCCTAGCTATCCCAGTGCTACATCAATTACTGCTTTTGAATGCAAGAAAAATGCTGCTGTGAGAGAGTGATGGAGGAAAGTGCATAGAAAACTTCCATGTGGAAGCTCTGTTGCCAGTGGACATGCTTCTGCATTCACAGCCATGATGAAAGGAACTTGAGGAATCCTCACCCTACGGAAGCAGCCAGAATCCCAACAGGAATCATTATACCCTGTTTACCAGCTAAATCATTTCACTAATGTCTTCACCATTCCACTGTAAGCTCATTAGGAACCTTCTGGTTGTTGCTGCATGTAGCCCTTTCAGGTTCTTGCCAGACTCTGCTTTGGCTGCAGTCTTGAATCCAGGTGGTGCAATGGCTGTCAAATCCAACCCAGGGTCCAACTAGGTACACATCCATCTTGATTTCTGCTTTCCATATTTTGTTCTAATGGCTTCAGTCTCTGTCATGGACCTCAGAAAACTAGTTGGGTTCGTTGCAATTTGTCCTACTGCTGGATCTAAAAAAGCATGCCTTTGCAAAGTGGCTGTGTTTCTTGAACTATACCATACAGAGTTTGTTTTTGATTGACATTTTCCTTTTTGTGCTTCTGTCCATTACAAAACTGGCATTTATCTTTGCTGTCTGGTGTATTTACATTCTGGGAAGGCCATGTAGCTCATACTTGCTGTGGCCTCCCCCTGCCTCTAGTCTCTGAGTATCAACACTGTCCAACTGCAGGATAATGTTATTGCCATGAAGTCTAATTATTGCTTCTTAACACTCTCATGCTACCTCACAGCAGTTACTGCCTTTTCAGGAAGAGCCCATTATCTACTTGTAATTTTTCAAACAATCAGAGTCCCTGAGCCTTCAACCATTCTTCCTTGGATTATTTTATCACAGAAGGCAAAACATTCACACTAACTAACATAAAAAGGTGATGAAATCGTCTGCCAGCTCATTTTTTCTACTGTGTGTAAATTAAACTTTGTCTGTTCGTACATGATGTTACATCTCACAATAAAACGTTTTTTCCCCAAAAACTTTCCCTCAATTTGTCGTATGTCTTTAAATCCTTCGCACTCAGCTGAAATGACAGCAAGATACCACCTGCCAGATTCCCCTTTAGATAGATCACTATATACATCTGTGCTCCTCAGGCTTGCTTCTTAATCCTGGAACTGTTCAAACCTATGACTTTATTGGCCCACTCAATGGGAGTTGTCAATACAAATTACTCAGTCGACTGGACATTTAAAGAATCTGCTGCCATTTCTCTTCTGTCAAACTGCTTCATGTAGTGCTTCACCTAGAATAAGTGTGACTGAAGTTCTGAGGACCGAACTACTCATGTTCCGTATCCAGCAATAACTAATCAACTCATGGTTTGCAATAAATGTTAATCAGGGATCATCCTAATATACAACTATCGTGAAATGAAGATGATGTTATATCTTAGCGCGTCTAAATGGTGCCCGGGAGAGCTGAAGACTCTGTGACACTGAGAGAAGTCTAAAAAGTTTTCTCCTCAAAATCCAATATGTGTTGATATTGCAATATAAGATGATTATAACTGAAACTAGTGGAGGTGCTTTCAAGGCATTATATGATAGCTATAACCTTCCATAGGGTCACTATGAGTCGGAAACAACTTGATGGCACTTATACACACACACACAACCTTCCAGTGCTACATGTTTCTTCATTGTTGGAAAGTGAGCAACACAGGCAGAAACAGATGACTGGGAGCCAAGCAACAGCTGCTTCTAGCCACAAAACCACTCAGAATCATGGGTTGACGACTGGCAGTAATCCTGGTTTACCTTGTGGTCCCAGCTGACAAAATTGCTGTGACATTACAGCCACCGCTCAGTAAACTTTCAACCAGATATTCCATGTGATTCTTGTCATGTTTCTACTTATTTCAGCAGAACTTAGGCTTGACAGTTCCTCTGAGTTCACCTAGGCAGAAACAACATAAGGCACAGGTACAGGATGGGAGAGAATTGGCTTGACAACAGTACATGTGAAAGAGATCTGGGAGTCTTAGTGGACCACAAACTGAACGAGTCAACAGTATGATATGGCGGCTAAGAAGGCCAATGCAATTCTGGGCTGCATCAATAGAGTATTGTGTCTAGATCAAGGGAAGTAATACTACCACTGTATTCTGCATTGGCCCGACCTCACTTGGAATACTGTGTCCAGTTTTGGGCTCCACAATTTAAGAAGGATGTTGACAAGCAGGAGCGTGTCCAGAGGAGGGCGACCAGAATGGTCAAAGGTTTGGAATCCATGCCCTATGAAGAGAGACTTAGGGAGTTGGGTTTGTTTAGTTTGGAGAAGAGAAGGTTGAGGGGAGACATGATAGCCATGTTTAAATATTTGAAGGGATGTCATGTTGATGAGGGAACTAGCTTGTTCTCTGTTGCTAATAGAAAAGTGATTCCACCTAAACATTAGGAAGAACTTCCTGACGGTGAGGGCTGTTCGATGGTGGAATACACTGCCTCGGAGGGTGGTGGAGTCCCCGTCTTTGGAGGTCTTTAAGCAGAGGCTGGATGGCCATCTGTCGGGAATGCTTTGATTGTGGGATCCTGCATGGTGGGGGGAGGGTTGGGGTCACTGGGGATGTGGGGGAGAGGTAGTTGTTAATTTCCTGCATTGTGCAGGGGGTTGGACTAGATGGCCCTGGTGGTCCCTTCCAATTCTATGATTCTATAAGCATATGGTGTCTACCTTTGCCTGAAGATAAGTTCATAAGCAAAAATTAGCATAATGGAGTGAAATGATAAGAATATTTTCCCTATAATTGCCAGAGGTAATCAAGCAACAGCAATATAAAAATAACATACAAAAGTTCAACACAATGTCTATTAGTTACACTCAGCTTCTGGCAGTATTAGAATGCTTCTTAAAGGAGACATTTTTCCAGGTGAACTGATCTCTATCAGCTGGAGATCAGTTGTAATAGCAGGAGACCTCCCTCTAGTGCCTGGAGTTTGGCTACCCTTTCTATGTGCCACTTGGGGGAAGGGCAGGTGGTCTCCTTCCCACACACTCCAGATCCGTCCCTGCTTTATATCATTCTTTACCAGCAGACAACCAAGGAAATGTGCTTTTAGCCAAGCCAAACCAATTCGAACTGATTGGCATCACGTTTTAATTTCTGGTGAGAAAAAAGCACGGAGGGTGGGAATGCATGCTAACAAACAACTCTCTCTGGGAGCCATTCCCCCTCAATCTATGAAACTGTCCTGGCTGCTACTGCCTGGGACAGCTACTCCTCTTGTCCCCACCCCCATAGCTCCAGCCTTGCATTGATCTGTCCTCTTCTTAGGTTTTTGAGATGCATGTATGTGTAAGCTACCTTTTGGTAAAATAGCAGTTCTCCAGATCAAGAAAACAAGATTGAAGTAAACTAGGGTTGCCAGCCTCCAGGTACTGTTAGAACAACTCTAGTACTGGGCTAGAACAACTCTAGTACAAAATCAAACAATGCACAAGCAAACTATGCAAACATATATTGTGAAACTTATACATCTACAAACAGGTGAAAACGTAAGTGAAAAATATATACAAGTGTATCCAAATTGGAAAATGAAAAGTCTCTTTCAAGGTAAGTCTCTTTCAAAATAAGTGAAAGTCTTATCTCTAGGTGTTTCTTCAAGGAATAACACGAGGAAAGCTGGACATAAGATGGAAAAGTCAACAGTAATCCCGTCCGGATGTTCACTAGCGTTTTCACTGCACAATTGCAGCTTCATCAGCTGGCATCTTCATAAATAATAAATCATTTATCTATAAAGTATAATCAAATTGCAGCTTCATCAGCTGGCATCTTCATAAATAATAAATCATTTATCTATAAAGTATAATCAATATTAATAAAAATAAAAATATTATATTATCTTAAAATTATTATATTCCTTGTACATAAAACGTATATATTAAGAAAGACATACCTTTGTAGATGCAATAATAGCAATGTAATGACAATATTTTAGTCTCACTGCGCCAGAAGGCTGCTCAAAATGACTGTGGTTAAGATTGCATAGAAAGTGCTGCTTTGGCAATTGGACTCTATGGCATTGAAGTCCTTCCCTGCTCAAACCTTGCACTCCTCAGGCCCTGCACCAAAAAATCTCCAGGTATTTCCCATCCCAGAACTGGTAACCCTAGAATAAACTTAAGACCCCTCTTCCTTTGTGTAATTGGGCTTCCATATGTTTGGGGCTCTGTTTCATCAAAGAGTTCCCAGATCATATCTGCTTGACAGGACTCAGGGTGGTCATGAGACAAACATGTAAACTGTGTAATGTGTACTTAGGGCCTGAGATGCTGAATGTACAAGTCTGTAACCATTGCCATCCTAAACAAAGTTACTCCTTTCTAAAGCTACTGAAGTTCAAAGAGCTAAATTCTGTTTACGATTGCACTGATAGTATAGCACTTCTGTCTTAATAAGTATTCAAGTATGCCCATTTTAGTCTTTATAATTAAATTTTACAAACACTAGCTTCTTCTTAGCTCTTGTTTTACTTTGGTATGGTAAGTATCTGATCCCAAGAATTTCAATAATCTTAATTTGAATTAAAAATAGAAACTGACTCGCAATGATGTTTGATTAATGAACTAAAGTGGATCAAGTTAATCTGTTGAATGCACTGGATATTTCAGCCACAGCATAGCTGTATATTTGAGTAATTTTCTTTTATTTACAAAAAGTATAGAACACTGGCCATAAAAGAGCCTTTGAATCTATTTTGTTTTTGATGAGTTTTCATCCATGACAAATTATTCATACATAAAATAATAATTCAACATTCATAATACACACCTCCTTGGGAGTAAGTCCTATTAAAAAATCCCATGAGAATGACTTCAGAGTAAATATGCAGAGGGTTCAGCTATATATCTCTGCCCTCTTCTTAATAAAATCAACAGTAAAATTGGAAAGAAGGAAATTTTAAAGTTTTGTTGTTGTTTTCTTGGATAAGTGTGTTGCTTATTTGAATATATTGTATTCTGTAAAAGAAGTAATTTCCTTTAATTACTGAATATTAGGGAGTGGGAAATGAAAAATAAAACAAATGAAAGCTGTTTAATCATTTTCCTGGAAATACCAGATTTCAGATGCAGAATTATTATTCTGGTCTTTTTTTAATTAGAAAATAATTAAAATTCAAGCTGAATCTAGAAAAAATAGGACAGATTTGCAATTAATTGATGTTGCAAGAAGTAGATTGTGTACTTAGAACTCAATCATGTGTATTATAACTCAGAAGTAAATTCTCCTGAATTAATGGAATTTTATTCAAGTAGGAGTGCATAAGCTTGTCATCTTTATTTCCCATTCACCTGTGTTAAAACTACTACTAAGAAAATTTTCCAAAGGGGGAAAAAATTGCCATGATAGTCTTACTGAGTCTCATAATATAAGAATACTAGTTATAACATGGTGCTTTAGAAATTCATAAGTAGTAATTCAACAACAACAAAAGAAAGCCGATGAATCTGATTGTCAATAGGGTGTTTGTTTTTTGAACTCTTGATTTTGTGCACCTTGGAAATCTCAGTTCTTCTCAGTTCTTCATTTCTTGTTTGTAGGTCCAGTGGAGGGCAGTAGTCACAGCACTGCCATACCAATTGGTACTCCAGGGAGTAAGGACCTATGGACTTCCTGGAAGCATGACTTGGAGGGGTGCGCCAGTTTGTGAATTCTATGCTCATTTTTGTCTTTTGCTAGAATCTATTTTGGAAGGTGGGATAAGGCAAGCTCCTGAAGTATATCCAGGCCAAAAAAAAAAAAAACCCTCTACATCTCTCTAGATAATTTACTTCCTATGTCATGAACGGCAGCTTTTGAAGTTACCACAGAACTGAGAGCAACCATCCTAGTAGATTATTATAAGAACTGTTCTAACCCACTTTTGTGGCAAGATACATTTGTCTGACTGTAGAAAAATAAAACTAATTGGGTAAGACAACTAATTGGCTTGGCATCTGTTCCTGTGAGAGGAAACCCTCAAACTCCTGTTTCAGTCTAGTGAGCTGTAATTGGACATATTTTGCAAAATCTGGTAACTCGTCAGGTCACTTGGGTACATTCTGGGGGTTTTTAATAGGAGATTAAGATCAAAGGGTGAACCATACTCCACACAGCTGAAAAGGAGCTCCTTCATTTGCTCCTCTAACAGCTTGAGGTCTATTTAACAAGCCTAAAGGCTGGTGCATCAGCAGCTACCTCGCAGCAGCATGGGCAGTGCAATCCTAAGGCCCACCTGCACTGCGGTGGCCAGCCACCTATATAACTGTCTGTTCCCTTAAGACAGGGATGGGGAACGTCTGGCCCGGGGGCTGTATACGGCCCCCAAGGACATTTTCAGTGGCCCTTGGGAGCTCCAGGGCCCAGCCGGGGAGGAGCAGCACAGCACGGCCCTCCCCGAGGGTGTTCCTGAGGCCGCGGCGCCCTTTGGACCTCCTCTCGTCGACTGTTGGTCGGTGAGAGGAGGGGGGAGGGAGAGGGACGCTTCTCCCAAGGCTGCCCCTACAGTTGCGGCATACACTGTAATCCCCTCTCACCGCCTGTCAAGTGACGAGGGGGGAGAGAGGCCAGTGGCTCCCGGCGGCGGAACATGCACCTGAAAGCCGATCGGGCTTGGAGGGCCTTTTGTGGACTCGGAGTGGGGGTGGTGGGAGAGCGTGGAGGCTTGTGTGTGTGTGTTGGGGGAGGCAGGGAACCTGGGGCCCAGTTGCGTGGGGCCTTGCACACCTTGCACACCCTGCGTGTGCAGGTGTGTGTGTGGGGGGGAAGGCTTCTCTCTCTTTTTCTGTCACTCTTTCTCCTTTCTCCCCCTCTCTCCCTCGTCTCTTTTCTCTATTTTCCTTCCTTTCTCCCTTCCTTCCCTGAGGATCGGCCGCTGGCTGCGCCCCCCTGGCGCCTCGTTTGCTTGAGGCCCACCGCTGGCTGCCCTCTCGCCTGGGAGGGGAGAGGGAGGGGGAGTGGGGGTGTCCTCCAGGCCTTCTCTGCATGGCCTCCCCTGTGGTTGCCAACCTCCAGGTGGTGGCTGGAGACCTGGCAACCCTAGCCTCTCCCCTCCCCGCGCTGGGAGATCTACACCTGGTTATGGCCCCCGAATGATGTTATAAATGAGCAAATGGCCCTTGGCAGGAAAAAGGTTCCCCACCACTGCCTTAAGTGTTTGGTTAGTGAGCGTCTGGCAGGAAAAAGAGTTCATACCTGGGTTTTTGAGGCCACAACTGCGTCACCATCCCCAATAACCATGCTGTAGTGTCCCATCCAGGTGTTGTGTTGCAACAGCTGGGCCATGACAGACAGGGCAGGAAGAACCAATCAGAGGCTGGCAGGCCTGAGGGTATAGCCCAGCACTCATCACAGCCCAGGGCTTAGGGTTGCCAACCTCCTAGTACTAGCTGGAGATCTCCTGCTATTACAGCTAGGGTTGCCAAGTGCCAGGTGGTGGCGAGCAAAGCATGCACGTGCACCTGCCCACAGAGCCACGTCACTTCCAGTTTACACCCAGAAGCGGCGCATCGCAAGGAGCCATTTACCACTCAAATTCCCAGTTTGAGTGGTAAAGGCCCCTTGTGATGCAGCACTTCCGGGTGTAAACCGGAAGCAACGTGATTGGGTTGGCGCGGCCACACACATACGTGCAATCTTGCTCATCTCCACTCCAAAAACCTCCTGCCGGAGGAGAGGACGGACCTGGTAAGCCTATATTACAACTGATCTCCAGCCAACAGAGATCAGTTCACCTGAAGAAAATGGCCATTTGGGCAACTGGACTCTATGGCATTTAAGTCCCTCTCCTTCCCAAACCCCACCTTTCTCAGGCTCCACCCCAAAAACCTCCCGCCAGTGGTGAAGAGGGACCTGGCAATCCTAGGCAAACAGGAGTAGGAGTAGAGAGTCATGAAGCCATGCAAACATCTATGGAGCTGAGGAAGGAACCCAGGGGAAGGGATTGGCTCATACAACATGGTGCGTGACTTTTGCCCCAGCTGATTGTGGTAGCTTAGTAGAGAGATACTGAAGTGGTAGCTACTGAAGCATGGAAGCAGTGGTTGCTCCTGCACTGTCTTCATGGCTTCCACCTTAGCACAAAGAGGACAGTGCAGGTGCAAATACAGCTGCTGCTTGTTCGCCAGCCAGCCCTTTTTCAAAGGACACAAAGGGGGGTGGCCATTACCCTCATATCTAAACCACTCTCCCTGCAAGGAGGAAGAGTCCGTGTCCAGCGCTTCTTTCTTGCAAAGATGGTGGCCCAAGTGCATCTGCACTCTCCCCCTCCTTCCGAGTGATCGCCTTGCCTTCCAAAGATGGCAGTCTGGGCATGAGTGAAGAACACTCCTCCCCCCCTTGCCTCCTCAGAAAGAGGAGCCATCTTCTGAGGGAGAAGACTGAACAACTTTTAGGTGGCCCTCCAGAGCAGTGGTTCTCAACCTGGGGCCATATGGGCCCCCGGGATATTCCAAGGGGGCCACAGGTGAAAATTGCGTAAATGGGGGGGGGCATGGCACAAGACTAGAGGGCTACAGAGGGAAGTGAGAAGTGAAGAAAACAGAAACACATGACTTTCTTCATTGCACTTCTAAGCATCATTTGCAACTGTGGATTTTTGTATCGCTGTAACCTTTTGCAACTGTGGTAGAGGCTTTGTTCTCCCTTATATGTGAACATTGTTGTTTATTAGCGTGTTGTATTCCCTTTTGCGGGGTATTTTTTGTAAATTTCAGTTCCCCAATAAGAACTGCATGTGTGCATTTTGTGTGGCTGTTTATGCTTCTTTGTTCCTTGGCTATTTACAAACAAAACATTTAAATAGCTACCTTTCTACCAGTAGGACAGGGGGGCCACAGGAAGGAAACAAGGTCGGAAGGGGGCCACGGTCGGAAAAAGATTGAGAACCACCGCTCCAGAGCATACAATGGTCAGTGAGAATACAGAAGTATAGGAAATAAAGCCTGGGCAACAGCAAATGCTAGGAAGACAGCTAATGGCATCTTTCTGATTTTACAGTGCTCAGAATCTTGTGATGTGAGAACTTACTTTGGCGAAAATCACTACATCTTTTGAGCACTCTTGAGGTTTTCCCTAAAAATGGAAAGAAGTTAGCAAAATAGTAAACCAGCCTAAAGTGGGATAAAAAATACATCTATCCAAACATTTTTTTAAAAAAAACCAAGAGTATAGCTGTAATCATAATTTGTGAAAAACTGCTATCTTTCGGAAACAATAAATACAAAATCTGAAGTATTAAAAATCTTATCAGTAAAGGCATCAAATAGCCTTTTTGAAAATCATAAAATAAAACCACTGACATTAATGCAAATCCAAGAGCAGACAGAAATTAATGACTATGGAATATGTCCTCTTGACTAATTCTTAAGCAAGAGGTGGAGTTGCTGAAAGAGATTCTCTCTCTTTTTTTTAACATTTCAGTTCTAATTGTCAGAAGTCCCACTGCCAATATTTTTGTTGGGCTTGAAATCTGTTAAGAATGATAGCTGACAGTTGCAATTATTACATTGAAATTATTCCTTCTCTGCCCACAGCTGATAACCGAGGAAGAAAATGTCCGGCTATTGTTTGCATTAGTGCAGGCATGCTTGAACGTAAGATAGCTGAAACTGGGTTCTTAAATGATTCAGTCTAATGCTTGAAGTTGGCAATGCCGGTATAGATGACCTAATAGTAGGGCAGAAAACAATGTGGCTCTTTGCACTGCTATTATAGATAATTATGCATCGTTCCTGAGAGTAGCATAAGTACCGTACAAGCACTTTCTCCACTGATTTCTTTCTCTTGCTAACAATATCTGTATTTGAAACTGTGCCACTGCAGAGCTTGGAAGAAGAGGAGTCTTGAGATGGAATTGTTTGTGTCCTATCCCTGCTCCTAAAAAGATTGTCTGATATATAGCCAGTGGGAATAATGTGTCCCAATGGTAATCTGGCCAGCTGCACATGGATGCTCAAGGGTCTCTGGTTGTCAGGAGGTCTAAATAGAGCAGAGATGGAGCTGTCAACAGATTCAGAAAGAGGGCAGGGGTGATCTACTAAGAAGCAAACAAAGGCCTGGATGGTTTGGAACCCACACAGCAATGAGCAGTCCTGGGTGCTGCAAGGCATAATTAAACAATGTGTTGAACCAGCAAAGATTAGATCTCAGCTGAAGAGTTAACAGGGAGATGATACTTCCACTCTTCCTGTTCCCGGAGTAGAAGCCCTAATCCTGACCAGACTTAGAGTGTCATGATCTCCTCCTAAGTAGGACTGGCTTGTGGAATGCTTGAACTGCCAGGCATCCATTCTTCTGCCTAGGGTTGCCAACCTCCAGGTACTGCTGGAGAAAAAAGGCACTTGGTACTAAGAGGAAATTGAGAGAAAATAAGTTCCAAAGCAACACGTTGAATGCAAACACAGTTTAAGTTCAGGTAAAAAATAGTGCAAAAAAAGGAACAACAATCACCACAAACAACAATAAGGATAATTGATACGTAGCTCCCAAAGAGTCTTCAACAACGCCTTCTTAGATATGATTTAGCAAGTCCCAAAGGCTTCATGCGTAGAAAATTCATGGAGAAGACGGTGGAAATGATCGAATCAAGTTGTGTGAAATGCAGTCCGGATTAACTTAACGTTTTCATCGCCGCATCGGCGGATTCATCAGCACACCATTCAGTTATCGGAAGACAAGGCTCCTACATAAATATAATAAATACTATAATTGCTGTTAAAGGTTAAAAGAGTGTATAATACAATTCCAATTAAAAATCTAATTAAATCAGCCTGACATACCTTGGTATAAGGTTTTCAAATTCTCAACAAAATTCAAACAGTTAAAAGGCGCTTGTAAAGCTGCTCCGTTCGAAGTCGGATACTAAGGTTACAGGTGGTGTTAATTTATACAGAGCTACACTGTTCTTAAAGGGGACAGTCAGTAATAAACGGAACACGTTTGCTTATGAAAAACTTATAAAAAACAAGATAAGTCCATTTCATTATTGAGCCCAAAAGGAAAATAGGATTTAAATAAATATATAAAACACATTTCTTGCTGTAATAAATTTTTTTGAACATTTTCTAAATCAAATGAGTTACCTTTGTAAGTCCAAATTACAAAAAAACGAATATCATTCTCACTGTGTTTATTAATAAAGTGCATTGTGAGGGGGGCGTCCAAAATCTTTTGTCTGATTCTAGATTTATGCTCACCTATCCTGAGCTTCAGCTGGCGAACTGTACTCCCCACGTACAATTTTCCACATTTGCATGAGATGCAATACACACATTTGCTAGTGGAACAATTCGAAAATTGATTTAATTTAAAAGTGAAATTGGAAGTGGTTGATGTAAATGTTTTTAGGGGCAAACTTAAAGGACAAAAGGAGCAAGAGCCACACGGAAAATGGCCGTTGACTGAAGGACATAACTTCTTAGGGCGATAGTCTGAGTGGACAAGTCGATCTCTTAAAGAGACATTCCATTTGAGTCCAAAGATAGGCGGGTTGGAACAGCCTGGTATAGTAGAAAGAAGATGCCAGTGTTTATTGATAATTTTTTGAATAGAAGAAGAATGGCGACTGAAGGTAAGTGAACAAAAAATTCTATTGGTAGTATTGGGTTTTTGTTTTTTAACCAGAATTGAAGATCAATCCAGCAAGCCTGCTTTTAATTTGGCTCGGTATACAATATTTTCTGGATATCCCCTGTCAGCCAAGTCAGATTGTAAGCCTCGAGCAGCTTGTTCATAATCATTTGCGTAGGAGGAATTTATTTTTAAAAGGATGAATTGGCTAAATGGTAAGTTATTTTTGAGATGGTATGGATGATAAGAATTGTACCTTAAACCTGAATTTCTAGTCATTGGCTTCTTATATGGTTTAAAAGCCAGTGTTCTTTCAGCTGTAATAAATAAATCCAAGTCCAAAAAGTGAATAGATTCCTTACTGTAAGATCCAGTAAATTGTAAGTGCTCATCTAAAGTATTAATCCATTCAGAAAACCTCAGATATATACATACATTTTTGAAACAAAATAACAAATCATCAACAAAACGCCTAAAAAATATCATGTCACAAGCAAAAGGATTGTTGGAAAAAATATATTGCTTCTCAAAGTCAACCATATACAGATTGGCAACAGCCGGGGAGCAAGATGCAACCTTTGTAAGGGAACAACACTTGATGCTGTTCCCTTCTACTAGCACCATCAGCAATTCATCCTTCTGGTGGGTGGTCACAGCAGCTAGGGCTGTTGATTCGGTTCGGCCCGAACTGAAAATCAGCCGAATTTCCCTTGATTTGGCGGTTTTTAGTTCTGGACGAACCGAACTCAAAACTGGCAGGCAACCGGGGAGCCGAATTCAGCGAGTTCGGGAGTTCACGAATAAATCTGGCAAATTCGGGGCGTCAGTAAGCAGCATAACCGTCAGTAAGCAGCATTCTCCTCCCCTGGCCAATTGGTGGCCAAGCTGGGTCTCCTTCTGGCCAATCAGTCAGCATTAAATACTGGAGGAATCAGCTGATGTGCGGCCCGGCCGGGGAGAGAGAGAGAGAGAGAGAGAGGGAAATCCTCCTGTGTGTGTGGGGGGGGTGCTTGTGCACATTCGCTCCTTTCCGTGGCTGCAGGGGGTGCATTTTTGATGGTACAGACCCCAAACTTTCAGCAGAGATTCAGACAAGCCTTCTTAAGAGACCACCCAAGTTTTGTAAACATTGGGTCAGGGGGTCCCGAGATATGGGTTCCCCCCCTTTTCTCTTTCCGTGGCTGCAGGGGGCGCATTTTTGGGTGTGCCGACCCCAAACTTTCAGCGGAGCTTCAGACAAGGCTTCTTAAGAGACCACCCAAGTTTTGTAAACATTGGGTCAGGGGGGCCCGAGATATGGGCTTTCCCCTTTTCCCTATTGGGATGCATGGATCACCCTCGAGAGATGCATACATATGGATCTCATATTGGATACAAATGGAATCATATTGGATTACCCAGCCTCCCAGCCCCTCCTGATGGAACAGAAGACAGCCATAGTAAGACCCCTTTGGGGGCTTTAATCTATAATTTTTCCTTTCTGTGTGTGTGTGGGGGGGGAAGCAGAGTCTGTGTGTGTGTGGGGAGAGAGCAGTTTCTTTGGGTGGGGGGGAGCAAAAGGGGGCTTTTGCCGGTTCTGCCTGGGGTGTATGTTCCCCCTCCAGTCTCTCTCTCCCTGGTTTGAGGGGGGGGGCTTCAGTTTTGTGTCTTCAGGTTTTCCCTCATTCATAAGATCAGTTAGGTTATTTTGATGCTTGCTCAAAACTGGTTTTCAAATGGTGACTTAAAGAATGCATCTGCCTGGTCCCAAGTCCAATGCAAAAGGAGAAATTCCACCCCTTCCTGCTCATTATGCATAGCTAGCTGCCTCTGTCCCTTTCCAAGGTTTGCAAACTCCCAGGTGTCAGGTGTTGCTTTGCACTGTTGCAAAGGTGTTGCATTGCGTGCTTGTGTTGCTTTGCAGTTGTATTGCTTTGCAAATTTTTTCACACCTGCCCCGCCTTGCTCTCAGCTGTTTGTCGGGCCTGGGAGCTTTGTGCGTGGGCGGCAAGCTCTGCTCGGAGATACACATTAAGGGTGGGGAACCCCTTTCAGGGCCCATATCTCAGCCCCCCCGACCCAATCTTTACAAAACTTGGGGGGGTCTTTCAAGAAGCGTCCTTTGAAGCTCCTCTGAAAGTTTGGGACCTTTACCCCCAAAAATGCCCCCCCAGAGCCGTGGAAAGGCGCGGTTGTGTTTTTAATGGCTTTATTCGGCCGAATTTTTTTTCCGAACTTTGAATTCCCGCCGAATTGCACGGACCCGAAGCGGGGGAGTTCGGACTTCGGCATATCCCGAATCTAAACGGGCCGAATTCAGCCGAATCCGAACTATACCGAATTTTTTTTAATTCAACAGCCCTATCCCCAGCTGCCACCTACCCTGGCTAGAAGGAGGTAAAGCACAATTAAGGAGGATGAACAGGCAGTGGTGGAAGTTGAGCCTGCCTACCCAATCCTCTCTCTGTTCATGACAACTTGGAAGAGAAGAGACCTACCCAGAAGAGAGTTTCAGATCTTTGATACTGCCCAAGATGGGTGCTGGTGACCTCTACAAACCCAGGTATTGATAAAGAAGGCATGTCAGGGGTTGGTAGGTCCAAGGAGCAATGGGTGACCATGGTCCCTTCCAGGAGCAATGGAGCCTTGGCAACTGCCCAAGGGTCTCAACCCCTGAAGCCAGCCCTGTTTTAGTCAAGCCTAACTGCATTATAAATAATAGTATGATAGATATGCATATTATGGCAGCTGCAAAATCTCTTTCACAAATCTATTGTTAATCAGTCCAAGCTGAATTGCCCAGAACCCTTCTTTTTACACAGGTTTCAGAAGACAACAGCAATATCATACTGCTGATAAAACATATCTGAAATAATACCCATCTATTTGGCCATCAATGGCAATGAATTGATTTGAAAACCTACATTTTGGCAGCAGTTATACAGGAGAGGTAGAGAGGCAAAAAGCATCTGACACAGAGAACAGCATGAGCAGATGGCTTTCTTTAGTGCACTATAACAGCATAAACATTTTCGCAATGAAAAGAACATAACAGAGATCACAGAGATTAAATTCCCATTTGGGCAGAGATGATATTAAAAACACACAGCATTACTTAATCATGAAAATACTGAACAAAAACTGAGCACAAAAAGTTTGATGAATACAGGCCAGACACACAAAGCACAGCTGAGAGCACTACAGGCATTTCAAAGGGTCTAGCTACACATAATGCCCAGTTCCGTAAATGTTTTCTCCGTTGTTCTTTTTTTTAAAACCCATCAAAGCAGCAGATACAGGAAACTGCCATTTGGAGCAGAGTTTTCTCCTGGCGGGGGGAATGTTTCATTTTTTTTCCATTTGTGAAGGACTTTTCTGTTCCAGATCACCTCTATATGCTTCTTTTCATACCAGAAGGGCAAGATGTATGTAACTACAATCCATTCCCCACTCATCTTCATTCATGAATAAAAGGATTGTGGATAGGGATGCCACCCTCCAGGTGGTGACTGGAGATCTCCTGCTATTACAACTGATCTCCAGCCAATAGGGATCAGTTCACCTGGAGAAAACAGCCGCAATTGGACTCTAGGACATTGAAGCCCCTCCCTTCTCCAAAACCTGCCCTCCTCAGGCTCTGCCCCCAAAATCTCCAGATATTTCCCAACCCAGAGCTGGCAACCCTAATTGTGGATTGCAACCTAAGATGGCAGCCAAACTCCTAGTTATTCATGAATGCATTCTAAGACAGCAGGACTTACCGGCCCATACATCTTGGTACATAGTTCACTGAGTATTGACAGAGATGTTACAAGGACCAAGTTACTTCATTCAGGTAGGGTTCCAAAAAAAATCAGGCCTGGAAGATACAAAAAGAAATTTCTTTAACTTCCTTCCTCAAGGAACTTTTGTCTGTTTGATCTCCACAACAGAACATAATGAGTACATTGCATAACATATGTACTGAACTCACATTTGGACATTTGGTAGTTTTTAAAGTATGGCAGTAAATCTAAGGCCGTCCCCATGGGGGTGCAAAAATGTGCTCGGGCTGCAGCAGCTGTAGCAAGCAGGGCTGGAACAGGTGGCACCCACTAGTCTGACTCAAAATTTTAGAAAAGTCCACTGGCTTAAGGTTGAGGATTCCAATTTATTTTTTCAATCCAACATTCATTTTAAGTCAATCTGGAACACTGATCACAAGAAAAAGAGCCACATCGTATCACCCATCCTATCCAATTAACATTTCGATTTTTCTAATGTGTAAAATAATCTCAGCTACTTGCATTAAGCATCATTTCATCTAACAGGGCTCATCGATATGAATTCAAAGCAAGAGGCAGGTGTTGTATATTTTATCATAACAAAACTCATTTTCTATTACCTTGAGTATAGAAATTTCTTCAAAAGTCATAAGACCATCCAAGGGTGATCCACATTATATTATTCTGCCTATCCAGAACACAAGAAGAATGTATAATGAAACCAGAACAACAATCTCAGTCTCTACAGGGGTGGGGAATATCTGTTGAGAAATATATCCCAGAGGAAATAATAGATATCTGAATATATTTGTTTTCCAAGTCCCATTTTTTTTAATCTAATCAGTGCAGTAATGAAGTTTTAATTTTTTTAGCTTAGCCATTGTAAATCTTTATTTTCGAATCATTTTAAAATTAAGATTATAATTGAGTTTTAACATTATAACATATTTTCTACTGCAGAGAAGGAAGTACAAGGATAAATGCCGCTAAAATTACATTAGCCACTACTATTACCTTAAATTAATTTTCCATCGAAGCGAAACCAATTTAGATATTTTGTTGCATGCTTAAAAGTAAATGATTAACCTGTTGCTCATTTAACTGGGAAATCCTATACTTCTCCCTCCAAAGAAACTTTGATTTAAAAGCAGCCATCAATCCAATAATTCAAGTAAAACAAAAACATTTTTAGGAATTGAGGCTGGTCCCTGTCGTTTTCACCAAGGCCTGGTTGCCTCGCCATTATAGTAGGAAACCTGTTTGTGAAGCTAACAGTCCAATAATACATGCTTGTTTATTTAGAAATATGTCCCAGTTATTTCAGTGATGCTTTCTCTCAAGTACATACACATATGATGTATAAGTATTAGTGAGAAGGCAGAAAAAATGGATAATATGCAAGGACCGTTTTTTAAAATTTACTTCCTTTTGCTAAAGATATAGGCCAAATTGTAAATAGAGACCCTCACAGTAGCTTGCAAAAATGACAGTCATAATCATAATATTAAAAATAAAGAATGAGAAAATTCTCTGATAAGATGATAACGTGGTGACCATGAGAATGGCACCTACACCTTTGTACACACTGTTGCAAACTCTCTCAGCCCGGCCTACCTCACAGGGTGTCTGTTGTGGGGGGGGGGAAGGTGATTGTAAGCCGGTTTGATTGTTCCTTAAGTGGTAGAGAAAGTTGGCATATAAAAACCAGCTCTTCTTCTTCTTTCTCAGTGACTTGAAGGAAAGAAGGAACAGTCAGGGTTGGGGAGCCAGATTCAAGAAGACAGGGTACATGGTTTCACAGCTCTTACTATGGATCCCGTGACCATAAAAGTCCACCCTGATAACCATCAAGTACTACCCTCTGCCCCCACTTTGCACCCTATGCTCTACTAGGCACCACCATTTTGCTCCCAGAATCCATCTCCTGCATCTCAACATGCAAGATATAGGAGACCTGACAGAAGTATCGGCAGTGCCATCCGTATGAATCCACTGACTTCAATGAATTTAGAATGGTGTAACGGTGCACAGGATAGCTCTGTTGGGTACCTAGACTACAAATATTAGTTCATTGCTGAGTCTTACATATACGTGATGTCAAGACCAAAATTCTAGTTATCTTTACACAGCATATCAGCCTGCAACACCAGTGAAATGCTACACTTTATAACATATTAGCATAGCAGCTTGACATTTCTCAATTTCAAGAAAGAAACTTTTATTTTGCAGGCTTGACCAAAGTTTAGTTGCCATGTTAGAATGCTAAGTTGCTAACCTCAGTAATTTTCCAGATTTCTGTTCACAGTGGCAGGCCTCGCACCTGTAGCTTGTTAAGCTCTTAGATAGTTGTTCAAGGACATCCACATTCCTGCTTAATTGGATGGTACAGTGTATCTGTACAGGAAAAGAGGAAGACACAACAAGAGATGGATTGACTCAATAAAGGAAGCCACAGCCTTCAATTTGCAAGATCTGAGCAAGGCTGTCCAAGATAGGCCATTTTGGAGGACTTTCATTCATAGGGTCACCATGAGTCGGAAGCGACTTGACGGCACTTAACACACACACACACACAGTGTATCTGTGAGAACATGGGAGGGGGGAATGAGATCACTCCTCAGTGCTTGGGAACAAGGCCAGACAGAACCGGTTAGGTCCATCCAGAGTATTCTCCCAGGTTTACATCCTGATTGGGAGAAGATGGGTCATCTGACCAGGGTCCAGAATTCCATAAGTGCAGTTAAAGGTAAAGGTAAAGGTCCCCTGTGCAAGCACCGGGTCATTCCTGACCCATGGGGTGATGTCACATCCTGACATTTCCAAGGCAGACTTTGTTTGCGGGGTGGTTTGCCAGTGCCTTCCCCAGTCGTCTTCCCTTTACCCCCAGCAAGCTGGGTCCTCATTTTACTGACCTCGGAAGGATGGAAGGCTGAGTCAACCTTGAGCCGGCTACCTGAAACCAACTTCCGTCGGGATCGAACTCAGGTTGTGAGCAGAGCTTTTGACTGCAGTACTGCAGCTTAACACTCTGCGCCACGGGGCTCCTAAGTGCAGTTAGATATGGTAAAAAACTCTTATGGCAAAAAACTCTTCTTCATACCTGCATGCTGATGTTTGCTTCGCTACACAAGAAACCGCACCTCAAGTACTGCTAAGCTTGCACTCAGCCGGCCAGGCTGAGACCATAACCAGCTTGCAGCAGTGAGTTAGACCTCCTGCTATGTATTAGGTAGTAAGTATCTTTGTCTAGTTCAGATGTTATTATTTTCTTGCCAGTGCACTTGGACTGTAACCTGTGTTTTAATCTACAATACTGATCTTTTCATAATAAAGCTTTTTCATCTTTTTTAAAGCTCTGGTTTATTTTGAGTTTGCTGGCCTATGCTCGGTCCCGATATCAACAAGTCCTGGAGCTCCTGCAGAGGGCTCAGGCTTGACACTCATCCTAAGCATCTATTTGTTGGCACTACAAATTCTAGCATTAGTTCACCAATCAACATTTCAGCTGATTTATGGAGTTGTTTTGCCACAGGTTTTAAACTGGCTTGTTTTCTATGTGCATATAACAAGTCTAAAATGCTATACAGTTGCACATATATATTGAAGTAAATGGTGCTGTAGGTCAGTGTAGCTGAAGATCTGGCCTATGGTAGTTCTCCTAAGGTACAGCTTGTGCAATAGATGGTTCCAGATTAGTCAACATAGGCCGTTAACGCATGGCTCAGTCAATGCCGATGCTGCCATCTTGGGGCCTGCTCACAGATTAGTTAAATGTAGTAACTCTCTCACACACATTTTACAAACAGCAAATTAATCACACTTTTTCAGATGATACAGATCAGTCAGATAGTGAAGTGCCTGGTTGTCTTATATAGTCCAATGATAGACAACAAGGAGGAGGTTAAAAGCAACAGTTCTTTATTTAGCTAAACACAGACCTGGGGTGAAATAACCAAAGATAAGATGCAGGGTTATTCACCAGAGAACAAAGGAAGCTCAGTATCATTTATGCATTCGGATGGGGCAGGCCCATAGCTGCTGACAAGCAGATTGATACACAAAAGCACCAATACACATTAGGTGTCTACTTCACATTAATTAGCATAGCCTATAGATGTTGCCCAAAGGCGTCTCTAAGCAAGTGCTAGGCCAACAGATTACATTGCTTGCCTGGTATGGCCTTTCACCAGTAGAGAGCTCTGAATTACCTCAAACCTCAGGAATGTGTTTTCTACTTCCTAGATCACAAGACCTAGAATTTGCTAATTAACTGTTGCTTTTAACCTCTTCCTTGTTGTCTATCATTGGACTATATAATAGGGCTGTCAATTCGGTTCAGCCCGAACTGAAAATCAGCCGAATTTCCCCTGATTCGGTGGTTTTTAGTTCGGGAGGAACCGAACTCAAAACTGGCGGGCAACCGGGGGGGCCGAATTCAGCGAGTTCGGGAGTTCGCGAATAAATTCGGCAAATTCGGGGCCGTCAGTAAGCAGCATAACCGTCAGTAAGCAGCATTCTCCTCCCCCGGCCAATCGGTGGCCAAGCTGGGTCTTCTTCTGGCCAATCAGTCAGGATTGAGTACTGGAGGAATCAGCTGATGTGCGGCCCGGCCAGGGAGAGAGAGCGAAATCCTCGTGTGTGTGGGGGGGGTGCTTGTGCACATTCGCTCCTTTATGTGGCTGCAGGGGGCGTATTTTTTGGGGTACAGACACAAAACTTTCAGTGGAGTTTCAGACCAGTGTTCTTAAGATACCCCCCAAGTTTTGTGAACATTGGGTCAGGGGGTCTCGAGATATGGGCTTTCCCCTTTCCCCTTTTCCCTATTGGGATGAATGGATCAGCCGATCCTGTGCATCTCCAGAGCAAAACGTCCCGTGCCTAATTGGAATCATCTTGGATTACAAGTCCTCTTCAGCCCCTCTTGATGGAACAGAAGACAGCCACAGTAAGACCCCTTTGGGGGCTTTAATCTATAATTTTTCTCCTGTGTATGTGTGTGTGTGTGTGGAAAAGCAGAGTCTGTGTGTGTGGGGGGAGGGAGCAGTTTCTGTGGGTGGGGGGGAAGCCAAAGGGGGCTGTCGTCGGTTCTGCCTGAGGTGTGTGTTCCCCCTCGAGTCTCTCGCTCCCTGGTTTGAGGGGGGAGGTTTCAGTTGTGTGTCTTCTGGTTTTCCCTGTTGCAAAGGTGTTGTTTTACAAGGTTGAGTTGCTTTGCAAACTGTTGTCGGGACTGGGAGCTTTGTGCTTGGGCGGCAAGCTCTGCTGAGAGATGCACATTAAGGGTGGGGGGACCCCTTTCAGGGCCCATATCTCAGCCCCCCCTGACCCAATCTTTACAAAACTTGGGGAGTCTTTCAATAAACGTCCTTTGAAGCTCTGCTGAAAGTTTGGGACCTCTAACCCCAAAAATGCTCCCCCAGAGCCACGGAAAGGCGCGATTGTGTTTTTAATGGCTTTATTCGGCCGAATTTTTTTTCCAAACTTTGAATTCCCGCCGAATTGAACGGATCCGAAGTGGGGGAGTTCGGACTTCGGCACGTACCGAACCCACAAGGGCCAAATTCAGCCGAATCCGAACTGTACCGAATTTTTTTTCCCGACAGCCCTACTATATAAGACAACCAGGCACTTCATATGTCGCCCAGACTTGTGGGGCGAAGCTGCAAGGCTGCCTCCCTATTTTTTTAACACCCCAACATAATTGGGAGGGGATTCGCTTTTAGAATTCTCTGGCCTTCGGTAGGTGGGCATGGAGAAAATTGCCCCAGGGGAGGCCTGACGTCCCTGGTGCACCCCCAGCCCTTTTGGCTGGAGGGACCCCAGCTTGCTTCCCCTGGGGGGCGAAGGACTCCAGAAAAAAGCCCACCCAAACACTTACTTAAGGAGGTTAAACCACATGAATAGGAGTGAATGGCTGGGATCACGATCCGTTGTGAGTATGATAAAGGAAAAACAAAACAGAAAGCGTGTGTCTGTATGAATGAAGGCAGCTGATTTTTACTGTCTGTGTGAAAGGTGTTGCCTCATAAAATTCCAAAATAATGGTAGTAGCCCCCCACCATGGTGAGGTCGGATTGCAGGTAACTGGCAGGGGAAAGAATCCCGGGTTCCATCAGTCAATTCCCGCTGACAAGTGAAGAAAAGCCTTAGCCAGAGGGGTTCCCATGGATCAGAGCCATGGGATGTATATTTAAAAAAAAACCTTGAAGAAAACTTTTATCCCTGGTTTTCCTGTTTCTACTTCCTGCCCTCTGGGGTATTGGGGTAAGAGTGTTAATTCAGGACCAGAGGATTAAAAGTAAGAGGACAAAAGGTCCCTTTGAAGTTTAAAAAGCCGAGATGCATCAGAAAAAGGTTAATTGCTGGGGGGGTGCGTGTTATGGTCAGGTGCGTGCTATGGAGCGAAAAATACGGTAGCTCAGACAAGGCTTCTGTCCAATAACTACAAAGGGGATGAGAGTTTTTGCTCTCATGCTGCGTTCTCTCCAGTGACAGTGACAAAAATAAATTCTTTGCAAAGCCTGGGCCTGCTAGAAGACCCACAATTTTGTTTATAAAAAGGGAAAGGAGGGCTGTACAGGTTTAGTTGCGGGAATTTTTTTCTAAATAAACTCCTGATCTTGACTATTATGATGGAGCAGACCATGCAATTCTCCCCTAGTAATACTTTTAATCTCTATACATGTATTGCTGAGGAAGCAGAGAAGGGGGGGGATGTAGAAGAGAGAATGTTATGTCTGGGCGAGATACTGCAGTACCAGAAATTATACCTCTGGCATTGGCTACACAAAAGGATGCAGCCAGGCACAGTCGGTATTGCTTTTGCACAAGGTTACCATGTCTGTCATTTTACAAAAGGCCACTTTAAGGCTGACTACAAAAGCCTTTCAGAGCGTGTATTTTTTTAAATTGAAGTGCAGTCTCTGTTTGTTAACTTCTTCTTTTTTTCTCTTTTGAATACTTCCAAGAAACACAATTGCATGTCTGGCAGGTCCATAAAGAATGAGACAAGTGAGGACAAACTGGCTTTCTCAACAGCTCTGAAGCTGTAAAAGGTTGCAATATAGTCACTATTTGATATGCATTTAAAGTCTCCTCAACAAGATAGGGCAGGTGAGTTATGCTCATCATTAGAGACACTGCCGATCTACTTTAGTTATACTGTAACTGAACCCAAAGTGATTGTGAAGTTACATTATTCTGTCCCCTTTATCAGATAATCTACCTTAACTTTATCAACCCATTGTTCGCTAGTAGGAAGTGGCAAACTGTTGAGTGTAAGGTAGCTTTTCTTATGTCTACCCAGGATGTGGCCACAATTGACAATGTAGCCAAGTTTTTGCAGCAATCAATGAGGATTCATGAATGCTATTGTAATCAGAAACAGGTGGACTTTGTTGAGTAAAACTGTACAATTACATTATCGGTGGATGTTGTTTATGCCAATAAAGGTATTGACATTGTTACATTCTTCTGGACAATGGGTGCAAGGTGATGGAATTAAGAATTATGGCTGGTGGCACTGAGGGCAGACAGGCTGAATACTGCTTGGGCGGGGGAATGACTCAAATGCCTGGGCAATGCAACCTCCGATCTCCCCTTCCTCTACCACTACTATGACATCAACTGCAGTTCAGGCATGGCTTCTCTTCCCCTTGCTGCCATAATTATCAGTTGGAGACTTATTTGCATGTTATAAAATTCAAAATATGGGATAATGATCTCAACACAACAGTTTGTTTCCAAAGTTGTAGCTGAAGAAATAAAACAAATAATGTTGCATCACTGTAAGACTCTTTCTCCTTCCAAAACATTATCTCATGTATAATTCAAATCAGGGTATGTGTTGGAGGTGAAGTGCATCAGATGGATCCTTCTTCCACATCTGGTGAACCTGTCTGAAGGTCCAGATATATTGGAACAACATCCACAACGAGTTCCAAAAATTATTTCAACTAAAACTTGTCTTAGACCCCAAGAATATGGAGAATATTACTCCATTAGAACTGCCAGTACAAGCCAGAGAACTGTTCAAATACGCCGCAACTGCTGCCAGAATTGTATTAGCAAGGAAATGGAAGATGATATCACTTCTGGATTTAGAAGAGTGGAAGGAGAAGCTGTCTGAATACGCAATTATGGCTAAAATGACCAACTTAGTGATAATACTGGATTTGTACATTTTATGTGGGGGAAAACTGAATGTTGTAGAGTTTTAAAATCTGTGCTGAACTGGTCTTTTGACCGCAATAAATGATTGATTGATTGACCAACTTAGTGAATAAATATCAATACTATGAGCTGTTTTTTGAAAAATGGAAACTTTATTATCAATATGTAAAGGTTTAATGATCAAGAGTGCAGGTGTTAAAAGGTTAGAACTGCTTTTGCAAACCATATTTTTATTTTGAGAAAAACAATCTATGGATATTTCTATAAACTATACTTCTATGTTGGGTAAACTGTCTTGACTTTTTTAGGTCATGCAGCCATGTAATGTCTATGAATATGAAACTTTTTATTTATTTTTTATTTATCTGAATTGTTCTGTTTTTTGAATGTCCCCCTTCCTGTATTTTCCCTACCCCTTTGCTCCATTTTAAAAATAAAACATTCTCTCATCAAGTCTGTAGAGTGTTCTTAGGTTCCAAGTACTTCTTGTTTTAATAGCAAGCCATACATTTTAATTCACCGGTATCGCCAGCCACTAGATCATAATGTGCCAACATTTCCCTAATACATCTTGTGACATGAAGTCTAATTAAATCATTATGTAGGAGAATACATGAAAAAAATACAGCATCCCCAAGATACACAGATAACATTTTGCATACGGGCCAAGCAAACTAACCAAAATGCTTTTCCACCATCGGTGTTGTTAAAATATTTAAATTTTGTTAAGGTTTAGATAATTGCTGTAAAATATTTATGCACTGGGGGATGGCTGTAAACATCTATGCAAATGCAAAGATATTTACAGCACTTTCTGACATGAAAAAGATGAATTCCATTTGAGGCTTATAAATTAAGCTACTTAGTTCAGCTTTTTTATGTAGCAATAAAGTTATATTATTCTCCAGCCCAGAAGGACCCCTTGCCAATGGAAGACAAAGAGGTGTGTATTGCTTAGTCTGCTGCGTGAAAGTAGTTTATTCTACAGATACAGTGCAGAAACATAGCATAGATGTACACTGCACACAATATGCTATTATTGCCAGAAGTGGATTTGCACTTAATGTATTGTCAAGAGAGTACCTTTTTGGTAGAATTTCATTGCTGCTTAGGAATTAAGTTCATACAAGACTGGCTGCTTTAGAATAAAAAAACAGCAGCCTTTTATTATAAAGAGCTACATACTGGATAGGAAAGAGTAGAGATTGCATTGTAAACTATCTAGCTATGCCACAGGCACAACTAGATATGACAGCATCCCTATGTCCTACCTGGGGCCTATGCTACCATTTTGAAGCCTAACAAGGTGATTTAAAACTGCTGTGAGGGCCTGAGCCGGATCAGGCCGGCAGTGCGGCATGACAAGGCACTCTTGTTCTCCCCCACTCACACACCTTTTCAAGTGCCAAAACAGCAATGGGGGGCAGCCATTTTGGCACTTGACAAGGCTCAGGAGGGAACAAGAGCACCTCATCCTACCATGCTGCTGACTCAATCAGGATCGTGTCCTTGTGGCATTTTAAAATCATCTTGGTAGGCTTTAAAATGGTGGCAACATCCCTGGGTTGGTTGCCCCAGGCTCACAACCAGTTGTGCCCTTTGATAGATGGCGTGGCGTACATCTTGCTCCTATGGGCATTAAACAAAGAAGGTCTTTGAGAATAGCAATCTAGGGCCAAAGGGGCAGCAGCAGAGCAAATCAAAGTAAAAAGGTGTACAGTGTTCTGAACACTCTGTCTCTCTTGCCCTTTCTGAAGTCTGGGCGATGCTTAACATAAGAATGTAATAAAGGCCATGGTGGATCAGACCAAGGTCCATCAAGTCCAGCAGTCTGTTCACACAGTGGCCAACCAGGTGCCTCTAGGAAGCCCACAAATGAGACAACTGCAGCATTATCCTGCCTGTGTCCCAAAACGCCTAATATAATAGGCATGCTCCTCTGATCCTGGAGAGAATGCATATGCATCATGACTAGTATCCATTTTAACTAGTAGCCATGAATACCCCTCTCCTCCATGCATCCCGGGACAGGGAGTTCCACAGTTTAACTATGCGTTGTGTGAAAAAATACTTCCTTTTATCTGTTTGGATCTCCCACCCTCCAGCTTTAGCAGATGACCCCTGCAGATGAGAGAGGGAGAAAAGTTTCTCCCTGTCCAATCTCTCCATACCATGCATCATTTTATAGACCTTTGTCATGTCTCCCCTTAACCTCCTTCTTTCCAAGCTAAACAGCCCTAAGTGTTTCAACCACTTCTCATAAGGCAGTTGCTCTAGTCCCCTGATCATTTTGGTTGCTCTTTTCTGCACCTTCTCAAGCTCTGCAATATCCTTCATTAGGTGTGGTGACCAGAACTATACACAGTATTCCAAGTGTGGTCTCACCACAGAATTGTACAAGGGCAGTACGATATCAGCAGTTTTATTCTCAATTCCTCATCTAATTACGGCCAGCATAGAATTTGCCTTTTTTACAGCAGCCGCACACTGGTTTGACATCTTCATCGAGCGATCCACTACCACCCCAAGATCCCTTTCTTGGTCTGTCACTGCCAGCTCAGATCCCATCAGTGTATATGTGAAGTTGAGATTTTTTTTGTCCCAATATGCATCACTTTACACTTGCTCACATTGAATCTCATTTGCCATTTTAATGCCCATTCTTCCAGTTTGTAGAGATCCTTTTGGAGCTCTTCACATTCCGATTTTGTTTTAACCACCCTAAATAATGTGGTGTCACATCTGCTTGTATTAAGATACATGGCACTTCCAACACGTATAGTCACAGATAGTGGCAGAGAGCCAGTCACAGCTCTTTAATAAGTGTACATATATGACATGTGTGTTTGCAAAACACATTGGCTGCAGGACATTGAAACGAGTAAGAAAAGATTTAAATGTGCCATTTTCTAAAACCCACTTGTATATAATTTGTTCAATCAAATAATATTTTATATAAGGCAATCTCTGTATTATGCCCTTAGAATGACTTAATACACTAATTTACACAGAACAAAAGGTTAGCACCTTAGAATAATTTCATCTTGACATGAAGGGTCCACGTTTGACCCAATAGTTTGAGATGACTGATAGATTAGGCACAGGCATGACAGTGTTCTAAAAAACGTAATTAAGTGGGAGAGCTGTTTTGCTGTCTTTCATATCATTCTCCAGTGTTTGGTTCTGCCCTATTCATGACCTTCTCTAAACAATTTTTTTTCATCTTTGACTGTTTCACTAGATCTTACAGTGTGGGATGGAGAGAGGCTCCCACAGGACTAATCTTCTCAGGTATTTTAATATTCTTTACTGAAAACGGGACCTTTCTACTCCAGACATCTTATGACTATCGGTGCTGAAGAATCAAGATGCATTCATTCATGACACACTTAGGAAACCTCTTCAGATCTCTTCTGTTGACATCTCTCTCCTTTTCTAATATTCTGGCTGACGTTTCTCTCCTTTTCTAATATTCTGGCATTAGACTATCCTAATGACTGTTTTGGATGGCCAGAATGGATCTTCTTATTGCTACATGCTGGCTCATTCTGTGCCAGTTGTAATCTTTGTTAAGGCTTTATTGCAACCTTTCTCATTGTTTCCAGATTCTAATATTTTATAGCATCTCTTCAGAGATATTGAGTCCTTATGAAAAAAAAACCCTTAATAAAATAGTTATTGAAGTAGGCATCAGTGCATATGTTATTGCTAGTTTTCATGACTGCACAACTCCTACTGTTCAAAATTCATAAAGCAATCCAACAGTCATGAGATTTCAAGGAGAAATCGATCAGACGACCATGGTTTAATAACTGATTTTTTTCTTTATAAATGGCTTTCTTTTTAGACAATCACAATTGGGGGACTCTCAAGCACTTTTGAAGGGCATCTCATTTTTCTATCCCCCACTATTGCCTCTTTCCCTTCCATGGCTGCCTCCATAGCCTTTCTCCTTTTTCTGTTTCCTGTTTTCCTTCCCACCCACCTGCCAACCTACCTTTATCTGCCCCATGCATAAGGCAAAGCACGGGACACGCAAGCTTGGTTTCTCTCACAGCCAATTACAAAGCAGCATGTAAAGAGGCAGGGATTCAAATTCTTCCTGCTTCCTCTGAGCTCTTTCTGAGCAGAAGAAAGGCTTTTTAAAACCGATGCTTGGATTTCCCCCCCCCTTTCAGATTGCTCCGTTTTTTGTTTTTGTTTTTTTTTATTCTTAAAATGCTTTTTTATGCAGCAATTGGGTTTGGGAAGGATTTTCTCTCACAGTAAGCTCTACAAAGTAAGCAGCATTTAAAGGGGCAAGGGACTTGATTTGAGCTTGAAGTCTGCTGTTGCATAGATTCCCAACAGGAAAATGTGGGTCCAGAGAGCAACGAACCTCAGGTTAAACTCCCATGCATAAACGACCTACATTTCATCACATAACTTTAAAGTTTGAGGACCATAAATAACACTCCCTTCTAACTTTATCTGAATGTAGTCACTATTACTTGGCAAATCATTTGGGGAGAGCTCAGATGACTGTTCCATATTGTTGGTAGGGATGCTCAAATAGCTGCAAGCTTGGCTCACTCCCTTCCTACTAGACACGAGTAGGAAGCAGACCCCCTCGACAGCTATTCCTCACATTTAGCATGGTACAGCACAGTGCACATTTCACTGATTGCACTGTAGAATACAAGAAGAAGAAGAAGAAGAAGAAGAAGAAGATGAGGATGAGGATGATGATGAACAACAACAAGAAGAACAACAACAAGAAGAAGAGTTGGTTTTTATATGCCGACTTTCTCTACCACTTAAAGCAGAATCAAACCGGCTTACAATCACCTTCCCTTCCCCTCCCCACAACAGACACCCTGTGAGGTAGGTGCGGCTGACAGAGTGTGACTGGCCCAAGGTCACCCAGCTGGCTTTGTGTGTAGGAGTGGGGAAACAAATCCAGTTCACCAGATTAGCCTCCGCCACTTATGTGGAGTAGTGGGGGATCAAACCCAGATCTCCAGATCAGACTCCACCGCTCCAAACCACACCGCTCTTAACCACTACACCACTACACTGGCTCTCCACTAACATGAAGAGTGGCCTGCTCCCCCTCATACCTCCCTCTGTGCCACTGCCCACATTGCCCATGCCCCTGATGACATCTGGTCCACCAATTCCCAGCAGTCCTACCTATGCCTCCGCTGCTTATACTGCTGTCCATTGGGCAAGCCTCTCCCCCCCACCCCGGTGCCTCTCCCACTGCCACCCCTTCAGCAGCTATTTGAAGATGACAGTGGTGAGGTGAAGAGAAGTGAGGTTTGGCCCGTGGCCCCTAATTGTTAGCCTGTGAAATTCAGAACTCTGGCTGGGCATTTTTATACTATCAGTATTTTTATTCATCTAAAACAACCCCAGTAGTACTGTTTGTCCAGTGTTCTTACCTGCAAGTGAAGGAATGCCTCCCAAGTCTCTTTCAAAATACATCTTAATATGTTAGTTTGTTTTCTAAAACTCTCACTGTTTTAGTGACTCATAAAGAATTCAGCAGCTGTGCTTCACAATGGGATATGTATTCAATAAAAACAACCTGTAAGGACCCTTTCAAAGGATGTCATGCAAATATGGAATGTTAGTCAATGCTTTCTAGCAGGATTTCTTAGATTCATCCTAAGAAACAGTTAGCAATTTGTACAGAGACAATTAGGTCTTTGCATTCAACTGGGACTAGCTGTAATGGGCTCAAAAACCCAAACAGTTGTTATTGTTTGAACATTTCCCGCACTCCATATCTTTCAAAAACATAAAAGCTAAAAGCTCCTTTTCATCAATGAAAGATGAAAGTGGGACTGAAAATGTTACATGGAGCCATTTCCAAATCCCATGGAAAATTGAAAACATTCATTATGACAAGACACAGAGGATCTTAGAAATAACGAGGACCATTGCCTGTTGCAATTTCATCCTAGCAATGAACTGTTTTCTCAACATATTATTGCTACCCTCACATAATAACTATATTTTCAACTTTTAGTACAAGAGTCCAAAACAACTTGTGTAATGAAAGGAAAATACCCCTCTTACTTACTTCCTTGGTCTCACTTTTACTTCTGATGTTTCTACATCTCAAGAAATTCTTTATTTTTATCTTTGCATTACAGTGAAATCCCAAGGGTGGGGGCAAGTGAACTCAGGGGGGCCGGCTGACCTTTATGCCGGCATATCTCTGAGATAGGGCCAGTTATGCCCTCTTAATTACTTTTTTGAAACAACTATCTAGCTACCAAATGTTGGACCAGAGCTAATGCTATGGAAGTGGTCAAAGAGACATAGAAATAATGAGTGGGTGTTGCTAGTGGCTTTGAGAATGAGCTGTGATCCAGGTCACTTTTTTGTATACTTGCACTGCAGCTTCTCTAAGAAAGCTTGCAATGTCTCTACATTCTTCATTTTCCTCCAGCTATTCTCCTCCTGCCCCAACATTTAAACAGGTAGATAATTGCTAAAAGGTCATTTGGGAGCATGAATATAACCCCATCTGTAGTCAGGGTCCTATCTAGATCAGTGGTTCCCAAAGTGGGCAGTACCACCCCCTGGGGATGGTAGGATTACCTATGGGGGCACTAAGAGGCAAGGGGGCAGCAGGGGGTGCTAGAGGTGGGCCCCTTCAACTGTGTTGTTGGATAGGGTAGGGGGCACTGGGGTTGAGTTTGTGGAACCAAGGGGGCAGTGGCCTGAAAAGTTTGGGGACCACCAATCTAGATCCTTGCAGACATGTACATAATTCAGGTGATCAGACAGGCAGTGATTTTGCATGCACCAAAAGGAAAGAATGAACCAGTTTTGAGAGAGACAGAGAGATTGTTTTGCTGGCAACTGTTCTTTCTCATCTGATGAACAACTCAAAATCTCAACAAGGAAAGTCAGAAGAAGAAAAGAGTGTTAAATTATTGCTAGCAGAAGATAGTTGTCAATGATAGGATGCTTTGGAGGTCATTCAGAGGTAGCTATGAGTCAGAAGTGACTTGAGCACACATGAACATATGAAGCTGCCTTCTACTGAATCAGACCCTTGGTTCATCCAAGTCAGTATTGTCTACTCAGACCAGCAGCGGCTCTCCAGGGTCTCAGGCAGAGGTCTTTCACATCACCTCCTTGCCTAGTCCCTTTAACTGGAGATGCCAGGGATTGAACCTGGGACCTTCTGCATGCCAAGCAGGTGCTCTGCCACTGAGCCATGGCCCTTAACACACACAGCAGATGATTATGAGTTGAATTCCATGACTAATGTCATTCATATCTATCTTGAAGAGAAGGCGAACGATGACCTAACTACAAAAAAGTGAGGGTTTTAATTCTGCATGCACTGTGACTACTTAAGCCACACTGAAGGAAATGGATTTCAGCAGATTAAATGCACAGGATAGCAGTCAAAGAAGCAAAATCGTTTCAAGAAGTACCCTGTTTGGCCTGCAGTAGAATAGCTAGATTTAAGTCTAGTAGCACCTTAGAGAACAACAGGATTTTAAGGACCTAAGCTTTTGAGAGTCAAAGCTCCCTTCATCAAAATTAAAAATCATGATTGCAAAAGTACCAGGAAATTTCCTCAAGGCACAATTCAATAGTATAGCAGATGACACCATTCAGTTCTCAGGTTTTGTAACATTCAGTTTTGTAATATGGAAGGTAAATATGTAAGAAATGAGGTTAGATCCTGCTAGCTTTTTCATTCACCAAATTCGGTTCCTTGCTGTAGCCCCGTGGAACATTGCTTTTGTCTGTGCAGTTTCGATGGTCCCCAGCATAACCTTTTTGATCATGAAAGAGATCTCCTATTTTATCAGCAGAAAAGCTTGTTAGATCCGACCTATGGTGCCTTTTATGCAAAATATTGTCGCAAAAGTTAAATGCTTAAACTTAAAAAGAAAAAGAATTGAAATCCTTCTCCATGCATTCATTCAGTGGATTTGGACATAGCAAATATGTGAAATGTTTTATCATGCCCATTATAGAATGTTTATTGTGTGTGTGTGTGTGTTTCCAGGTCTGTATGCAGCTTGCTAATTTCCTTTGCAATTCTTCTTTTTCTTAATAAATTCTTAACTTTAAACCCATATCTTTTTATTTCTAAGAATAATGAGGCAGTAGTAGACACTGGGCAGAATGGTCCCAGCAATACTTGCCCTGAGCACATGTGTGTATAGGCTTCTGACACATTAAAGAGGGATGCTCCTATAGTCAGGGCATATAAACAAGTAGGCCATTTGTATAACAAAACAAGTTTGAGTCAAACCAATGTAAAGACAGGCAGAGTGGTATAGTAGTTACAGTGTCAAACTAGGATCTTGGATACCAAGGTTCAAATCCCCACTTGTTAGGTGACCTTGGGCCAGTCATACACTGTTAGTCTAACCTACTTCACAGGGTTGTTGTGAGGATAAAATAGAGGAGAGAAAGGCAGTGCGAAGAGGAAATAGAAGCAGAAGTCAGTGTGAGAAGAGAGGAGCAGCCACAGGCAGAGGAGGTCTCACCATGTCTGCAGCCTTCCAGCTCGGGGGATCCAGCTGTGCCTGAGGCAGTCAGCATCACCAGAGGGCTCAGTAAGCCACTGGAGCAGAGGTGAAGATGGCTCCGATTAGAAATACAAGACAACAGAATGTCCAGCTACAAGCCCAGCTTAGATCAACAACTGACAGCAATAAATAAGCCAAACAGGGCTGATGCACTTCATCAGGCTTAGAATGCCGGAACAGCCTAATGAGCAACAGCTAGCTCTGCTATTTCAGCAAGATAAGGGCCTATTTAAGCAGTCAATGAGACGAGACTGTTGTGGAAGCAACTTGTTGCAACCACTCTATGTATCGGCTGAGTGTTCTTGCTGTATTCTGGACTCCTGTTATCCTGATTTCTGAACTGAACCTGACTCTGGTCTTGGATTTCCCCCTCTTGTACTGATACCGTGGACTTTGACAAAATGGTGCTCGACCTTGAACTAGTTTACTATGTTTCTTGCCCCCTGCCATCTTATCTGCCTGCTTCAGGACAGGCAGGATATATATTAAGTAAATTATTTAATGTGTAAAATTGTTCTGCATCCCTAGAATTAACATATCACAAACATATAAGTCATCACATTTGATGGTCATGTAAAATTCTACATGATCCTGTACTTGGAAGCTACAGTTAGACATAACTTTCACATGCATAGATGTTTGCATGTTAATTCTAGCACAAAAATGCATAGGAATTTTGCTAGCCTGTGAAGATGCCTCAGATTTATTAGTGAAGTTATCTTGTAACTGTCAAGATACTTGAATCAAGTTTCACACATTTTATAATAGATCTTTCTTTTAAAAATCAATTCCTCCAATAAATAGAGGAAAGTGTAACTAGCTATTTAAAACAATAACATAATGGGGCAAAATTCCCATACTAGATTTTATCCATAACAGTGAAAGCTTTCTTGAAACATAATGGATTAAGAAATGTTGTTTGGGACAAAAGCTCCTGGATTTATGAGAAGCTATGATGGATCTCCTCTTGTTTTAATTATTTTCCCCTCACCAACCACCACTATCACTCTTGAGACTTATGACTTGTCTCTTCTTGTTTTTCTGTCCCACTCTTAAGATGTTTGGGAGATCCTGGCACAAAAGAGGCTTAATGAAATAAAAACTCAGAATGATTGTATTTGTCATTTTTGAGGAAATGGAAAAGTCAGGTTAGTAAGGAGATTTCAGAAAATAAATTTGGCTGGTAACAAACCAACAGGGATGAGGAAATGTAGGATGCTTACAAACAATAGCTATTTTGTAATCAGGATATATTTCACAGACAGGTGTTGATACTTTTGATATATTCTGAGCTAGAGTTCACTTGGCAGTCACTGCTTTGTTGAATACACATAAGCTTCTTGAAACAATATTTCTTAAGTTGGAGGAGTTAGGAACAAACACAATTTCACCCCCCTTTACTTAGGAGCTGTTTTCTTTAGGTAATGACACTCAAATCATTCCCCTCACACACAGGATCCTTCTTGATCCTAAACAAATGGGTTCCTCTAACTGCAGTTGTCAGCCTCAACTGTCAGCTTCAACTGTCAGTTATCAACTGTCCCTTTCTTTAAATGTCTCCCTCAACTGCCACTTGTAGAACTCTCCAGGGGGGGTCTTTTCATACCTCCTGTCACTCTAGGTTCCATGACAGGGACAACTCATCATTATGTACCTGTCTGTCACAGAAGCCTTATAAAGAACAGAATAAAATAGATGCCAGATCAATAGAACTTTGTATGCATTCACAAACATATTTGGACATTCCACAAGAATACCTCCAGAAGGTGTCATTTGCCTGGCCAACAACAAAAATCCCTGGAAGATTCACCAAACTGTAGTACCATAACAACATTATAACCTATTTCCATGAATTAACTTTACTGTTTATCATAATGTATTGAGTTGATGCTGATAACTGCTGCTTTCCATCACAACATAGACCCTGTTGATGACAATTCCTAATTCCTCACTATGAAGTCCCATTTAGAAGCTGTCCGACTTATGAGGATACATTCACAAATCATGCTGTAAATGTATTATGGGTCCCAAAATGGGTTTTATATTATTTCCAGTAATATAAATATTACCTAACAGCTTTTTAAAATTCAAATTTCAATCTCTAGAGATGTGGCATTTCAACTGATGAGGACATATTTTCCTAGTTTCTATGACCTGTTCATTAGCTGTAAAGAAAGTGTTTAGTTTCTCCTTTTTGGTGTAACCTTAATATAACTATTGAATCATGGGTCTGGGGAAAGAGCAGGGTAGTCACTAAAGTGCTACCTCAACCATCTTCCATTAAGAGCACAAACGGGAAGCTATTCTTGAACTTCTTGATGCCAAACATTTATTACAGGGTTTTTAGTGGTTCATGGTGCACAATGATGGGAATATGGTAGTGATAGCAGTAGTAATAATGATCATAATAACATAATGAGACAATCCATTAGTGCCTCTAATTATAAGCCAGTTAACAAGTTTAAAAAGTAACAGAATTCTTCTACAGAAGGTCATTATACCATGAATAAATAGCATTAATTTATACTTCAGATTTTTTTGATAATCTCTGGCTTCTTCCCAATGTAATTAGATATTTGTACCTGGTGCTTGCACAGGGGACCTTTACCTTTACCTTTTAGTATATAGTACTTAAAAGGTTATGCATCTAAACAACTAACAAAATCTGTCATGCATCTAAACAACTAACAAAATCTGCAATCACGTTCTCTTGTTATTACTTTGTTCCAATTATGGAATGTTTTCTTACATATTTAACCCTCTAACCTTCTGATCCATGCAAATATGTATAATTAATTAGTAACAGCATTGGCATGTAGAGTTGCTTTTTTATACCCATAGCCAGGGGAAGAGTAGAGAACCATGTCAATGCCAAATTAGAGCCACTACATGTAGGGCTGTTGAATTAAAAAAAATTCGGTATAGTTCGGATTCGGCCGAATTCAGCCCGTTTAGATTCGGGATATGCCAAAGTCCGAACTCCCCCACTTCGGATCCGTTCAATTCGGCGGGAATTCAAAGTTCGGAAAACAAATTCGGCCGAATAAAGCCATTAAAAACACAATCGCGCCTTTCCACGGCTCTGGGGGGGCATTTTTGGGGTTAGAGGTCCCAAACTTTCGGCAGAGCTTCAAAGGACGTTTATTGAAAGACTCCCCAAGTTTTGTAAAGATTGGGTCAAGGAGGGCTGAGATATGGGCCCTGAAAGGGGTCCCCCCCACCCTTAATGTGCATCTCTCAGCAGAGCTTGCCGCCCACGCACAAAGCTCCCAGCCCCAACAACAGCTGAGAAATTTGCAAAGCAACTGCAAAACAACTGCAAAACAACACAACCTTGTAAAACAACACCTTTGCAACACACAACTGAAACCTCCCCCCTCAAACCAGGGAGCGAGAGACTCGAGGGGGAACACACACCCCAGGCAGAACCGACGACAGCCCCCTTTGGCTTCCCCCCCACCCACAGAAACTGCTCCCTCCCCACACACACACAGACTCTGCTTTCCCCCCCACACACACACATACACAGGAGAAAAATTATAGATTAAAGCCCCCAAAGGGGTCTTACTGTGGCTGTCTTCTGTTCCATCAAGAGGGGCTGGGGAGGACTTGTAATCCAAGATGATTCCAATTAGGCACGGGACGTTTTGCTCTGGAGAAGATGCACAGGATCGGCTGATCCATTCATCCAAATAGGGAAAAGGGGAAAGGGGAAAGGGGAAAGCCCATATCTCGGGACCCCCTGACCCAATGTTCACAAAACTTGGGAGGTATCTTAAGAACACTGGTCTGAAACTCCGCTCAAAGTTTGGGATCTGCACCCCCAAAAATGCGCCCCCTGAAGCCATGGAAAGAGAAAAGGACGGGAGGCGATATTTCTGCCCCCACTGAACCCATCTTTACAAAACTTGGGTAGTATCTTAAGAATAATTGTTCTGAAGCTATGCTGAAAGTTTGGGGGCTATATCCCCAAAAAGCGCCCCCTGCAGCCACATAAATGGAAAAGGGGGGAGGGAAAAGGGGGAGAGCCCATATCTCGAGACCCCCTGACCCAATGCTTACAAAACTTGGGGGGTATCTTAAGAAGCTTCATCTGAAGCTCCACTGAAAGTTTGGGGTCTGTACCCCTAAAAATGCGCCCCCTGCAGCCATGGAAAGAAAAAGGGGGGAGCCCATATCTCGGGACCCCCTGACCCAATGTTTACAAAACTTGGGGGGTATCTTAAGAAGCTTCATCTGAAGCTCCACGGAAAGTTTTGTCTCTGTACCCCAAAAAATACGCCCCCTGCAGCCACAGAAAGGAGCGAATGTGCACAAGCACCCCCCCACACACACACACGAGGATTTCTCTCTCTCTCTCTCTCTCTCTCTCCCTGGCCGGGCCGCACATCAGCTGATTCCTCCAGTACTCAATCCTGACTGATTGGCCAGAAGAAGACCCAGCTTGGCCACCGATTGGCCGGGGGAGGAGAATGCTGCTTACTGACGGTTATGCTGCTTACTGACGGCCCCGAATTTGCCGAATTTATTCATGAACTCCTGAACTCGCTGAATTTGCCCCCCCCCCCGGTTGCCCGCCAGTTTTGAGTTCGGTTCCTCCCGAATTAAAAACCACCGAATCAGGAGAAATTTGGCTGATTTTCAGTTCGGGCCGAACCGAATCAACAGCCCTAACTACATGTATTATTTCCCATATACAACAACAATGATCTGCAGCCTGACCTAGATAATGGTAACTCTGTCACATAGGCCATGGTGGTAGGCCTTTCTTTGCTTATGGACAGATTTCCTATGTAAAACAGCTTTCGATATTTGTTACAGCCTATATTCTCCCTTACAAATTAGGGCAATCTCTCAGCAATACATGATTGGAGCTGTTTCAAGTGGTTGTATACAGCTCCCACAAAGGTGTATCGTAGCACCTGTGCTTGGGCTTAGCAAAGGACAATTTTACAGTGCAAACCTATGCAGAGTTATACCGTTCTAAGCCCACTGACTTCATCTGAGTAAAGCCACTTGAAGGTTCCTCCCTGCAAACGGGTAAGATCAGCAACTGCCCAATCACACACATTCTTGGTGCTGGTGGCTCCCACCCTGTGGATCAGTCTGCCTGAGAAGGTCAGGATGGCTCCTACAAAATATGTGAAACAGAAATGATCTTCTTATAATGGAATCAGAATTATTAAAATGAAACTATCCAGAAGGACACCTTTAGAAGAGAAGAAAAAGAGTTGGTTTTTATATGCTGACTTTCTCCAGCACTTAAGGAAGAATCAAACTGGCTTACACTCACCTTCCCTTCCCCTCCCCACAACAGACACCCTGTGAGGTAGGTGGAGCAGAGAGAGCTCTAACAGAGCTGTGACTTGCCCAAGGTCACCCAGGGCAGATTTCATTGTATAAGCAGTGGTTACTGCTTGTTTGCTATTCTGTTCTTTCTGGTGATCCCCCTGCTAGATATAGGGGGAAAGGTTTTGATTGAGGACACTGGCATATACAAGCAGTGCACTACCAACTGTAGGGGGACTGCAACCAGAATAATTTGCTTCTTGTCAATGGATAGCATTGCCACCGAAGAAGAAAAAGGTATGTGTAGCAGGGCCAGTTCCAAGTTTTAGTTGACCCTGGGCTAGGGTTGCCAAGTGTCTGTTAATAGCGAGCAATTGCTCACCAATTAACAGGCCTGCCTGCCACCCCTCAGCTGGCCGGCAGGGAAAACAGGTCAGCTAAAGGGTGGCACAATAATGTCCCTTCTGAAGTAAACCTGGAAGCAATGGAGATGCTCTAGCACAGGGATGGGGAACCTCAGGCCCGGGGGCCGTATGTGGCCCCCGAGGACATTTTTTGTGGCCCTCGGGATCTCTAGGGCCCCACCGTGGAGAAGCGGCACAGGGCAGCCCTCCCTGAGGGTGTTCCTGGGGCCACAGCTTGCAGGGGCACTGTGGCGCCCTTTGGACCTCCTCTCGCCGATTGACGGCTGTTAGTCGGCAAGAGGAGGGGGAGGGACACTTCCCCCAAGGCTGCCCCCTATAGCCGCAGGGTGCAGGAACGCCGGGGCACACATAAGCCCCTCTTGCTGCCTGTCAGCTGTTGAGCAGCGAGAGGAAGTGGGGGGAAAGAGGCCTGCGGCCAGATTGCGTGCGGCTGGCAGGTATGTGTGTGGGGCTTTTCTCTCTCCCTCTCTTTCTTTGTCTCCCTCCCTCCATCCTTTTCTTTCTCCCCCTCTTTCCATTTCTTTATCCCTCTCTCCCTTTTCCTCTTTCTCTGTTTTCCTTCCTTCCTCCCTTGCTGATCGACTGCGGGCTGCACCCCCCTGGCACTTCATTTGCTTGGGCCCACTGCTGGCTGCCCTCCCGCCTGGGAGGGGGAGGAGCGGGGGAGCCCCCCAGGCCTTCTCTGCGTGGCCTCCCCTGGGGTTGCCAACCTCCAGGTGGTGGCCGGAGACCTGGCAACCCTAGCCTCCCCCCCACCGGGAGATCTACGCCTGGTATGGCCCCCAAATGATGTTATAAATGTGCAAATGGCCCTTGGCAGGAAAAAGGTTCCCCACCCCTGTTCTAGCACATCCCTAAAGAAACAGCCCCCCCACACACACACACACCAAATCTGCTGCTGATGGCAAAGGGAGACCTGGCAACCTTACCCCGGGGCAAAAAGTGCCCAGGGGCCCCTTCCCATCTCTGCCTGCCATTGTGCCCACCACTCACACCTCCCTGTCCACCTGCCTGCCCCACCAGAAGACTGGGACCTTGGCAGCTGCTCCATCTCAGAGTATGCTGACGCTGACCCTGATGTGTAATCTCCACACACACTATCATCCCAACACACATGTCTGCAGACCAGAGGAATGGAATCAAATGCTAAGCTGGCCTCTTCGACTCCAGATGGCAGACAATATCTGCTCTACCATATTAATGGGCTGATTGGGAGGACATCCCTTTCCCCTGTGCCAGTTCCCGTATGAAAAGGAGTTCTGGTAGGGAAAAAAGACAATATTTCTAGTTAAGTAAATGAAGAGTCCAACTAGACATGATAGATTACTGTAATGTGTTCTATGGTGCTGCCTTTGAAAATGGTTTGGAAGCTTTAATTGATTTACAATGCAGTGGCCAGGCTAGTATCAGGGGTTGTTTACAAGGACTGTATCACCCCTGTCCCAAAAGATTGGCACCAGTTACTCATCTGTTTCCAGGCACAATTCAAAGTGCTGGTTCTTACCTTTAAGGCCCTAAACAGTTTGGGACCAGGGGGCTTGAAGGACCATTTCCTCCCATACTCTCCAGTTCACTAGTTAAGATCTGCCTTTCATGCATAAAGATGCACATTTATTTTTAAAGTAAAATTAGTGTTCAGATGAGATGATCTAACCCACATCAACTCCAGTGCTTTATCTCACTGTACATCTTTGCTTTGAACATTTTTTTCCCCAACCCAACTCACCTGCTATGAAAGCCAGGCTGAGAGAAAAATGCTTCAAGCTCTCGATCACAGTGAGGTACATGAGTTTAGATCCATTTTGTTTCATAGATTCTCTCTCTCTCTCTCACACACACACACACACTGTAAACAAAAGACCATCTCAGTTCATTATTATAGCTTATTTGTGCTGATTACCTGCTTTCTGAGGTTGCCAACTGCTGCAAAGTGCTCACTCTGTGAGCAAGATTTTTAATTGCCCATACAAATGGGGTGCTTTCTCTAATCTGCAAGAAATTTGGCAGGGAGGATATTTTGTGTAAGGGGCATGGTCCCTGATAATTTCATCCTGATTAGATGGCGGAAGGAACAGCCAAGACTGTATTTTCCAACATGACTAACAGAAGAGGGGGGAATTAATGTAATGAGTAAAATAAATATATGTGATGATTAAAACAACAGATGTAAGAATAAACACATTTACAATTGAAATGAATTAAAAATGAAATTTAAATTATTACACATCCCGAACAGTGAGAGTAGGGCATTGTTAGTACTTAATCTATAAAACTGACATGTTTAAGGAGGAGTCTCTTCAGGTCCTAACTACACATTGTGTTTTCCTCATGCTTACCCCAGTCCTAGCAAAATACTAGCAGATTCTAGGCCTACACTGTGAGTTTCCTGTTTCCAAGTTTAATTCCCAGGTAGGGCCATACTGCACAGGGAGATGGTGCTTAAGTCTTCCCGCCCATGCTTGTTTTCTCTACCTGAAATGGCCCAAGGATACTATTTGTCCCAGTGGGACTCTACTACTAATGGAGTAGATGTAGGTTTCCACAATGGAGCAAATAGCACCCCGGGGCTGTTTCAAGTTGGGAAAGTGGCAGGTGGAGGCACACCTCCTTCTCCCCATGCACCATCATCCTGATCAAGATTGGGCCCTCACCCATCTCGGGGATGAGTTCTTGGTGGGGAACCAGCAACACACATTTCATTGAAAGTCTTTATGGCGGACTCAGACATAACCCAAGGGCTTTGTAAAGCGTGGTGTGTGAGTGTGTCAAGTTGCAGCCGACTTATGGCGACCCCTTTTGGGGTTTTCATGGCAAGAGACTCACAGAGGTGGTTTGCCAGTGCCTTCCTCTGCCCAGCAACCCTGGTATTCCTTGATGGTCTCCCATCCAAATACTAACCAGGGCTGACCCTGCTTAGCTTTTGAGATCTGACGAGATCAGGCTAGCCTGGGCCATCCAGGTCAGGACTGTAAAGTGTGGTACACACCTTTTAAAATTGCTAGTATGTACTATTTTCCTTAGAAAAAAAAGAAACAAGCTGCATTCTGACCAGCCAACATACTTAACCTTATTTAATGAGCAAAAAAAGTCAGTATAATCTAATGAGCAAAAAAAAAAAAAGTAATACAACATTATTCCAGTTCCAACATTTTAACTAGGGCTTAAAATACATGAACCTAAATCTACTTGCAACTTTCAGAGAGAAAAAAATTAATTAAAATGTAGACAAGGTGAGTCATTTAGACTCTCTAGTGCAATTTACTGGTTAGCCCTTATTAGCTATCATCAGACCATTAAAAGTTGGCATAATGCCCAGGACTGATTGTTCAGAGAATGATTTAGCCAAGTCAAGATGTTTCCTCTGCTATATATTCCAGTTACAGCTAATTTTAATTTTTTTTGCCTCTCTTCCTTTCTCAACGTAGCTTTGGAGTTATCATGATCACTGTCGCATGACTTTCTGATTTTCATTAGGCATGCTCAAACACCCGCTGGTTCAGCTCATGTCCTGTCCAAGGGTTGCGAGCTGATTGTTCAGCAAGCTGTTCAGATGCAGGCAAATGATTCTGAATGTTGGTTCTTGTAGGTTATCCGGGCTGTGTGACCGTGGTCTTGGTATTTTTCTTTCCTTCCGTCACACAGCCCGGATAACCTACAAGAACCAATGAACTCTGACTGTGAAAGCCTTCGACAATAGATTCTGAATGTGTCTGTCTGTTTTCAAGATTTCCCTGTTTTCTTTAACTGTTACACTTTACCCTTGCCACTAGATAGTGGTAGTGTTTTACCATAGAGTTTCTGGTGATTCCTAGAGACTACATGCATCACTTCTGGGTTTTCTTCTGAGGTAATTTAGATTACAAGCGGGAACCCACAAGGACTTGTGGGAGGGATCCCGTTTCCCCTTCCCTCACTATTTCCTCTTTCCCTTTCCTGAAAGCCCCCATAGCCTCTCCCTTTTCCTGCTTCCTTCTCTTCTTTTAGGGTTCCTAATCTCTAGGTAGAGCCTGAAGAAGTTCCTGGAAGTGCAACAGATGACAGAGAGCAGTTCCCCTTAAGGTTGCCAGCTCCAGGTTAGGAAATTCCTGAAGATTTGTGGAAGAGGCTTAGGAATGGTGAGGTTTGGAGAGGCAAGGAACCTCAGCAGGGTATAATGCCATAAAGTCCACCATTGAAAGCAGCCATTTTCTCCAGGGGAACTGATCTCTGTCATCTGAAAAGCAGTTGTAATTCTGGGTGATCTCCAGCCCTTACTTAGAGATTACCGGTAAGTAAAGGTGTGTGCTGTTACTAGGCTGAGCAAGGAGAATGGTTGTAACAAGCGCACGCGCCACAAAATTCAGTAATGACTAGCTAATTATATTCAAGATGATAAAGCAACATGTATAACTTTAAATATGCGTGGTTCCGTTAAAGCAAATGCGCCAAAAGGTACAAAAATTCTCTACCAATTAAACATAACAATACAAATATACAGTATCCAAAAGCCAAGCTGAAAAGCTTCAAAGAAAACGGGGTCGATGTAACAGCATCTCGTTGTTGCAGTGGGGAGCATGCGCGCTGTAAATGACGAAAAGTAGAAGTGGCTCACGATCTTGCATTTTGACTGGAGACTAAGTAAGTAAAGTTGCATAAAGCTCATAGGAAATAAAGCAGAGAACAATGGTGAAAACCATCCTAACACCCACAGTTGGCTGGGTGTAAAAGGCTACTTAGAGATTGGCAACCCTAGTTTCCCTAGAGGCCACCCTTGAGTAGGGTTGCCAACTCCAGGTTAGGAAATTCTTAGAGACTTGGGGAGTGGAGACTAGGGAGGGTGGGGTTTGAGGAGGGGAGGGACTGCAGATGGGTATAATGATATAGACTCCAACTTCCAAAGCAGCCATTTCTCCAGGGAAACTAGAGTTGTCAACCTCCAGGTGGAGGATGCAGATCACCTGGAATTACGACCGCTCTCCAGAAGACAGAGATCAGTTCCCCTGGAGAAAATGGTTGCTTTCAAGGGTAGACTCTATGGCATTATACCCTGCTGATGCCGCTTCTCTTCCCAAACTTCACCCCTCCCAAGGCTCCATCCCCCAGATCTGCAGGAATTTCCCAACCTGGAGCTGGCAACCCTAAGGGGGAACCGTTCAATGTAGCTAGGAGATCTGTCATGACTGCAGGAGATCTCCACCTGGAGATTTGCAATCCTAGAAGGAAAGCAGGAAGCAGGAAAAAGCAAGAGGGTATGGGGGCTTTCAGGAAAGGGAAAGTGGTAAAAGTGGGGGAGGGGAGATACTTCCCACAAGTTCTTGTGGGTTTCCACTTGTATATTCTAATTGCCAAATCTGTGGATACTTAAATACAGTGATTGGAGCTCGGAACGGGCAAGACAGGTCTTTCTACAAACCTGAAAAACACCCCAGGTGTACAGAAAAATCTGAAATCTAAAAAAAAAAAAAAAAACATTGTGGGGTATTTAAAAACCCAAAATGATAAATGGAGTGCTTGTAGCTTTAAGAAACAGAGTGTCTGTTGCTAGGCAACCACAACAAGGTTTTAGGCTTAGTTTCTCTGGGTAAAAGGCAGGAGGAAGGGTCCTTTCCAGGACTGGTTTGGTGTTTGAGGGAGGACTCACTGAGGCCACACTTGGCAGTGACTACTGGGTGACTTGATACCACCCAACTTGCATGACTCACTTAGGCCTGGTTGCTTGCTACTGTTCAACAGCAGCTACCCTATGAAAGCCAATATGGTGTAGCTTCAGAGTAAGTCTGGGAGTCCCAGGTTCGAACCTCCATCTTTCTGTGGCAGTTCACTGAATGATTTGGGGCCAGTTACATACTTTCAGTCTAACCTATCTCACAGGGCTGTTGTGAGGATAAAAAGGAAAAGAGCAAAATAGTGTAAGCTGCTTTGGTCCCCACTGTGAAGAGAGGTGTGGTATAAACAAAGCAAATAAACAAGAAATTTAACTTTAAGTGGAAGGCTAATAAGAGGTACGTTGGTGAATGGCAGAAAAGGAAGCTATACAGGCTTTCAGGGAAGAGAAAGAAGAAATAGTGTGTGGGGGGAAGGAATGAGATATCTCCCACAAGGTCCTCACTTTTAGAATGTGCAACAACTCTTGAGGCAACCTTTCATTGGTTAGTCCACACTAAGTGACTCTGAGTTCCAAATTCCTGGATTCCTATCAAGCACCCATATTTTTTTACCTTCCTGGGTCAACTCTAGTTTTCTCAGTCTAAGGTCATGAAGTCAAGTGACAGGCTGATATTAAATTCAGGCCCATGTACAGCAACTGTAATTATAAGGAGCCCCGTGACACAGAGTGGTAAGCTGCAGTACTGCTCACGACCTGAGTTTGATCCCGACGGAAGTCGGTTTCGGGTAGCCGGCTCAAGGTTGACTCAGCCTTCCATCCTTCCGAAGTCAGTCAAATGAGTACCCAGCTTGCTGGGAATAAAGGGAAGATGACTGGGGAAGGCACTGGCAAACCACCCCGTAAACAAAGTCTGCCTAGGAAACGTCGGGATGTGACGTCACCCCGTGGATCAGGAATGACCCGGTGCTTGCACCTAGTTAAAAGGTCCTTTACCTTTTAACTAGACTTAACATTACTGTCATTGTGTGCATTAGGGATTTCATTGAAAAACTGTTAAAGGCACCAATGGCTCCTGCTTTGGGCTTTCTTGTTTTCTTATCATTACCATGTTCAGAAATATTTACATGCATACCCAAGTGCACCCTGTTCAGTCTGCTTACTTGCAAGCATCGTTCCTTTCTTCTGCCTTGTCTCTGCTTTTCCTCTTTCATCACTTCTCCTGAATTGTAGGAGCAGCTTGCAATTCTGTACCTTGCAGTGGGAGGTAGGGGGGAGTAATGAACTATACAGTTACTAAAACAAAAATGAAAACACTAAACTGCCCCCCCCAATATCCATTGTTGCATATGAGGCACACTTTACTTAATTTGTATGAAAAAGGAAGAGACAGGAACAAAAGAGGGACATGGGCTTTCTTACTAGTCAGAGTCGCTTTGTGTTGTTCAATGTTAAAAACAAAAACAGTCAAGAAAGGCAATGTTTTCTCATTCTGCATTCAAGAAATTCTCGACACAGTCTTTATACTACCACTTAAAGCCCAAGCTGTTACTTTTATCTCATTTTCAGAAAGAACACCTAGTTCGGAGGCATTGGGTGGGATGGTGGGGCTTGCATGCTAAGGTTCAGCTGCGCATGAATCTTAATAAGGAATTTTGAGTCTATGGCTGGAGTGAAATCGTTGGCAATCGTCACAATGGCTACGTGGATATGGAAAACATAGATAGGCGTTCTGAGTCACAGTAGCCTGTTCTGACTGTTTGGGGTCATGGTGCTCTTTTACAGCATTGTGCCTGACTTGCGTTTCTTGGCATGATGTCCAAGAGGTTTAACAGAAGGCAAACCTTGTGCAGCTCAATCAAAGAACAAAGAGGGTTCAGCATTCAGCTTTATTTATTACTATTATTCACAGATAATTATGTGAGTACAAGTGGGAGCCCCTTGAGGACTCAGAGGTGGAGAGTCTCATCTCTCTGTGCCGATCCTCCTCCTAGGGTTGCCAACTGCCAGGTAGTAGCAGGAGATCTCCTGCTAATTCAACTGATCTCCAGCCGATAGAGATCAGATCACCTGGAGAAAAATGGCCGCTTTGGCAATTGAACTCTATGGCATTGAAGTCCCTCCCCTCCCCAAACCCCGTCCTCTTTAGGCTCTGCCCCCAAAATCTCCCTCCGGTTGCGAAGAGGGACCTGGCAACTCTACCTCCGCCCCATGTTATCTCCTTCCTTCCATCCCCTTCACAGTCCCCTCAGCTTCCCCCCTTGCACTGCTTCCTTCCTTCCCATCTTCCTTATTTAGTTTTCCCCTACCAACTACCACTTTCACTCAACCCCTTCCTTCCCCCATGTAGCTTCTCCCCTTTCCTGCTGCCTTCCTTCCTTCCCTCCTTCCTCCATCTCCCCTCTTTTACTCTATTTGTCTTTTCTTTATCCCTTCACTTTGGTTTTGTTTCCCCCTTTCTCATCTTCCCTTGCCTTTCTACTTCTCTGGCCCCCAGCTCAGGTTTCTAAATGAAGCTGCAGCAACCATTTTGGATTACCTAGGCAACTGCAAATTGTTGTCTGGCTGCTGAGATCTTGTGATGTAATCTTTCAAGGCATCAGCATTTAAAATTTTTAAAGTTTTGTTTTTATTTCTTCCTTTTTTATTTTTTTAAGATTTTTGTGCAAACCCCAGATTTGCAGAAACATCTCCCTTTCTGTATCTAGTCAAATGTGTGGCTTTTTAGATGAAATTTCAACATTAGATATATAGATAGGATTGTATCCAAAGGCTAGGAACAGCAAATATAAAATTACAGACATCGTATTTTCAGGAGACAATCCATTCCAATATACTTTCTCAGACAGAATGATCCCAAAATGTTAGTGAATGTCAGAGACTATGTTTTCATATAAAGTTACAATAATTAAAATAAGAAGTGAGTGCTCAAGGGATGCATTTAGTTGAGTTGCGAATTTCCTGCATTGTGCAGGGGGTTGGACTAGATGACCCTGGTGGTCTCTTCCAACTCTATGATTCTATGAGTATAGAAGCATCTGAACTGGAAAATGAATTGTAGATTGGCAAAATCCTCATATTGTGGTGGTGCTTCAGCAAGAAAAGCAGAAACATTACCAAAGGATTCTGAGTCATTAGAATTACTTACATTTACTTGGCTGATAGGATATTCTTCTAGAAACACTTTTGCAGGAAACCAAACTCCCTACATGCAAGGCAGAAAATTGGACTGGTGGCTAACAAGGTGTCCATAGAGCTATGTAGCTTCAAGAAGCCGTTACGGAGCTTTCAGTTCTGAGGTCTATGTTTTGTTCCTCTGAGCTTATTACCCCATTCTTATGCCTAGGTTTATCAGCATTTTCATGTGATATTATCAGTATATCTAATTCTTAATATGGCATCGTCTGTGGATACTTAAATGCAGAAACAGGAACCATGAAAAGTCAAGCTGTGTCTTTACAAACCTGAGAAAAGCCCCAGGTATGCATAAAATCTGAAAAAAATAAATCAACAACAAAAGCTGTTCAAGATAAGAGAAACAGCACCTGTACCTTTAATAAGACTTCTACACAGGGTTGCCCACCTCCAGGTGGGGCCTGGAGATCTCTTGTAATTAAAACTGATTTCCAGACTATAGAGACTATAGAGTTATCCTGGAGAAAATGGCTGCTTTGGGAGGTGGATTCCATGGTGCTATACCCTGCTAAGGTCCATCCCATCCCCAAATCCAATTCTTCCAAGGCCTCATCCCCCAAATCTCCAGAAATTTCCCAACCTGGAATTGCAACTGTAACTCTACAGTGGCCATTGTAGGAGTTGGTAAGCAACCATAGCAATATTGCCAGCCTTCAAGTCTTGGTTCTGTTTTAGCCTTTGAGAGGGGACACATTGGGGCCAGAGCCAGAGGCAACCACTGGCATAACCACAGGGTAACCTTGGGCCAGTCATGGATCCCCAGCCTAACCTCCCCCCACCCAGATTGTGGGATGGACAGGAGAATGATGTAAGCTGCTTTAGGTCCCTATTGAGGGGGAAGGCAGAGAATAAATGAAGTAAATAAATAATAAATTCAGCTGAAGATGGGGGGCAGATAAGTAGTAGGTTGGCTGGTGGGTGGGAAGGAGAGAAGGAAGCAGGGAATGGCAAGAGGATATGGGGCTGCCAGGAGGAGGGAAAGATGAAATAGTGGGAAGGGGACACAGAAGAAAATGAGGTGCCCCTGCAAGTCTTTGTAGCTCTCCCACTTGTTATATCTAATTCTGATCATGGTCCCAGGTTGTAAATCAATGATGGTACAGAGGAGATTTTTTAAAAAACTTGGGGCCACACCCAGATTTGCAGAAAAATCTGAAAAGGAAAAAAAAGGTGCTGAAGACTTAGAAAGCCCCTTCAAAATTCTTGAAGCTGAGATCTCATGAAGCTATATCACAAGATCTCAGCTTCTATTTGGGTGGTTGCCTAGCAACCTCTACAAAGAAAGCTGCAGTGTGGGACACAAGCAGAAAAACAGGGAGACGACAACACAAAAGGGCAAGACAGAGAGAGGTGAGGTGAAGTGAGGCATGAAAGAGGCAGCAGGAAAGCCTACAGTTCTAAACGCTAAAAACCCATAAACACTAAACAACACAAACACTTAGGGTTGGCAAATAGAAGTTCCTTTTGGTTATGAAACACAGTGGACCTATGTAACATGTCAGGATGGCTGTGGCCATGCTGGATTTTTTGATCTACATGACCATTCTTCCTCCATTTTGTGGGCCATGTTTTTACCACTTTTTCTTGAAACCAAACCCACCTGTGCTGTCAACATATTAGAAAGGTCTGGTCTACCCTCATCTAAGAGTTGATCACCAAAGCAATCAGGTGAGTCTCTGTCGGGCAGGGGGTGCAAGACAAAGGAGGGGAGGGGCTGTGGCTCAGTGGTAGAGCCTCTGCTTGGCATGCAGAAGGTCCCAGGTTCAGTCCCCGGCATCTCCAGTTAAAGGGACTAGGCAAGGAGGTGATGTGAAAGACCTCAGCCTGAGACCCTGGAGAGCCGCTGCCGGTCTGAGTAGACAAATACTGACTTGATGGACCAAGGGTCTGATTCAGTATAAGGCAGCTTCATGTGTTCATATGAGGCTAGATTGGTATTGAACCTAAATTTTCATTTAAATTAAAAATCTCAAGTGACTTTTCACCTTGCTTACTGCCAGAAGAAGGGAAAAGGAACATGCCACTGAGCCACAACTGGCTCATGGTGACTCCTTCCATGGTGGGTTCCAGGCATGAGATGGACATAGGTGGTTTGCCATTGCTTTCCTCTGCATACCAACCCCAGCCTTCTTTGATGGTCTCCCATCCAAGTACAGACTGTGGCCAACCCTGATCTTGGGCCAACCATTCTTTATCAGCCTAACCTTCCTCACATGGTTGTTGTGAGAGGGGGAACGGGTTCATCACAACCATGTCTGAGTTCCTTGAAATGAAAGGGATATAAATGAGAGGGATGCATAAGAAAATTCTCTGTGCAACACAAATCTAGTTCTAAGCAAATCAAATCAACTATTTATGGATTTCAACCCAGTAGCAAGACTTGCTATAGTGTAAAACATTGTTCCAATGGTCCTTTACAATGGTCCATGAGAATTTTGCAGGCCTTTGCAAGTATGCCCAGATGCTGCTATTGTAACTTTCCACTTCATGTCTTTTTACTGTATCCAGCTAAATCTAGCACCAAATGATTTGCATGAAATTATTGCTCTTGTGTTTAATGGTGTCAAGTGTCAACACCTCTAACTGTGGTGGATTAGAATAGTTTGTCATCTTTAAGGAAATTATAATGCATTAGGTTTTCATAGTGAATATCTTCCGCTGAGTGGTACTATCCAATGCTTCATGATGTGTTTGGTAAGTACCTCTATTTTAAAGAAGCTAATTAAATTCAGACTATCATTTTTAGACATTTTTATTCTGTCCTTGATCAAAAGCATGCCTGTCTTTTTTCACCTTGAATAGTTTATATTGCAACAATGATGTCATACAAATTCATACAAATTCTCTTTACTGTTGACCCAGGAGAGAATAAAGCTGTATCAGTATTTAGCAGCTTTTCTGCTAATGTTAGTGTTAGCACCCTTTTAAATAAACTGACTTGTAAATGAAGCTATGGTGCAAATTCAGTAAAACTAGTGCTGCAAGGTGGGTGGGGGGCTTGACGACTGGCACTCTCAAGTAAGTGTGCTCAGGATTTCAGCCTTTTTCATAAGTGAATAGGAGTCAAAAGTGAAGGGAACCAAATTTGTACTGGACAAGACATTATTCAGGATAATTAAATCCCAAGCAGAATGGCAAGAATTCTTTTTAAGGATCATTCCAAATTCAATGCCTAAACATTAGAATGCTATCATTCTATAGATGTTCAGATGGTTTTCATTTGGGCTGAAACCCTAATTCTATAAAACCTGTTGACTCCAAGTGATGTGTGGTGCATGAAAAAAAAACTTTCATATATACACTAATAGTCCAATGCTAAGAACAACTTTCTGCGAGTAAGCCCCTCTGAATAGACCCACAGAATAGGACTGCTTTGTTAGTTGGTTTTAACTATTAAGGAAAGAAATGTTTCTCTGAATTGCACTGGGTTGTCAAAAAGCCAAATATTCCGCATATGCTAGAATGGAGCTGAAAACATACAATGTGAATCAGGGCCCTGTTTGTTCCCATAACAAGCCTGAAATATTATAGGTGCTTTTAGAAGTTTTTAAAAAATTGTGATGCTGCTGAAGAACAGTTTAAACAAGTAATTGCATAGTTCAAAAATGTTGTACATAATTGGTCCAGTATTTGTTTAGTCGTTCAATAGATGGTTTTTATTTGAGCTGAAAACCTGATTCTAAGGGGGGAAATCCCTATTATGTCCAAAACTACCATCAGTTATGCACAGACACATCTCATTTACTTCAATGGGTCTTTTACATGAACTACTATTTGCAGAACTGCAGCCTAAGATTTGGCTCATTAATCCTGTTAGGCAAAAAAAACAAAACAAAAAATAAACCAAACCACCCCAAACTTCAAGATATAAGAAGTATCTAGAGCTTTACAAAAATCATTATTTTTAATTCCAGCACTCAGAGGGTTTTATGCTACTTTCAACAAACTATCACAATATTCACAAATAATGGATAAGGTTTAAAAAATTAATTCAGCAAACAATCTTTTTTTGCCATCAAGTCACATCTGACTTATGGAAACCCCTGGTCAAGGAAACAGATGTTCAGAAGTGGTTTGCCATTGCCTGCTTCCATGTCACTATTCTGGTATTCCTTGGAGGTCTCTTATTCAAATACTGGCCTGGTTGACCCTGCTTAGCTTCTGAGATATGACAAGATCAGGCTAGCATGGGCTTTCCAGGTTAGGGCAGCAAACAATCTACAGCCTATCTAATTGTTCGCCATAGATTACATGTAGTCAAGACTAATATGATGAAATCAGGGTAATTTTAACACTTCAGGAATCCTCCCCATTCGAGGAAATTTCAAGCACTTGTTCATTTGAGTTGTTGATTTGGTACACAGGATGTTTTTCCATATTGAAATTCTTGCTTGCAGTTCATGATTCTAACAAAGTTTTTCCCATTGCTTATGTGGGGGGTGGGGGTTACATTTTTTTTTACATTAGTTTAGGAATGAATCATAATGGAATGGCTAACCCTAGCTCATGAAAAATCCCCAGCCACCTACATTCCCAGTGTATAAAGCAATGACCACTGAATAAACTATGTGACCACTAACATTTGACAAAGACATAAGTAATCACTGGGGGGGGGGGGGCACCAGGCTGCCACCACCACCCTTCCTCTCCCCTGTGCATTTCCTCTTGAATGTCTAGTCAGTGTTTGACAAAATATCCGTGTATTCATGATTTCCTAACACATCCAATTTCTCTCCTGCTGCTTGCAAGAACAGGGTATTAGGTTTGGCCCATTATCTTCCTAAAACCATCCTATTCTGAGGTAGCCATTGTGACAAGCAGAGCATGCAGCCTCACGTGTTGCACATTGCACATTTTGTTCACAGAACAAAGAGATAAGGTAAGGAGAAGGATCAGCATGTACCATCACATCGAAAACACTCCAAGAATGTGATGAAAACTTTGCTTTTGATTTATGCTTGGGTAGAGGTGTTGGCAGGGAAGGTTAATTATTCCGTTAGGAGTATGCACATTAATCTTTTTTTTTTTCATATAACCAAGGATTATTAATATTAAAGGAAATGCATTTTGTGTTTACTGGTCAAAGGAGCTCCTGCATGATATGAGTCCTGAATACCAGCATTGTCACCCTACTGGAAGAGCCAATCAGCTGCAGTTTCTATTGCTTGTTGCAGATTGCAGACGGAGTGAGTAAACACACCTCCTCATCTGACAATACAAACGATGCCTGTGCAAGTTTATTAGCCACTCTTGCTTCATCTTAAATATAGGTAACATGAAACGCTGAACACAATGATGTCATATACATTTTGTAGTCATTGTCAAGGTGATGCATGGGGTGGGGTGGAGAATGAAGGTTGTCTGCAGCTGTAGGTCCTCTAGAAGAGCTCCCTCAGCCCCACCTACCTCACAGGGTGTCTGTTGTGGGGAGGGGAAGGGAAGGTGATTGTAAGCCAGTTTGAGTCTCCCTTAAGTTTTAGAGAAAGTCGGCATATAAAAACCAACTCTTTTTCTTCAGTCAAATCATATCTCAGCTGGTGAACTGGGCTCTAGCTCACAAAAGCTTTCTGCCACAGTAAATGTGCCCGTGTTTAGGGTGCCACAGGACATTTGGTTGCTAGATGCAGACATCTCACTACTGAATCTTGGATAAATGTTGTACAACATCAGTTTTTTTAAAAAATTATTCCCTTAAACTCATCCCAAGATTGATGGCATAGTTTTTACTCAGAGCTGCCACTCTCACTTAGTTGCCATGAACAAGAAGTTACTAAGGCTGGCATAGCAAGTGTGGAGGAGGCATCTGCAGGGGAGAAGGAGGGCCACAGTTTCCCATATGAACCTGCCCGGACACCCAGACCTCCTTTTTTTTTGTTCCCTCACCCTCTACATTGGAAGGTCCAAGACAGGGCGTTTTCTACAGTGTCACGAAGGATGTGGACCTCCATATCTTGCCACTACCTTATTGGCAGGTTAACAATATACTTTTCTGGAAGGCATATGGTTCATGAATATCAGTAACTGGTGTTTTCTTGTAGTTCTGCCAGATGTATCTTCATTTTGTCTTATGAATTGCTGTTTCCCATTTTCTTACGTTTCCCGTTTTCCCGTTTTCATGCATATCGGGTTATCAGATGGAAAGCTGAGATAATAAACGTTTTAAATAAAGAAGGAAAATAAAAGATAACAAAGAACAGAAAGATCATGATAGGTAGCCATGTTAGTCTGTCAATTGTAGTAGAATAGAGCAAGAGTTCAGTAGCACCTTAAAGACTAACAAAATTTCTGGCAGGGCATGAGCTTTTGTGAGCCACAGCTCACAACTTCAGATGCCAAAAAATTTGTTAGTTCTACTGCAAAGTACAGAAAAACTGACAGAATAATTTAATGTAAACAAGCACCCAAATATGGTTTACTGGAAAGTTAGAGCATGGCGTCTACTTTGCACTTTTGTACAGGACATATGACACGTAGCTCTCATTTTTGCCAAAGTATTTCCACTCATATCTTTCTTGCACTCATATGCACCCATTAAGCAATGAATCTGCAGTATTGGTACTATTTGTACACACATAAAGAGACGATTTTTAAAAGGAAGTTGATTGCTGATGTTGCTTTTTGGAATTGAAGTGCTTGTTGCCTTAGCACAGAAATGAAAGAGCGGGGGGAGAATCCAGAACAAGACTATATATTTCGTTAGATGGCTCTGACATGAATCTCATTCTTTTTGTTAGCAGATGAACAAATAAAATGCCCATGTCTCAAAATGTATAAGCGCTATGGGTGCTAGTCCTAACAATTGTGTCAGAATCTAATAGGCTATTAGGTAGCATCTGGCTTGAACCGCAAGACTGCAGTATTAACAAGGCAATATCCCTGCTCATTCTGGCACTACACAGCCAGAAGCAGGACTGTGATTATAAACACACTCCAGCCTGCAGTGGTTCTGCTCAGTGACATTTTAGTCCACCATCTGCATTATAACTAAGAAGGCAAAACTTGATGTTACAGGAAAATACAGCCTTCCTAATGCCAAATTTTCCTGTAATGCTAATACTGAGTTCAGAGCGGAGACTTGCAAATGAAAATCTGGTAGGTGGGAGGGTGTGTCTTTTCATTGCCCAGCGGTTCTCTCCTGTTATTGTTTCCCTTCCCCTATTTTTTACCTCCATGCTATTGGTGTCCTTTGTCAAGATAATCAGCATATAGGCTTGCAATTTGCACACTGCAGAGTACACAGATTGGTCTGGGGTCCCTGCTCTTCTCTACATGCACTATGATCCTGTCCTTAATCAGGCACTGGACACATGGGAATTAAAGACAACCCGCAGCTCACATCTGCATGATATGCATCAAGGGTTGGGGCCTAACATGTGTACACCGAAATGTCTGAATAAACTGCTGACATCAAGTTAGCTTCCCAAAATCTGATAATGGACCTCCTGGCAAAAGGTGCACTGTAATTATGTTTTTCTCAGGTATAGCTAGGGTTGCCAACCTCCAAGTGGTTGCTGGAGATCTCCTGCTATTACAACTGATTTCCAGGCAATCGAGATCAGTTCACCTGGCGAAAATGGCCGCTTTGGCAATTGAACTCTATGGCATTGAAGTCCCTCCCCACTCCAAACCTTGCCCTCCTCAGGCTCCACCCCCAAAATCTCCAGGTGTTTCCCAACCTGGAGCTGGCAACCCTAGGTATAGCACAATTATAATACTGTGAAAGAATCTTTGTATCCGTTTCCCCTTTATTATCATTGATATATAATATCTTCAGTTTTGACTAACATAGAGTGAAAATAAAGTATCAGTACTTAGTTCTGCATGGATACTTTGGAAAGGACACAAGAGCATTTCTGATCCCTTTTATTGTTTACCCCAGTAGATATTCAGGAAAGATGAGCTTCATTATCAAGAAAGCTGATTTTTTTTATTCCAAAATTGTCATATTAATATTTTTGCAAAGATTTCCACATATTAGAACCATCTCCATCATTAACTAATGGTCCCACCTCACAAGGGATCACAATCCCAGCTAACTTATCTTCAACATTCTTATGGGATGAAAACATCTTACAGGCTAACCAGTTTTATGCGCCTGTCTCTCCAGGTAGCATCAGCTCATTTTTATTACTTGTATTCATGACACCAATATAGCAATTTCAAATGTTCCACAGCTATATAATTATGTGTTGTCCATTCACTGATAAATCATATCTCAAAATATACCTCTTTTTCATCCTTGGCTGAGGGTTATGCTGAATTTAGTTTCCCAATTAACATCTTTCTCATATCTATTAATATAGACCAGACTTCTCTACTAGTTACCTCAAGACCATACCGACCCAAGGCTATTTTTATTCTTTGTAGAGCATCTCTAGATACTTGTTGAAACAGGGTGTTCCATGATTGTGGCCTGCTAAAGTACTTTCAATGGTGTCACCAGCCACTGGCAGCTTTTGTTCCACAATACTTTTAGCTAAATCTATGACACCCGTCTGGGCACAGATACACGAAGTTAGTTCAGCTGAGGGAAAAACAGCATTTGCAGGTCAGGGAAGCAGCAAATGTTAGTACAACTAGGGTTGCCAGCCTCCAGGTACGCATGAAATAAACACCTCTGTACTGCTACCGTAGGTTTGGAAATTAGTACAGGAAAACACAGATATTAACAATGCATTACCTTGTTATCTTGTTGTGCAGCATTCTAGTACAATTTGTTATGCATTGTTAACATCAGCGTTTTCCTGTACTAATTTCCAAACCTCCAGGTACTAGCTGGAGATCTCCCGTTATTACAACTGATCTCCAGCCAATACAGATCAGTTCGCCTGGGGGAAATGGCCGCTTTGGCAATTGGACTCTATGGCATTGAAGTAATTATTTGTGAATGTCTATAGGTAAATACACCAGGATCCCCGCCTTTCCATCTAGTTTGGCAATTACTTTAATAAAATGAAAACTGTTAATGGGGTGGATAACTTTAATATAGGATGTAGCATGGGTTGGAAGGGCTAAACCCCCCAATCATCATGCCCGTGGCTGCTTTTAACAGCTATTAAAGATGTTGAGAGAGCTCACATCCTCCTCGTTGATCCCTTACATCACATATGATTTAGCCCTTCATCCTATCCACCACCAACTCAGGATGCAGTGTTGTCTGCCAGTATGCCAGAATATGCATACATGGCATTTGCTTTCCACTCTACCAGTCCGCAGCACTGCCTGCACATCAGCATGTGCATGCTAAATGTGGGCCTAGCAGACACCCCACATAGCAAACTGGGGCCTCTTTGCTTATATCAAATCTAACTCCTCCTCAAACCAGTAAAACAGCAATATGAGAGTTATATAAATGATACTTTGGAAAGACAGGCCTAACAGCACAATCCCACTTGGTGGTAAGTGTAAAAGATCCCCTGCCGCTTCCTTCCTGCTGCCTTTACCCAAGAGACAGTGGAGAATCTGCATGCATGGGAGAGGGTTTTGGCTTTTCCCCAGCTCTCCCCTCTTCTCTGCTTTCTTTGGTAATCACCACTACTCAAGCTCTGCCATTTCTTTTTCTATCTGTGGCTTAAGGCACAGATAGGGGGTACTTGCATGTTTGTCTGTGGCCCAGGCAAGTGTTTATGGTCTATGTGTGGATGAGAAGTCAGGTGCCCTGGGTGAAATTTCTCTAAGTGTTACATATTTGCCATCAACTCCTTGCTCTCTTTCTCCTCCTCTTGATCTCTATCTAAGCAACTGCCAGATCTGAACATTTCTGTATATTAGAATCATAGAGTTGGAAGGGACCACCAGGGTCATCTAGTCCAACCCCCTGCACAATGCAGGAAATGCACAACTACCTCCTCCCCAAACCTCCATGTCCAGAAGATGGCCAAGATGCCCTCCCTCTCATCATCTGCCTAAGGTCATAGAATCAGCATTGCTGACAGATGGCCATCTAACCTCTTCTTAAAAACCTCCAGGGAAGGAGAGCTCACCACCTCCCAAGGAAGCCTGTTCCACTGAGAAAACGCTCTGTTAGAAAATTCTTCCTAATGTCTAGATGGAAACTCTCCTGATTCAATTTCAACACATTGGTTCTGGTCTGACCTTCTGGGGCAACAGAAGACAACTCAGCACCATCCTCTATATAACAGCCCTTCAAGTACTTGAAGATGGTTATCATATCACCCCACAGTCTTCTCCTCTCCAGGTTAAACATATCCAGCTCCTTCGGCCTTTCCTCATAGGACTTGGTCTCCAGACCCCTCACCATCTTTGTTGCCCTCCTCTGGACACGTTCCAGCTTATCCACATCCTTCTTAAATTGTGGCACCCAAAACTGGAACACAATACTCTAGGGGAGGTCTAACCAGAGCAGAGTAAAGCAATACCATCACGTGATCTGGACACTATACCTCTGTGGATATAGCCCAAGATCCCATTTGCCTTTTTAGCTGCCACATCCCACTGCTGACTTATGTTCAGTGTTTGGTCTACTAAGACCCTAAGGTCCTTTTTGCACAAACTACTGCCAAGACAAGTCTCCCCCATCCTATAATTATGCATTTGATTTTTCCTACCTAAATGCAGAACTTTACATTTATTTCTGTTGAAATGCATTTTGTTAGTTTTAGCCCAGTTATCCAGCCTGTCAAGATCATCCTGTATCCTGGCTCTGTCTTTTACTTTTTTCCCAATGTAGTACATTTTTCCCAATGTAGTAGTGTCTGCAAATTTAATAAGAATCCCCTCTATTCCTTCATCCAAGTAATTTATAAAGATGTTGAACAACACAGGGCCCAGGACAGATCCCTGAGGCACTCCACTAGTCACTCCTTTCCAAGTGGATGAGGAACCATTAACAAGCACTCTTTGGGTACGATTGGTCAACCAGTTACAGATTCACAGTAATAGGACAACAATGAATAATTTTTAATTGTCATATGTTGAAATAATTATATTAATAGTTTGGGTTTTGATTAGTTAATGTCTGAATATACTTGCCTAATAATAATACTGACAACCTTATAAGGCTGTTATGAGGATTTCTAAGATGATGCAATGCCTTAAACTCTCTGGAACACTATCATAATCATGTTCTCTGTCTCTGAAAAAATGCAACTCTTACCACACTTCCCTTTCATCTGAACAACTACCTTTCAGGCTAGTTGCTGTCTAGACTTTTTGCCCCTGCAGCTAGACACTTGGGTTTCTTCATGATTGAATACAGCGACATGAACCAACCATCTACATACTTGATTTCTTTCTTCCACTTGCTCCAACTTCAGTCTACCCAGGATATTTTCCATCTTGGCCCACTCGCTTTTTCGAACAGAAATACACAGCGGCACATCTAAAGTTCAATGAAAGTAATCAGGCCCTGGAGTTTTGTCTGTTTAGCCCTCATTTTGGAGGGATTAATATATCCTCCTGCTTAGAGATGGAACCACTTATGGGGTTGGCAGCCTTCCCAGAATGAGAAGGCAGGTAAATTGTTCAAAGTTGATCTCATTGTTCAAAAACAGATATACAATAAATGAACCACATTCGAGGAGGCTGAAATTCATAATGGCATTAGCACTACCCTTAGCCAAGGAAAGGCTATTATTGTAAATTACATACTTGCTTTTCTGACCTTATTTTATTTGCTAGCTGGCGAGCCAGCACTTTCTCACTGCCCTAGAAATCAACTCAGGGTGCTGTTTTTATATGTTGGTGGGTATTTTATGAGTTTGTGTGTGATGTAGCCTAGCCACCCATACCATGGAAAACAGCCCATTGTTGCCAGTGCTGCTCCATCTATTTCACAAACTGTTATTATTTAAATTTCATAGTGTCCTTTGTTGGGAATAAATACAACCAGGATTATTTTCTTTGGGCAAGTTCCAATGAGACACACAAAACTTTCTGAAGGAATTCATTTCCATGATTCATGACCTATTTCTTACAGCTCATAGAAGAATTCTCATCTTGCCAGACCTCAAACAGTTGGAAAGAGCCCTGTGGGAGTTTTGTATGTATTGCAAGTGAACAATAAGTAGGCTTTACAAAGGGGCTTAAAACTTTTGAGGATCAAATAGTTGCAACACAGACACTGTCGGGAATGTCAGGGAAAAAGATGTTGTGGGGTATATAAAGAGTGCTGGTGACCATCTAATTGGTACCATGGGACCATACAAAAAGTGCAAGATGAAGGATGTTCCTTACCAGTTCACTCAATTTCTGAAAGTGGGGTGACACAGTTTATCCTAGTCTAGGAACCTGCTCAATCTTTAATCTCATCTTCAGATGTATCTTCTTTGGGTTTCCCTGACTGCAGAAGTTAGGCAGGTGGCTATCAGAGAAAAGGCCTTTTATAGTGAAGCCCCTTGTTATAGGACACCCTCCCCAGAACAGCTTTTCTGGTGCCTTCCACAATGAGTTTTAAAATGATTTTATTTCCACAAGCTTTTCAATGAATTGAAGTTATCACTCTTGTCGCTACCTATTGCTTTATTGGAGTTGGATCCAATGACTCCATTCCTCTTTCTTGGTGAAAAATATCTCACTTGATAGGGGGATAGGGTTGGCAGGTCCCTCTTCGCCACCAGCGAGAGATTTTTGGGGTGGGGCCTGAGGAGGGCGGGGTTTGGAGAGGGGAGGGACTTCAATGCCATAGAGTCCAATTGCCAAAGCAACCATTTTCTCCAGGTAAACTGATCTCTATCGGCTGGAGATCAGTTGTAACAGCAGATCTCCAGCTAGAACCAGGAGGTTGGCAACCCTATGGGGGGGTCATTGGATCTAATCTTGATCAGAGAAACAGCTTTCTTATGTAGTCAACATACCTTTCAGTACTTTCATTAAAACAAAATCCAGTCTTAATCTTTGTTGGCAGTTTTATTGATTTTGTTGTGATCTATTGTTCTATTATGATTTTATAGCCTCTTATTTATTAAACATAGGTTGTTTTTGAAGGTGGGATATAAGTGATTTAATAAAATATTGCTCATATTCTTATGTACAGTAAAAACTTTGTTACCTAAAGGCAATCTAGGTTGCTGGTTAACCAAATATACCAGTTAACAAAGCTTTTACTGGCACCTGGCTGAAAGAGTTAGGCAGCATTCTGGTTAATGGAACACCAGTTAATGATGACTTTACAGTATTTGAGTAACAAAGAAATTATAATTATTTTGGTATATTTAATACATTATCCTCCCTTGTCACCCTATTTTGAATCCCCAAGGCATATAATAACTTTCCTAAGTTATACAGACCCAGTTCACTATTTTTAGTACACAGAAGCAGTTTATTTATATTTCTGTACAAAAAATTAGCTATTATCTAGTTTACATTAATTGCATGTTTGGGGCAGGAAAAATCATAATAAAAGAAAACTGCACAACGAATGTTCAGCATGGGAAAGGCAATCCCAAAGCGCATGTTATGTGAAGGACCAAGGACCTGGTATCGTTTAGGTTGGTAGAAAAGCAGCTGGTAAGATAAGCCAGCAAGGTATGTTGGTTAAGAGCGATGGTTTGGAGCGGTGGACTCTGATCTGGAGAACCAGGTTTGATTCCCCATTCCTCCATATGAGCGGTGGAGGCTAATCTGGTGAACTATATTTGTTTCCCCACTCCTACACACGAAGCCAGCTGGGTGACCTTGGGCTAGTCACAGCTCTGTTAGAGCTTTCTCAGCTCCACCTACCTTACAGGGTGTCTGTTGTGGGGAGGGGGAGGGAAGGTGATTGTAAGCCAGTTTGAGTCTCCCTTAAGTGGTAGAGAAAGTTGGCATATAAAAACCAACTCTTCTTCTTCTTCTTTAATAATGATGAGAATACGATTCCAATTTTAGCATGGCCCAGATAAAGGATTTTGCTTACCAGCTAATATTTTGCCTTGTTCTATCTTAGTGCTAGTCAAAGGGCAATTGTAAATGTCATAGCTTCATTTTTGATCACTCTGATGCTCATCTGCTAAAATGTCATTGACTTGGAAATATTTGTTCCTGGTTTAATTGTTTGTTTCAAGGGGTTGGCAACTTTAGCTTTGGATCATATGATAATATATAACAGGAACATTTTTTCAAAAAGATTGGAGTACATGTATCAAGATCACAGGTAACCTTTGCGGTGTGAGACAATCACTATTTCACCCATACTTTTTGTTTAGGAAAGGCACTATAGAAATTGGTATCTGCCAATTTACAAAAAAGCATAATAAAAGCAGTTTCCATAGTAATAATAAAATAGTAATAGTTCAAATAGGAAGAACAAAAGTAAAACAGTAAAACTAGCAATACTATTTCCAACAATCACACACAAAAAAAAACCTAAATTACCAATTTCTCATGAAGGTGGCAAAAATTTTTAATTAAAAGCGAATTAAAACTTTTTTTGTAAGAAATTTCAAGACATTCATTTTCCTAAAGAGAATTTCAATGGGTTGTCACTGCCACTTAAAACCTCTTCTTGCCCTGCTATTCTTAGACAACCCCCCTGCCCCCTATAGACAGCTGGTGTTATATATCAGTCTTTGTTATGACCATAAATGCTTGTTGGTTGGATCTTTATTGGTTGATACGGTCATATGGGAAGAGGAAATCCTAGAGGTATTAAAAGGAAAGGCTTTTGAAAATTCAGTATTCTAACATGCAGGTTCCATTCTCCAAGACAGTTTATTTGAATTAAGCAGTCAGGCTGTAAGAATGTGCCTTTTCCCCCTTTCAGCCTTTGTAGATATTTGGGAGTTTATTCCACCTATGTTCTTTATTAATTTTCTTATTTCATTCTTTTTTGTTAAAAAATGTAGGTAATCATTTAAAAAAAAAACAATAAGGATTGAGAATTTTATCGAAACATTATTTTGTCATGGGCACTCTAAAAGTATGAAAGGACAGAGCAAGCAAGATCTATGTGACTATATTGACTATTTTAGTGACCTGGTTTCTAACTAGGGTTGCCAACCTCCAGGTTGTGCCAACAATTGGAATATATTTTTGTTTGTTTTTTGAATTTTGAGTCTTACTTGGTGTATGCTTGCAATATACTTATCTTGGGCAGTTAGATTTTATTATTCAATTTTCCACAGCTTATGGTATTTTGAATTGAGAGCCTTGTGCTGCTGTTTCCTCTAGCTATTTCTATTTCAGCATAGGTGTTTGTTTTGACAGCACAACCTCCAGGTACTAGCTGGATATCTCATAAGAACATCTCTGCTATTACAACTGATGTCCAGCTGATAGGAATCCGTTCACCTGGAGAAAATGGCCACTTTGGCAATTGGACTCTATGGCATTGAAGTCCTCTTCTCCCCAAACCCCACCTTCCTCAGGCTCCACCCCCAAAAATCTCCAGGTATTTTCCAACCAGGAGCTGGCAACCCTATTTCTAACTGCATAATTAATTACTAAAATAACTAAATCCCATGGTTATATCACAGTCATTGTGAGACCCTGGTAATCTGACTAACAGTGAATGACTGATATTGCCAGTCATTGGCCAGATTAAAAGTTGACAATGCTAAAGGTAGGTCAGTGATTAGGGGGGAGGGATTTCAGTTCAATTTTTTTCAGGACTTATGAATGATAAATGTACCAAATCTCATTTCTGGGGTGAAATGCAATAAAATAGGAAATGCTGTGTGCCGAGGTTCAATCTGGTAGCCTGGCAACAATTGAAACAACCCAGCTTTTACAAACTATATTGGTTTATCCATGTAGGAGGCAGAGATATCTTGCTGAGCCGAAACTGCTCTGAAAAAGGATCGTACTTTATCTGCAGTCAATGCTCTATATAAAATAGGAACCAAACAATTAAAATCATACTTGCCAACAGTCACTTCTCAACACCTGCTTTGTATGTAATTTTAAAGGGTGCAAAATGTACCATTCAGCAGTTGCGAGATGTGTTGACCAGGAAGCATACTTCAGAACCCCTGCAAAATACTAAACCATTTCTTTTCTCCTTTTTCTTGTAACAAGGAATTTCAGTAGACATAGCACTGGGAGGGGGGAAGGCTTATGTTGCCTAAGCAAAATGTACGCTTCAAAACGATTGGATTTGAAACCATTTACAAGTCCATTTAAATTCAATATCACACAATGACAGACTGCCAAAATGAACCATGGTGTGATAAATAGCTGCAGTAATAGAGTCAACTGCATGTTATTTTCCCCCTTCTCCAGCTTCATTTCTCATTTCACAAATACCTGGACGACTGCAGATTACCTGAAGTGGGCATTGCACTCAATTTTTAAAAAACATTTAAAATAATTGGTGTGCAAAGTGTTGGATTCAACGTGACCCTAATTCTACTTTACAGAGCACCATTACATTCTTACCTGTTGTAAGATTACCTGTGCCACTGTCCTTAATTCTGATTTTAACATTGTGACTATCATCTGCACGCTTTTGCTGTACCTGAGCTAACAATAAAACCTCTGAAAGCTGAAATGTGCTAAAAGCAACACTGCTTATAGAGCACCAATCTATACAGCTATAAATCCTTACTTGGTTTCCATACCATGGAAATCACTGCTACCAATCACTTCTACCAATATCAAAGAATGCAAGGTGTTGTCCACACAATTGCATTTAGAGTTGTCTTCAACCTTTGTCAGGTCCCTCTTTGCCATTGGCGGGAAATTTTGGGGCAGAGCCTGAGGAGGGCGGGGTTTGGGGAGGGGAGGGACTTCGATACCACAGAATCCAGTTGCCAAAGCGGCCATTTTCTCCAGGTGAACTGATCTCTATTGGCAGGAGATCAGTTGTAATAGCAGGAGATCTCCAGCTACTACCTGGAGGTTGACAGCCCTACCTCTGGAGCTGTTGTAAAGAAACCCATTTTATATCTTTATAAAGATATAAATGAAATGAATCTTTTAGGCAGTTACTCTTCACTGTCCAAGTTCCACTAAGGAAGGCCCTGTGCCAAATATTGGAGATCGTGATCGTGGCTGGGATTAAATTCAGGCTGAGGGCCTACCAACTTCATAGAATATTTATCCAGTGTTCAGAAGAGTCATCCTGCTGCTGAACCACAGAAGCTGCAGGAGAGATTTATTCGGACTTGGTATGCTAGTCTTTATGGCTTTTGATCTCAGCATCCTTTAGTGCCATTAGCTGTAAAATCCATTTTTCATGTTTTTTTACCGCTCTGTTTGTTTCTATTAAAATCCCTTTCTGTTCCAGAACACAAATATATTTCCCACAGTTTGGAGCTTCTCTTTATTTATTATTATTAGACTCCGGAGCTTCCTGCATGGCTTTATTTAATTGTTCTTTTGTGTGTGTACAATATATATCTTATCTATATTAGCCTGTGTGTCAGATGTATTAATTGAAACTATGGTTTCTATGAAACGATCTCGTTTTGCCTACATTTTTGGTATAGTCAGCCCATAGTGGAAGATCCCATAGGGAATGCTTCATAATTATTCAAGTCAACGATTCTAGGATCCTCCTAGATCAAACTCTCCTCTTGAACCTTGGTGCTATGATTGGGCAAGAACACTATAGCGGCATAGTAAGAAATGTTAGAATGACTTTCAAAGTAAGCCCTAGTAATAATCTTGACATAGTGGGCACACTGTAGCAACAGAAGCAGATGTTAACACTTTGCTCATGTAACTTTCTATCATTAAAAAAGTCTCTAGAAAGTAGGGCAGTTTTGCAGAGTATTAAAATCAGACTGATTATCATAACTTCATATATATGGAAAACAAAACGAAACCAATGTCTTCACAAAGTGTGAATAAATTATTAGTGTTAATTTTTAAACATTAAACAACTTATGTAATATGTCAAAGAGATAATGTGGAATGTTTGACTAAGACTGTGGAGATACTGGTCCAAATTTCCACTGACCCACGAAGCTTAGTGGGTGCCCTTGGGCCAGTCATTTCATTCAACTCTACCTCACAGAGTTGTTGCAAGGATAAAATGGGGGCAAGGATATACACATCCCTGATCTCCTTGAGGAAGGATAAAATTAGGTAGAAATACCATGGGTTGAATCCAACAAGTTTTTCCGCTGCTGAAAAAGGGAGTCAGTGGTCCCCTTTGACCTCCACAAATGTTATGAAAAGGATTATAGGATCTGCATTGACAAAAACCTGTGGGATGCAAATTGCAGTAAGGGAGAGAATTGGATGAGACTGCATGGGAGGGAAATGGGTGGATTCAACCCCATAGCAGAAACTATGTCATATAGAAGTGAGAAATTATGACGTTTTTAAAGAGTTTTTAAAGAGCTGACAAATTACAAATTAACAAAGCCCAGGAGTCATTCTCCCAGGTTCTTAAATGTACAATTACTGTTCTCTTAAAACATGTAATTAATCATTAAAATCATCGTCCTTAGAAGAATATTGACAGGTAGTCAATGCGCCAACATTTTTTTAAAAAGAGAACAAGTGGACAGACTTGTCAGCATGATTAAAGCTGGAATTGTTAAACACAGAGAAGAACAAGACATGCTGAGACAAATCAACTCCGCTTTTGATAAGGGAACTTGCTACCTATGAGAACATCAACAAGCATGCAGATTGTGAAAATATGGTACTACACTTGTTATTTCAAAATCTTTTGAGAAAGTCTCAGCAAAGGCTCCTAAGTAAATGGGGCAAACAAAAATGGGAATGATGCTGCTGGGTAACTTCCCAACTGCACAGAAAAGTAGCTGTACATTTTTTTTAAAGTAAAAAAGAAACCTCTCGAATGCCCTTATGACTGAATATGAGCCATGGTCCATACAATATTGAGGGGTTTTGTGCACCAGTCAAAGTGGGAAGAGCAGAGAGTCTCAAGTCCTGCTTGAGCTTTTAATATCCTGGAGGGGTTATAAAGGGTTTCTCAAAGCAAATTCCCAGCCTGCACTTCCAAACTCAGATACTATAAACTTCTAAGCTCTCCAACCACTTCAACGCTACATTGACCCAGGTGGGCAAGTGGTAGGATAGAAGGGGAAGTGTTTCCTCTCTTTCTATGTAATCGCTGCACACAAGGTTCCCAGAAACCAGATGATAAATTGATTTATCCACCAACATAATATTAACATCATCGTTTAGACCAAAAATCCACGGCTTCCAAAATGACTACGTACGCTACTGGCTGATATAGAATAACAGGAAGTACAGCGACATTGACACAATTTACAGTGTTCTGGAATGTGGTGGTGAAATTAGGACTGGAGGGTGTGCACCAATTTCCACTCACTCCTGTCTTATATAGCAAAGAGAGGACGAGATACAAAAATATTCTGGAAAGCTTTGTACTACCAAGGCTCACTTAGCCCTAAGCCTCAGCAGCCAAGCCAATTGTGCTCCAGCACTAAACTTCTGCCATTCAGGACCAGGTGAGCAGAAAGCTATTCATACAGCACCAGAGCTGAACAGGTATTGTGTAGTGTAGGGTGGGGTGAATTGTTCTTTTCCCCACAATTCCCTGCAGATCCCTAACTTGTTAATCATGGTGGTAGCCAATGAAGAACACCTAAACAAACCATGAAGAGCTCCAAAGCAAACTTTCCAAACTGGGTTGGTGTGGTCAGTCTGTGTAGTATCCGAGTGTTGTGGAGAAATTCCCCCCTTTCCTCCAGCTTTCAATTTAGGTGTGTGCTTGCCCAGCTTGATACCTAATCCCCATGCTACAAATGCATTCACTGTGCTTTTCAAGGAAGCTGAAAACACCTTTCTTGTTCTAAGTTGTGAAGCCCAAAAAATCTGAAAGTTGATTATTACTCTGCAGTTTGAAGTTTTGACTCTGAATCATAAAATGCGCTCAAAGTTTCCACATTCAAATTCATTTAAGTCAGAGCTAGAACTGTTTTCAGTAAAGCCTAACATGGCTAATCTTATAAAAATGAACTTTATTTTAAAGGACAAAGGCAGCTTTTCTCCTCAAAGAATAGAGACGTGGGGTTACAAAGCTTAAAGCAATGACATAGATATATGGAGCATAGTGGTTGCTGAAGTGAATTTTGTGAAATGGTATACTGCTGAGAGGAAGACAGACAATCAGGCACATTTTCTTTTAGCCCATTTGTGCACAACAACAATAAAATATGAAAACAGGGCCTGTATCCAACCACTTTCATACAATTTCTTTTTTCGAGAAGCTAGATAGATGAATGAAAGGAAGGGGGAAAGGATGTAGAGGTTATACTAAAAAAAAATGGAACAAAGAATTAAGAATATGCTGTTGAATACAGAGCATTGGAGACCTCATTATATACTACAAACATAGCTTCTTTTATTGATCTCCTTGGAATACTGAGTGTGTAAGTGAAAAGTAGCACGTCTAGAGCTTACTTTACACAAAACAGTTATCCCCAGAGAGCAACCTCAATTTTGGATTTGTTCATGAGGCTAATGAGAGGTTCAAGTGAGTCTGTCGGCAATTATTGGAAAGATTAAAACCTTATGTCTCACTGGTTCTTTCTAAAGATGAGGTACAGCAATCTGTGAAAAGGTTTGATGCATCTAAAGTTCACGGAGGAGCACAATGACCTATGCCCCAAAAGAATGAGCAAGGACCTGTGGCTAAAACATTCTGAAATGTCTTATTTCCCTAGAGAATGTATGTTGTTATAGAGTTTGATCTGAATTATATGGACCTCTCTGTGCTCTTGGGTCATGACTGCAATACAACTAAAGCTTGAGTTCTTTTCTTTTTCATTTTTTCCATCACCAATATGTGTTGCATTTTAGGGTTGCCAGGTCCCTCTTAGCCACCGGCGGGAGATTTTTGGGGCGGAGCCTGAGGAGGGCGGGGTTTGGGGAGGGGAGGGGCTTCAATCCCATAGAGTTCAATTGCCAAAGTGGCCATTTTTCTCCAGGTGATCTGATCTCTATCGGCTTGAGATCAGTTGAATTAGCAGATCTCCTGCTACTACCTGGCAGTTGGCAACCCTATGCACTTTATAGTCCAAAAACAAAGGCCCCCAAGAAGTTTAAAATCTAAATTTTGAGAGGATAGAGATAGGGATAAACAAGGTAACAGTGTGTGTTTGTTTAAACTACACAGGAGGCTTAAGCCTACTTTTATTAAGGGAGGGACTTTAAAGGGTTGTTCCATAAGAATTCATGGAAAACAGGGGTTTTGAGTAAGGATTGGAAGGTAATTAGAAAGAAATGACATTTCATAGATACTTTTTGGAAGGCAGTTCCAGGCATAAAGGGTAGCTAGACAGAAAGGATATAGAGGCATTTTAGAGAGCAGGAGACCTTTGGATGGCTGAGCTCAAAGAGCAAGTGTCATAGGCAAGGATGGAGCGGTGGCTGGGAAGAAATGCCATGGAGGGCTCTGGAGGTAAGGGCAGGTAGATTGTGATGGATCCAGAAAAGGGCAGGAAACAATGTAAAGGCTTTAGGAGAGTATCACATGATTCAAACACCAACCCAGGAGAACGATTTTGGTAGCAGTTTTGGGCAGAATTAAAGGGGCAGAGGTGAACTGGCATTTTTGCTGAGAGAAGGGGAAAGGAAGCATTATTGTTCTCTATGTTGAAAAGGCAGAAGCAAGATGTCTTCACAGCAGCCTAAACTTGGGCAATAAAGACCAAAAGAAAGAAGAGTCATAGCCAAAAATTCATGCCTATTCCATGGGCTATTTTGTTATAATGTCCGTTGATAAAAAGGGTACAAGGAGAGGAAGGCTTAGGAGGAAAAATAAGAAGCCCGCCATTGTACCTACTGAATATGAGATGGCCCTGAGATATCCAAGCAGAAATATCAGACAATGAGGGACACGAGACTGCCTTAAGGAAGAAACTTCAGGAGTAGGAAGAGAAAGCTGGGTGTTATCAGCAAGTGGCTGGTAAAGAAATCCATGGGGTTTTATGCAAGTTGTGTGAGGGTTTTGCAAAGAGGAGTGAAAATACAACACAGTCAACACAGTATTTTTCTAGGAGGTTTTTTTTTTGTATTGAGGATAAAGTGTCTCAATAGATTGGGAGAAGGTCAAAGTCAACAAGTAATTTTCTGCCTCACTAGTTTTTAAAATTAAGAATAGCCAAGGAACACCACAGTATTCTTTGTCACTGAGAGAAATGTTGCAGAAGGTCCATGGGTCCGGTGACAAACAGTGGAGCAGCTGCTAGAAACCATGTGAAAAGAAATACTAAACTCAGATGGTATATATCCATTCATTTAGTGCATTTTTATCCTACCCTTTCTCCAAAGAATTCAGGGTGGCATACCTGGTTCTCCCCTCCTCCATTTTATCCTAATAACTGTGAGGTAGGTTAGAGTGAGAGAGAATGACAGGCCCAAGGTTACCCAGTAAACAGCAAATGGGGATTTGAACCTGGGTCTCCTTGATCCTAGGCCAACACTAACCACTGCACCACACTAGAGCTCTATATGGTCTTCTTCTCCCTTCCCCAAAGCACTGGGAACTTCTCAAGCCTCGGCAATTATCAGTATTCCTTGACAGGAAAATCACTGGTTGTATTGGGATGTCTTCATTCCAACTTGTTCGATATAGAATCATAGAATCATGGAGTTGGAAGGGACCACCAGGGTCATCTAGTCCAACCCCCTGCACAATGCAAGAAATTCACAACTACCTCCCCCCCACACCCCCAGTGACCAGAAGATGGCCAAGATACCCTCCCTCTCATCATCTGCCTAAGGTCACAGAATCAGCATTGGTGACAGATGGCCATCTAGCCTCTTCTTAAAAACCTCCAGGGAAGAAGAGCTCACCACCTCCCGAGGAAGCCTGTTCCACTGAGGAACTGCTCTAACTGTTAGAAAATTCTTCATAATGTCTAGACAGAAACTCTTTTGATTTAATTTCAACCCGTTGGTTCTGGTCCGACTCTCTGGGGCAACAGAAAAAAAGACTCATTTAGGAAGTGGAAGGAGGGCCTTATAACCAAAGAGTAATATAAACAAATTACTAGTGCTTGTAGGGAGAGTGTTAGGAAAGCTAAAGCTCAGTATGAGCTTAGGCTAGTAAGAGATATCATACATACACACACATATACATACATTTCCTAAGAAAGGCTATAGGCAGCTCACAAAAAGAATACCCAACAGCATCCATAACAAACAAACAAAAAACCCCTAAAAAGATGATAAATTGATCCATCCACAGCCATAACCTTAACATCATAGTTCAGACCAAATCTCTAAACATAATTATTGTGCACAATACAGGCAGATATAGAATGACAGGAAATACAACAGGCGCCAGACTTCATCTTTTGGGACTAGCATTCTAAATTTGCAGAAGTGTAACTTATTGAACACAGGGAGCCAAAGTGCTACTGTCAGTCTCTTGCTAGATACACACAGCCGGGAAAATCCGTTTTTAGAGACGTAACCAAAATAATGAGCGTTACTATAGATATTGTGAATATGGTAACCATAGCTGACAATTAAATCAGCATTAAAGGGTTTTTCTTGGGTTGAGTCATCCATTTAATCAACCTGAATTACAGCCACTCATCATAGATCGGCATCTGGGGTTGTGCCCTTCCATTCCACACATTCCCCTAGAGGAAGACTGCGTTTAGCTGATAAAACTCCAGAAATGCAACTCCATGTCGAAGGTCCCAGCCCTATTTTTTACCTGGCTAATTCAGTGACAATGTATGAAGAATTTCAGTTGAATAGCCACATCAGAAAGCAATAGCAAAAACAAGACAATAACTTTGCTCACCGTCACCACTGGGAGCCTGAGCTATGGGGCAACCAGAGCAGGCCCAGGACTGGGGAGGACTATGGTAGGAGTCAGCCACCATGAGACTGCCCTGGCTGCAGTTGCTGCCCTCTCTGCTGAATCTGCAGTAGAAACTTGAGAGGCGACAGCAAGGGACAGAGGCTGGAGAAGCCTCAGCAAGGCAGGTGGGTGGCCATATAGGCAGGCTGGGCTGGGCAGCCACGTTCTCTCACAGTTGGCCAGCATCAAGCACCAGGGACGGAGGGAGCAACAGTGGGTGCTGCAGCCACCCGCTCCCTCACCAGCACCAGCCTGCCCCACACTGGATACCTGAACATGCTGGGCAACTGCCTTTACCCTCGCATCACTGGCCAGCACTGCACACCAAGCACAAGGAAGGGATGGGGCGCTCGTGAGGATCCTACCATCACTTCTCCCCCCACTTCTCTTCGCATGATGGGCCAAAGGAACTAGTGAGGGGACCAGGTGAGCTGTGATGGGCTAGGAGGCTGCTCTCCCATCCCACCTTGGCCACCACAACCTTAAGTCATTTATTCTTTTCTCCAGCTGTCGCCACTCTGACACGGAGATATAGTTAAAATCAGCTCTCCCAACTCTCTATCACACAACACCCGGAAGAGGCAATCTGCCTTACTTTTTGCCACGGAGACGGGCAATTCGCCAAAAAATTATTCCTGCGCTCTGGCAAGCATACTAACTCTTCTTCCATTGGGTAAGTGGAGCTTCACATCTTAGCCAAAATTGATACCTTTAGGAAGTAATTTAACAAGATATATACAAAAAATGTTTACTATACAAAAATGTTTATTACAGAAACAAATATCGGCCAACATTAGTCAATTTGAAATACGAGCCGCTTTAGAAGTTCCGTCATACACATGAAGTCACCAAAACGTGTGATGACCGGCTACACGTCCTTTTGTTCTTTCTGTTCTGGACACTTCTGATCTTCATTTATTGGACCTTTTTTATTTTGCAGGCATTGCCTAGGAATTTACTTTTGAGGGGTCCTATCTTCTTTATTGCTTTATATATTTTTGTTCCCCTTGGGGGATATATGCTGGTTTATAAACGTGAATTTGGTTACTCTATAGACTGATTATGTAAGTCTGTCAGCATCATTACTTTCCTGTTATATATGTACCTACTATGACTGTGGAATTAACAGTTGTACAACAAACAGTGCATGGTTATACAGTTTGTGTCTATATAAAAACAACTCCTTATGTTTAAATTTTTTTCCTCTCATGTTTATTACTATATATTGGCTAATTCCAGCATTTAAATTGTGAGCTCACGTGCCATTTCTTCCAGTTTTCACTAAACTACGGCATAGGGTTTTTTTCTCCAACCAGTACCTGGAAGTTGGCAACCCTAGTTATATGCAATTCTAAAACAGTGTTCTATCAGAGTTGGGGAGGAGACATATCGAATCCTCCTCCTATACATGAGTCTAGGAGAGCTGCACTTGAAGGCCCTTTCTTCACATAATTGCCAGCATCTTCCTAAATTATACCAGTCATAGTAAACATAGTAATCCACTGACGATAATATTGCTGCACAGATAGTGTAATAACAGTGACAAACAACCACAATTTCTTCTGCCATTAGCCTTCCAGGTTCATTAAATCAAGTGTGAAAGGAGCTTAGCTTCCTAGGTGAATATTCATCGTGCTTGGTTATGGAGGGGGCGAAAAAAAATTGTACACAAAAACTGAAGCTATTTTTGCTGACAGGGAAATTTTAATGCCTAGATCAACCTGTGCACACTTGTGGATTGTTTGGGTTTGGCAGTCCAGTGAGATGGCAGTACAAACTTCAGCTGGAAGGAAGGAAGGTTTTCTCAATCACTTTCTCCCTTATATCATTTCCCTTCAGGAGATTCCTTCTCAGCATGCCTCCACAGATGTCTGTGTGGGGCTCCAAAAGCTGTGCTGACTCCATTCTCCCACTCAGCAAGACTCCTAGGTTTTGCAGCCATGGGAGCACACACTGATTGCCTGGGAAACAAGGCTGCTACTCCTCATGCTGCCGCGCTGCCATGGCAATGGCTCTATCATTTTCTGCCAGGCTGTTTGGGCAGGCCTTGGCTGGCTCTCACCACTCACACAATTATAAATCCCAAGTTCCAAGCCTTGAAAGGCCCAAATTAGAATAAAACTAAAGGTGTGTGTCAATTAGGCACTGATTGATGGGGATTTACTCTAGGATGGAAGCAAGGGACATAAATGCTTTTACTAAGTTGATGCACTTCTTTTTATAGCCTAAGTGTCATGAGTCAGCCTGCTGAGGCTTCCTCAGATGAAGACCTTGAAGCAGAGGAAAGCAATGGAACAGAGCAGCTGCAGCAGGCTGAACAACCACAGGCAGAAGGGGCCTCCCTGTATCCACACCGGCACCCCCCCCCCAATGCAGGGGACATACCTGTGCTGCCAGAAAGCCCTCCAGTGCCACTGGAGCAGAGGTGCAAAGGACTCAGGGTGCAGCTGCATGACTGGAGAAGAAGTGCCAGACTACAAGCTCAGCAAAGGACACTACCAGATGACTATAATGAGGCTAACAAGCCTCAGCAGGCAGAGAATGCTGAGTTAGCAGCTGATCCACTTCCAGGCTATTTAAGCAGGCCACTGTGGCTGACTCATTGTGGGAACAACTTGTTGCTATCACTCCGCGCTGAATGTGAACACTGGCTGTTTCTAGGATTGTGTGACTATGACCCCAGACCAGACCCCCTCATTTGGATTATGCTTTTGGTATTGCTGCTTGGAACCTGAAGACAACCCAGCATTCAGCTTGGACCACTCCTGACCATGCCTCACACCTCTGGCCCTCAGACCTACCACTTTACGGGACACTAAATCTCCCCACATTTAACCTACCTGGCTAGAGCTGCGTTATGCATCTTGGCATGTTTAGCCCAAAATTTAGCACTGGGGGAGGGAGAAATGTCCTCTGAACCCTCCCCCTGCTCACTTCCTTTGCTCTGAGGTAAAAAAAAATCAATATAAACATAAAATTTATTCATGCTATGTGATCCAAGCATCATGTGATAACATCATGAACCTGGTTCAAAATAACAGCCTCACTCTTCTGTGGACCTGCCAACAAAGTTTTGATGAAAACCATCTCTCCCCTTCAACTTAACATTTATTTTCTTGATTTGTATCATATTTGTATAGATTACCGCATTAAACCTCTCTATAGAACTGGTTCAGATTGTTTAAACATACAGCTGGTAATGGCTAAAAGGTAAAGGTCCCCTGTGCAAGCACCGGGTCATTCCTGACCCATGGGGTGACATCACATCCCAACCTTTACGAGGCAGACTTTGTTTACGGGGTGGTTTGCCAGTGCCTTCCCCAGTCATCTTCCCTTTACCCCCAGCAAGCTGGGTACTCATTTCACCGACCTCGGAAGGATGGAAGGCTGAGTCAACCTTGAGCCGGCTCCCTGAAACCAACTTGTTGGGATCGAACTCAGGTCATGAGCAGAGCTTTTGACTTCAGTACTGCAACTTAACACTCTGCACCACGGGGATAGAAAAATATCTCAATTGTATTCTGACAAGCTTTACACCCTGCAACATTATGGCCTTCAGCCAGACACAATGGAGACTATGGTCATCCTTGTCTGTGTCATCTTTGCCCCACACTGGGTGCACTTCTTAAAAAGGCTTTTTTGCACCATCGGTGGAATATTAACCACCTGCCTTTGAAGGGGGGGGGGCAATTTTTGATGAAAACAAACTCCCTTCTGAATGATGACAACAGACTTGATCTATAGGGTTGCCAGGTCCCTCTTTGCCACCGGCGGGAGGTTTTTGGGATGGAGCCTTAGGAGGGCGGGATTTGGGGAGGGGAGGGACTTCAATGCCAAAGAGTCCAATTGCCAAAGTGACCATTTTCTCCAGGTGAACTGATCTCTATTGGCTGGAGATCAGTTGTAATAGCAGATCTCCCGCTAGTACCTGGAGGTTGGTAACCCTATCCGCTCTATGACCAATCTTCCAACAAAACTGAGAAATACTGGACCAGTGATCAGAAATGATTCCCACAAAAAACTGTTGAAAATTTTCTGAGGCAAATTGATGAGAAAACTGAAGGATGACCTACTCTGTCAGTGGCAAAAAAGGAACTGCGGGAGGGGGTGCTGCTGTACCATTGGACCTTGTGTCCGTTTAGATAGGAACAGTTGCAACAGCTCCAATGGAGGTTAAAATGCCCCCTAGTGGTTTTAAGCTAGAATATCTTTCCGTGGCAGGCCTGTAGGACTGAAGATGGAAGGACTTTGCTCCTCACTATTGTGCCGTATAGTCGGCTGATCCAACAGCCAATGACCTAAAGTGCTATTTTGTCTGCCACAGTTTCTACTGCTTTTAAAGATTATGCAGAATAGTTGGATTCAGCTGCTCGTTCAGGATTCATGCTCTATTTTATTGTTTGCTCATCTTCCAATCACACACTTTTTCTGCATTTCTTATTCTTCAGCATGAACACTACAATGACAGTCTATGTTAATAGCATTACTGACTTATTAAGAAAGAGGGCATTTTCAGAAAAGTTAGTCACTGAGTAGTTTTTGCAAAATGCATGGGAATTATTATTCGTCATTAGAATAGCTGCTCAGTGTTGCTCTCATTTAAATTGCTGATACGTTCAGCTTAGAAGGCAGAAGCAACCAAATACCATATAGTAATTATGGGTTCTGAATATAATCACATTTTCTTCATTGATAAGAATACCCGACTTGACTACAAATGTTTGGAATATTCTCTGCATGTTGAAAGTATTTTCATATAAACATCTACAGCATCATTAGTAGTTTGGGGTAAAAACAAGAAACAACTTGCCAAGTGGGTTCTTAATCATGTGGTGAAAAAAACCCCTAAAAGATACCAAAATTACTTTGCAAGTTTACCTGCATACTTTTATAATCACGATTCTAACGTAATTAAAATCTAGTAATGTATTCTGGTAGAATGACGCTACACCAAAGATGCACTGTAAACACGCAATCAATTTGTTAAACTCAGCAGCAATAAATACCAAGATCCGTCAGTTTATCATCTCTTGATTGTCGCTGACAGTTTGACATGCTAATCAGAAATGGATTCCTTTTAACATTCAGGCATTTGTATAGACTGTTAGACAACAAAGTTAGGTTAACAAATCTTCTGTTATGCACACCATGTTTAGATGATATACTTGTGTTATATCTATAAAGTTTAGGGAAAAATTGTATCTTTTAGTTTGCCTACAATTACCTGTAATAATCTCAAGGCTGAGGACCATCAGATCCATTTTGATCTCATTCAGGAATTGTCCTATTGGCAGTTATGGCTGCATCTCTTTTGTGACACTGAAGTGGAAGCAGAGGAAAAGATGCCACAAGAAATACCAACCAGCATAGGATTTTGTGTGGGAATTAATCTTGTGTTTTTTAGTATACAACATGTATGCTCCACCCACAACAAATTGCTCACTACCAAAAATTCTTCCACAAAGCACAGTTTTTAAAAAATGCTGCACTGATTAAATGCAAGAGTAGGCCATGTGGTTGCTCAACTCAGACCTTATCAGTCAAGGCATGTGTGCTATATCTATTCATCTAGGCCCCAAATTTATTCACTAATTCCATTTATAGTCTGCCTTTCTTCCATTATGGAGTTCCCAGTGGATCATGAGAAATAAGGAAGTCTTCTATGCAAGGACTGACCAGAATGATGAATGCTTAGCCTCAGTTCAGTTGCTGTAATCTGTGCCTTCCTCTAAGAGTTGTGCTATTGTAATATGGGAGAATTCCCTAATTGTTTTTCTTCCCATCCACCTCCAATTCCTCATGGCCCTCCAATTTGTTTGAGTGCTAATATAGACATTGGTAGTTGACAATATCTTTTGCAAGTCAGAAGTACACACAAAAAATGGAAAACATGGCACCAAATCTGATGTATTTCCACACTACCACCTGGGGTAATCCTGGGCCCATCACAGGATGAGCCCGTGATCTTAAAGGCTTTTAGATCACTAACAGTTTCTGGAGCAGCAACAACCTGGATAAGACATGAGGTATAAACTCTAAATTATAAATACATTTCTGCTCCTACAGCAGGGGTGGGGAATGTAAGGCCCAGGGGCCAATTAAGGCCCGCAAAATCATTTGGTCTGGCCCTTCGTGGGTCCTGGCCGATTTCTAACTCAGAAGGATCTAAGACTGGCGATCCGCCCCTTCCCGCGGACAGGAATAGCCTCTATTCAAGGCGAATGTGAGTTTGTTTTGCTGAGAAAAGGAACCTTTTTCCCCCCTTGCAGAAGAGTCATTAGCTATCGAGCTGCTAGGACCACCCAAGAAACTGTGTTAACCCTTTCCCACCCAGGCTGTGGAGAAACATATTCCCTGTGTACTACAAGAGGACTGGGGGTGGAAGTGGTGACAATGGAGGGGTTAAAGGGAGCAAGGCCAGAATGTGTGTGTGGGGGTGAGTTCTTAGCCAGTGTGGCCTCATTTCACCCCTGCAGGCGGAGGTAGAAGGTGCCGGCTGTAGAATCTGGCCCCGACCATGCGGAGCAGAAGCAACTCCGGTGTGTGGCTGGACGGCTACACTCTGCTGGTGCAACAGACCATCCTGTGCCACCAGGTGGGTGAGTGCTCCACCGGTTGGATGCCTGCTTGCTTGCCCGCGTGAGAGGGGGTCAGCTGGGGCAGCTGCCTGCTTGGGGCTTGGTCAGCTAATTTTTAAGTTGATAATTTCGTATGGCCCACGAATGATGTTATAAATATCCAAATGGCCCTTGGGGGGAAAAAGGTTCCCCACCCCTGTCCTACAGGGTTCTAAGTACATAAGAACATAAGAAAGGCCATGCTGGATCAGACCAAGGTCCGTCAAGTCCAGCAGTCTGTTCACACAGTGACCAACCAGGTGCCTTTAGGAAGGGAGCTTTGACTCTCAAAAGCTTATACCCTGAAAATCTTGTTAGTCTCCATGGTGCTTCTGGACTCGAATCTAACTATTCTAAATAAACACAGATCATCTTACACATTTGATTAACTAGCAATTTGGGTAAAGGAGACTGCATTCACAGACCTTCCATTGAGGGGAGATAGAACCAGTTATCAAAAACCAACACACACACACTCAAAAAAACACTATATTTGCTAAAGGATCTTTGTTCCTACTCATCACTTGTTTGATCCCAAACATTGAAGCACAAAAAAGAACCACCCTGGTTCTAAAGTTGGCCCTGAGGTAATAACTGTGAAAAGTAAATGAAAGCCGTTCAGCAGAATTTTTCAAGGTACATTTTAAGAACTCTTAGCTTACCATTCCTCTTTGGTACTCTCATTAAGTTAATTTCAATGTAAGCTACCAAGAAAGTTCAATTTTCCCTCGAGAAAGTCAAAAAGTGAATTTGTTTTACCTTAATTTAATGCTCAAACAATAAGCTGAATCGTTTAGTACGCAACACAATAGAAAAGAATCATTAGTTTTCACAGCAAGTCCTGTTCATAAAAGAATGGAGATTGGGATATTTATGGCAGTAGGGTTTTCTATCCAGCACAATAGCAACAAATGACAAGTTGTGCACATTCCAAGTCTTCTGAAAGCCACTAATTCAGGCAAGCTCATTTATGCCTTCTGTAAGTCAAGTGTTTTTTGGGGGGGTCTTAACTAGAAGTCCATTGTTGTTGTAATTTCCACTGGTGCATTGGCATATGAGCTCTGTGGCCAGAGAAACAAATAACTATTTACAGTAAGCATTATTGGAATGTAGAAAATGAGATATATATATATATTTGTTACTTGCTTCAGTAACTTTCCACATACACCTCCAAACACTTGAAAACAATTAAAGTTTGAATTTTTCCTACCCAAGTGGGTTCCAGGTATATATGTAAATGTTCAGATTGAAGAATGTAATTGTATTGCATTGATAAGTAACTTATGGTGGAACTAAAATGACAGCATAGTATAAATAACTGGGTTGGATCCAGTGGAAGAGATTTTTCCCCACCTTCCAAACATCCTGCTGTTTGTCCTATAACACCTTTCTGGATTGGGAGAGCCTTGCAAATGAGACACAGGAGAGGATGTTCCAATAATGAAGAGACAATAAGGTAACAATGCATTTGAAGCAAGCTTCAAATGGGAAGGTAACAATGCATTTGATGGTAACAATAAGGTAACAACGGATTTGATGCAAGCTTCAAATGGGAAGAGGCAACTTTACCAATCCCGCTCATCACTGCAGTAACTCCCATCCCGCTGCACACATTTGCTCATTTCCTGATCCTCAAGAGATTCTTTATTGACTTCATTTATAACTTGCCTTGCTCTCCAGTGAGGCACATCTGACTGAGTGTATGTGCCAGGCCCACCCAGCAAACTTCCATAGCAAAGTGGGATCCAAACCTAGGTCTTAGTCTGACAATCTAACCATCATACCACAGTGGAGGGAACTATAGAATTATGAGACTCTTACCTATCCTTATTTTAAAGGAGAGTAACTTCCCAGAATTCATGAGTAAAAAGCACTTTCATGAGGCATGATATGAAAACAAAGATGTCTGGAAACTTCCTGTGAAGTCCTAGAATGGGTCTGGAATCCACACCCTATGAGGAGACACTTAGGGAGTTGGGTTTGTTTAGTTTGGAGAAGAGAAGGTTGAGGGGAGACATGATAGCCATGTTTAAATATTTGAAGGGATGTCATGTTCTTGTAGGTTATCCGGGCTGTGTAACCGTGGTCTTGGAATTTTCTTTCCTGACGTTTCGCCAGCAACTGTGGCAGGCATCTTCAGAGTAGTAACACTGAAGGACATTGATGAGGGAACTAGTTTATTCTCTGTTGCTCCAGAGACTAGGACACAGAGTAATGGATTTAAACTAATAGAAAAGCGATTCCACCTAAACATTAGGAAGAACTTTCTGATGGTGAGGGCTGTTCGAAGGTGGAGGGCGGTGGAGTCCCGTCTTTGGAGGTCTTTAAGCAGAGGCTGGATGGCCATCTGTCTGGAGTGCTTTGATTGCGGGATCCTGCATGGTGGGGGGAGGGTTGGGGTCACTGGGGATGTGGGGGGAGGTAATTGTTAATTTCCTGCATTGTGCAGGGGGTTGGACTAGATTACCCTGGTGATCCCTTCCAACTCTATGATTCTATGTCTATCTCTCCCCATTCATTTCAGTAGGACATATCCATTTGTATGTAAATTGCTACCTCAGTTGAAATGAATGGAATAGCCATTTGCATGGGTGACTAAGCATAGCTCTAGAGTGAGTAAATTTCTTGACTCCATGCAATGATGTATTACTGTATTGGAATCTATATTGACCTGAGAACATGCTGAGCAGCTTTCTAGGCTGGGCCCACATGGTTAGATCCAAGCTCCTCAAAACAGTTGGCTGACTCACAAAATAGTCGCCTTCCCCCAACCACCTCTTTTAAAGCCACCGAGAATCCAGCAACCCTCTAACAAAATGCCATATGGCATGGAGAACAGCAAAAAGCAAACATTCCCCACTCTTACCCAAGCAGAGCTTGAGTTGGTAGACCAAGTTCCACTCATGTAAGAGTAAGGCAGGTGTGTATGTGTAAGATATTTTTGCCAATTTCCTACTTGCTGCAGTGCACATTCCAAAAGGTATTCCCATTACATCTCCTAGGAGGCACAGGGGATATATTTTCTCAGACTTCATATACACCTTTCTACTGACCCCTGTCACCGGCAGTATTTGGAAGAGTGTTTAATGTAGAACAAAGATGCCACAAGTTGGGTATGCACCCTCTCAGTGTTGTGAAGAGTCCCCTGAAAGTGAAAGGGAGCAGTAGCCGTTTCTGGATCACATGCAATAAATTATTTGAGTCAGAAACGGGTGAGCTGGATCCAGTGAAAGTGTTCACAGAAGAAACTAATAGAGTGGCTGTTTCCCCACTGGACTAGGGTCTGAGACACCCATGTTCAAATACATATTATAGCGCAAAAGCTTGTTGGGTGATCTTAGACCAGTCACACACACTGTTGGCCTAACCTATATCATGGGGTTGTTCTGAGGATAAAACGGAAGAAAGGAGAACAAGATAATCTGTGTCCAAGAGGGGCGGTGGCTCAGTGGTAGAGCATCTGCTTGGCATGCAGAAGGTCCCATGTTCAATCCCCCAGCATCTCCAGTTAAAAGGATTAGGCAAGTAGGTGAAAGACCTCTGCCTGAGACCCTGGAGAGCCGCTGCTGGTCTGAGTAGACAATATTGACTTTGATGGACTAAGGGTCTGATTCAGTAGAAGGCAGCTTCATGTGTTCATGTGCTTTTTTAACAAATAAGATGCAGAAATTCTTCTACATTTTAGTTAACTCTTGGACACAACTTAAAAGCAATATGTGCTCCAATTTTAGATTTCACATGCATATTTTCTTACATAAGCCACAGCTTCCTATTATATTCAGAAATAAATTCAAGTTATTGGTTCTTGTAGGTTATCCGGGCTGTGTAACCGTGGTCTTGGAATTTTCTTTCCTGACGTTTCGCCAGCAACTGTGGCAGGCATCTTCAGAGTAGTAACACTGAAGGACAGTGTCTCTCAGTGTCAAGGGTGTAGAAAGAGTAATATATAGTCAGAAAGGGGTTGGGTTTGAGCTGAGTATTGTCCTGCAAAAGTATTGTCCTGTAAGTATCAAGATAATGTGCTAATGAGGGTATGGTATGTTAATATGGAACCATTGTATCCTGAAGTGATCTGTTAATGTGTGTAATCCAAAACTAATCTGTATGGCTATTGTTGAATGTTGTCTTTGTCTGGAGGTGTTTCAGGGCAGGAAGCCAAGCCTTATTCATTCTTAAACTCTCCTCTTTTCTGTTAAAGTTGTGCTGATGTTTGTGAATTTCAATGGCTTCTCTGTGCAATCTGACAAAATAGTTGGTAGAATTGTCCAGTCTTTCAGTGTCTTGGAATAAGACCCTGTGTCCTGTTTGTGTCAGTCCATGTTCAGCCACTGCTGATTTCTCAGGTTGGCCAAGTCTGCAGTATCTTTCATGTTCTTTTATCCTTGTTTGTATGCTGCGTTTTGTGGTCCCGATGTAAACTTCTCCACAGCTGCAAGGTATACGATATACTCCTGCAGAGGTGAGGGGGTCTCTTTTGTCTTTTGCTGATCGTAGCATTTGTTGTATTTTCTTGGTGGGTTTAAACACTGTTTGTAGGTTATGTTTTTTCAAAAGTTTCTCCATCCTATCAGTGACTCCTTTAATAAATGGCAAGAATACCTTTCCTATGGGAGACTGTTTTTCTTGAGTTTTCTGATTTTTGTTTGGTTCAATGGCCCTTCTGATTTCATTCTTGGAGTAGCCGTTTGCTAGCAGTGCGTGATTTAGATGGTTAGTTTCTTCCTTGAGAAACTGTGGTTCACAGATCCGTCTTGCACGGTCCATTAATGTTTTGATTATTCCTCTTTTCTGTCGGGGGTGGTGGTTGGAGTTTTTGTGTAAGTAGCGATCTCAAGAAAAACAGTCTCCCATAGGAAAGGTATTCTTGCCATTTATTAAAGGAGTCACTGATAGGATGGAGAAACTTTTGAAAAAACATAACCTACAAACAGTGTTTAAACCCACCAAGAAAATACAACAAATGCTACGATCAGCAAAAGACAAAAGAGACCCCCTCACCTCTGCAGGAGTATATCGTATACCTTGCAGCTGTGGAGAAGTTTACATCGGGACCACAAAACGCAGCATACAAACAAGGATAAAAGAACATGAAAGATACTGCAGACTTGGCCAACCTGAGAAATCAGCAGTGGCTGAACATGGACTGACACAAACAGGACACAGGGTCTTATTCCAAGACACTGAAAGACTGGACAATTCTACCAACTATTTTGTCAGATTGCACAGAGAAGCCATTGAAATTCACAAACATCAGCACAACTTTAACAGAAAAGAGGAGAGTTTAAGAATGAATAAGGCTTGGCTTCCTGCCCTGAAACACCTCCAGACAAAGACAACATTCAACAATAGCCATACAGATTAGTTTTGGATTACACACATTAACAGATCACTTCAGGATACAATGGTTCCATATTAACATACCATACCCTCATTAGCACATTATCTTGATACTTACAGGACAATACTTTTGCAGGACAATACTCAGCTCAAACCCAACCCCTTTCTGACTATATATTACTCTTTCTACACCCTTGACACTGAGAGACACTGTCCTTCAGTGTTACTACTCTGAAGATGCCTGCCACAGTTGCTGGCGAAACGTCAGGAAAGAAAATTCCAAGACCACGGTTACACAGCCCGGATAACCTACAAGAACCAATGAACTCTGACCGTGAAAGCCTTCGACAATAAATTCAAGTTATATTTCTCATTCTGCAGCTTCAATGTTATTTATAAGATGCTAATTTTGAATAAGATGCAGATCGCATTCCTCTTTGAAGTCTGTCATCTTTGAAGTTCTCATTTTTTGAAAATTTTCAAGAACGTCAATCTTCAAATAAGAAGTTCAAAAGGGTCAACAAAAGCTCTCCAGTACCGTAAAAAAATATATATCTAAGGCTAATTTTGCCATTATGCTTCATGCACTAGTGCCTAATTAAGGACTCTTCAGTCCCATCACTTTAAAAGTACAAAAAGCAGATTCCCATTGAACGCAAATGGATCTTTAAAAAAGGTTTGTTTTGGCTGAGATACACTCACTATTTTTATAAGCTAATTATAATTTACAAAGGACAATCTTGACATGACAATACATTCAGGATTTCAGCATTTATTTATTCTTATGTTTATCCAACAATGCAAAAAAAAAAAATCCCAACATCCCTAACCATTGTATTATACACATTTGTTGCAATATAAAAAAATGTACAGATTATTACAAAAATAAAATTTCCAATAACATGGTTTAAACAGGTATAAGATAGAAAGGCCATCATGTTTGAAGCTAAAATATTTCAATTAGCTACTTTATCCAATCTAAGTCATTATTAAGCATACTGCTATCATCAACCCTTATTCAGTTGATGACTGCTATCATCAACCCTATTTGGAGGCCTTTGATTTCCTACAAAATGCTTTGTATTTAAGTTTGCATTTTCATACTTAGTTGAACCTCTCAAGATATTTAACAAGCAAATGCAACACAGTGCAGAGAAAGTCTTGAATTTCCAAGTCAGAGCAGAGAATTAACGGGGATTAAGTATTGTTAGGAGGAGCAGCTGATGGAGGTGGCAGTGGAGGCGGCGGTGGTGGCGGCAGCGAGAGCAATGACAACAGCGGGTCATACGTATTCTGAGCACAGTCATGAGGCCATCCCCAAGTTGGAGGTGGAAGCGGAAAGGGATTCGCCTCATTACTAACTGTTCCAAATGATGGGGGAGGAAAAGAATACTGCTGCCTTCGAGGACTTCCCTTCCTCTGATGCTGAAAGAGAGCGGAAGGCTTCTGAAGTTCTGTGTAGTGAGAACCGTAATGCTGTGGAGGTTTTACTTGCTGTCTGTAGGAATGCGGAGGAACTGGTGAATGAGGAAATCTGCCCCTTGAAAAGGAGGGATTAAATTCTCCCCTACGAGATCCACTTGAATAATTTGAAGGATAATGTCTCCTGGGCTGATAATGAATTCCATTCTCATCTACCAAAGGAAAGACATTCAATTACTAGGATGTTTGATGGTTCGCACCTGTGTGGAAAAAGTGTTCTATCTCCAATAAATCCTCATTTACTGCTACCTACTGTGTTTTAAATCAGAATCCTTCCACTCATCCCTAATCAGTCAACTCACTGACCATAGTGGCCATTATCTCAAAAGTACAATGTGTGAAGCTTAATTAACTCTCAAACTTCCCCATAGGTTCCTCCTCAACATTTGCAGCTTGTAGCCCTAGAGACAGAGGGAACAAATAATCTGACAGGGCAACCCCATGGACATCAGTGAAGCCCTATGAGGGGACAGAAGAATTGTATGGCGATGATGGCAAATCACTTATGACCATGTCTGGTCCAGAAAAGGCATGAGGGGAGACACCTATGAGTAGTCCAAGTGTACTGCTACCATATTTGACCACAGTCAAATATTCCGGAAAGCCAATCTCCACATTCTCACTTGATTCAGCAATGGCCTTTATCTATCCAACCAGCATGTGGCATGCAACTGTGATTAAGGTCACACTTGGCTTCAATAAAGCAAAAGTCACCACTGTTCACATTATTATATTGTCGAAGGCTTTCACGGTCAGAGTTCATTGGTTCTTGTAGGTTATCCGGGCTGTGTAGCCGTGGTCTTGGTATTTTCTTTCCTGACGTTTCCTACACACTTGACACTTAGAGACACTGTCCTTCAGTGTTACTCCTCTGAAAATGCCTGCCACAGCTGCTGGCGAAACGTCAGGAAAGAAAATACCAAGACCACGGTTACACAGCCCGGATAACCTACAAGAACCAAAGTTCACATTATTATTTACGACATTTATATCCTGCCTTTCTGCCCTTACAAGGGCCAGCAAAGTCGCTAACAATTTAAAACATACATGATAAAATTACACTTTAAAACCAATAAAATAAACCTCCCCAAAACACATAAATCAAAACCAATTTTAAAAAAGTTAAAATATGTACAGACATAAAAACAGCAATTAAAACATTGGACGTGAAGGAGGGATCATTGAGGGAATGCCAAACAAAACCAAATGTTTTCACCTGCTGGCAGAAGATGGCAACAGAAGGGGACAAATGAGGACAGAGTTCCAGAGCTTTGGTGCCAGAAAACCCTCACCCTTAGGTTGCCAGCCACCTAACCTCAGAAGGCAGGGACACCCAAACCAGAGTCTCCAAATAAGGCTGTAGTGGTCAGGCAGCTTCATAAGGGAGGAGGCAGTCCTACAGGTATGTTGGTCCTAAACCAAAGAAAGCTTTGAAGATCAAGACCAGCACCATCAGTTGCGCCCGGATCCAAATTTGGAGCCAGTGTAGATGAGCCAAGACCGGAGCGATACGATTCCTACGAACCACTCCAGTCAACATCTTGGCTGAAGCATTCTATACCAACTGAAGTTGCCCAAAACTTCTCAAGGGCAGTCTCATGTAGAGCCCATTGCAGTAATCTAATCTAGATGTGAACATACCTTTTCTGTCCTCCAAATGCCACAGCTGGCCAGTCAAAGCTGGTAAAAGGCACTCCTGGCCACAGCTGCCACCCGCTCATGCAACAGTACGCCTGGGTCCAAAAGCACTCCCTGACTATAGACCTGCTCCTTCCAGGGGAGTGCAACCCCATCCAGAATGGGTGACACCTTAAATCCCGCTCAATTGTAGCTCTTCCATCTTGCTGGGATTAGGCTTAAGAGCAGAAAGTGGTTCCCAATTTATGGACATCACATAAAATTCATTTTAATCGCTGCCTTTTCCTAGTCACATGCCACTTCCTCATCTTTATTCTTTGTGCTCCCTTTCATGCCCTCACTTCTCTATTCTATTGTTATATCCAGAATTTAGGTGCCTTTAGCACAGTACAATTCAACAATTTCTTGTGAATATTAAATAGCGACAAGCAAGGGATTTTCTTGCTCCACCATTTCGGACGCAAACAATATTGTCACCATATAAAAGCAGCCTTAACTGCTAAAATTTGCAATCAATTATACTGATTTAGAGCTTTCACCTTATACTCCAATTTTAAGGGTTCAGTAGTAAACTTCCCTAATAGCATGTACTTACTAGATTCATCTTGTGATCTAAACATCTTTCTTCTTAGGTTTTGAGATTTCTTCTGTTGTCTTGCCGCTTTCTCTTTTTCATCATCACTAAAATCTAAAGCCTAGATCAAAATAATTAAGTAAAAAAGTGCACTTTAGAAATTGAACACCCCCACCCAAAAAATGATTCCAAATGAATTATTTTATTGGCAATCAACAAGAAATACTAATAATGCACCTGGTACTTGGCAATCATGTAAAACTGCCTCCACTGGTACAAGATGCCAGAGGAGGTGATTTTACCCATTCCCCATCATCACTGCAGCCCTTTTTTGCTGCAATACATTTTGTTTGCAAGGGTTTCCCAACTCTCTAGGAGGATTTTTGAAGCAAACAGCAAGCTGCTTGGGGATCGTGAGGAAAGATCCACTCTATGAATTCCTCCTATGAGTTTTAACCACTAGACTCAACCTAATTGTGCATATCTGTGGGCTTAATTGTGCATATCTTAATGGGCTGGATCCAGCCAACATCTTCACTCAATTTCACCCAATACCCCTGCTTACTACAGTTTTTAATATGCAGGCCCCATGATCCTGAGCATAGCCTTTTTTGGTGGTCAGATGGAACCCCACCTTCCTTTCTTACCAGCAGAGGAGTGGGTTGGTTCAAACCTATAGATTTTATGCTTCTTAAATTGGAATCAGACATTCAAGTGGGAAATCAAATTATGTACTTGCCTCAGGTGGGGGCTCTTCATCATTCTTCCATGATGCATCAGATCCTTTATCCCTAGCAGATTATACAAATGCAGACATTATAGCACAGCCGCATCAGGCATTAGAAATCTCTATGAATCGCTATTGCTCAATAGTCTCAGGAAAGGCTGACCACAATCCACAAAACAGATGCAGTCAGGGCAATGCAACACACAGTTACATAAGACAATCTCCTACAATGGTATTACAACCCATGGACTGCATACTACTCAAGTGCATACTGTGACAAAAAAGTGCTACTTCCCCATGTTTGCAAAACTGCAATTGGCAAAGAACATACATAACAAAGAGACATCTATCAAGACACATTTCAATAATGCAAGTGGTTCTTACTGATAAGCCCACATGTGTTTATCAAAGTCCTATACTGGGATTCTCCTATAGTTGGGGAGAAACCATGATGCCAATTTCTACAGGATTATGAGAGACTCTCTCGTTTTTGAGAAAAGATCCATGTGGAGCACAGGGGCTAAGAACATGAACTAGAAGTCATTTCAATCCAAATGCACAAGGAGGCCTTAAGCAAGCCATTGTTCCCTCTGCTTAAGCCTCATAGCTGCCATTTTGGGATAGTAACACTGCCCAGCCTTACAGAACTGTCGTAATAAATGAAGCACTTCAAATACTATATAGTAAGTATAATTATGTAAGAGTGCTTCTATGTCAAATCATCATGCCTGAAACTTTTTTTAATGCTTTTGTACAGGTAAAAATAGTCCACATGAAAAAGTAAAGAACAGGCAGACCTGTTGAACAAGAAATTTAGTTACTTCTAAAAATATGTCAATGCTTATTTCCAAAGATCCATGCTTAAGCCTATACAGGCAGAGCAGAACAGACCGCCCCCAAAAAACTCAATATAGGGCATCAGACAGCTTTTTTTTCTATGTATAAAGCTTTCTAGAAGTGTGAAACATAAATATGCTTGCTAAACCATGATATTTTGAAGAGACTACATTGAGCAAAGTGAAGCATGGTGCTGCATGTTCAATTTAAAGAACACAACAGCTGCTGCAGGGAAATAAAATTCAATCTGATCCTTCCGTTCTATGTATTATTTTTTTTAAAAATCTATTTCTCTTAAGCAAACACTGAACCTTCACCCTAACAGACCTAAACATGTGTCTACATCCTGGAAACTGTCAAACATCCATCATGAGCCAATATTAAATATACTTTAGTCATGTCAAATTTAAATTGACATTTTCAAGGATACGATCCAGTGTAAGCAGGGTCCCAAAGACTGCGAGCAGAGGATTCCTATAGGGCTTAACAGAGCTCTACTCTTCCCTACTCAGGCAAATTAATACAAGCTAAGGCCAAACTACTTGCCATTAAAATGGATCAGAGGACATTTTCCTTCTCTATCGCAATCCAGAAGTCCATCAACGCAAGTTACTTGAGGTAGAAAAGAATGCATACGAATAATGGATGCACACATAAACTTCCCATTCCCTGAAATGACATATTCTGCTACCCACATTCATATCTGGCCTCATACACAGAAAGTTAAGGGCCTGAGTCACACATCTCATTAACAGACTAGAAAGTGCATGCAGTAGGAAAAGAGGACAACGAAGGGTTTAATAGGCTCTGTGTGAATTTTCCATGCATGGGCACAGCATCCATGTTCAAACTAATAGCAAAGAACAGCCACTGAAGTAACAAGAGTTCTAAGTCTTTTCAGAGAAGCATAACGAACATTTGAAGAATCAAGACGTACCGTTTTATTTTTTCTGGAAATATATACTGAGTGAAGCTTTCAATTGATGGAGCAAAATACACATCGTCGTGTACTTTAATATCCTTTGCTTCAATGTGCTCAGGGCTGCTGAACTGTAGCGCATAAAAAGGATGCGACACAGGGCCAAACACCTCAAACACCTGCAAGACAAAGTTAGAGTTTCAATATTTATTACGCAATTTCTCTTAAAAAGACAACTCGCCTACTGTATTCCACGTAATACAATTAGTCTGTTTTCCATACAGGTTGACAGATACAACACACAATGTTCCCAGGATGGTTACTTGTATAGAAAAGAATTACAGTCTCATTACTGAAGCAATAAAAGTAGATCTACATTTGTTGTACAATGATCAGTAGCCTAACAATACAATCCTAAGGAGCGTTACTCCAGTCTAAGACCACTGAAATGAATGGACTTAGACTGGAGTAACTCTCCTTAGGATTGCACTGAAAGTAAATTGCTTTCATACAACGCTACGGGCATATTCATGATCAATCTGGATGGTCTTCATCTGAATGTTCCTCACTGTTGTATGCTCCACTGCGTGCATTCATTATGCAAGATAGGAAGTGCAGGTGCTCATCTGTGTTCCTGTTCCCAAACAGTTGACAAGAGATGAGGAAAGGCCGAGGATAACTGTTTTAATAAATGAATAAAATGAAACGCTGCATAGCTATATGTCTCGTATGGTGCAGTTTCCCAGGGGAAAGAGTAGCGTAATCTGAGCACCAGCACCACGTATCTGGCCCCAGGCTGCTAAGGACCCTTGTGATTTGAACTCCATGCTCACCGAGAGCTTAGTCATGCCTCAGCTGAGGCGCCTGCGTTCACTGGTACAAACAGCACTAAGAGCCAAACGACAAATGAGGGTGCCATTTTAGAAACAGATGTAGTTCTTTAACAATTCCTGCAAGGCCCCAATCTGGATCAGGCACATAGCAGCCCCAGGAGCTCCTGTCTCTCCTTGCCCCCAATGCTCCCATTCAGATGCAGAAACAGCCCTGTTTTGGCACTTGAAAAGGTACATGGGAGGGAGAACAATAGCTCTTGGGGCTGTTGTGGCATGCACCTGATCCAGATATGGGCCTTGAAGCAATTTTTTTTTTAATTACAACTGCTTCTAAAATAGTGTTGGTGGCTATGGGGCGGGCCCATATCTGCTGTCGCTTGTAGTTTGGCCCTTCTTTCTACATCTCCAAATACTATTTTATTTCCCCAAAAAAAGCAGACCTACATACTTGCCAAACACCCTTTGAAAAGTCGGAGAGCACAGCTGACAGTACAACAAATTTCAAATACAAAGGCAAGTGGTATTGTCTGTTTGACAACCAATTACTCAAATTCAACATCTAGCATTGAAATAACGAATTTTTTAGAAAACAAACTCCTGTTCAAATTTAGATAGCATACAATGAATGAGATGGACCTAATTCACAATGTAATGCCAGCCACCTGTTGAGCCTGAAACACATGTAATAGCTACAGACGTGCTTCTAACTGATCTGTTGTTGGAATACCGACTGCCCTGTTCTAACCTGTACCACTACAGGTACTTAGAAGACAGTTTGATCAGGATAGTTGTCCCACTCACAGGGTGCTGTGGATGTGGTCGTTCTTTCAAAACCGCTCTTGTCCACGGAAGACATGAGGACACCTTATCACTTGCGTTACTTCATAATCCTCTAACCTTTTAAATCAGGACCAAAGCCAATCAGTATTTTTGGCTCTCCCAAATATTTCTGGGATTTTTCAGAAAACTGAAAAAATGGTCCTGAAAAATCCTGAAAATATTTGGCACTTTTCCCCCTTTATTTTTTCTTGATTTGCCTTATTTATTGTGTGTGGGTGGGTGGGGGGTTAAAGGGCTATTTCTGTCATTTTCAGGTTTTCTTGTCAGTTTCAGGAGTGTGTGTTTTTTTCTTTGCAAGTGTTACTTTGTGTTTCCTTTGCTGTTACACTGTTGTTCACTCAGTGCTTGGATTCCTTCTTCTCTGTTTGGATGCACATTCATCTTCCTGTTGAGCTTGCACTGTCAGATTGGCACTGGGTCTCCTCGGCATTCTGTACATTGCCATTCCTTTTTCTGAACTTGCAAAATCTCCTCCTTCTTGCTTGGACATGTTCTGCTGTCAGTGATTCTCTGGATGCACATTAGTACTGTTGAGCTTGCACTGACAGACTGGTACTGGTTCTCCTCGGCATTCCGTACGTTGTCACTGGTTTAGCCGGGCTTGCAAAAGTGCACCCCTTCACTTTCCACTCCAGAGATTCTCTGGTTTGACATTACTTCTGTTGACCCTGCACTACCAAAAGGCCACTGGGTTCTGCTAGGCATTCTACATTGCCATTCTTCTGGGCTTTCAAAATCCCCCTCGAGTTACCACTGCAGAGATTCTCTGGCTTGACATTGGTTCTGTTGGGATTGCACCATCAAAGTGGCACTGGGGTTCTGCTAGCCATCTTTGCATTGTCATTTGTTCTTCTGGGCATGCAAAAAGTCCCCCCCCCCCCAGAACACCTTGGGTTACCACTGCAGAGATTCACTGGTTTGATTTTGGTTCTATCTGGCTTGGCCCATTGGCTTGTGGTTCTACTGGGATTACTGGGTTCTGCAATGGTTCTGTTGGGCTTGTTGTGTTGGTTCTTCCACAGGAGGCATGGTTTGATCATCACTTTTGCCTGGAAGCAGTTTTGAGGGTTTTTTTCTCCTTCACAGGAAATAATGGATAGCTAGGGGCACCCTGTTCAGGAGCCCATACAATTGGACTCCTCGGTACAATCTACTTGAAATTTGGGGGTTAAAGGACAGACACCAGCAGCCCCACTGCAATTCTGGTGTCTGTACCTTCAAAAGCAACCCTCCTCCACCACCGGGAAAGTTCCCCATAAGTAATAAGGGACCCCACCAAAAAAATCCAAATTCTAACACCATGTTGCTATTGGGATTCAGGAATACCAATATTTTTTCAGGTCTAATATACCCGAATCTGGAAAAAAACCTTTTTTTGGTTTTTTTGCACATCCCTAATCATTTATCGCTCTGACCTGGATGGCCCAGGCTAGCCTGATCTCATCAGATCTCAGAAGCTAAGCAGGGTCAGCCCTAGTTAGTATTTGGATGGGAGACCACCAAGGAATACCAGAGGAAGGCACTGGCAAACCACCTCTGTTAGTCTCTTGCCATGAAAACCCCAAAAGGGGTCGCTATAAGTCGGCTGCAACTTAAAGGCACTTTACACACACAATCATCCATCGGGTAACTTCATAACTCAATTTTTTCTTTTGTACAACGTAAATTTATGGTTCGCTTCCCTCACCACTGGTTTACAAATAAGACATAAATATACTCTCTCACACAATTCCTAGGGACAGTCACCTAAAAAACCATTAAAATAGCAAAACTGCCAATCTTGCCTATTATAAAATTCTACCAGACAACAAACATGTAGAAAACGTTCAATTTCTAAACAACAATAAAGCACTGGAAAATTCTCCACTCCACATCTCTAATCTCCTAAGTGTCAACAGCGTGATGTGCCGCGATTGGTGGGCTGCCACAGACTCCAGTGAAACTGCCATACTCTCCGCACCTCAGCATGAGGACTCAGAATTTACTTCTTTTCCCTGCTGAGCAGGCACAGAATACAGACTAGCAATACCGGCATCTTAGACCTGAGGTGCCTAACAAATAAGCTTTTGTTCTACATTTGAGGAAAAGCACTCTTCCCTCCAATACAGCATGGCATGTCACTTTCACAAGTTACACACAGGCAGTATCTTCTAGAAGAAGCTATGTAATACATCAGGATAAAACTTTTAATGCTATTAGCATTTGCACCTCTTTGGTTAGCTTGTTCTTTTTAAAAACCTATCGAGAATGGCAGAAGGTTTTTGATAAACGATAACACATACACATAAGAATATTAGGAGAAAGATGGGCCATTAAAACTTAAATAAAAATAATTCTCACCTTTCCTATCGAATAACGATCTTGTTTGAAAAATACACTGTCCTCATTCACTGGAGGGAGCCCCTTCAACGACTCAACTATAACTAAAAAGAATGATAAAGCTGAATTTTTTTTTACAAATACCTTCAAAAAGAACTCGTTTAACACTCACTTAATAGAGACCATTATTTGAAGGACCGCTTTAAGCTACAATATAAATGTATAACTACAGTAATAAATGTAGCATATTAGTGCTTATTTTCAAGGATGAAATGCTTAAATTCCAGTATTCCTACTTACAAAATTGTAAATAGCTCTATATTAAGTTGTTTTTCTTTACTTCCAGCTGGGCTGATCATACTGTGGAACTACAGTACAGCACCCTTCCCCCAATTTTTTTAAAAATTATACCCAAGACAAAGAATTCTACAATTACACAGCTTTATATAAAATATCATTATTGTTTATTCCAGTACATCTTCTGACGCCATAGCAGTAGTTAGAAAGTGCACCCTATGATCAAAAGTTTCAGAGACTTACACTGCAATCTTATGCAGGCACTTGACCTTTGAATGTAATGGGTTTAGACTGGAATAACTCTGCACAGGACTGCACTCTAAACCAGTCACACTTTCCACATTTGCTTTATCGTTGCTTACTGCTACAACTTCAGACTGTGAAGAGCTCCAGAAAGATCTCTACATACTGGAAGAATGGGCATTAAAATGGCAAATGAGATTCAATGTGAGTAAGTGTAAAGTGATGCATATTGGGGCAAAAAAATCCCAACTTCATATACGCTGATGGGATCTGTGCTGGCAGCGACAGACCAAGAAAGGGATCTTGGGGTGGTAGTGGATAGCTCAATGAAGATGTCAACCCAGTGTGTGGCTGCTGTAAAAAAGGCAAATTCCATGCTGGCCATAATTAGATGAGGAATAGAGAATAAAACTGCTGATATCATACCTTGTACAAATCTATGGTGACCCCACACTTGGAATACTGTGTACAGTTCTGGTCACCACACCTCAAAAAGGATATTACAGAGCTTGAGAAGGTGCAGAAAAGAGCAACCAAAATGATTAGGGGACTAGAGCAACTGTCCTATGGGGAAGACGCTTAAGGCTGTTTAGCTTAGAAAGAAGGCATCTCAGGGGAGACATGATAGAGTCTATGATAGGTCTATAAAAATTACGCATGGTTTGGAGAGAGTGGACAGGGAGAGGTTTTTCTATCTCGCCCTTAATACTAGAATGCGGGGTCATCTGCTGGAGCTGGAGGGTGAGAGATTCAAGACAGATAAAAGGAAGTATTTTTTCACACAACGCATAGTTAAATTGTGGAACTCTCTGCCCCAGGATGTGGTGATGGCTGCCAGCTTGGAGGGCTTTAAGAGGGGAGTGGACATATTCATGGAGGAAAGGGATATTCATGGCTATTAGTTAGAATGGATACTATTCATGCTGCATACCTATTCTCTCTAGTATCAGAGGAGCATGCCTATTATATTAGGTGCTGTGGAACACAGGCAGGATGGTGCTGCTGCAGTTGTCTTGTTTGTGGCTTCCTAGAGGCACCTGGTTGGCCACTGTGTGAACAAACTGCTGGACTTGATGGGCCTTGGTCTGATTCAGCAAGGCCTTTCTTATGTTCTTAACTTAGAAAGCTCCAATATTTCTATCAATTGGATTAAACTTCAACAAAAATAAAGTCATAAGATGCTTGTCAGAGCACCACCACTCTCCACTGACATCTCACTGTGGTAGTATAATTGCAGCACCTCAGATCAATACCATCAAGGAAACTGCTATATCTCCATTATAAAACTTCATTATTGTAAGAGGACCAAAATAATGAATGATGCCTAACATGCCTGTCTTGTCTACCTATCGTGTAGTGTTCTGACAAAGACTTCAGTCAAGCACCTGACAAATATGTAACAAGATGTACAAATCGTCAACCTCTAAAGAAAAAACACAAGTTACATGATTTTTAAGTACCAATAATAAAAATGTATACTCTAAATATACAATAAAGAATCAATAGTCATTGATAAGGAGGAACATGCTTTTCTAACACTGAGGTGTCTCCTGGTATTATACTGTCTCAGGTTGGGTATTCCAAGTCCCATGCTCCTTTACAAAACTCAGAGGGCAGCAGGATCAGTCTGGTTCCACCCCTATTACAGTGACATAACCTGAGGTAAACATAATGGGAAACCCTTTTCCTACAGCTTTTCACAAGCGCAAGACTACACGGACAATGGGCACCAAGGGTCTAGTGATGATTCCCCCCACTGCCACCTATTCCATGTAGGAAATCTTCCCCCAAAAAAGCCTGCAGCTATATAGCAGAACATAGGACCAGTTTGCTCAATTTTCTGTTATATGTTGAGTTTCCAGGGAGCATACTTTTTGCTACCTGCTCATGCTGACATTAACTCATTCTTTACTTTCAGCATTCATATTCAAGTCTCCATCTTTCGCTTTATAGCAGAATCTATATTTTATACCATCAACTTAAAAATACACAAAACTAACTGAGCAGGGCTAACATGTACTGTATCGTTTTAACTGGACATAAGACGGTTGAACAGAATTGTATCTCAAAAGAAAAGGGTAAATTTAGTTATTTAATTTACCCTGGTTCACATGCATCTGATAAGACCTTTCATTTATCTATATCCACATTATGCCTCTACTTGCATATTTTCCTACTTTTAATCAAGATTACATAGCAGTCAGATCATGTAACTTAATGAAGTAACTTGCACTTTGCAGATACAAACTTTGATTAATGTTTCATGTTCTAAAAGTCCCTGAAATTCCCAAACACTGTGAGTACATTATAGGCAACGGCTGGAACCCAATAGTTTCTTTCTGCTTATGCAGCATGGTGTTTGGTTGTGGAGACTGTCATAGACATGGCCAAAATACAAGGGAACAGTTCTGGACCTGAACAAAGAAATCATAAAAATGACTCTGTACAAAAAAACATAGCTAGCCTGGCCTAAGTGAAGGATGCCAAAAAGGGAGTTTAGAGACCTAAAATAGAATAGCATTGGAGAGAAGACGCAACAAAGTAGTAACATTATATGGCCTTGCTTAGATTAGAAACCATATCAATAGAATAGCAGGAATGTCCAGCTTCCCATAAGTGGTTCAAAGATGGGTGTGTTAATTGAAGGCCAAAAGAAAGCCATATATATGAAAATCCTGTAATCACTATTTTCAATAGTGTTATGATAAAAATTAGCAAGTTTTTAATAAGCTTTAAGAAGACATTTCAAATATAGTGTTGTATGGTGCTTAAAGTTATAAGAGAATGAGTTAGCCAAGCATATTGTTGAAGGTTTTCACGGTCAGAGTTCATTGGTTCTTGTGGGTTATCCGGGCTGTGTAACCGTGGTCTTGGTATTTTCTTTCCTGACGTTTTGCCAGCAGCTGTGGCAGGCATCTTCAGAGGAGTAACACTGAAGGACAGTGTCTCTCAGTGTCAAGTGTGTAGGAAGAGCAATATATAGTCAGAAAGGGGTAGGGTTTGAGCTGAAACCCAACCCCTTTCTGACTATATATTACTCTTCCTACACACTTGACACTGAGAGACACTGTCCTTCAGTGTTACTCCTCTGAAGATGCCTGCCACAGCTGCTGGCGAAACGTCAGGAAAGAAAATACCAAGACCACGGTTACACAGCCCGGATAACCCACAAGAACCAATAGCCAAGAATCCTTATCAAGTGGGACAGTTACTGTCAGGACATGATGTTAAAATCCTATAAATAGGGAAAGCTGAACTGATCAAGAGTTTCTTCTCAGAATGGGCTCCTTGCCTTTGACCTGCTTACTTTTGGGAGAAAGAAACTTCAATGGACTCATGTAACTGCTCTCCTTCAGCTATCTATGTAACAATAAAGGATAATATAATATTTTGCTGATTTAGATAGAAAAGCTAGCCTAGCCTCATCAGATCTCAAAAGCCAAGCAGGGTTGGCTCTGGTTAGTATTTGGCTGGGAGACCACCAATGAATACCAGGGTCGCTGCAGAAAGGCAGGCAATGGCAAACCACCTCTAAACGTCTCTTCCCATGAAACCTCTATGGGGTCACCATAAGTCAGCTGCTTCAGGGAAACAAGGGTCAGCACTGTTACTATCAAACATCCACAGTTACCATACAAGTGTCACCTGGAATCAACTGCCAATTTGCTTAATATTCACCATCTGAAACATTATTTCTGATCTGCCTCTGCCAATGGAAAACCACAATTTTTTGCAAATATTAATTAGTTCCTAAGTATGCAATTCAAACACTTGTCTTTTACACCAGAACCACAGAAAACTACAGGAACCGTTCGCTTCATCAAAGCCGGTATGTGATGTACCTAAATGTAGTCCCATTCCTTTTTTACAGCATATATCCCACAACGCTTTATCTATTAAACTCTCAAACATCTCTCAACATTTCAGTTTATCTCAGTTTAGTAGTCCATGTAACCTCCACATGACCTTTCCATCTAGCAGGTATGCTCCCAACACTGCAACTGAAAAAAAAAAGCAAAGAATCTTCAGGGAAGAGAGTGCTGATGGTATTTTAGTGAAGAGGCTTTGCTAGAAAGAGCCTGCACACCGAGGGACATTTTTTAATTAAATGTTTTAAATTATGAACTGTAAATTGCTTGGAAGCTGTTGCCAAGAGTCATTTTAAGTGAACATGTACATAGAAATGAAATGGACAACAAGTATGAGTTTGCTAAGAGTTAGACTTTGTTGTAATATAATTCGCACGGAAGTTGAAAAACAAAGCAGAAGAAACTAAACAAATTTTTGAGCGGCAGTGGCATGAGACAGTGTGTTTGGATGACTGTATGGGAGACTGGATTGAGGATATGTGACAGAAGAGACAAAAAAGGTTAGGATAGACTGGCATGGAGTGCTTTAGGACTTCTGAGAGAAGCCAAGTGTGAGTCTATTATAGCAGAGGTTTTACTGACTTCATTGCAGTAAAACCTGCTACACCCCTGGTGTCCACAGCCTTATCAACACTGTATTACTCTCATCCCAAAATTCAGTAACTAATTTCCAGACAAACAACTGCAAATGAGACAATCATGAGAAAACTAGTAACACATACACCCTTTGCTTACCTAAGTTTTCAACGATGCTGGAAACTTTTCCAAAAGGCATCAGTTCAACAGATTCTGGTAGGACAATTTTCCACTCTTCAACAGGAAGTGACTTCTGCTAGACAAAATGCAACATTTATTTTCATAGTGAAGCACTGCTACTCATTCCAAATATTTATCATTGCTTGTATAAGAACCTAAATCTAGTGTGCTCGTACTTGCTCACATCACTCCCAGTATTAGCCAAGTGTAAAGCCTGTGGGTGGACACACTGTGCCTAACCTAGAAAGAGCAAGGTAAGAGAGGGATAACTCCAAACTAGTCCACGGCAAGTAGTGGTTTGTTTGCTTCCCTTCAACCTGGGACCTCATAGAGGAGGGAAAGAAAAGGCATACTTGGCGTACCCTCATTACATCTGGAATGTAAGTCTAATTTTCTCTTTGCCTCTGCTTTGTTACCACTGAATGTGCATAACATGTCATTTGGGATGTACTAATGCAGCACTGAGACAATTTGCTGGTGAAGGAACTTGATTCAGAGGAAATGTATTAATCGCCACCCCACTTGTGATGTTTTAATTAGCCTTTTTAAACAATTTATCACCTCTGATGTTTCAGAAGGGGTCATTTGGGAAGGCTGTGTATGTGAAATTACATGAAGGAAAACAAAGAGGTTGGAGCAGAAAATAGTTAAATGTCATCTGCAGTTGGTCAAGTTTCTAACCATTCCTTTCTCAAGTGGCATGCACATGCATGCACACCCACATGTCTTTAAGCAATTGTTACACACATATTTACATAAACAAACTGTTAAATAAACAAACAAGGGGAGAAAAATTTCAACCCAGAACAGACAAGGTAACCAATAAGGTTGAAAAAAGGGGGGCATATTATACATGGAAATATACATGTCATTTGTAAAAAAAAAAAGGCAGTCCAAAAACTTTAATCAAATTATAATTACAAACTGTGCATCGTACATCAATATTTTGTCACATGCATATATGTACCTTCATCTACTGTAAAAAACATTTATGGTAAAATTGCACTTGTACATAAGGGGATGTCATACCCTTATAATCATCTTCCCTATGACAGGTACAATTATAAATAACAGAATAAATGTAAACCAAAGCAGATGCATTTCGGCCATGAAGCCTTCCTCAGTTGTTTACATCTGTATACTTGGCTTCCTCTGTATGTACAATGTATAATTATTATGGTTTCCTGTATATGGCTATACACACCAATGGACAATGGTTTATCCTGACCTGGCTTATAGAGAAATTTGGACCACTAACATTAATCATCTGGAAAGTTACCTCCGATGGTTTTAATTACAACAAAGAAGATACCTAGCCCACGTATAAAATGTACATCTGGTTGGTGTAAGTAATTTTAATACGTGTAATTAATAATCTTCAGAATTATAGTTTGCTTTTAAAATACACAATAATTAATATAAATCCATTATTTTTCTTTTCCCTCTTCCTTTTTATGACGTTCAGTGCTTGGGTTAGGCATGTTGTAATTTTAATAAAACTACTGCATGGTGTGTAGTATACATATTTAAACCACTGAGGAAGGCCTAACAGCCAAAACTCATTTGGTTTACATGTTTTCTATGTTATTTATAAGTGTACCTGATGATTCTCCCCTTCAAACATCCCTCTGCAACATAATTTTAAATTATCCTTTTTTCCCAGCTGAACTCAAACTGAAAGTAAGATTATAGCAGAGAGAAAAACAGCTCAGGAGATAAGTACCTATAGGGAAAATTGTATACCTTCCACTTCCCTGTAACTGCTCCTCTTCCCACATATCCCAAATATCTCAGTAAATGCCAACTTGAGAAGCTAATGCTTAATTTGGCTCTATGGTAATGATGCAAAGGTCTCAGGCATACTTACTTCAGATACTTCATCTTTTTTTCCAATGCTGTGAGAGTTTTCATCATTCTTATAATGCTGGTCATCTTCCCCAGATAGCACTGGAGAACAGGACGAAGTAGAGGAAACAGAAGAGGGGCTATCTGTACCACTGCATTAAAAAGGGAAACGTTACCAATTTTTCATCTTACATTCTAATTTAATGCATCAAACAGAAACGATGGTTCCTCTCATGGAAAAAGTATGTGGCTTGGGTCTACACATTTTGGCTGGCCTTAGTAGACCATCAAAAGTTGGTGCTTAGTGCTAACCATGCCCTTCAAGAGAAAGAAGTAGCGTTTTGACAGAAATAAATGCTTAACTTAATAGATGTTCTTTCCCTGCCTCCTCCCAGCAGGAATGGGGGTGAGGGAGAAAAGAAATGCAGCATTTGTCTCCCTCCCCGCCCATTATAGCAAGCTTATAGGCTCTGAAGAAGCACAGGCGTTTTCACTAGAATAAAACATGTACTCATGAGAGGCAAGTGCATTTTGTGGACCCCAGATAATAATCCCTTCTTACAACAGCAATTAAAAGGAACACCTCCCAGGGCAGTCTTAGGACTGTTTGTCCTAAAATAAAAGATGCACAAAAAGCAAAATTGTACATTGAACAAACTAATCTGCAGTATGTTAGATATTAACTCTTGAATCATACAATCCAGGTGTCTGTGTAAAAAGTAAACATATCTAGGCAAGTGCTGATATAGTAAAGTTTCATATCATTTTTTGCAAGGAGGGACAAACCCAGATTATGCTAGGGAAGGTGATTTTAAGATACTGTGAGACTCCTTTCAGTGGTCCAGAGGGTCACCTGTGACCCTGATGACCTCCACCAACGGCCACAAGCAAATAAAACTTTGGGGCAAAGTTTTCACCGTTGCTGCTAACAAGCACCAACTTGAGTTGCGGGTTCTCGAGCGACTCACAGGAGATGAAAAATGGTCCCTGCCCTCCCAGGAAGCGTTAAGCAGGGAGGCAGTCACCCACCTCTCGGATCCAGAATTGGATTCCGCGGGAGAGACGCCGCCTTTGTCCATCAACTCTTCCTTCTCCAGGGCGTTAGATATTAACTCTTGAATCATACAATCCAGGTGTCTGTGTAAAAAGTAAACATACCTAGGCAAGTGCTGATATAGTAAAGTTTCATGTCATTTTTTGCAAAGAGGGACAAACCCAGATTATGCTAGGGAAGGTGATTCTAAGACACTGTGAGACTCCTTAAAGGTAGAGAAAAGTGGAGAACAAAAACCAACTCTTCTTCTAAACAGTAATATACAAAACAGAAGAGGGTTGGCTCACATACCACTACATGTTATTAAAGCAGCCCTTGGTAATTTGACAGCTTCCATACATTATAAAGGAAGTTCAGTGGTAGGAACTACCTCTAGAACAAGTACCTGCTAGGTACATATCAAAATTGCTGAGATCATGATTCCAGAAGAATGGCTGAATGAGATATCCAGTGGTGCTCTAGACAACCTTTTGCTTTTTTCTATCCCAACAGCATACACACCTAACTTTGTGACTTATTTAACTCTCAGCAAAAGATTGCTGCTATGCATAGGCCAGACAGCTAGTGTGGTGTAGTGATTAAGGTGTTGGACTAGGACCTGGGAAACCCAGGTTCAAATCCCCACTCGTGCCATGGGAGGTTGCTGTGGGACTTTGGGCCAGTCAGCTAGTATTTGGAGAGGAGATCTCCAAGGATAGCTATGCAGAGTCAGGCAGTGGCAAAAAACTTTTAGTAGATCTGTGGAAGATGGAACCAGCAACTACTTGTGGCAGGCCTCCCTCCAATTGCGATAAGGATCCCTTTTCAGTGGTCCAGAGGGTCACCTGTGACCCTGATGACCTCCGCCAACGGCCACAAGCAAATCAAACTTTGGGGCAAAGTTTTCACCGTTGCTGCTAACAAGCACCAACTTGAGTTGCGGGTTCTCGAGCGACTCACAGGAGATGAGAAATGGTCCCTGCCCTCCCAGGAAGCGTTAAGCAGGGAGGCGGTCACCCACCTCTCGGATCCCGCGGGAGAGACGCCGCCTTCGTCCATCAACTCTTCCTTGTCCGGGGCGAAAAGGGGGCTCTGGGCCGCCCGCTCTCCTTGCCCCTCCGGGGAGATCGACTGATCCCCCACCGCCCCCTCTCCAGGGCCTGCGGTCAAGGCCGGGCAAGAGATGGGGGGCCCGAGATGGAGGGGCGGCGGCGGCCCCTCCTCAGAGCAGGGGGCCGGGCCAGGCAGGCCCTCTCCTCCCTCGGGGGCGAGGAAGGAGAGCCCCGCTTCCCCAGCCTCGGGCAGCCCCTCGAAGGCCGTCCCGCCCAGCCCCGAGGGGTCTTCCGCGGGGAGCGAAAGGCGCTCCTCCGCCACGCGGCCGCTCAACGTCTCCGTTACTTCCATCCCCGCCAAGCCCGGCTGGCCGTTAAACGGCAGCCCTCGACCACGTGGGCAGCGACCGCGACAGCCACGCGCGCCGCTACTTCCGGCTCTGCCGAGCGCAGAGGGAGCCGAGCGCGCGTGCGCAGACCAGGCGGCCGCTCTGGCCAATCGGCGCTGGGTTCTCCTGTCGGGGGGAGGAGACGGCCCTTCATTCGCCGGCTCTGCGCCACGCCCCTGGGTGCTGGCGGCGGGAATTATCAGCAGCGGCAGTAATGTTCCTGCTGGCCACGTGACCGTCGGTGGTGTTGCAGGAACACAGGGGGTGCGCGGGGGAGAGGGAGGCCCAAGATCGTTATCAAGAAAACAGTTTATTTGCAGCTGCTGACTCAGAGGCCCGAATGGGCGGAAATCTCTGAGTCCCGGTTATACTGGGGGAAGAGATATTTATCCAAATTCAAGTTATGACGCTACACCCACAAGTCATGCATCTCTGATTATATTGCAGACAGAAAGGCGACTCAGGATAGTTGCACCCAGTTTCTCCTATCACGGTTTCTCGTTCACATGTTAGCCCAGTGCACAGAGCAGGCTTGTTGCTAGGCAGACATTCCTCCCCTGGCAGTCTGGAAGCCGATTATTACCGGGAGATCTCTGGGGTACTGTCACAGTGGCAAAGTGCAAATACACCCAGGCTTCTTTTGTGTGTGTAAAGTGCCGTCAAGTCGCAGCTGACTTACGGCGACCCCTTTTGGGGTTTTCATGGCAAGAGACTAACAGGTGGTTTGCCAGTGCCTTCCTCTGCACAGCAACCCTGGACTTCCTTGGTGGTCTCCCATCCAAATACTAACCAGGGCTGACCCTGCTTAGCTTCTGAGATCTGACGAGATCAGGCTAGCCCGGGCTTCTTTTAGTGCTTCTAAAAAGTTAATCTCTACCAGAGTTGCTTTAAGCCCTACGTGGCTGTGTTTGAAGTTACCTTGTGTGATTATTTCAGGCATGTGGAGTAACATGTCCTACAATTAATCTCTAGCAGAGGGGCCATCAGCATGTTTCAGGAGTGATAGTGGTGGTTGGTGAGGAAAGAAAAAAATTTTTTTTTAAAAAGGAGATCTGTCATATGAGGCTAGCAGGGCCGGATTTAGGTTTGATGAGGCCCTAAGCTATTGAAGGTAATGGGGCCCCCGCTAGCAGGCGGGGCCCGTTACTTACATCATAGGAGCCTACACAACACAAAACACTTTTGCTGTATGTAGCTTTTATTTTATTTGTTTTTTATCTTATATTTTGGAAATGTACATCCAGTTTTTTTCCCTTTAAATTTTTTTGGGGCCCCCAAGAGATTGGGGCCCTAAACTATAGCTTGTTTAGCTTATACGTAAATCCGGCACTGGAGGCTAGTATGAACTCCTGCCTCCTGATACCTACATCACAGGAAGCTGCCTTTTAGGGTTGCCAGGTCCATCTTCACCACCAGCTGGAGGTTTGGGGGCGGAGCCTGAGGAGGGCGGGGTTTAGAGAGGGGAGGGACTTCAATGCCCTAGAGTCCAATTGCCAAAGCAGCCATTTCCTCCAGATGAACTGATCTCTATTGGCTGGAGATCAGTTGGAATAGCAGGAGATAGTACCAGCTGGAATAGTTCCAGCTAGTACCTGGAAGTTGGCAACCTTAAGCCCTGCGTGGCTATTTTGCAGTTGCTTTAAGCCCTACGTGGCTGTGTTTGAAGTTACCTTGTGTGATTATTTCAGGCATGTGGAGTAACATGTCCTACAATTAAGTTTCTACTATTTTCCTTTGGGATTTTTTTTGGTTAAAAATATATAATTGGATTGACAATTTCTACTCCTTGTATTATTTTTCATAATGTGTATTTAACATTGTAAATATATGAGCCTCGTGCTGTTGTTCCCACAGTACCTGGAGGTTGGCAACCCTACTGCCTTTGAATAAGATCACTGACCTCTCATGCTCAATATTGTCTATTCTTTGGCAGTGGCTCTCCAGGGTCTCAGAAAAAGATCTTTCACATCATCTACTACCTGCTAATTTTCTGCCCCCAAGCATTTCCCCTCTGCTCTAGTCAAACTGATTACAATATGCATTGTACATTTGCATCCTTTACAACACCCCTCTCACCTTCTGATTGGGATAAAAGGGCTCAGATCTCCATTCCTACCCATGTCTGAAGGGAGCTTTGACTCTCGAAAGCTTATACCTGAAAAACTTGGTCTCTAAAGTGCTTCTGAACTAGAGTCTACCTGACCTTTCTAACCGAAGATGCCTGAGATTAATCTGCGGCTTTGTGCATATAAAGCAGATGTTCTCCCTCTGAAGGATAGCTCTTCTCTGGCCTGGAATTGTACTGTTGTGAATTTTTCTGTAGAGCAACTGGTAATATGGAGGAATAAGTATGTGCCTGGTCTAAGGAGAGAAGCTGGTGCTGCAGAAATGTATAGGGCAGTGATACTCAGTGGTTTGGGGGGGTCCTATGTGGCACTTTGAGATGCCACATGTAGCTCTTCTGAGTACCATTCTCCTGGTGTGGCACCCACCCCATGTTTTATTAAAGTGAACAAGGCCATTGCCAAGTAGGGCTTGTGGTTGGGAAGAGGTTCATACCTTGAAAAAACTGCCATTAGAGGGAGGGAAGCTGCAATCTTTCCTGAGCTGTATGTAGGCTTATGCCAGAGATGGGAATAAAGGGCCCATCATCTCCAACACTCTTTTTTTACAGCCTTTGCGCTGTCATCCCAGAACCTGAGAGCAACCAGGAGGGGTTTTGCATAGAGAATAATCAACAGAGAAAAGGTTACCGTCTTCCTGCTCTCTCCTTTATCTCTCCTCCTCTGACCCTCTACTCAAAATTCAAGCCTCCAAAGGGTGCTTTTTATTTTATAAGAGATGAGGGATTCATTACACACATGTAATCGTAGCATATTGCTGATCCCGAACGTTTCATAGTTCAGGAAAAACAAAGGGCATCTTGAAGCAATATCTTCTTCTTGACTAATTTATGATTGATCAGATCTGTTGCTGTGTAGTATTGATTACTTTATGCAAATAAGCCATGTTTTGAAAAGTTAAATTAAGAAATAATACTGGTAACAGTTATTCATCTGATGGGCAAATATACAGCAGTTGCTTGTTTATCCTTGAGCTATTTCAGTCTCTAATTTCCTCCGCTGATATTAATAATTTTATCACTTCTAAGTTTCTTTTCGCTCAATTGATTTCTTATGTAAATATTTACCATGTTTAATTATTTATTTAAATAGTAGGTAACTTATTTTAATCAGACCTGTTCTCATTGTTTGTACTTTGTACAAATATGACTAAACCATTGGACAAAATATATTTAGAAAGATAAGCTATATTTGCAATGTGTAATTTAATGGAAGTGCTGAAAGTGTTCAGTCTTGTTTGTGTGATTGCTCCTGTTTTGTCACCTTTCCTGTACATTCTGTGTGTGTAAAGTGTCGTCAAGTCGCAGCCAACTTATGGTGACCCCTTTATGGGGTTTTCAAGGCAAGAGATTAACAGAGGTGGTTTGCCAGTGCCTTCCTCTCTATAGCAAACCTGGACTTCCTTGGTGGTCTCCCATCCAAATACTAACCAGGACTGACCCTGCTTAGCTTCTGAGATCTGACAAGATCAGGCTAGCCTGGGCCATCCAGGTCAGGGCTTCCTGTACATTACCCATTAAATTATATTTCAGTTTCCATAAAACTTAATTCAGAATATTAATTCCAAAAATCCTTGGCTTTAAAACTGTACATCTTTTATTTCAAAATTATTCATGATTAGTATTGCGAATTTCAAAAGTTACATTTTTTATAATAATTACAAGCTAGAGCCCAAAAGGAATTGCAGGAGAAGGGGACAATGATCTTCTCTGCCACATAGATTCTCTACTTTTCAGAGCAGGCTGGCTTCTCTTCCCCTCCTCTTTTTCATTTAGTTGATGCTCAGCTCCTATTAACATTTTATTCCCTCTGGAGCATTTTCAGTTCATATATTTTTCTGTATGCCTTAAGCATCTAGCTAGAAGATAGAAATCTCTGCATCGTCAATGAGTATTCCACTTTTGCTATTTATATCATTCACACAGGGGCCAACCCATTTACTATTAGATATTTACATGGAAGAACTTGCAGAGGGCATCTCTTTCCCCCCTCCCTCACTATTTCTTCTTTCCCTTCCCCGGCAGTTCCCAAAGCCTCTCCCCATTTCTTGCTTCGGTTTATCCTTCCCACCTAACAACTAATCCAACTTTATCTGTTCCTGTGTCTTCAGCTTTCCCTCCTTCCTTACCCTTGAAAACCTCTACCTGGGAAAGGTTTGGCCAGGCTGTGCCCAGTTGAGCAGAGGCCACTGATGGGCTAGGCCCAATTGTGTGAGTAGTGAGTTCCCAGTAGTTGCCCCTGGGCATGTCCCTGGCAAGCCCTCCTGCATCAGGAGACATGGGAGGGGGTGATATTTTCAGGGCTGTTGCAGCTTCCCAGTCCACTCCTGTCCAATCCTCAAGGCTTTGCTTTACAGAAATATACTCTGTATATTTCTCTGTAATATTAATATACTGTATTAATATATATGGGTATATTACAGCAGCACATGTGTGCAATCTAAAAAAAAATGGCTTGAATAGTGTTGTGGGAGGCCCCACAACGCCACGAGGGCCTGTATAGCATATAGCAAATGCTCGACCTTACAGTCACCAGGGATGGAGTATGCGTGGGCATCATCTAAAAATAAAGAATATGCTTTTCCCATCAAAAGTGTTGTTTATTCACAATTAAATTTTGGAGACCGTTTTTTGAAAGGTATATCAGCCATTTATACATCCCAACATGCGAAAATTTTGGTGAATGAATCAATGTCGGAAAATTGTCAAATTAAGAAAGGAACTAGACAAGGCTGTCCTTTGTCTCCGTTATTATTTTTGTTGGTGTTGGAAACACTATGTTGTAAACTAAGGAGTATGGAGGACATTCGTGGTCTAAAAATTAAAAAACATGAATTTAAATTGAGAGCATTCGCGGATGACCTCCTGTTAATTCTGGAAAACCCAACACAATCAATGAAGTTACTACAAGAGACTCTGGACGACTTTGGGGAAATATCGGGATTTAAAGTCAATCAAGAAAAAACAAAGACAATATTCAAAAATTTATCAGAAATAGAACAACAGGAATTCAGTACGTTTACAGGTTGGGAGAAGGCCAATAAAGTTAAATACTTGGGAATCTGGATCTCAGCGAAGAACAAAGAATTGTTAACCAACAACTATCTTAAATTATGGGGTAAAATAAAAACTGATATGATTATTTGGTCAAATAAAAAGTTGTCACTATTGGGACGTATTTCAACAATTCAAATGAATGTGTTACCAAGGATGCTCTTCTTATTCCAAAACTTGCCTATAATATCACATGTTAAATACTTTGATACTTGGAGGAAAGACATTTTAAATTTCATCTGGCAAGGGAAAAAACCGAGGATTGCTTATAGATATCTGGTGGACCTTAAAGTTAGAGGAGGCTTAGCACTACCAAACTTTCAACTTTACGCTGAAGCGGTAGCCTTAACATGGCTAAAAGACTGGATAACCTTATCAAATACACGTTTACTGGAGCTTGAAGGCTTTAATAATATTAGTGAATGGCATGGCTATTTATGGTATGATAAAATTAAGATACAAGCATCATTTAGGAATCATATAATCAGGTCCTCTCTACTGCGCATCTGGATGAAATACAAACATATTTTGGAACCAACAACTCCGATGTGGATTTCACCGCAAGAAATGTTAACACTTCGACCACTTAGACCGGACAAATTCATAATCTACCAGGAATTAATTAATTGGGAGGGGAAAAAATGTTCATTAAAGGAATTTCAATTTCTCAAAGAGGATTTACAATGGTTGCAATATTGTCAGATTAAATCAGTTTTTGTACAAGATATGAAAAATGGATTTTCTAAAGAAAAGTCCCTTTTCCACAAGATGTTACTAGAAAACAATCTGAAATTGATCTCTAAAATGTACAATCTACTCTTAACATTATATTGTGAGCAGGAGACAATTAAACCAACTATGATTGATTGGGCTCAAAATATTGGACATGATATTCCTTTAAACAAATGGGAAAGACTTTGGTCAAAAGACTTGAAAGGAATAAATGCGCAATCAATTCGAGAAAACATTTATAAAATGATGTATAGATGGCATTTAACACCTAAGAAGATGGCAAAGATATATAAAGTGACATCCCCCAAATGTTGGAAATGCAATAAGGAAATTGGTTCCTTTCACCATATGTGGTGGACTTGTGATAAAGCTAAAGACTTTTGGGATATGATATACAATGAACTGAGACTAATAGTACAAAAAAATATACCCAAAACACCAGAAATGATGCTATTAAGTATGATACCTGACGACTTGCTAATACAAAGAACTTTTTTGATTTATGCTACAACAGCTGCGAGACTGCTTTATGCAGCAAAATGGAAGGGGGCAGAAATTCCCGAGAAAAAAGACTGGATTGGGAAAATGTTCGAATTGGTGGAAATGGCAAAACTTACAGCCATTTTAAATGAAAAAGACAAAGTTCGATTCTTAGGGGAATGGGAGGATTGGATGAAATACTGTGAATATGAATTAAAACTGGGGGAAATGGAAGAATACTTATTAATCTGATCTAGAAGATACAATTAATAGTAAGAGTTATAATCATTTAGATTAATAGAAAATGTTTTATGAAAGTTAAATGAATTTATAACAGTTAAGATCAGACCAATTACGATGGGATGAATATTTTATTAAGAGGCGGAGAGAGGTGATGGGGAAGTCATAAATTTTCCTCTAATTTGTTTTTTTTTGTTATGAATTCAAGAAATTATAACAACATAGAGTTAGAATTTTGATTTTGAATTTCATATTGCTTTTATTGTTGTTTACTATCATGGAAAATTTGTATTATAAAAACCAATAAAATTATTATAAAAAAAAAGTGTTGTTTATTCACATGTAGAATTAAATGACAAATTGATCCAGAAGCCATATATTGAATGAACTAAATGAACGAAATCTCCTCAGTTGGATAGCAGCCCTGTTAACCAGAAAGCAAGGCAAAATAGTTCATAACGTTGAAGAGACCAGTCATTCACTCAAGTCAGATGATCTCTTGTGGAGCCTCTAACTCTCATCTCCTGTTTCTCTCCTCTACAACCCATTCCTGAGCTTTCGGCGGCCAGAGGCAGCATAGCTGAGGTGTTGCTGCGGCGTCTCCAAAGCCTTTTCACAGCCACCGAAACTGACACGGGAATCCTCTGGTTCAAATCTCAAATGAGGAGGAGGGTGAGGGGTGTATTTCTAAGCAAACAGGAAGGGTGCAAGTGAAGGGAGCTAACCCCCTCCCCACCTTCCCTCAGTGTGATTTAACATTTGAGCATTTTGCTCCAGGCCAAGCTCCAAGCTTAGCACCACTCACTTCCATGGTGTGAGGTGGTATAAAATAGTTCCCCACCCACACTGCTTTAGACATGGATGGGAGGTTTCCCAAGAGCAGCTCATGCCTGAGGTGTGTGTGAGAGGGAGAGTGAATGTGTCTCAGGGAAAGGGTACAGCTATTTTTAAATGACATTAAAGATGACAAAATGTCTTAAATTCATCTCACATTTAGTCTGGTTGCATGTTAGTCTCTCTAACCCTGAATCTTCCCTTGCTGACAGGGCCTGCAGCCTCTGTGGGGTGGAAGATTTCTCATGGCCTCTCTTCCCAGCCTGCTCTCCCACCAACCCTGTGCCCATCTATCCAGCCCCATTGCCGCCTGGCCCTGTGCCAGCCTCCTTTGACCTGGCAGTGCTGAAAGACCATCCAGTGCCAGCTACAGAAGGTTGCCTGGCTTCAGCAGAATGCCAGCTTCTCATGACCTAGCAGCGGTAGAAGGCCGCCCGGCATCAGTAGCAGCCCATAAAGTTCTACCCAATGTCAAGTTCCTCCTCCTCTGCCAGCAGTACCTCCACCACGAGTAGTGATGCTGCCAGGACCATTGTGGCTCCCGGCTTCCCCCAAGCAACAATGGTGACATGGCCGGGACCACCATGGTTCCCAGCCTCTCCCACCTACCAAGGGCAATGTGACTGAGACTGCAGTGTCTCCCAGCCTGCCCCTCACTGCCAAAAGAGGAGATAGGTACGTTGTCTGCTCACGTGCATACAATGCTTTTGTTTTCGGGGGGCTCTAAGCCACCAATGTATTTTTATATGTTTTCAGATTATTATTTTTTTGGCAACTTGCGGAGTCCTCTAGATTTGCACAATTATCTGTTTTCTTCCTGCGTGGCCCCAATACGCAGATTTAGATATCCACAGATGGGCACCATGCTTGGGAAACAGATATATAGATACATAAAGTTGGTCTAGAAAAGCTGGGGAGACAACTCACTTAGTCTTCCAAATAGCCCTTCTTTACTCTCCAGTAACCTAAATTGTGTCTCTTCCCCAAACCAGATTTTATTTTCTGTTTGTCTAAGTCTGTGTAAAGGTTAGATTGTTAAATGACTCCCCACTGTTCTTGGTAGAGAGAAGGACAAGTAAATAATCGCAGCTGTGTCAAGAAGGGTGACAGAGAGAAACTGCAGGGAGAGATTACTTTTGATATTTGGAGGCAGCATCTGCAGCAAATAAAACCTGCTTTTCTGCCAGTGTGTAACCTTCTTGGAAGGACAGGATGGTTTTATGGCTTCAGCAACATTCTTATCAATTCAATTGTGGAGTTGAAGTGCCTAGTCACAGAAGCTAATGCTTTCTTTTCTAAATTTATGAGAAGGGAGCAGGTAGAAGAGAACAAATCTAAGCAACGCAATAGTGAATAAACATATTTCAAGCTGGAAAGCGAACATATGAAGAAATTGCTGTTTAAATTGGCATTATTGGATTTCAGAGCAAATAAGCACCTTTTCTGCTCAAGTTTTTTTTTAAAAAAAGACATTTCTTAATATGGCTGTATAGGGAAAAAATGAGCAGAGGACTATGAATCCGTTTCAAGTTGAAGTTGAGAAGGTTTTACGCTGTTCTACATTGTCAGGAAGACTGAAAATAATTTAAAAGGTTGAAAATAACGGAAAATAATTTTAAATCAATTTTCTTGGATGGCCATCAACTCATTACAAACCTGATACAAGTATATTTAAAACTAATTTTCACACATATGCTTCAATAGTGGGACATCAGCTCAAACATGCTTGTAATAGTAGCATGTGTGAATATCTTGCTCCCAGGAAGTTTTAATTTTTTGTACTTCCGCTTACCATCCTTTTTTGTGGGGGGGACTGGCCTAATTTTTGCACAGTCTTTCAGGGTGCAATACTGTTTCGAAATGCTAACAATTTTTATAATGCATACTTTAATTTTAATTTGACATTAAAAACAACACAAGCTGGGTTTTAAAAAAAATAAACTACCTTCGGTAGGCTAGTGCTATGCAATTAGGGTAAACTATAATAATCAAGTTCAGAAAAATGGAAACTTTTCCAGTTATTGTGCACTGCTGTCCTGAAAGATAAAGGTAGTCCCCTGTGCAAGCACCAGTTCATTACTGACCCATGAGGTGACATCACATCACGATGTTTACTAGGCAGACTATGTTTATTATTGCCTTCCCCAGTCATCTTCACTCTACCCCAGCAAGCTGGGTACTCATTTTACCCACCTCGAAAGGATGGAAGACTGAATCAACCTTAAGCCAGCTACCTGAAACCGAGTTCAGTTGGGACTGAACTCAGGTCGTGAGCAGAGCTTTGACTGCACTACTGCAGCTTACCACTCTGCGCCACAGGTCCTAGTCAATCTTAATCTGGAGCTTTCTGGCCATCTTGAGAAAGTGTTGAGGTTATTGGTATGGAAGAATGGGAAGTCCAACAGCAGTTCAGACAGCAAAGAGCCAGGCCAGAGTAAGCTGCTTTATGAGGGTAGTGTTATGACAAGGGGATTTAGGATGCCCCTGGAAAACAAACGCAAGCCTCTTTTACTACCCCACAGTCTCAGATCACATGGGAATTGAGCAATAACAGCTTCTTGTGGTCCTAGAAGAAGAAGAAGAGTTGGTTTTTATATGCAGACTTTCTCTACCACTTAAGGCAAAATCAAATCGGCTTACAATCACCTTCCCTTTCCCTCCCCACAACAGACACCCTGTGAGGTAGGTGAGGCTGAGAGAACATGACTTGCCCAAGGTCACCCACCTGGCTTTGTGTGTAGGAGTGGGGAATCAAACCCAGTTCTCCAGATCAGACTCCACCGCTCCAAACCACTGCTCCTAACCACTACACCACGCTTGCTGTCTTCCATGGGGCAGGGGAGGGAGCAATGGCCAAAAGGATAATCATGAAGTAGACAACATGACTGGAGAAGAACAGGCCACAGCTTTTATCAAATGAAATTGCTGGAGCATTGGTGCAGCATAGGGCATGGATCCAGAATCAGGCGACCTGCCTGTCAGCCAATGGCACCAACCATGCCCCCAGCCGACCTGCTGGGATGGCAAGTCCTGGGTCCCACATGAGTGGAAGCCACTGCGTGGTTCCCTGGCCATCTGAGGGTGACAGCCGAGTGACAGCCTTTAAGCCGGGCATATCGCTGGGTAGATTTTACAATTGTCCACTGAGATTGTCCACGGAGATATGGAGACTATCAGAACTTGTGTGCTTTCAACACTCATTCTCTCTAGCGTTCTTTCTGTTGGAATTTACTAATTATAAAAATGCACGCACAGCAGGTGCTAACTTTTTAAACCTAAGTTCAAAGCACTCCAGTGAACAAATATTTCCAACCAGTCACAGTAGGGGGGAAAATCAGTGTTGAGAGATCTGCTTCAAAGTTGTAGTGCATGTCTATAGGCGACCAGTAACTGGAAAATGAACCTTTTGAGGGTAGTGTTATACTTTCACAAAAAGACTGTTGAAGCCAAAATTGCGTGCTGCAAATTTATATTCAACCATTGTTTTCTGACAATGGAATTATTAATAGTATGCAATTTTCTAATTAAATAGGGGGGTGTAAAAGAAGTTCTGTCCAAGTAGTTTTCCAGTATTGTGCTGTGAAAAAAACTCTTATACTGGAATTTTGTAAGAAAGCGATGTATGCAAGGCAATAAGAAGAATAAAGATGGACAAAAATGTAGGAAGTGTAAGCAGAGATAAATGAGATTGTCAAAACAAAGCAGTTTGAAATGTTAAAAAATTAAAGCAGCATATTTAGATTATAAATACAAAGGGCAATTAGAGAATTCTCATCCAACACCCTCTGGGTGCTCTCGTCAATATGTTAAAAATATTAAATGAAAAGATCCATCTGTGCTTGTAAATCAGCTTAAGCATATAGGAGTGACAAAATAAATTAATTGGTTCCCTCGAGTCCCACATCAATTCTACACAAGCCAGGAAGAAGGAAAAAACCTTCAGGCACTGTTCTCTTATGGAGTTGCTGTAATAATGCTTTGTAGGCTGGTGTGGGAAAAGGGCTAAAAATAGCAAAGGTTTGCATGCTTTAGCTGTTCCAATGTCAGCCTACACTAAATCAGCGTTTTGAATTATTTTCACGCTATTTTGTTTGATAGTTGAAAGAACAAATATGTAATTTGAACTGGGAAGTCTAACTACCTTGACCTCACTTCTAAAGCAGAATTACTAGAGACCTATAGCCAGTACTTTGGTTGAAAAAGGCCTACTCTCACACAGTGCCAGTTTAAGCAGAGTTTTAACTAAGTATTAACTTAGTTAAACTTAGTATTAACTAAGTATATAACTAAGTATATTAACTAAGTATTTTTAACTAAGGTATGTATCTTTTTTTAGTACTATTGCACACTTAATAGACTACAGCATAGAGTAAACATAACTTTTATATGTACTGGGAAACCAGAAAATTCATGTGACTCACTTTATTGCAACATTCGCTTTATGGCGGCAGTCTGGAACCAAACCCACAATATCTCCAAGGTATGCCTTTATTAGATGGCATGTAATAGAATCTATGTATAAGTAGTTGTACAGTAGGAGATTATATTAAGTCTACACTACATATAAATTAATTCATTATACAGTTCAGCAGGCAATTCATATTGTATCTTGTCTCCCCCCTTTTATAAACTCTACTACAGCATTTAGCCCATTAATTATTCCATAATTACTTGTGACTTTTTCCATCTGGTAAACATAACACTTTCTTTTGTTTGAAAGGTGCAGGAATAAAATTACCACCTTTACGGTATGTAGTTTTGTGTTCTGCATATTATGAACTGGTGTATCACAATCCTGAGCATGAATACTCAGAAGCTGTGTTTAGCTCACAAAGGCTTACTCCTTAGTAAGTGTGTCTAGGATTGCACTATAAGTACCACCAGCAAAGCCAAAGCTTTTCTGTCATTGTGGAATGACTCACACTCAGGATTCTTTGTCTTGATTTTGTAATAATGAGTTCCGGGCACTGGTTTACCTTGGTAAAACCACAGAGCGCTGCAGACCTCCTCTGAAATGCTGTGATTTTTGTACAAGCTGCCATTTTGTGACAGGCTCCACCTACCAAGCCACCATTTTGTGACTGGCAGCTCCCAATGCTCTTAAAAAAAACATTAAGTGGCTCCCAGAAACATAGGCTGCCTTCCCCTGTTGTAGAGGAGCTGGAAACATGACCCTTGGAAGTAAAAGAAGTAAAAAGCCATCGTAAATCTTTTTGGTCATGACTAGGCCGCACTTCCCAATTTTGCTCAAATGTGTTTGCAGATTAATTTCCTTTTTTAGTGCCAGTGCATTCACCTAAAGGATACAGAGTAAAGGGAATCTGTGCAACTTCCAGAAAATGGAAGGGAATGGTATCATCTACAATCTACACATATGAGTTGGGGACAAGTGAGGAATTCTGTGGGGGGCAGGATAAATAATGTTGGGGATTTTCCTGCTTCAGTGCTTTATTCAGGATGGGGAAGTCATCTCTAGATTTACAAATGAGCACGGTTCAGGTTGCATCTTGATTAGTAAAGTGTGCCTCCCTATTGCTTTACCAGGGGCCACTATAAGAGGGTACAGATGGGGGACCCATAAGTACTTTGAGTGGCATCTCATCACCCCCACACACATGCACACTCACCCCATTTGCTCTTTCCTACCCCCATAGCCTCTTTCTGCTTCCCTCTTTCTGTCCTTACCAGTCAACCTACTTACTGTTATCTGCCCATTTGTCTTCAGCTTTCCCTCCTTTTCTCCCCCTGGCAAACTCTACCTGGGAAAACTGTGGGCCAGTGGCATGGTGTCAGATGGTGGGGCCAGGTGAGGCCCGGCTGCACTTGGGGAACCTGCAAAGATTTGCAGCAGAGGAGACCTCATTTCCCTCTATATCCCCTTCCCCACACTATTTCCTCTTTCTCTTCTCCATGCCCTCACCTTACCCTGCTTCCTTTTCTTCTTCCCACCACCAACCAACCAACCTTTTATGTGCTCCCCATCTTAAGCTATATTTAGTATTTGTTTGTTTCATATATTTCCTGCCTTTCTCCATAATGGGGATCCAAAGTAGCATTCTCCTCTCCTCCTTTTTATCCTCCCAACAACCCTGTGAGGTAAGTTTGAAATGCCCCAATTACCTCAATTGCCCAATAAAGTAATTCAGGAGAGGTTATCAGGATTCAACAGTTCTTTTATTGGCCAATAAAAGAGCAGCGCGCGTGGAAAATGTCCTTACAGCGTCAGAGCATTGCCCACCAAGAACAAAGGCATACATAGTGTTCTATAGACAGCAATATGACAGCAATAATTACAGTTGCGTAGAACATTAGAGCCAATACATATTAGAGTCGTATATGCTCTCATTTGCATGTCCTATGAGAGTGGTCTTAAGGCGTTCACTTTAGATGGCCATATGATTCCTAATGAAGAACCGAAACCTACCATTCTTTTCTGACATTCCTGGTGTCTTCAATCACTTGGTTTAAGGCCTTGTTAAGGAGCCTGGTTGTACCAGGCCTGCAGGATGAGCTCACTGAGACCTGATAGCAATGGCCTGCCAGCTTCTGCTAACTCATATTCACACACTAGTGAATATGAACCAAAGATTCGTTCTCTTGCCCCTTATACATGGGGCAAAGTCTTTACATATGTGTGCAGAATATATATATGTGCCTGATGCTTATGCTCTCATACCTGAGCATAGCACCTTATAATTCTGTGAGCGTTCATACATGTGAAAGAATATATGTTTTCCCATATAAATTAAGTTTATAGGCACTTCAGGTTAGGCTGAGAATATGTAACTGGCCCAAGGTCATCAAATGAGCTTCCATGGCAGAGTGGAATTCAAACCTGGGTCTCCCAGATCCTAATTGGAAATTCTAACCATTACACCACAAAGTCTTTTGAGGAGTGGCTGCTATTGAACACTTAGTTATACCAAATAATCAGCACGAGGGCTCAACTAATAAACAAACTGAATATACTCACAATACATTGGTGTACTTATGCAACACTGTACATATACAAAAACATGAACAAAATGATACAATGTGTTAATTCACACAAAACATTTACAAGTTCAGTTACTGGTGGGTAAATGCTGGAAGAGAGTCCAAATAAAGTTCAAATGAAAAGTTCAAAGCAAAATGTCGCACCGCGACCGCCTTTCCGCAGCCGGAGACCATGGACTCGTTGCCGGCTGTGAGACGAGGCGCATGAAAAAGCAAATGAGTAAGCAAATGAGGAACGCCCCAACAGGGTTACCGGGTAAGGAGATTGCTGAGTCGGAGTGGAAACCGCGCCTCCCGGGGAGGTCCCGGAAGTCTCCCGGTAGGAAACACCACAAAAACGAAATGAAACAAATGTCGGCAATGTGAAGTCCAACCATAAACGACACCCTAGGTTGGTGCTCGTTTCAATACTTCATCAGTATGTTGGTCTTCCTTTTAAATTTATGTTTTGCTTCTATGTGGGAAACTGCCCATGTTGTGTTAGTCGGGTGTAAAACCTCTGTAATGAAAAAAATGGATTTAGACTATATTCCTAACTATACAAAGGTGTTCCATAATAATAGTAATGCTATTAACTTTTATGGTTACAAATTCCCGTTATGAAAATGTTACATTCAAAAAAATTTTTTTGTTACATTACATTACATAGATGCGTAGTCCCACACATACCTCAATACATTGCTTAATGACCTGACATGGTTCCAACAGTGTGATACTCTCCAGACCTCATACAATTAAATAGCATCTGACGTATAGCCATAGTAGGTTGCAGCTGCTTGCAATCACTGCCTCATCTTAAAGAAATATCAGGCTAAATTAAAGAACTCAGTTAAGGTTAAATGTTATGGGTTACAAAAAAAAAATTCTGTTTTTAAGGCTAGAGACATTCAGAGGTGATTTGCCATTGCCTGCCTCTGTATAGCAACCCTGGACTTCCTTGGTGGTCTCCCATCCAAGTACTAACCAAGGTAGACCCTGCTTAACTTCTAAGATTTGATGAGATCTTGCTAGCTTGAGTCCTCCCTTAAAGTCTCAGAAATTTAAATATCCACAGATTTGGTCATGCTGAGAATTTAAAAGCTACAACAATCTCATATAATCTATTAATCAGTGAGTTTGGATTTGTAATGAACTCTTAGCCCTTGAGTATAGGTAGAAGGAAAGGGCAGGGGAGAGAGGAAAGTAATTAAAGTTTTTATATTGGACCTCAGTATACAATCAGAGAGACGAGAACAGCAGGAAAGCCAAATCCAATTCCTCCCCCAGCCAATAACATTTAACGAAAATCAGTCTGCTGCTAAATCAAAGGTGTCAGGCATTTAACCTGTTAGTCCCAAATACCCTAGCCTCTTCGGAACATGAAAGGTAAGTTCCGCTGTATGGAGACATCTCCTACAGAGTCAGTTCAAACTCCAGCCTTTTAAGTTATCAGCTTTACTTCAACAGGATCAAAAACAGATTCTTACAGCCAAAAAGCCTTGTTCCTTCTGTTAACTGTTCGGTTGGAAAGATAAAAATCAAATGTAGTGAATACTCCCAATCAAATTCTATCTAGTGCTTTGGAAGTCAAGGAAATAAGAGATAAAGGTGTACATGGCTCCAACTGGCATATTCCAGGATAATTGTCAGGCGCTTGGGTCTGCTGTAGCCCATTATGAAAAGACATACTGGGAACACAGCTTGGTAAGACCTGACATGTGGCCTTCTCTGTTTATTTATTTAAAGTATTTGTTGTCTGCCTTCACCAAACAATGCCTAAGGTGTCTTACAACATTATTAAAATAACCCAACATAGAACTATTACAGCTAAAACAATTAAAAAAAATAGAAATCAATGAAAGCAGTAAATAGAAGCAGCAAGTCAAAACAGTACATTAAAAATAGCACTAAAGCAATAAAAAGCAGCAGGCAAATGACAAGCAGATAAGTGAGTGGGTGTTCTGCCATGGTCTAGCATTGGATGGGAACAGGCAGATGTTGGCACATGGTTATGCACGTTTGATTGTGGAACACCTGGAACAGCCCCTAGCAGCCAAGTAGCCAGTCATATGTGTGTGTCGGAGCTAATTTGAGTGCCTTTGCAACATCCAGTCACTTTGGGGAAAACTGATATAACGTTGAGGGAAGAGCTGGCACTGTGCAGTTGCATCTCTGACTCTTAATGAAAGCAGATGTGTTAATTTGGGGGGGGGGAGAGAGCAATCAAAAAATATTAAAATTATCTGTATCCAAAGGTGGAACAGACGGGATAGAGTAGAAGCCTGTTGGTGGTCTAATGGGATTCAAAGTTGTTCAAAACAGTGCGAGATTGGCAGTGAAGTAATGATTTAGAGGGGAAATATGCTTGAAAGTTTCTGAATTTTTAAATTGCATACGCAGTTCTCTGGCAGCGTAACTGGTGAAGCTATTTTACCTCAGACGGAGCTGAAGTGTTAATTTGTCTGCGACCTGTTCATTGTGCTTCTGACAATTTAACATTCAGATTATTCTGGGAAGAATGAAACGATTCTGTTCTTTTTAATCTTGTTGCAAGGGTCTCAGTGTCCTGACCAAATAAAAAAACCACACAGACATTTTCCCTCGCATTCAGGAGCTCACTATTCTGTGGTCCTTGAAATTAAACTTAACATACGCTACCATGGAATATCACCTCTGAAGAGGGAGAAGTTGTAACGGTACGCGCATACCTCTCCTGAAATTATAGGAGGCGGTCACAGTGTACTCTAATGGTGTTCATACACCTTTCTGCCATAGAAACAGAGGTGAAAGTAACTTGAATATCTCACTGGTACTGTCTTGGGGGAGGGCTCAAAGCAGAAAAGAGGTACAATTTCCGTCACTTTCTTACTGATACTCTGTACTAGCCATACCTACTTACTTTCATCCCTACATATAAAGGCATGGTCAGAGGTAATTTCTTTTAGAAAGAGTAAATGCTGTAGGGTTGCCAACCTCCAGGTACTAGCTGGAGATCTCCTGCTATTACAATGGAGCTCCAGCCGACAGAGATCAACTGGAGAAAATGGCCGCTTTGGCAATTAGACTCTATGGCATTGAAGTCCCTACCCTCCCCCAACCCCGCCCTCCTCAGGCTCCACCCCAAAAACCTCCCGCCGGTGGCAAAGAGGGACCTGGCAACCCTATGCATTTGAGGTCAGTGTTGCAATACTCCCTTCTTTCCTTGACACCGGATAGCCAGCCCCCATTGGGGATGCAGTGTGTCTCTGTATAGAGGACTCACAAAAATATGCTGCTTTCCTTTGGAGTCTATTCAGTAGGGAAGCCTTCTCTCCTCATACACCCTGCCTGCTATAATTGCAGGCACTTTGCAACTTCATAATAAGATGTGAACTATTTTTTGTAACAGTAGCGTCTTCTAGTTTTTAAAGTGTTCATCCATTTAAAACACAGGATACAAGGAATGTCTCCTTTTTAGATAGAAATTGAATGGATGGGAGGGGAAGCTACATCTTAGGCTGACACATTAAACCATGTGAAGGTATATTCCCTGTCCATGAAAGAGTACAACATCTTCCTCCTCACCCCAAAATAATTTCTTCACCACAAATACATTCCAGCAAAATGTTCTTCCCCAAGCACCATAGAAGTGAATGGAAGGTAATCTCGCTGGTGCTTATTCAAGAGTGCTAGCTTTCAGTGCATTATGAGTCCTAGGTTTTGTGAGAGGTTATGCGCAAGAAAACAAAAGTAATGACTACAGGAGAATTACACAACTTTAAGGTTGACAATGAGGAAATTGAAATTGTTGAAGACTTTCTATTGCTTGGCTCCACCATCAACCAAAAGGGAGACTGCAGCCAAGAAATCAGAAGGAAATTGAGACTAGGAAGGGCAGCCATGAAGGAGCTAGAAAAGATTTTGAAGTGTAAGGATGTGTCACTGGCCACCAAAGACTAGATTAATTCATGCCATCATATTTCCTATTACTATGTATGGGTGTGAAAGCTGGACAGTGAAGAAAGCTGATAGGAAGAAAATAGATTCCTTTGAAATGTGGTGTTGGAGGAGAATGTTACGGATACCGTGGACTGCCAAAAAAAAAAAATATCAGTGAGTTATAGGTCAAATCAAGCCTGAACTGATCCTAGAAGCTAAAATGACTAAACTGAGGCTATTGTATTTTGGCCACATTATGAGAAGACAAGAGTCACTGGAAAAGGCAGTCATGCTAGGAAAAGTTGAGGGCAGCAGGAAAAGAGGAAGACCCAACAAGAGATGGACTGACTCAATAAAGGAAGCCACAGCCCTCAATTTGCAAGATCTGACCAAGGCTGTCAAAGATAGGACATTTTGGACGACTTTCATTCATAGGGTCGCCATGAGTCGGAAGCGACTTGATGGCACTTAACACACACACATGAGCAAAGGCACAATATGCTAATGTAGTAATAATGTTGGAAAGGTTTATATAGTCCTTTGTGGAATAATTACATAGATTGTTTTCTGGATTGTAGAGTTGCAAACTTGCATCCTGATATACATTTGCAAATAATTGTTCTTCCCAGATTATAAACGGCTTCCCCCTACCATCACTCTATACAGCTCCATTTAAACAGGGCACCTATTTCTTTTCTTTCTTTCTTTTTATCTTTGAGGGGTACAGGAAAGGAAAAAGGGAAAGGGGTAAATGTTAACATTATAAAAACAATACGGTATTGTAATATGATTTCTGAATAAAATAAAATTACAAAATGTCTTTGGTTTGTTGTTCTTACATCATTATATCTTTTATATTCTAAAAATTCTTATTCTTGTCTGACAGTTATTTAACATAAAAAGTAAACAAAATATTATAATATCTTAGCATGGATTGTTTATGTTAATTACGTTTCATATATGTATAAAAAGATGCCCACTTTTCCTGAAATTGCTCAGTGGAGTCACTAAATTTGGGATTTAATTCATCAGTCATTTTAGCCATTGCTGCATATTCCAGAAGTTTTTCTTTCCAATCATCAATTTCAGGTGTGTGGGTTTGTTTCCATGTTCTTGCTAGAATTGTTCTGGCAGCTGTTGTGGCATATTTAAAAACGTCATACAATTTTTGAGGTAAATTTGACGGTACTATACTGAGTAGATAAAATTTTGGATCGAATGTAAACTTCATATCTAACATCAATTGTAGTTCACGATGAACTCTTTTCCAGTATAGTTGTAGTTTTGGACACGTCCACCAAACATGAAAATAAGAACCGTCTGATTCTTGACATTTCCAACATGCACCTTTTTTCCCTGGGTTGTCATTTGGGAAAGCATATTGGGAGTCAGGTACCATCTGTAGAAAGTCTTGTACCAATTTTCTTTCACTTCTTGGGAAACTGTGTATTTCAATTCGGAGGAGCAAAGTTTTTCCCATGAGTCCATATTGATCATTTCTCCGAAATTTTGCATCCACTTTATCATGTTTATTTTCACTTGTTCTTCTTCTGTGTCGTATTTTAAGAGAAGTTTATATATTTTTCCTAATATGTGTGAGTCATTTTTAGATATTAACTGCTCGAATTCGGTTAGTTCACGAAATGGTTGTGGATAAAAGCAGTCTTTTTGTAAATTGGATCTCAGTTGTAAAAAAGTTAGCCAGTTCAACTTTTGAAATTTTTCTTGAAGTTTAGTCATATCCTTAATTTCTCCTGTAGGCTCTATCATATCATTGTAGGTAAAGTGGACACCCGGTTTTAATTTTACATTATCATGATAAGCTTCAGTTGGTGACATTATAGATGGTGGAGAAGGACTTATTCTCTTTTTATATCTTTTCCAGACTTTCAATAACGCTGTTTTAACATCACAGTCTTCTTGTACTTTATCTTTTGGAACTTTTGATTTGGGGTCCCACAAAACTTTATGAAAACCCTGTCCCAAATCCGCCCGTTCTAAAATAACTTGCCGACTTTTAGGTTGTTTTATCCATTCGGTTGTCCAAGATAGGCAGGCTGCATGATAGTATAGTTTGATATTGGGCATTGCCAGCCCTCCTCTTTTCTTTTCATCTTGAAGGACTTTAAATCTTACTCTCGGTTTTTTTCCGTTCCAGACAAATCGGTTGATTTGTTTTTGCCAATTATCTAATGTCCTTTCGGGGATGTCAATCGGCAAAAATTGAAATAAAAAATTTAGTCGAGGAAGAACGTTCATTTTTATCGTCGATATCCTTCCTAGCCATGAAATGTTCATCTTTGACCATAAGCTCAGATCTTTTTCTATTTCCCCCCAGGTTTTCAGGTAGTTTGACCTTAGAAGTGTATTGTTTTGGGAAGATATGTTGACACCCAGATATTTCACTGATTCTTTGGCAATTCGGCAACCTGTGATATCTTCAATGAGCTTATCTTCATCTGCTGTTAAATTAAAAGTCAATATTTTCGTCTTTGTTTTGTTAAGTTTATATCCAGAGTATTTCGCATATTCAATAAGATGATTGTAAACATATGGGAGTGTTTGCTCAGGGTTTTGACAAATTAAGACGACGTCATCTGCATAACTTTTGATTTTGTGTTCTTCGTTTCCTATTGTTAGACCTTTGATTTTTGGGTCATTTCTTATGTAGTTTGAAAGGACCTCCATTGATAGGTCGAATAAGAATGGAGAAAGAGGACAGCCTTGTCTGGTACCTTTTGTGATGTTCATTTCTGTGGACAACTGACCGTTAATCAGAAGACGAGCTCTTTGTACCGAATATATCGTATTGAAAACTTTAAGTAAAGTTTCTCCACAGTCCATTTGTTGTAGTGTTTTACTAATAAAGTGCCAGGAAACATTATCAAAAGCTTTTTCTGCATCCAAAAATATCATTGCTGTTTTTAATGATTTTGACTTTGCATATTTTATAGCACTAAGAACCAGTCTCACATTATCTCTCATGAGTCTTTTAGGAATGAAACCTGTTTGGTCTGGGTGTACCAAGTTTCCGATGTGTTTTTGAAATCTTTTAGTAATTATAGAGACAAAAATCTTATAGTCAATATTCAATAATGATATTGGCCTATAGGCTTGAGGAAGGCATTGGTCTGCAGCTTCTTTTGGAATTAGTGAAATATGTGCTTCTTGCCATGACAGAGGAATCTTACCGTGTTCTAATACGTCATTGTAAAGAGAGAGTAAAACCGGAATTAGTTGATGTTCTAGCAGTTTGTAGTATTGAGGTGTTAGACCGTCCGGTCCAGGTGCCTTGTCTGATTTTAAATTGTTGATAGCATCTACAATTTCTTGGGTTGTTATCTTCTGATTGAGTATCTCTTGTTCATCTGGTGAAAGTTTGGATAGTTGTGCGTCAACTAAGTAAGTTGAGAGTCCTTGTTCTCGCAAATCATCCTTCATATAGAGTTGCTTGGTATTTCAAAAATATTTTTTCGATTTCTTCTTGTTTATTATAAATTATCCCATCAACTTTGGCACCGATTATCTTCCTTTTCTTCTCTTGCTGTCGGAGTTGATTGGCTAAAAAGCGACCTGGCTTGTTTGCTCTTTCAAAAAACCTCTGCTTGGCATATTTGACTTTTTTTCTGATTTCTTCTGTTTCTATCAACTCTATTTGGTGCTTAGTCATCTTAATGTCCTGTAAGATGATTTTATCTGACTTGATCTGGACTTTCTTTTCCAATTTTCTTAGTTGATCTTGTAATTCTTTAAGTTTCTTCTGTCTCTCTTTTTTTGTTTTGGAATTCAATGCAATCATTTCCCCTCTTACAAAAGCTTTACTGGCATCCCATATGACCAGATCGGACATATCTTCTGTTTTGTTTAAAATAAAAAATTATTTCAAATCATGTTTACATTGTTCAAGTATTTGCTTGTTCCGAAATAATTGATCATTCATCCGCCATCTTCTAATCCCTGTTTTGCCTCTTATTAAAGTCAATTCGATTGGATTGTGATCTGACAAAATCCTGGGTGCTATGGATATCTTTTCCACATTTGTTGTCATTGATCTGGAAGTCCAACACATATCAATTCTTGAGTGTGATTTATGACGGTTTGAATAGAAAGTATAATCTTTTGTTTTTGGATTTTTCGTTCTCCATATATCAATTAAGTCAAATTCTTTCATTAATTTAAAGACACTCTTCGGCAACTTCCCAGATGTGCTACTATGAGTCTTATCAATCATGGGATTCACAACTGCATTGAAATCTCCTATAATTATAATTTCTCCTTGATGGTATTCTGTGAGATTCTTGAACAGTGTTTCATAGAAAGTTTCTTTGGCAGCATTCGGAGCGTAAATATGTGCTATTGTAAAACAAATTCCATCTGATCCAAAAAGGATTAAAATCTGATAACGTCCGTCCGAGTCTGCTATATGGGTTTTTACCGTCAAATCTTTCTCGTTGATATAAGTTGCGAGACCTCTCTTCTTCACCTTCGACGATGCCAAGTAAAGGGTTCCAAGATGATTTATGTGTAGAATTTTTTCATGATTTTTTTTTATGTGGGTTTCTTGGAGACAGATGATATCTTTCTTTTGCTTTTTTAAGCTGTGAAAAACTCTTTTTCTTTTATTAGGGGAGTTAAAACCATTGATATTTAATGATGTTATCTGCAAATGATTCATGGTAAGATTAAGATTCAATTCTACAATTCTATAAGGCAGCTGCTTGGCTTAGTTTGTCACCTTCAGTAGTCTTCTTGTTTTTTCTAAGTTCTCGTTTCTCGAGCTGTTGTTTTTTCCCCTTCTGAGTCAGTTGAGGTTTGCTAGGGCCTTCTCCTGGGGAATCTTCAGAGTCTTTTAAATCTGTTTCTCCTTGAGTTTTTAATTCTTTAAGTAAATCTTTTGCTTGGAGTTGGTTATGAATTAACCTTTTCCCTTGTGGCAAAGAGATCTCTAGTGAATATGGAATAAGCCAACGAAACCTAATTTGTCGCTTGTCCAATTCTTGCTTCAGATCGTTATACTCTTTCCTTTTTGTTAGGACACTTCTCGGAAGATCGGTTAAAATCTGTATTGAATTCCCCTCCCAGATTAATGGGTCGTCTCTTTGTGTCTTTAACAACAGGTCTCTAGTCCTTTTATGGACAAATCTCACCAATATATCTCTTGGTTTTTTGTATTTGGTGGCGTAGAATGAGTTTATTCTGTAGCAGAATTCCAGGAGAGTGTCGTCTTCTTCAAATTCGTAATTATCGTGGAGAAGTGTCCTGATATCTGATTCTAGACTTTCTTTCCCGAAATGTTCAGGAATCCCGCGAAATTTGATGTTCTTATCTCGAAGCTTCACTTCATGGGCATCAGTTTTGGTAGAAAGATCTTGAATTATTTTTGATTGTTCCAGAAGTTCTGTGGTGTGATGTGTTACTGATGTCTCAATTTCGTCTTGCTTCTGTTTGATTTTGACAATTTCTTGGGAGTTGATTTCAAGTTTCTCTTCGACCTTGGAAATACTTTGAAGAACCTTTTGTTCTGAATCTTGTATTGACTTCTGTAAAGAAGTTTTCAAATCCAGTATCATCTCCTGTGTACGTAGGAAAAAATCTTGATTTTCTTTTGCCATGACCACACTTTTGTTTTTTTTATCTTGTATAGTCTCTGATGTGGGTTTAAATTTTGCGACGTCAACCTCTTGTTCTTCTTCTTCAGAGACTGCAAATTCTTCTAAGAATTTTTGTTGTTGTTTACCTTTCAACTTCTGTGATTGTCGGTGTGCGAAACTTGTAAATCTCTTCCTCATAGTAGTTAGAAAAAAACCTGGAAATTATCAGTTCAAGTTGCACACACTAGAAAATTATGATTTCTGACCACTTCCACCCCCACAGAATCTAGAAATCTAATATAATTAATATGATTAAGTTTAACAGTTCATTGGTTTAACACATTAATATATAGAATCAAATCACAATGTTAATTCATATATTACATATCAATAGTAGAATTTGAGAATATTCTGGGGAAGAAGGTATATAAATTGTTTGTAGGAATATCAGTAAAAGTTCATTAATTGTCTCCCCATAAAACCAGGTGTGGTTGTCGTCAGAATAGATTGTTTTAGAAATTAATATATATGTGTCAAATAGATGAAAAAAACCAGTGTCTTTGCCTTGTATTAAGTGGGGATGGGTAAAAAAGGTTGGCTGTAGTTAGTTCAGCATCCACAGGAGGGCAGCAAAGCGTTCTTTGATTTCACAGTAAGAGAAACGAAAGTTAATTTTGCCAGTCAGACGCCATTTTTTTTTTTTTTAATCCTCCGGATCGCTTCTAGTCAGTTTAAAAAATATAGAAGTGAAAAGATAATTGAAGAAAACAAGGGATGGTGATGGGGCGCGGAGCTAGATCCAATTGGAACGAGTTGTTCTGAGGGGGGGGTCGAAGATGGGCAGGGAAGTCTGGAAGTTCGGCTGGAGCTGCTGCTGCGCCGCCACGTCGTCACCGCCGCCTCTCTGGCCGGTCTCCTACGGCCCGCCCTGGCTCCGTCCGTCCACCCGCACCCGGGTGGGCCGACAGATTCAGGGCAGCCGCGCAGAGACCTGCAGTGGTTTCAGGAACGGTCGCGTTGAAAAGAAGTATCGGCCGCCTCCAACCTCCAACTAATATCAGCCGCGGGAAGTTTCCCCCCCCTCCTCACTTCTCCCGTCTGGTGTCTTCGCTCAAAACGCGACCCCTCCGCAGGTAATCAAACTTGATTCATTATTAGGATGAATTCTAAGATGGTTTAGTTCATTAGTTTTGTTTTTTGTTGTTTAAAGAAAGTTAATTAAAAAGCGGAAGTGGGGGGGGGGAAGGAAAAGTAGAGCGGATGGCCGCCATAGTCTCGGTAGACTCACCCCCAGCTGCTGCCTTCTTCACCAGACGCTCAAGCGTTTTGCTGGCAGTTGGAGCCCCGGAGATTGTCCGGGGGGGTTTCATGGATAATCTCTCCTGTTTAGCCCGCTCCCCCCAAGCCTGGGGGGGGGTCTCCTCAGAAGCAGTTGGGAACCGCGAGAGAACTCGCGTCTGGCTGGCTCTGTCTCCGCCCGGAAGTTCAGGGCACCTATTTCTTAAATATTTTCAGAGGCAATCTATTTACTTTACCCATTGATAACTATGAGAATGGATGCCCCTACCATTTAAAGAGCCTTGCAGTACTGCAGTTACCACTTTATCTTTAATGAACTATTCCCAGAGAGGAACCAAGGGAACTCTTGGAAACAGAGGGGAAGGAAATTATAATACCAGTCTGCTCATTTGTTGACTTAATGGCTGCTGATCACATCTACAGAAATGCTGATATCCTTGCAAACTAGGAGGAGATGGCAGGAGCTAACATGCAAGCAATTTCTCAACTTAATGAAAGGTCACTCTGTGTCCAGGTTATGTTGATTGACAGTCAATACGCAGCAGTCTTGGAGGCCGTCAGAAGCATAATGATTATAGCTTAAGGAAATTACATTCCTCATTAACATTTGCATAAATTAGCCAGCTGACTGGAAGAGTTCTCTGCAGTCAATTATATGAGCATGTTCTAATTTTATTTTAATAGCTAATCAGACTATGAAAAGAGTAGGAAGTCTCAATAGATTTTAGCACAAGGCAGTATATCCAAAATCTGAAGTCTCTGTGTCGGAATCTCAGATGAAAGTTTAATCTTTCACTGATCAATTCAGTCAGAAAACAGTGTTTGTCAGAGGGGACGTAAGACAGGTAAGGTTGCTTCCATTCTAGCTGCTTGTCTCTAATTGTTCATAAGGTTATTTTGAGAATCTGGATAATGCCATTGCAAAACCATTTGCAGTACAAAATATTCTTGTTCTCATGCCATTTTTTCAGAACTGGCTTATGGTGATATTTGAGAACCTTGAACAGAACTGCAGCACAAGCCTCAAGCCTGCCCAGTACAATACATCTGGCAAGTGGAGTGGGTGGTTTGTTTCTTTTTTTGATTTGCTGACTAGTGTAGAATAATAATAGTTATGTTTGCCATTATTATTAGTAGTAGTATTTATTTTACAAAATTTATACCGTGCCTTTCTGTCCTCTTAAGAGCCACCAAGATGGCAAACAAATCACATCTTTAAAATCATTAAAATCAACAACAAAAAATACCTTTAAAACAAAACTAAATTACATTAAAAGCTAAAAAAAATAACAACAACAATTAAAATATTGGGCAGGAAGGAGGGATCACTAAGGGAACGCTGGATGAAACAAAGAATTCTTCACCAGCTAGCAGAGGATGGCAAAAGAAGGGGGACAGGAAAGCCTAGGGAGAGAGTTCTTCCAGAGCTTTGGTGCCATGACCCAAAAGCCTCTCCCTCTCCCAGGTTACCTGCCTAATCTCACGAAGTGGGGCCACCTGAAGCAGGGCCTTGGAAGATGACCGTAATGGTCAAGTATGTTCATAAGGGAGTAGGTGGTCCTTCAGGTATGTTGGTCCCAAACCATATAGGGCATTTAAGGTCAACACCAGCACCTTGAATCATGCCTGGAAACAGATTGGGAGTCTGTGTAGAAGGGTGAAGACTGGCATGATAGGGTCCCTGAGACCCACTCCAGTCAACATCCTGGCTGAAACATGCTATGCTAATTGAAGTTTCTGCACCCTTTTCAAAGGCAAGCCCATGTAGAGCACGTTGCAGTAATGTAGTCTAGATGTAACCAGGGCATATACCACAGCGACCGGATCTTTTCTGCCCAGGAAAGTTTGCAGCTGGCTATCAAGTCAAAGTTGATAAAAGGCACTCCTGGATACAGCTGGCACCTCCCTATCCAGCAATAGGCCTAGGTCTACATACCTGATCTTTCTAGGGGAGTGCAACCCTATCCAGGACAGGTGACATCGTAAATCCCATGTCAGACCTTCTGCTCACCAGTAGCACTTCCCTCTTCTCAGGATTAAGCTTCAGTTTATTAGCCCTCATCCACTCCAGAATTGCCTTAAAGCATCACTTCAGGGTTTCTACGGCCTCTCTGGGATCAGCCAGACGCGTGAGATCGAGCTGAGTGTCATCTGCATATGGCTGACAACCCAGCCCGAATATCTAGATGATCTCACCCAGCGGGTTTCATGTAGGTGTTAAAGAGCATAGGGGACGATAGAAACTTGCAGGACCCAAAAGGCCATATCCCAAGGGGCTGAGCAGCAACCACTGCAAAATGGTGTCTGTCCATCCCAGCTCAGAAAAGTAGTCCAGAAGGATATAATGATTAATAGTATTGAAAGCCACTGAGAGGTGCAGGGGAATCAACAGGGTCTCACTCCTTCTGGCCATCGGCCAGCATAGGTCATTCACTAGGATGACCAAAGCTGTTTCAGTCCCATAACCAGACCTAAAAAAAGACTGAAAAGGGTCTAAACAGTTGGTTTTATCCAGGAAACCTTGAAGTCATTGCAGTTAGTTGTACTGGTGAAGAACAGTAAAACAGTGAAGTTGACAGATCAACTAAAAAACAGAAGGCCAAAAGAATAATCACAAAGAGTAAATGAGATCTGGAAATGAGTAAACAAAGGGTTGATTGCATTGACAAAGTGGGGGAAGGGGAGCATGAATTCATAACATTTTAGGACATTTTATCTTGTAAGTGTAAGGGAGGCTGCCTGTGAGAAAGAGGGAGGAAAGTTCAGTGTTGGGCTTGGTTGCCATCTGATGGGGCTTAAGGTTAGGGTTGCCAGGTCCCTCTTCGCCACCAGCGGGAGATTTGGGGGGCGGAGCCTGAAAAGGGTGGGGTTTGGGGAAGGGAGGGACTTCAATGCCAAAAAGTCCAATTGCCAAAGCGGCCATTTTCTCCAGTTGAACTGATCTCTGTCGGCTGGAGATCAGTGGTAATCGCAGATCTCCAGCTACTACCTGGCAGTTGGCAACCCTACTTAAGGTGGATTAGCAAGGCAGGTATGCTGCACTGACAGCTCCTGCTAGGAGCCTGGGAGACCCTCAACTAAATACAGGGAGGAGCAGCACTCTAATGTTTGCCCTGGCTGGCTGCTGAAAGCCACAGATGCTGGAATGCACAGCATGGAGACCAGGGCATGCCCCACCGATGACAGGCGGGATACAGAGGCAGGCAGAGTGCAAATGGGTGTGTGCCCCTCTCTCAGAGCACGGGGAGGGAATATTTTTAGTTAGTTGTGTGGCCACCTTGCTTTCCTAGCCTCTCTAGGCCTTAAAAATTTTCCATGTTGAACTCTGACAGCCTTGTTCCTTTCACTTCAGCCTGGTGAGCTGTGTCTGTATTTCTTAAGAACAGATATCTATCTATCTATCTATCTATCTGCCTGTCTGTCTGTCTGTCTGTCTGTCTATGGTTGGATGCACACAGGTGCATGCTGAAGAGGCAACCTTGTTCTAGCAAAGCTGTCAGTGCAAAAGGCTGCTGCAAAACATGTGTAAACGCCAGGATGCTTTGAGAATACTTTCTGACTTTGGCGTACAAAAGAATGTACTGGAGAGGGGAAAGGCAGAGAGCCTAAGAAACTGTTCGGGCCCATTGCCTAACTGAGAATAAAGCCATTTAGCGTCTTATTGTCATGAGGTATCTTGAGGATTCAGGTGTGTGGTATATGCACTGTGTGGTACCCATCCACAGCAATAGTTTTGCTTCCATGTAGGACTTTCATGCGAAAGCAACCAAAATGGAGCAAAGCACAAAACTTAATAGCTTTGATGCTTTTCTTAGGGGTTTTTCTCCTCTCTGAGCGCTTGCTTGAGCCTTGTTCTCCATAATTCTATTTAAACATTCATATTTTATTTTACATGAACTAATGTGCACATATTTCTTGTATAACCACATGTCTGAGGGAAAGTATTGCACTGTGGGGAACAAGTTGTGTCATTTGGAGATATACATCCCCACTGGAATGAAATAGAGTGCGGGGAGTATCAACACATTATAATCACCTACCCCATCACCAACAAGATCTTACTGCAGTTGTTAAAGGTATAATTATCTACCTTGAAAAGCTACAGACTCCCTCTCATAAAATTTGCTTTACTGATCTTTACTAAAACTTGCTTTACTAATTACTAAAAACAATGATAACGGTTCTAATTTGCTGTAAAAATATGAAACTGGAAGGAGGATTTTATTTACTTTACAGAGGTGCAGTTGAATATAGTTGGCATCTGGGGTCTGTTATGATTCCATTGTTAATTTTTATTCAGTGTCATAGATCCCCAATTCATTACTAATGCACTTTACTTTCAAATAAATGTTCTGGTGATATGAAGATAAGATACTCAATGGTTAAAATTTTCTTTTTAATTGCTGAATCAACACAAAAGGAGTTATTGTACTGTTAAATGAGGGTTTTCATCTCACAGGGGTAATTGAAACACATCCTTCACTGCCTTGGGACATCCAGTGTCTCATTTTCTCCTATTCACTTTAAATTGGGTCTAAGTCTTCCCAATACTGTTTAATGATGCCTTCAGACATTTGCTTATTAAAGGATTGCCAGAGGAGGGTGACTGGATGCTGCAAAATAACCAGTCCTTTTACATAGATTGTTAAGGGGCACAGCTAACAAAATGGTGTTTCCATATTTTATACCTTTGGGGAAATTGGTTATGACCCTAAACCCTAAGAGAGCTTATTTGAAGCAGCCTCAAGAAAAACTTCAAAAACTACATTTGAAAGACAGTAGCCTTATTTTTTTCATGTATGCAAGTTGTGAGTATGTTGGTATCAGCAGGAAATAGAATCTGCATTCTGAAATGTTAAGAGTTCCCAGTAGGTCACTTTGACAAGTTACACGGTTATTCTGTTATTCTTATATAAGCTCTCAAGTGGGAAGCGTTCTTCACCATTCAGAAAATGACATTGTATGCAACACTATCACATTAACAGGACTAATGAATATAGTGACAACTCCCAGACGATTTCATAAATCCCAGCACAGACATGATAAATGTAACTGGAATGAAAGGGCAGGTTGCAGGATCCTAATTTAATAGCTTTAAAAAAAAAAACTTTTATCTTCAGAGAAAAAAAGAGCAAGCAAGACAGATGCCTGCAAATTCATCTAGAAAGAAGCAGCTTTAGCATGAATAGCTGTAAGAACAGGAAAATAGGTCATATAGTGCAATTTTTTTTGCTAAATTCAAATTCTTTGGAATGCAATTTGGAATGAAGGTTTAATGTCATTTTTATTTATCATGTTTGTATCCATCCTCTTTCTTGCTTCATAGTGGCATATCCATTCCTAAGGTTGTCAGAAAGTCTCCCATCCAGATAATGATGGGGCTTTTTAGCTTCAGCAGGGCTGCTGAATCATAACTGTTACCATAGCCTTGGATACCTATTCCCCCTCATTGCTCTTAGTTCTATGGTATAGTCATGAACAAGTTCTATAGGAAATTATGGAGTGGGACTTATGCTGCAGTCCTAAACAGACAAAGGGATTAAGGGTATCTGATGAAGGGAGCTTTGCCTCTCAAAAGCTTATACCTCCAAAATCTTTTTGGTCTCTAATGTGCTACTGGACTCAAATCTAACTGTTCCACTGCAGACCAACATGGATATCTTCTGGAACTACACCAGCGTGATATAGTGGCTAAGAGCGGTGGGTTGGAGCAGTGGGTTCTGATGTGGAGAACCGGGTTTGATTCCCCACTCCTCAACATGAGCGGCAGAGGCTAATCTGGTGAACTGGATTTGTTTCCCCACTCCTACACACGCAGCCAGCTGGGTGACCTTGGGCCAGTCACACTCTCTCAGCTCCACCTAACCTCACAGGGTGTCTGTTGTGGGGAGGGGAAGGGAAGGTGATTGTAAGCCGGTTTGAGTCTTCCTTAAGTGGTAGAGAAAGTCGGCATATAAAAACTAACTCTTCTTCTTCTTCTTCTTCTTCTCCATTCTAAAGCCATTGAAGCCAGTGGGCTTTAGAAGGGTGTTAACTCTGTTTAAAATGGCAGTCACAGCTACCTTGATTTCAGTGGAATCCTTAGTAATTTGCTAGACTGTGGCCCTGGTGCAAGCCTGGCATTCATATAAGATATGCTAGTGTAGGGTGGGCTAAGAGACTGAGCCCCAAATTAGGAAGTCTCTGACTGAATCTCATTCTGCCTTAAACTCACTAGGCAGAGTTACTCAAACGCTACTGTCTTTCAGTCTCAGTCCCTAATCTGTAACGTGGGAATAATTTATCTATATATCTAACAGGGTTTCCATAAAGGTTACAAGATGATAATGTATGTTTGGCACCAAGCATTTGATCTTTGTATAGGCATTATGAGTAATATTTATTTTGTATGCACAATCACAGCCTGCCCCAAACTAACCAATATGATTGGAGGAAACACAGTATACAGAGCTGCTAATCAGGGATGGTGTCACTTGGTGCAAATATGTGCTAAGTATCCTAGTTGGCGGGGCATTCAGTTTTCCTGCTAAAAATTACCACCCCAAGCCGCTTTTATCCCTGCTGGGGACCATGTGTAAGTATCTGCATTTTTTGCCCAGCATTGATAAACAGTGTGAAGGGAAACACACTGTCACAACCCCTGCTCCAGGCCTTTAACTTTTAAATATTTTTTTAGCCACCATAGAACAAGTCCTTCAGCCTGGAGTGTTGTGAACCATCTCACTGCCCACATCCTCCTTTTCTACTAAAAGGACCACCTTCAGCTTTTGTTGTGGGTCTGCCTGCCAATGCCTCCTCGGATGAGGATGAGATGGAAGAAGCCGGCCCAAGCTCTTGCGTGTCACAGGAAGACCCATTGGACAAAGCAGAGTTGCCAGATCCCTCTTCGCCACCGGTGGGAGGTTTTGGGGGCAGACCCTAAGGAGGGCGGGTTTTGGGGAGGGGAGGGACTTTAATGCCATAGAGTCCAATTGCCAAAGCGGCCATTTTCTCCTGGTGAACTGATCTCTATCTGCTGGAGATCAGTTGTAATAGCGGGAGATCTCCAGCTAGTACCTGGAGGTTGGCAGCCCTGCAGAGATTCCATCAGGTGCAGAGGGGGAGTCTCAGGCCAAAGTCAACATGCCACACCCTCAGTCTTGCAGCATGGGATCCAAGGCTGAAACAGAAGTGCTGCAGCCACCAGCCTCACCCCCGGGGTTCCCAGAGCACTTGGAATGTCAGAGAAGGCAGACCTGGAGAGGAGATGCAGGAGCGGTGGCGCAGTGCACTCTTGGCAGCCCAGCATTGGTCAACCTCAGCCTGTGAGCTTGAGTCACCACAGGATCAGGGCTCACAGCCACATAGGTTGCCCAGCCATTGAGGAGTAGAACCTGTACTTGGATGACTCTGCAGGTTGAGCAGTTGCACCTACTTATGGTTAGGGTTGGCCTGGTCAGTGCAGCCAGGAAAGGGTGAACCATGGAAGCAACTTGTCCATAACCCTTGTGTAACTGCTGGTGTTCTGTGCCTTAGACTACAGTGTGTTTGACCTGGGGCTGGACCTGGACACTGCTTCACAGATCCACCCCTGACTTTGGACCTTTACCTGGCTTGTGCTCTTTGGATTTGCTCCTATGGTTTGACACTTGGCTTTTGGATATCTGTGTTTTGTCCCTGGATTGTGTTTGGACTACACTCGTTACCTCCTGCCCTAGATGCCTACCTGAACCAGGATGGATTTAGGAGTGTGAAGCAAAGTGAATTTAAAAAAAATATTTTTTTTTACACAGGATCCCTTAATCTTTAAAACTAGGGCACACAGCAAAGAGCAAACACCAATCAGGACCCCTTTTCCCTGGATCCTACAGAGGTTGCCATGGGTTCTATGAGTTGATGAGAATTGACTGTTGTTTTTTTCACAGATACCTGGGGTAAAGTACCATTTCACCACAGCAAGCCCATCAAGGCCCATTGCTTCTGAGTAGACCACATACTGAACTTTGTTGGAATGCCAGTGATAGCATAGTTCTCCTCGTAAGACTTTCTAGGCTTCCAGTGCTGTTCCAACTCCAGACACAAAGGAAATCAGGCCTTCTGTATTTTTTAATAATTATCTAGCATGGGAACTTTAGTAAGTGTTGTCTTTTTAATAGCTTCAGCTGTGTGCCATGAGCACCATGAGCAAAGAAATCTACTTTATGGGTGGCCTTATTTCTGCACATCTGGGGTTGAATCCCACCATCCCCACCCCCAACACTAAGTCTCAGCAAATCTCCTCCTTGCTACAGCTCCCGTCCTGCATGGCTTTTGTCCCTGCTGGTCCTATGATCCTTGGCATAGCCATTTTTGGGTAATGACAGAGAATCTTTCCTCCTTTTCCATCAGCAGAAAAACTGGTTGGATCCAATTGCTAGATGGCTCTATTCATTTCCATAAAGGTAGTCGCTGTGCTCTTAGGAAGGAGGGGATGCAGATGCAAAGCTATCCTCTTCTGTTGAAGTGAAGGGGTAGACACCAGGGCTAGGGAAGATAGCCTTCTAAAGATGCTCATCCTTCAGATTTCTAGCAGAACACATTAACCTGGAAAATGTTTTAAACATTTCCCCAGGATATTAGAAACCCAAACATGCAAATAATCCTTTCAGCAAAGAAATGAACTGAGAACCTACTCAGGGAACTGTCCCCAATAACACTTTCAGTAAAGAGTCCTCAGAAACCTATAGTCATTAAAATATTAGCAGCCTTTCCCTCCTACAGTTGTGTGCGGTTGCTTTTACAGCAGTGTGTTTGTGGGGGCGGGGAGTCTTAATATTTCTGGGCTTCATTATAACAAGTACTATAAACCTTTGCAGAGAAATGGCAAGAGATTACTTAGTGATCAAATGTCTCATTGTGTTTCTCTAGTAACAGTAGAACAGAGCAAAAGAGAGGTCTGAACATACTCCTACCAGCCCAGAAAAATACATGATCGTTCTATAAGAATTGGCATCCCTGCAGGGACATAACAAGAGGTGATTTTAAAATTAGCTGCTAAGAATTATATCCCTGACACAGAGGGATGCTTGAGAGAAACAACTTAGACAATCAGAAAACTTGTCCTTTAAGACATTCCAAAAACTTCTGTTGTTCCGTAAAGCTGCTGAGTGACATCAAACCCAGCTCACCAGCCTGAAAGACCCAGACAACACATGTAGCAGAATAAGGTGGTAATGAGACAGCAGAGTGCTGAGGGGTAGAATGGACTGCACCACTTCAGACTGCAGGGGAAGGATTTCCCTGCATTTATACTCCCCTGTAACTGAAAAATTAGTATTGCACATGAAGGCCTAGGTAGAAATTTTCTCCTTGATGTGCCTAGTTTTAGCTGCAAAGAGGTGTTATACAGAAAAGCATTATGAATGTGACCTCCCCTCCTTCAACCTGAAGTGTTATGGTTAATTCTACCACCTCCGAATTCTGCCACTTCATTCTGATGCATATGTTGACCAGGCCTTAAGCGCTGCACCTTCTAAACTTGAATCCACAACCTGAAAACCTCTGTCTGATTACTAATTGAAATGGCACGGTTGTGGGGACAACTGCACTAATACCTGAAGGCATGGTTTGCTGTAACAAAAATGAGAAGCACACATACTGGATGGGGGATATGCTTCTGGCTAACAGTGTATGTGAGCAAGATCTTGGGGTACTGGTGGACTGTAAGCTAAATATGAGCAGTTGCTGTGATGTGGCAGAAAAAAGGCTAATGTGATCTTGGGGTGTAACCACAGAAGCATAGCATCCAAATCACAAGATGTCATAGTCCTGCTATACATTGCGTTGGTCAGACCACACCTGGAGTACTGTGTGCAGTTCTGAAGGCCTCACTTCAAAAAGGATGTGGACAGAATGAAGCAGATCCAGAGGAGAGCGACGAGGATGATCTGGGGCCTGGAGGCCAAGCCCTGTGAGGAAAGGCTGAGGGACTTGGGAATGTTCAGTCTGGAAAAGGGGAGGTTGAGGGGGGATATGATTACGCTCTTTAAGTATTGGAAAGGCTGTCACTTAGAGGAGGGCAGGGAGCTGTTCCTACTGGCAGCAGAGGATAGGGCTCGCAATAATGAGTATAAATTACGGGCAGAAGGGTACCAGCTGGGTAGCAGGAAAAACATTTTTACAGTAAGAGTAGGCCAGCAGTGGAATCGGCTACCTAGGAATCTGGTAAGCTCCCCCTCACTGGCAATTTCAAGCCACATCTGGATGAACACTTGTCAGAGATGCTTTAGGCTGATCCTGCGTTGAGCAAGGGGTTGGATTAGATAGCCTGTAAGCCGGCTCAAGGTTGACTCAGCCTTCCATCCTGAGGTTGGTAAAATGAGTACCCAGCTCGCTGGGGGTAAAGGGAAGATGACTGGGGAAGGCCCTGGCAAACCACTCCGTATACAAAGTCTGCCTAGAAAACATTGGGATGTGACGTCACCCCATGGGTCAGGAATGACCCAATGCTTGCACAGGGGGCCTTTACCTTTTTTATGGCACTTTCCAACTATGATTCTATGGACTGTTTATAAATGCACTAGAAATTCACCCAGGAAGGCCAGCTTTCACTAGAAAGTGTATTCCAGCACCATTAAATCCTTATCCTCTATGCCAATAGAGAGAGAGAGAGAGAGAGAGAGAGAGAGAGAGAGAGAGAGAGAGAGAGAGAGAGAGAGAGAGAGAGAGAGAGAGAGACTTCAGTCCAAACTGGAAAAAGACCATTAGAGCATTTTGAAAGCACTCAGTGTGCCAGCTTCTCTGACCTTGACTGCACACTGAAACTTAGTCTTGTCAAGATGCTTCTTTCTGGATGAATCAATCTGGATTTCAGGCAAGCAGATTTTTCCCCCCCTTGGCTGCATCCTCCACAATGAAGATAATTAGGAGTTTTAGTAAGATGTGTACCTGTCACCTCGGCTTGCTGATATGAAAAAACCAATGCTTCCTGTAGGAAATGATTTACATTAATAATGATCTCATCCATTAAATTCAGTCAAGGAAAGGGCAATGTAAGTGTAGTTATTTATGAGAGAAATAAAAAGACTGTTTATGTCATCTTGTTTTCATTAGTTTCTGTGCTGCAATTTTTTCTGTGCTTGAAAGAAATAACAGTTGAGAAAACATCTTAAGTTGAGAAAACATCTTAAAATCCCTTAAAGATGCACCCCAAACCACTGGGTGCATCCAAGATTCCATATGGGTTATAAAAATAAATGATTAAATTTTTTGCTTGAGTGCTCTCAACAGCTGGAACTTAACCATCTATGGGAAATTAAGAAAAAAAAGTAGTAAGCAGAGTTCTTCTTGCTTTTGATCTTTTGTGTTAATTACACATGTAGAATTTCTGGGTGACTGACATTTTCCTCAAAATTATGCCTCAGATTAAGATTGGCAAACAAAGTTTTCAGAAATCTCTAATTGTATCTGTAAAAGATTCATGAGCATTTGTTTGTATTTCAGGTGTGTGTTTTTTTTTTTTTTTTTGCATCACTGTCTCCCCCTTTGATATAAAATAATGTGCTGCTAAATATAATCTGAGGTGGGGGGAGAGAGAGAGAGAGCCTCACCATCACATGTACTGGCCATTCCCTCTCCCCTCCCTCCAACAGTTTACAGTGAAACCTTTCCATATTCCTGCTGGGGACAGGCAACATTTTAGAAGAGGCTATAAGACATCCTGGCCTACTCAAGCAACTGAATACAGCAGTATGAAACACAAGAGCTTTGCAGCCCTGATTTAATCAATGGTGATCTTCATTCGTCATTATCTGTTGCCGGTTTCTGTATGATTTTTCACTGAGCTGAAGAAGCCTTTCGAAACGTGGATGCAAGACTAGCCACACGTTCTCACACCCTTGGACCTGCCTTGAATCCTTTTTGGACCTCTGTTCTTTGGACTTTTACTCCCCCGGAACTCCCGGGCGGGACATTGTTACTCTCTCTGTAGAGCATGTCTGTAATTGTTATGTTGGAGGCTTTATGCCCTGTTGAATGATGCTTTGCATTTATGAATGCTTTCTTATGTTATTGTTACCATCGTTGTTTATTTAGTTTCTTTGCGTGTGTGGCATGAAGTTAATGCCTTAATAAAGCACATGCTTATTTGCCTACTATTGGCCTGTATAGTGCTGCCAGTTCTTCAAACCTCCAGGTACTAGCTGGAGACCTGCCACTATTACAACTGATGTCCAGTCGGCAGAAATCAGTTCACCTGGAAAAAATGGCCGCTTTGGCAATTGGACTCTATGGCGTTGAAGTCCCTCCCCTCCCAAACCCTGCCCTGCTCAGGCTCCCCCCCAAAAAAACCTCCCACCAGTGGCGAAGAGGGACCTGGCAACACTAAGTCCATGGGATTTCCCTGTCAGTTGTGGTAACCAGGAAACACAGGTCTCACCATGGCAGTCACTGCTGTGAGGCAAGCTATTATTTCCATTTTGTGGCTTGCCCAAAGCTATAAAAAGAGCCCATGAAAGAGGTGGATTTCTCATTTCTTCAGGTTAGCATCAGTGTATCCACAGAGGCCCTACTGGCTCTCTCAAGTGACGGCGGAGACCCTGCATATTCTGAGAACCAGTGTAGTGGTGAAAATATCAGATAAGATCATGAAATGCCTGAATTCAAAGCCCCACTTACGCCATGATGTTTTCAGGATGACCTTGAGCCCATTACTCTTTCTCAGCCTTATTTATTTGATAAGGTGTTTGTGAGAATAAAATGGTAGCCATGGGAGGGAGGAACTATGTGTGCCACCTTGAGCTCCTTGAAGGAAGGGTGAAATAAGAATGTAATGAAAGAGATACCTAAGTTAGTTTAAAGTTCACTGAAGCACCTACCTGAGAGGACCCAATTTGACATGTTTTTTGAAGGGACTGCCACTGAATAATCTGTGAATGCACTCCTTATAATGGATCTATATGTGTCTTTATCATTTCTATACTCAAGTACAAAACAATGAATGAAGTGTCCTCAGTTGCAGATTGCAAATGTCAGTAGAATGGGACATTTGATTGGCAATTGGAAGCTAACAGAGGAAACTGGATTTTACTTTTCATTAGGTAGCGTCAGCAACTGGGGGAAACTTGTGTTATGATGATTATAGATAAATTGCAATCTCCGTTTATATAATTACCAAAAAAGTCAATCTTTAGCAATGCAATCCTGAGCAGAGTTACATCCTTCTAAATCCATTTAATTAAATGGGCTTACAAGTGGGATATGCTGTTTAGGATTGCATTATAAAACTCATTGTTTGAACAACTCTTGTGTTAATGAGACTTGAATCAATGCAAGCCTTTAAGTAATTTGTGGAAATTATATGGCCATTGTTTTTTGGGAGTGCAAAGAAAATAAAGCTTCCATATTTCCACAGCTGCAAAACGTATTTGATATATGGAAAGGATATTTGGTTTTGTGCCTTTGCTGTAATTTTGTTAGGGACACAACACAGAAAGAACGATCCTAAACAGGCCTACTGAGAGGTAAGTCCCATTTTATACAGTGGGGCATTCTTCAAGGAAAGTGTTGTTAGGATTGCACTATCAGTCAATTAATTGGCAAATAATATTGTATTGGGTAACAAATCAATCAAATTAATTGAACAATTACCCGAGCACCATCTTAGAAGAGGCATTCCATCTTGTAGGTAAGTGAAGGGGAAATCCTTCTTCCAAAGAAAAAAGAAGAAAAGACGAAGACTGACAGCTTTATTGTAACATCAGCTTTCTTGTACAGGGCGATGAATAATCTTTCAGGCTTCTCATGGTTCCTCATGTGCTCCGGTGAAGGGATTCTTCAATTGGACACAAATGACCTGGCAATGGACTAAGTTGATGGGATAGTTTGCCTCTCCCCAAACTGGGTAATTTTACTATACCAGATTTCCAGTGAATTTTTTACCTTATGCATAAATTAAAATTAATCTCCAGCATTTTAAATATAAAGACTTTTTCTTCTCAGCTTTTTAAGGGAACTGCCCTGGTCTCACCTTCTTCCCAGAATGCCAATATTGCAACCTGATAGTAGCTCCACCCAGTGCATTCAGAGTCTGTAGGGCATTCTAAAAATGAGACTTGGGCCATTTATGCACGGGAGTTTTTGCCTTGGATTTGCCACTCTTTAGATGCACATTTTCCCCATCCAAATTCTCAAAACTCAACAATAAGCCCCCATGCAGAGTTTTGAGAATTCAGATGGGGGAAATGTGCATCTAGAGAGCAGCAAATCCAAGGCAAAACCTCCCATGCATAAATGGCCAAAGACAAGACCTCAACCTTGGCCTGAAACATTTTTCTGTCTCCCCTTTCCCTTTTATCATCTTGTGTGATGAGCAGTTCTGAAGTACTTCAAAATTTGCATCCTGTTTGTGTCATTTTGGTTGTTCTTAATAAGGGGTGCTACTCAGATTTGGGTTTGGATTCAGGATAAAAGCCTGTAGAAGTTCACAGTCCTTGGTATGTCCCCTGCTGATCTTATTCAGGTACTACAAAAAGGAAGTGTTCTTACAAGAATTTCTTCCTCATCAAAATCACATTACAGAGTTGAAAGCATTAACTTGCAGAAATGTTGTGTTACTTTATAATTACCAACAATACATAACTCTTTCACCACTCTAGTGGACCACATGAACTGCTGAAAAGTGTTACATACAAGGTAAGGCTGCCAACTGATTTAAAAAAAAAACTTGACCAAAATGTACTATTTAAACAAATTGATTTAAATAAATGTTCTGAGTAATAAGGAAAATGTTAACTTGACTAGTCATCTACATTTTGACGGATTAATACATTCATTAATGAATTCAAATGACCTTGTGTATCCCTTGTGGAACTGTTACATTTGCAATGACTTCTGTTTATTCCAACTATATCCTCTATAGATTTTAAGCCATATGGACTATTACATTTGCTAATGGATATAGATATAAGATTTATCCCTAAGGGGAAGAAATGAATTTTTGAACCTTGTATACCTTTTGAATTGCATGAATTGAATGGAACTGATGAAGAATGAAACGATCGTCTTCCTTTCATAATAGTCTTTTACACATCTGCTGAGGTCTTGTGACCAACTATTGGAATCTTCTTGGATCTATGTACCCTTATGGACTATTGAAAAAAACACATTTATACATACCTTTGTGGATTATTGAAATACCATTGTATATAGTTGTATGTTTGTCCCTTTCCACTATTGTATGCATTGATTACACTTTGATGTCTCACTCATTTGTGTTGTAGTAACTATAGCCTAAGATTCCTGCACTACTTTCCTTATCCTTGATATTAGTGCAGAGGTGTTGATTTTGGTTTGCTCAATCTCTAGGTGGTGGCTGGAGATCTCCTGGAATTACAACTGATCTCCAGGTGACAGAGATCAGTTCACCTGGTGAAAATGGCTGCTTTGGGCTGTATGGCATCCTACCCTGCTGAAGTCCCTCCCATCTCCCAGCTGTGCCCTCCCCAGGACTAGGTCCTGGGTTCAAACCCCTATTCAGCAATGGATCTCACTGGGTGACATTGGGCCATTCACCATCTCTCATCATGACCTACCTCACATAGATGTTGTGGAGGATAGACTAGAAGAAGTGAGAGCCATGTATGTCCCTCTGAGCTCCTTGGAGAAGAGTGGGATAGATACTGATAGATTAACATAAAGCCTCCGAGTGGGAGGGCACAAAAAATATTCCATTGTAATACAGTTTCAATTATCAGCTTTAGGATGTCAGTTGCTCATTCAGAGAAACTGAATAATAGTACTTTTACCCACACCATCATTGTAAGGCTTAATTAACCAGTGTTTGTGTATCCCTTTGAAACAGAGAGTGTTACGCATATAACTAGTCGTATTATTCATCTAATGGCTGGCAAATGAATGGGAGCAACATATTGAGCAACACAGTATAATCAGAGTCATGAGTATAATGGTAGTTTAATAGGCTAAAGTGAGATCAGAATACAAAAGAATAAATTGAATTCCAGGAAATGGAGAAGATGCATGGCTCAAGTAATTCCTAAAACATCTGAATCTGCATATAATACTATATGGTAGAAGCACTATCTCATTTTCTATAACAATCTCTTGTGCTTTGCAGTAAAGGTCAGCTTCTTGTATTGCAAGCAGTATAGAAAATGCTTTTAGTTTGTGGGGATCTAGAAAACAATAAGGCTTATTAATGTATATAACATTTGAGAGTATTCAGAGCTGCATTATCTTGATAATTCTTACAACAACCATATATGGTTAGAAAAGAAGAGCTGCAATCTTATGCACACTTACTTGGAAGTAAGCCCCATTTAATTCAGTATTACTTCTTTTGGGATAAGTATGTATAGGATTGGGCTTTAAGTATTTGTATCTACATAGTACAGATGTGGGCATGGGGAAGGCTGGAAGAGTTCCTTAGTTTAAAACCATCTAATGAATTCACGGTAGTCATGTTTTGAACGAGGGACTTCCTGATTTTCAGTCCAGTTACACATTATGCTCCTGGATATAGTAATGCATTTATTTATATAAATATATACATGTATGTGTTTATATTTATATACACATACACATACACACACACACACACACACACACATAGGCAACAGAAGAATGATATTTTAAAGGAGAAAGGCAGTCAGCATTAAATATTTGAGAAAAGGCTTTAAAATGAGTAGTCAGAGTCAACGGAGGTGAGTTGACTTATATATTCTAATTGCCAATTTGGGCAGCAACTAAACTGCAGAACTTGGACATTTTGGGACAGATATTTTTGGAGATGCACAAAGGGAAGTGAGAGGAACTGAGAGCTTTGATAAGACACAATGTTGCATGGAAAGCAAAAAAAATCTCTTGACTGCCTTGCCAAGAAGTCTTAGTTTTCAAGCTTTTGGTATACACTGACTGACAATTTGTCAATCATTTCTGTACAACCCAGGGATTTCCAAGAGGTAAAAGACTGGATAGTTCTAGAAAAGTAGTTGATAGATACTTATTACTACAAAAATGGTGTAATGACTTCTTTTCTTATTAATCATTGTTAGGCTTACCAGGTCCTGTAGCTGCATCGGCGGAAGGTTTTTTTGAGCGTGTGATGTGTGGGCGCACCTGGCGCGATGCGTTTGTGCATCCTGCGCGATGCACCTATGTCACTTCTGGGTTTACTCAGAACTGACGCAGACACTCTTATCAATCTCTGCCAAAACTCTATGGTTTCCATAGTTTCTGCGGAGGTTACTAGAGCGTCCACGTCAGGGAAAAAATTAAATGTGGCTTTGTGTAAAATATAGTTAGTTCATGTGTCCTATAACTAGGCCCTCAGGTCACACCTTGTATATCTTCACATTAGTTGATGTAATACACATCCTGATAAGCTGGATATCATATGCAAGATGTGAGCCGAAACCCATGTCATAGGACACATGGACTAACTATATTTTACACAATGCCACACAGAATAAAAGGCCTTTATTTTTTCTTATCTTGAACAACGTTTTTGTATATGTCAGGATGTATATTGTGAAATTGTGTATGTCTGACCACTGAGGAAGGCCTCTAAAAGGCCGAAACATGTCTGGTCAGATATTGGTCATTATATGTATTAGCATCAACTGTGTGTGTGTGCTTGTAATATTTGTAACCATTTATTCTTTGTGCTTTTGAGGAAGCCTGTATTTTAGTCCGTGTGTTTTTAAATACAGTTGTGCACACCATACAATATAAGTATATTTATTTGTTGTTACATTAGATAGTATTTAGCTTAGCCCCTTTGGTTTCCCCTCACTTTTAGGTTGAGTTTCTCCCCCCCCTTTTTTTTTTCTTTAGTTGTTTTGCATTAATTTGCTTCTCCAGCAATAATGTCGGGTCCAATATAACCCCTTGGCTCTTGACTGAGTCAGTGAGGGTCAGCTGTATCCCATGGAGGTGAGAAGTCCCAAGCAACTGTTTAGGGCAGTGCAAAGAGGAGGGTGCTGATGCGCCACAAGTATGTAGCTCCCTTGTGGCCGCTGACAGCACTGCAAGCAATGAGCATCGCCTCCTAGACCCATCCCTTTCCTCATAAAACCTTGGTGAAATGAGGTAGCTTTTTTCCTCATTCTGGCAGGGCTCCTGTACAGCACTTCAGCAGTTGATGTTTTTTCTAACCACAGTATTTGCATGAAGAAGCTTCCTTTGCTGCAGCAGACAAGTTGGTGAGATCCCAGTCATCACCTCCAGACTACTACTTTAGGGCCTAAATGATGGGGTGGGGGAGAGACACGGTGTTTTGATTCTACGCCTTTAAATTATTCTCACCAGTGTCTTTAAAGAAATGACCATTGCTTTTTTAATAATTTAATTTATCATTCTGCCTTATCAAAAAAGTTAGAAAATACAAGTTGGCTGCATCTGTTGTTAACTTTCACTGACTTCTCAAACTTCAGCAAAAAAAAAGGGAAGAGGCTCCTTTAAACACAATCTACAGACCCATCAGATGTTTATTTATTTATTTTTTGGTTTAATCTAGGAGCAAACACAATGTAATACAGAAATGAGACACACACCATGCAGCCGTCTCTTGTTATTCTGATCTAGATCAGGGATGAAAACAAACTTTCAGTGCAATTTATCTTTATGACTATAATTTAGCATCCCTTCCTTATCATCCCCCTGCATCTCACCACATTCCTTTTAGCCACAGGAATAATCCCTATTGTATGAGAACATTATCATACTGTGACACATGCTGTAAAATCAGAGACAATATCCAATTGCCTTAATTCCTTGGGGGATGATCCCAAGTATTTGAAAAAGAGATATTGTTGGAATGGATAATGCATGCATCTCTCCCCCCAGATTCATAAATTGCTAAAAAGCAATTCAATTGGGGAGGAAGGGAAGCTATGTCACTCTGTAAATAATTAACCATATACTATTTTCCCTGTCTTGTTGGGCTTCTTGTGTTTTAAATCACTAGAAAAAGTTAACTAATCAAGGACGAGCCTAGGGTTGCTAACCTCCAGGCACTTGCTGGAGATCTCCTGCTATTAGAACTGATCTCCAGTCAATAGAGATCAGTTCATCTGGAGAAAATGGCCGCTTTGGCAATTGGACTCTATGGCATTGAAGTCCCTCCCCTCCACAAACTTGTCAGGTTCTGCCTCAAAAACCTCCTGCCAGTGGCGAAGAAGAATCTGGCAACCCTAGATGAGCCACTAAGGAAAGTATGATGTGATGACCTCAATTCCTTATAATGGGGTAGTCCCTCCGAAAACAAGATAGCAAGTGCTTTTCTGGTGAAAAACAGGAAAACGAGGTTGTTCGTCCCAAAGGCTAAACGTCTTTATCTGAGGGCCAAACTACACATTTGGGTTTTTAAAGAGTTGGCTCCAGGTTCCCTGCAGCCACCCAGCAACGGCAGGGAATGGTTTTTTAAAAATAAAGGCAAGCCCAAATGGGCTCAGAATGCTGCCTCCAACAGAGCCATTTTCCCAAGCCAAGCCATTTTCCCACAGTGAAACAGTTCTGGAGGGGGGGAGTTACTGCGCACATGGAGCAGCAAAAATGGGAAAACAACTTCCCCCAGTGCTGTTTCGGCACAGAAAAACAGCTTGGGGATAAAAACAGAAGCCATTCCTTCCCATTTGAGTTCTCCATTAGTTTTTAAAAGCCATTCCATGCGGGTCCTCTGTAGTTGCAGGGAACTCAGACCCAGCTCTTTTTTAAAAAAATCTGAAAGCTCAGTTTGACTCTCAGGCTTCCTGGAGAGCTCTCAGAACCTATAACCTGCAAGGGCTGAGGGCTGAACATATTTGTCTAATAGATCATGTTAACTCTTAAGACTGCATCCAGACAGCATCCTCTGTTGAGGATGTAATTGCTTAAAATGGGAACTGGCCAGTGTGTTAGAATGTGGGTCAGCTGCACCACTGTAAAGGAGGGTGGGGGTAGAGGCCCTTGTAAAGTACATGAGCTATAGTTGGGAAAGGGCTGCCACACTGATCCTTTTCAGCCCTGGCAGCAGCCTGGGGGAATGCTCTTCCCAGTAACATCAGGGCCCTGCGGGACTTGAAAGAGTTCCATAGGGGCTGCAAAACAGAGCCATTCCACCATGCCTATGATTGAGGACGGCCACCGATGTCATCAGTAATGGCCTTCCCACCTTTCCCTTCCCCTTCTTGTGTTTGAATTAGGGGGGTTGGCCTATACCTGCCTTATCGGAGAGCTGGATTTTAGCGCCATCTGTTGTTAAGTGTGTGTTTTTAGGCTGCTGATTGGTTATTTTAAACATTTCTAGGTGATTATTGTATATTTTAGGAGCCCCGTGGCGCAGAGGGGTAAGCTGCAGTAGTGCAGTCCAAGGTCTGCTCACGACTTGAGTTCGATCCCAACGGAAGTTGGTTTCAGGTAGCTGGCTCAAGGTTGACTCAGCCTTCCATCCTTCCGAGGTCGGTAAAATGAGTACCCAGCTTGCTGGGGGTAAAGGGAAGATGACTGGGGAAGGCACTGGCAAACCACCCCACAAACAAAATCTGCCTAGTAAACGTCGGGCTGTGACGTCACCCCATGGGTCAAGAATGACCTAGTGCTTGCACAGGGGACCTTTACCTTTTTATTGTATATTTTAATTGTTGTAACTCGCCCTGAGCCTGGTTCTGCTGGAGAGGGCATGTCAAAAGTCCAAGAATTAAATAAAATAAGCATTGGATTTTCTCTCCCAAGCCATAGAAGAGGCTCCTGGGATTTTTCCAGTTTGCTTGGGCTTGGCTTGAAGGACGGGATGCAGGGAGGCAAAAAGGAAGCCATGGGACAGATTCAGCACCCATCTGCTATTCCTCCCCTTTAAATCTCATTCCCTGCTCAGCTTTACAAGAACGTGACAGACTTGTTGTTCTAACATACATCTGCTGCCATCATGTCTTAGTTACAGTAAAAAAAAGTGTGTTGCTAATTTTCCAGGAAAAGTATTGAAACTAGCTCATGTTCCCTTAAAAGAATTTCCAGCCCCCTTTTAAGCAGCGCAATCCAAAGATTTTTGCCGTGTTAACATACATTGCCTCTGAAAAAAACTAAACCAGGATTGGATGTGAAGCTAAGACAGCTTTAGATTTGTTTTTCTTTCTATCAGGATTTCTACACACATTCACACTCCGTGGCAAACTGCTCTTGAAATGGAGAATGTCAAAAACAATTTGTGTTATGGTAGTGGGTAGGGATGGGGGATGAGCTGTTTTTACAAAGTTAAATGTTCCATTGGACTACAGTAAGTCTCTGGCCATGACTGTAAATTGCTCATTGGAACCATCCAAGCTATACAGTGTAATACCCCAACACAGGCATAAGGCATGAACTTCTTCTACAAGGAAAAATAAGGTTACTGGTACTTCAACACAAATCAGTTTCACGGGCTACTCTATCTCTTCCACAACATCAGTGGCTCTCCCTGGGATGTTAACATAGTAATTCTCAATGACAATAAAATTGGTCTGCCTCCTACAACAGTTCTACACCAGGCAAGAAAAAAAAGAATTGCTAAAGTTGTTGTGTGCCTTTGTACTGTAGGTGCTTCCATCATTTCATTTATTAGTAATATAGCAACTGTTTCAAAGTAGTGTTAACAATGCAAAATTGTACCACTGCAAACATCTCACAAAATTTAGCCCACACTGAGTATTGATTGGAATGCTTGAATTGAAAATACTTTTGCCCATTTCAGTAACAGTAGATTTAGTCCCAGTCAAGCCATTTTCAATTCCATTGATCTCAACAGGACAAATGAACAGTGCAATCCCTAGCAGACTTACACCAGTGGCCTTAGAAGAGTAGAACTCTGTTTAGGATTGCACTGTGAATTAATAGAACTTAAATTATTTTGATCCTGTAATCTTATGCACACTTTCTTGAAAATAAGACCCATTAGAATTGGAAAGTCTTACTTCTGAATAGAATGGCCAAGGGTGGGCTTCATATTGGACTGGCTCACGCCCAAACTTTTCTTTGACTTCAGCATTGTGTGAGTGAAACAGCCAGAATCTATGTTGTTCCGAATGAATGCCTTTGGTACACTGGGCAGGAGGCAGGGCTGAGAGTAAATATATATGAGAATCCCGGTTATTAACATTATTAGGTTGCCACAAAGCAGAAAAAAAGTCTTAAACAAGTAGGGTTGGAACCAGCATGCACGGTTGTATACATTTTATATACAGTAATTGTCATGATGCCTTTCAAAATAAACAAGAAAAGATGCCAAAAAATAAAGGGATACCTCAGCTGACATTCATAGAAAGGGCACACTATTATCACACACTGTGATACTGCACAAGGCACAATTTAGTTTTCAAAACCCTGGGAAAAGGCTAAATGTTTCCATCTCTGTAGCATTACTTATTGGCAAATCTACTATATATAAAATTCATTATTAATATGAAGGCTGGTTGTTGCTTGCACTAAGCACCTTTGATATCACACGGTTAATGAGAACAAAGGAGATATTAATATGAAGGCTGGTTGTTGCTTGCACTAAGCACCTTTGATATCACACGGTTAATGAGAACAAAGGAGATACATGTAAACAAACCTCCAGACAGTCCAGTGGGTGCTAAATGTTTATTTTACTGACAGGCACTAAATTATATGGAAGATTTCTTAATGGCATTGCTATGATTCCTAACGCTGTACAGAAGCAGAGCCTCTCTGGTTGCTTCCGCGAATTAACGCCTACACAGGATCTAGTTTTGTAACTTGAGATACCAAATGCTGGAAAGCCTTTTAATATAATAGGTACAAGACTGTTATATACAAGACTGTACAGTAGACTTCTACACTGCAATCCAAAGCTCTGCAGGGCCCCAAGTGTACAGTGAGTATTATGTGAGAAGCGGGGTGCCACGTTCATTTCAGTATTTAGGACATACTCCATGTAGGCATTCCCGTTGCATGCATGGACCATCCCTTAACCTTATGTGAAAAGGACTGCCCACACTCACACACACTGCTGGTGCAAACTACTGGGCACACAACGGAGTCTCTGTGCAGGAACCAGAGGTGCTGGATAACAAGGAGCCATAAACAATTTAATTAGGCTTCAATCAAAATTCTTAATAGAGGCATTAGGAGCTATATGGTAGATTTGGCTGCTTATTATAATGAGGGCTATACACCATTAAATCGGAATATCGTCCATGACCTGATGATGTAGTTATGCTAGGGAATGAATATGAACAATATCAGGTCATCAGGAACACATTTTATTTAAAAACCTATTATTGCTTTTTTAACTATCCGGACAAGACTGCCCATTAGGCTAAGACTCGAACTGTGTACTGCACCCAGGGATGGATTGAAAATTTAACTTCCCAAAAGTCCTCTGGGAGGTCCACTGCTCAGGACAGTGAGGGCCAGTCCATGCTTGTCAGGGCCACTGGGCCTCAGCATGACCTAGGCTTACCAGGTCTCTTGGCTCCACCGGCAGCTCTTCAGCAGCACGCAATCTGCGTGACGTGTCCACATCACTTCCGGTTTTACCCGGAAGTGACATGGAAGCGCTATCAATCTCTGCCGAAACTCTATGGTTTCCATAGAGTTTCGGTGGCGGTTGCTAGAGCGTCTGCGTCACTTCTGGGTAAAACCAAGTGACGTGGACGTGTCGTGCAGGAGAGCATGCATGCATTGCCCACAGGCCCTCATGTGGTCGGCGGGCAGCCCAGTGGATTGGCGGGATTTTACCCGCTGCCACCGGGCACTTGGCAACCCTAGCATGACCCTGGCTGGCAATGTTGCAGGAGGAGTCTGTGAATGAACCTGTCATAATCACCACTAGCTGGTTCTGAAGAGGAGGGCCAAGTCTAAGGAGGATAGGGGATGGCTGCTATCCTCACACCTGTCTTTACAATGTCCATGCCTCTTTTTCCTCAAAAGGATGGTCCAGACATAAGCACAGCAGCTACCATAAACTCTACATAAGGAGACAATGGCCGACAAGAATGAAATGGCAGCCTCTGACAAGAAGTAGCAGCAGCCAAGGGAAGGGTCCAGGGACTACTATCTCCTCCTTGCCTCCTTGATCTGCCACTAGGGCTTGGCAAGGTTATAAAACGGTACTGAAATGATCGGTCATGGGATGCAGGCTCTGGGGCCATTTTGACTACCCAGGGTGCCCCTACTGGGTCAAATGCTGGACCTCAGAAATTAGGACTTTGATGAATATTACTTGACAATCAAGAGCCAGCATGTAGTGGATAAGAGCGGTGGACTCTAATCTGGAGAACCAGGCTCGATTCCTCACTACTCCACGTGGAGCCTGCTGGGTGACCTTAGGCCAGTCACAATTCTCTCAGAACTCTCAGCCCACATGGAGGCAGGCAATGGCAAACAACCTCTGAACTTCTTTTGCCTTGAAAACCCTATAGGGTCCCCATAGGTTAGCTGTGACTTGATGGCACTTTCCACTACTTGACAATCAATTATATTTTAGTCTTATGTTAATTCAACTTTAGTGTTGTGATACGATCACTGCAGCTGAGCTGAACTTAAGTTTCTATCCTAAAAGTCAATCAGACATGTTTATGGATACTTCTGTCAGCAGAGTTGCTGTAATATAATTTCAAAAAGTATGTCAGACAAAGTTATACACTAACAATGCAATAGTAAGCAAAAATACACCCTTCTAAGTCCACTGAATTCCACTGTCCTAGAAGGCTATGATTCTATTTAAGATTGAACAGCAACTCCCATTAAATTAAATGGGAAACATTAACCATATGTTTAACAATCTTGCTAAAATCCACGTCACACGCAGTCCGATCCTAACAATGATTATTTCAGATATCAGTTCCACTGAGTTTAGTGCAATTTACCCTTATAAACGTGCCTAGGCTTCCTGCTTTAGTGCTGAAATTCAGCTGGACCGTGTCCAGAATTTGCCATTTGTTTTATTTTTATCCCGATGTTCTGTCTTATATTATTTATGCCTTTAAATAATCTGAATATACATAGCCGTGTGTTTTAGTTTAATCTGTAGGCTTCTGAGTAGTGCTTTATACGCAATCTGTTGCTCCTAGCATAGAGTATTTTTTCCGACACAAAAACAGCTGGCCAGATCACAACGACCTAATTCTGTATGAGAAAAGATTTTATGCTGCAGGCTTTAGTGAAGCATTAGGGATTCTTTTTTTCCCCTGGGTGGATTTAAACATTCCCAGTGACAGAATGTCCTCTTAAATAAATACGGAATAACCCTTAGTGTAGAAATGTATCAATGCGCAAGGCAAGACTGAAAAAACATTTGATGGAAACTTCAAGCAGAAAGAGGCCAAATATTCCTTATATTATAAATTAGATATAATTGTTCTGGCTTTTACCAACAGCACACACACACACAAAAAAAGAACCAGCAACTATATGACCATGAATGTTATAGTTCCTTCTAGGAAGGAAGAGCAAGAAAGAGATCCGTGTCTTTATAAGATTGTGCTTGTCCTTTTGAAGTCAGTCACCCATGACGGTGGTTTGGGAGGTTTAATTATATTTTTTCATCGTCACTGTCACTGATTTTTTTAAAAGCGATGGGGCTGGATTGCTTCAACGAGGTTTTGGAAATGTCCGTGTGCATTGTGGACATCGCTATCGTCTCGTAATCGTCATCCCTTACATTAAAATCGCAGAAGCGAAATAAAACCTGCAAGTCCCTTTGGAAGTTTTTGTTGAGGAACCCGTAGAAAATGGGGTTCACACAGGTCGAGATCATCGCTGTGAGGTGACAGATTAAAAACAACAAGTTATGGCTGCAAGTTGTGTTGGGTAGAATTTCATGATTCCAGTCAAAGACGGTATTAAAGATAGTCAGAGGCAGCCAGCAGACAGCAAAGGCCACCACAATAGACATAAGCATGATGTTGATCCTTTTAGTCTCGGTGGATCTGTATTTATTGTCTCTCATCTTGTCCATCATGTTGCTCCTTCTTTTTAGGCGTATGTATATCTGTGGGGAAACCAAAAAACCACAAACAAAAACCAACTGAACAACTGTGTGACATGGCACTGTGTCGCCTACCAATATTTTCTTTGGAAAGAAAAACAAAAGAGAAATCAGTACAGAGAAGTAGGGCTGTTGAATTAAAAAAAATTCGGTATAGTTCGGATTTGGCTGAATTCGGCCCATTTAGATTCGGGATATGCCGAAGTCCGAACTCCCCCACTTCGGGTCCATGCAATTCAGCAGGAATTCAAAGTTCGGGGAAAAAATTCAACCGAATAAAGCCATTAAAAACACAACCGCGCCTTTCCGCAGCTCTGGGGGGGCATTTTTTGGGGTAGAGGTCCCAAACTTTCAGCGGAGCTTCAAAGGACCCTTCTTGCCAGACCCCCCAAGTTTTGTAAAGATTGGGTCAGGGGGGGCTGAGATATGGGCCCTGAAAGGGGTCCCCCCACCCTTAATGTGCATCTCTGAGCAGAGCTTGCTGCCCACGCACAAAGCTCCCAGCCCCGACAAACAGCTGAGAAGTTTGCAAAGCAACACAAATGCAAAGCAACACAACTGCAAAGCAACACAACCCTGCAAAGCAACACCTTTGCAACCGTGCAAAGCATGGAAAGACAGAGACAGCTAGCTATGCATAAGGAGCAGGAGGGGTGGAATTTCCCCTTTTGCATCAGACTCGGGACCAGGCAAATGAATTCTTTAAGTCACCATTTGAAAACCAGTTTTGAGGAAGCATCAAAATAGACCTAACCGATCTTATGAATGAGGGAAAACCTGAGGACACACTGAAGCCCCCCCTCAAACCAGGGAGAGAGACTTGAGGGGGAACACCCCCCCAGGCAGAACGGGCGAAAGCCCCCTTTGGCTTCCCCCCCCACCCACAGAAACTGCTCCCTCCCCACACACACACAGACTCTGCTTTCCCCACACACACACACACAGGAGAAAAAGTATAGATTAAAGCCCCCAAAGGGGTCTTACTGTGGCTGTCTTCTGTTCCAGCAGGAGGGGCTGGGAGGAGGACTGGGTAATCCAAGACGATTCCATTTAAGCATGGGACGTTTTGCTCTGGAGATGCATACAGGATCGGGTGATCCATTCATCCCAATAGGGAAAAGGGGAAAGCCCATATCTCGGGGGCCCCTGACCCAATGTTTACAAAACTTGTGGGGTCTCTTAAGAAGGCTTGTCTGAAGCTCCGCTGAAAGTTTGGGGTCTCTACCCCCAAAAATGCGCCCCTTCAGCCACGGAAAGAGAAAAGGGGGGAGCCTATATTTCTGCCCCCACTGAACCCATCTTTACAAAACTTGGGGGGTCTCTTAAGAAGGCTCGTCTGAAGATATCCTGAAGGTTTGGGGGCTTCACCCCCAAAAAGCGCCCCCTGCAGCCACGGAAATGGAAAAGGGGGCGGGAAAAGGGGTGGAGCCCATATCTCGGGACCCCCTGACCCAAAGTCTACAAAACTTGGGGGGTCTCTTAAGAAGGCTCGTCTAAAGCTCTGCTGAAAGTTTGGGGTCTGTACCCCCAAAAATGCACCCACTGCAGCCACGGAAAGAGAAAAGGGGGGGAGCCCATATCTCGGGACCCCCTGACCCAATGTTTACAAAACTTGGGGGTCTCTTAAGAAGACTTGTCTGAAGCTCCACTGAAAGTTTGGGTTCTGTACCCCCAAAATTGCACCCCCTGCAGCCACGGAAAGGAGCGAATGTGCACAAGCACCCCACACACACACACACACACACACACGAGGATTTCTCTCACTCTCTCTCTCTCTCTCCCCGGCCCAGCCGCACATCAGCTGATTCCTCCAGTACTCAATCCTGACTGATTGGCCAGAAGAACACCCAACTTGGCCACCGATTGGCCGGGGGAGGAGAATGCTGCTTACTGACGGCCCCGAATTTGCCGGATTTATTCGTGAACTCCCGAACTCGCTGAATTCGGCTCCCCCGGTTTCCCGCCATTTTTGAGTTCGGTTCGTCCCGAACTAAAAACCGCCGAATCAGGGGAAGTTCGGCTGTTTTTCGGTTCGGGCCGAACCGAATCAACAGCCCTACAGAGAAGACAAATTCTCACTTACCTTTAAGTAGCAAATAAATATAAAACAAAGTGGTCCTAAGTACTGTATGATCAAGAGAGCTGTGGTATAGGACAGCCTGATTGTGTCTGAAGGAAATGCATCCAAGCACACGTATTTGCCCTTGTATCCCTCTACAGTTAGATTTTTGAAGGGTTCATCAGTGAGTACGTGATACACCAAGAAAGGCAAAGAGGAGGCCAGGGCAACAATCCACATGGCAGCAATTCCTATGTAGGCATGTCTGTTGTTTGGTCTCCAGCCACGGGGGTTGATAATCAGTTGATGGCGCTCGACGGCAATGAGGACCAAAGAGAAAACAGAGACCGTGATGGAGACGCACTGCACATAAGAGTTCAGCTTGCACATGGCCTCCCCAAAAACCCAGTGGTCCATTAAAGTGTACACAAATGTGAGGGGAAGACACATAATGGTAATGAGGAGGTCTGAAAAGGAAAGGTTGACGATGAGGATGTTGGTAACGTTGCGCATCTCCTTCTGTTTCAAGATGATGATGATCAAGGCCAGGTTTCCAGAAATGCCAAGGAGGATAACGGCCCCGTAAGCCAGGGCCAAGGTGAACACCATTGCCAAGGGCACGTGACAGTCTTCATCCTCAAAGTGTGAGAGTCTGGAAGTCTCTTCTGAAACATTCTGAATAGAATAGTTTCCAGTCAAGGAGAGAAATGATTTATTCATGGTGGGTTATTCCCGCTCACGGACCACGCTGAGCTATAGTTTGAAACGGCAATGGATTTTTCAGAAGCACATTCAAGAGGTCAGATTTTTCTCATTATACAAACAACAGGCTCCCAGCAAAAGCTGCCACAGAAAGGTTCATGCCGTTGGTAGGCTTGCACAGTCTGCAAAGGCAAAAAAAAAAGGCACACATTTATTTCTTTGTTAAGCTATGGCAGAAGGCATTTTCTAGTGTTAAACTCAGGGGACTTACTTAATCGTAGCCTTCAGAGCTATCCTTCCTTTTGCTACCAGGAATATGCCATTATTCTCAATTATGGAAGGATTTCTGTGACACAGATTCCCACTTGTGGATTAAAATGTATGGTGGCTGCACTGTATTTATCTCTGAAAGCAGAACCAAAAAATACTAAGGCGGATACTAGGGATATCAGATCTCACCACCTAGCTCTTACACAGAGGGAGTATTGATCAGATCTAAACGATTCCCACTGCCCATTTTGCTTTTTTCTAAAACCTCCAGAGAAAAGGTCTCCATCTTACTCTTTGTACTCCATTTAAATGTAACACACTGTACACAAAGCTAGCAAGGTTTCAGAGTGGGCCACAGACATATAAGCAAACTCCCTTCTTATGGAGTCCATGAACTTTAGAACAATTACTTAGGTAAGACTGTAAGGGTTAATTTATTAAGAAATCCTGATCTGTTCAAATGTGGACTTATTCTCAAGAAAGGACACAGGATCAGAGCTTTAAGTACAGTTTAGCATGGCAAATAAGATTGGGCATTGTAAATGAAGCACAGAGTTCCACATAGGTTAAGAATGAAATTACAGTTTTTTGCTATGCTGTTCTAATGACATTCACATATCCACAAAAGTCCTGATGGCACAATTTGGAAAACAGACAGCAGCATAATATAAAAGAAGAGTTGGTTTTTATATGTCGACTTTCTCTACCACTTAAGGGAGATTTAAACTGGCTTGCAAGCACCTTCCCCTCCCCCTCCCCACAACAGATGCCCTGTGAGGTAGGTGGGGCTGAGAAAGCTGTGACTAGCCCAAGGTCACCCAGCTGGCTTCATGTGTAGGAGTGGGGAAACCAACCTGGTTCACCAGATTAGCATCCACCGCTCATATGGAGGAGTGGGGAATCAAGCCTGGTTCTCTAGATTGAAGTCCACCGCTCCAAACCACCGCTCTTAACCACTACACCACGCTGGAGTAGTATACAAGATCCTACGTATGTGTAAAGTGCCATCAAGTTGCAGCTGACTTATGGCAACTCCAGAAAGGGGCTTCCAAGGGTTGCCATTGTCTTCCTCTGCAGAGTCTTCCTTGGTGGTTTCCCTTCCAAGTACTGGCCTTGCTTAGCTTCTGAGATCTGGCAAGATCGGGCTATACCACGCTGCCTTCGCTCCCATACAAGAACCTAACCGCAGACAAATTCTAATGATCAAACAAAATATTCCGTTAAAATCAGTATAAGCGCCGTGTTCCTGGCAAATTCAAAACAAAGTGCTATCCTTAGCAGAGTTACACCCTTCTAAATCCATTGGCGCTAGAAGGGTGTAACTGTTATTCATTCAGAAACAGCACAGTGCAGATACACAGGGGGGGGAAGCATCCATGCCACTGACTGTTGAAACGATAATGTGATTTGCTATAAGTGACCAAGCGTCAAAGAAATCAAACAGAGGGTCCATGAAGAATCAGGCACTTGTCAAACAGGCAGACGAGAGCTCTGTGACAGATTGGCCCAATTGCTGGCAAAGTGATTTGTTCTTTTGTTACCAGAATTCAAAGAACATGATCACAATGTCATCTATGATTCAGCAATCAGATCACAGAAGGCTTTGTGTGGGGTGTCCCTGATCTTGCAGTATCTTGAGCACCTCGCCTTACATGTAAAAACATTTAGACTGCAATCTTTTAAAAAATAAATCTTGTGCACACTTCATCGGGAGTAAAACCTGCTGATCTCAGTTGTAGTTAATTATTTAACACACCGTATCAGGCTGTCAGTTTCTAGTCTTCTGCAGAACCAAGGTAGGCGTGAATGTTTTTAACTAGTCGTTAGGTATTTTGCTGCTACAGACTAACATAGCTGCCCATCTGGAATTGTTTTTATGTGTTGTTTGGTTCATTATAAGGCTACGAACAGGGCACTGTGTTGCTTATTATTGTTTATAAGAATCCTTTTCCATGAAGATGCAGAATACTTGTTAATAGGGGGCATTTTTCAAATCTCAATTTACTGATTCTTCTTACTTCTCTCTCATTAAAAAATAAGCAGGAAATCATTTATGAGTACATACAATGGCGGCATAGCTTCTTTCCTTACACCATGACATTCTTTACCATAGGATCAAAGAAGAAAAGAGGCCTGCCAGGTGTAATCATAAACATTTCAAACATCAGCAGTTCTCTTGAACTGGCTTCTCAACACCACAATAATTAGGTCTTTCCTTTTGGACCTCTGGCGGGCACGCATGCTGCCTGGCGGGTAATTTTTGTTGTTGAGGCTGCCTCCTGCTGGGTCGGGTCGCCATGAGTTTGCCTCTGAATCCAAAGCCCTTCCTCAACGGGCTGACTGGGAAGCCCGTGATGGTGAAGCTGAAGTAGGGGATGGAATACAAAGGCTATCTTGTCTCTGTCGACGGCTACATGAACATGCAGCTTGCAAATACAGAAGAATATACTGATGGTGCATTATCAGGGCATCTTGGTGAAGTTCTGATAAGGTGTAATAATGTCCTTTATATAAGGGGTGTGGAGGAGGAGGAAGAAGATGGAGAAATGAAAGAATAAACTATTGCTTTTGGAAACAAAACAAAAAAATAATTAGGTTGCAGGAATACCCCTGGGTAATGTAATGTAATTTGCTGAACTCACTCAGGAGGGTGCAGGGTGGGCAAGCTTTTATGCTTTACAGAATTCTTCATCAAGTAGAAACGAAGAAGAAATTCTTACATAGCACGCTTAGTGACTGAAAACCGTTGCATTGCTGATGGGCCCTAACAATTCTGCCGTCTTTTCTTTCCTAAAACTGATCAAGTACTATCTTAAGCAGAGTTATGCCTGTCTAAGTCCATCGAAGCTGGAGGGCTTGGAATGGCATAACTCTATTTAGGATTTACTGCTAGTCGGCTGTTCCTGAAGGAGAAAGAAGAATAATTGGTTTTTATACCCCGCTTTTCTCTACCTTTTAAGGAGTCTCAAACCTCAAATACATTTTGTGAGGTTGGTTGGGTTGAGAGAATTGTGACTGGCACAAGGTCACCCAGCTGGCTTCATGTGGAGGAGTGGGAAATCCAACCCGGTCCTCCAGATTAGAGTCTGCTGCTCTTAACCACTGCACCATGCTGGAGTACTAGAGAAATGTCTCTAAAATGGTACCACCTAATAAGATCCACTCAAGGAACCTGGGTGTAATGTACATCCTAGTGCCATCTTGGAGGTGATTTCCCTCAGCAACCGAGGAGAAGACTTACTAGAGAAAGTGCAGCATCATTTTAGAAAAGACAGCAAAAAGAGTTGCTGTGGAAATGTGCACAGTTGTGCCATCTTTGAGGCAATTTTCTCTCAGCCTCTGCTGTAAGAATTCAGGGGTGGCATATTTGGGGCAAAAAGTGTTGCTGTCTTTAACTTGCACTCGGCATTCAGTCCCTGAGACAGGGTCTTCAGCCAAGCTCATGACTGAGCCGGCCTTACATTTACAAAACCGAAAGCATTTAGAGTTTCAGTGCTTGATGTAGCTGTTAGAGGCTAAGACTACTTTGGACCCACCAAGTTGGATTTTTAAAAATCAGCTCTGTTGGCCTGCAAGGGAATTGCTAAATTTCTGGAGGATGAGAGTGCAGCCTAGGTTGGCCAAAATTAGTGGATACAACACAACTCTTGGCCAGTGGGCTGGGTTTGTTAAGAGAGTCGGCATGGTGTAGCGGTTAAGAGCGGTGGTTTGGAGCAGTGGACTCTAATCTGGAGAACCAGGTTTGATTCCCCACTCCTCCACATGAGCAGCGGAGGCTAATCTGGTGAACCGGGTTGGTTTCCCCACTCCTACACATGAAGCCTGCTGGATGACTTTGGGCTAGTCACAGCTCTCTCAGCCCCACCTACCTTACAGGGTGTCTTGTGGGGAAGGGAAGGTGATTGTAAACTGATTTGATTCTCCCTGAAGTGGTAGAGAAAGTGGGCATATAAAAACCAACTCCTCCTTCCTCTTCTTAATTCATATGTTATGGAGGACTCAGGTTGGGGTCCCTACCCTTTGTCACACTCATATGTGGCTTGAGGGTCCCTTTATCTCCCACACGTACGTTGCCTGATTTGGAATGGAATCATGGCAAGCATGGAGCAGGGGCCTTCCCAGGGTACATGTGGGTTTCCCAAATGCACCAAATAGCACACCCCTGGACCATTTCAGGTCAGGAAAATGGTGAGCATGGGGTGGGGGACTGCTGAAGCTCTTTTTCTGAGCATGCCATAGTTGTGGTGTGAATTGGGCATTGTGCACATGGGAACGGAGGAGAACCTGCAACTACTTAGGCACACTAGGTGAGGATCTCAGATCTAACTTGTACACTCCATAACATGCACATTGGTAACTGTGCAGGCCTGTATTAAGAAAATTAACTGCTTTGTGGGGATATAATTGCAACGAAAGACTGATCTCAACCTCTGGTTTTGTTGCGACTGGTTATTCCCTTTCACTGCTTCTTCTGAAACCTCCCTATCCTCTTTCTGTCGTGGCTTCTCTTTGGGGCAAAACTTTTCAACTATCTAAAGGACAAGCAAAGACACATCAGAGCAAAGTTGTTCCAAAGGTTGCTCCCTGCAAGCAAATCCTTCCTAGTTAATGTGGAGGAACAGTAGGGGGTTAAAGACAAATGAGGTCTCCTGAGGGCTTTAATCTCAGTCAGAACTGAAGTCTAGCAGAGAGAGGGCAACCTTAACTGGGAGAGGCACAAAAAAGACAGGAGGGGAAATCAAAGGGATTTTTAAGAGAGACCAAATCAATATATATCTATGGACTTCAAACAGAACTGAGCAGTCTCTTTTTATGCTAAATACACTTTATGATGAGGCGGGGGGGGGGAGAGACGGAGAATCAAAGCAAAACAACTCCGCAGTAACATGACCCACATTTGCTTCAAGTATTGTCTGGAATTTTCCCTACTTTGAGATCATTAAATGGGTGAGTTTATCAGCACCCGTGCTCCTTTTCAACAGGAGTACTTGCTTCTAATCAGCTTAAACCCAAAACCTGTCCCGGTGGTCTTTGCAGCAGAACAGCTGCCCTGGGGATAATTGTCTGTGGGCTCCAATGCACACACTTCACGCCCACAAAAAAACCAAGATTCCTTCAGGATTGGCTGGCATTGCTTGCAGGCTGAGCTTAGCAGGAGAGCTGCAACTGGCTGAGAAAATATGGGTTATTTGAAAAGGAACACAAAGAACATAAAATAGGATCCTCCTCCCCTCTCGGCATAGTAGAAGGCTTTCCTCACACAGTATGCCCTTAGGACCAAGGACCACCTGGGTTTTGTCCTGGAAGAGAAAAACAGCATGTGTGGCTTTTCATTCAACACCTGTTTCCTCTTCTGCTCAGATCAGTGGACAGATGTGGAGCACTGGGCTTGATTCCCCACTCCTCCACATGAGCAGTGGAGGCTAATCTGGTGAACTGGATTGGTTTCTCCACTCCTATGCATGAAGCCAGCTGGGTGACCTTGGGCCAGTCACAGCTCTCTTAGAGCTCTCTCAGCCCCACCTACCTCACAGGGCATCTGTTGTGGGGAGGGGGGAAGGTGATTGTAAGCTGGTTTGAGTCTCCCTTAAGTGGTAGAGAAAGTCGGCATATAAAAACCAACTCCTCTTCTTCAGGACTTCAAAAAGGTATTCCCTCAGAGAAGATGGCCAGCCTCCACACCCTCTCAAGCCCCCATGAATAAGATTCAGATGGATTCTGAGCAGGCTTGCTTAGCATGGCACCGTTGGGGAACAATCCTGCTAAAGAAACAGTAAACGTGGCCGGTCTGTCTATACGTGTCCCCATTCTACCCTTCTGCCTATTAGACAAAACTTATGAATTGCCCCCCAGAAAAGGTTCTCCAGCTGGGCCCAGAGGACCAGGCTTAGGAAACATGCAGGGAACATCGCCGTTTCTGGAAGGGAATCTGGACCACGGGCGATGGCAGATCACAGCCGCCGACCAAGCTCCCAATGATTTGGCTTCGTTTAAAGGCACAAGGTGGGGGCAATAAAGCCCTGATTCCTAACCCTGTCAAACCAACATGCTTGCAATGGCGACCGAGGCTATTGACCTAGTCACACATAAGCCCCTCTGGACTCCTTGACTTCCGAGCGAGCAAGTATAGGATCGGACTGCGCTGCTACCAAGTGAGATGGCCATTGATGCATGGGAGGTTTGGCCTTGAATCTGCCGCTCTCCAGATGCACATTTCCCCCACCTGAATTCTCAAAACTCTGTGGCTATTGATGCATGGGAGGTTTTGCAGCTCTCTAGATGCACATTTTCCCCATCTGAATCCTCAAAACTCTGCATGGGGGCTTATCATTGAGTTTTGAGAATTTGGATGGAGAAAATGTGCACCTAAAGAGTGGCGAATCCAAGGCAAAACCTCCCATGCATCAATGGCCTCATCCCTTGGAAGCAAGCTCCTCCCATTACCTTCGTAGCAAATACCTCCAGAGCTTTCCCTTCTTTCACAAGATGTACTAAAGGCAAGAGCCGACACCCACTTACACCAGAGAAAGCACACTGAACTCCATGGGGATAAACATTCACATGAACGGCGCTTACCTAGCGGTGATGTTCATAGGGGTCGGATGGGAGACTCTCAAGCTGCTATCCTAGGCACACTTGCCTGGAAGTAAGCCCATTGAATAAAACGGGACTGGCTCCCACATGAACACATGAAGCTGCTTTCTACTGAATCAGACCTTTGGTCCATCAAAGTCATATTGTCTACTCTGACCGGCAGCGGCTCTCCAGGGTCTCGGGCAGAGGTCTTTCACATCACCTACTTGCCTAGTCCCTTGAACTGGAGAGGCAGGGGGGGGGATTGAACCTGGGACCTTCTGCATGCCAAGCAGATGCTTTATCACTGAGCCACGGCCCCTCCCCAAAGCCAGGGCATACACGTGCATAGGCTGGCTCTGCCAGATTCAGCGACTCTCAGCCTAGCCCACCTCGCAGGGCTGTTGAGGACCTAACTAGCTGACCCGACCTCCTTCGGGGTGGCGTCGCTCCTGGCTGGCAGCTCGCCTCGCCCCGCCTGCTCCGGCAGTCCTCTCCCCTGCATGCCCCATTTATGTACGGGAGGGTTTGCCTTGAATTTGCCGTTCTCTAGATGCACCTTTCCCCCATCTGAATTTTTCAAACTCTGCATGGGGGCTGATGGTTGAGATCTGGAGACCAAGGCGCATCTAGAGAGCGGCAAATCCAAGGCAAAACCTCCCCTGCACACGTGGGTGCAACAAAAACCAAATTCTCAAAACGAAGCCCCCATGCAGAGTTTTGAGAATTCAGATGGGGGGAAATGTGCGTCTACCGAGCGGCAAGCCCAAGGCAACACCTCCCCTGCCTTTCCGCCCTTACTCTCGGAGTCCGGAGCGGCCAAGCGAAGACCCAGGGGGGACGAACCTGCCTCCGACGCCCTTTCCCCCCCTGCCTCTCCCCCCTTCCCCCTCCAAGCCCCGCGTCCGCTGCCCAGCAGCCCTCCTCCTGGGGGCCCGGCGGGACCCTTCCCCCGCCAGGGAGACCCTCCCGAAGCCCAGCCCCCCCCCCGCGCGGTCCACGCCCTCCGCAGCCGACGGCGTCTAAACATTAACCACCCGACGGCCCCGGCCGCCCAAGGCGGGTCAAGGTCCGACGGCAGGGAGCGGGTCGCCGTCCCCCCACCCCCCTCGGAAGCGCGGGCGGCCAAGCTCGCCCTCCCCCGGCCCTCCGGGTTCCCTTCCAGCCGACTCCCCAAGCGAACCGGGGCCCGGCCGGTCGCCAGCGCGGGGGTCGACGGCGGACCTGCCCCTTTGCCCCGACGTCAGGGGCTGCGGGGTGGCGGGGCCCGGGCCGCTCCCCTCCACGCCCGCCTCTGCCACGCGGCCCCCCGCTCCGCCAGGCCGGGAGAAGCAGCCGTCCCGCCCGACGGCCCAGATCCTGCCCGCCGCCCTCGGGGCGGAGAGGAGCCGCCGAACCGCGCTCGATCGGACGCTTCCCGCAGATCCGGGCGGGGGAGGGACGCAGGACCGTTGCCCCGGGTCGCTTCCCCCGAGGATCTGTTGGGAAGTGTGAGGGGGCTCACAGGTGCGAGGCTGCGGCTCCGACCCGCTCGGAAACTCTTCTCGACGCCCGTCCTGCCCAGGCTTATGCAACGCGGGGCTGCACGTGCCGGATCGCGGGGCGCGGATCGCGGGCCACGCCACCCGCGGGCTCCCCCGCGCAGATCTCTCCTGGAAGGGGCGATCCGGCCGGCGGCGGGTTTCTTGGGCAAAAACGCAGTCCAGCCCCAGGACGTCAAACAGCCGTGACGGATCCCTCACCTGGAGGTCGCTTGGCTCCCGTGCCCGAAATCATAGCAGGGGCTCCCGGCGAAAGAGGGCAGACCCGTCGGCGCTGGCCCACCGCGGAGGCTGCGAAGGAGGCGTCCCCCTGCCAGCTGAACTCCACCTTATCCCAATATCACATGGTAACGCTGGGCAGGAGGGGAAGATCCAGGCGCGCGCCCCTCGCCTTGGCCCTGCACGTCTGGAGGTGGGTTGCCTGGTAGTTCGGAAATGAATGTCCTGAAGTGTTGAAAGAGAGGAGATCGCGCGGAGTTGATCTCTCAGGAGTGGGAGCCCGTCCCCAAAGGCTTTTTTGCTTTGGTGCCATGTGGGGCTTTTTTTGGGTGGAATGGTGATTTGCAAATCGGCGCCACCTCGTGGCCAAAACCCGTCACTGCCGTGCCGTCCTGGTGACACGGGGTTATGTAAAGCGGTCGTGACGGGAGGGCTTGCGTGAGGTTGGTCACGGCAGCCTCAGTTACTACTGGAAGGGATGAGGAAGGGCCCGGCTTTCTGATCTCGGTTCACCGGCAGGCAGGCTGCCTCCCCCCGCCTTCCATTCCAGCTGACCTTTTAAACAAAAAAGTTGATTGCCTTAAAGACCATGAGAAGTACCAAGAAGAAGAAGAGAGAGAGAGCTAGGATTCAGGATTGTCTTGGCGTGAGTTTCACCTCGGCCATATACTCACTAGGAAGCCTTAAGGAAGCCCTTCAGCCTCAGCTTCCTTTGTAATACAGGGACAATAAAGGTGTGACAAGAAATGCCTGTCGGGCCCCTGCAGATTCCCTGGGAAGCAGGGCTGGCAGCCGTTTAAAGCTTAGCTTGAAGGCAGGAGAGGAAAACAGAACCTGTCCCCACACTGCACTTTTCTGCCACAAGCCATTTTTAAAAGCTACTTTTTCCCCCCCACTGGGATTACTTCCACTCTTGAAGCCCCAGCTGGAGACAAAAATAGCTTTTAAAAAAAATCATTCCAGGGGCACATATTTATTTATTTTGCAGCATTTATGCTTCGCCTTTCTCAATCAGAGGAGCCTCATGGTGCAGAGTGGTAAGCTAAAGTATTGCAGTCCAAGCTCTGCTCATGACCTGAGCTCAATCCCGACGGAAGTCGGTTTCAGGTAGCCGGCTCAAAGTTGACTCAGCCTCCCATCCTTCTGAGGTCGGTAAAATGAGTACCCAGCTTGCTGGGGGGAAAGGGAAGATAACTGGGGAAGGCACTGGCAAACCACTCCATAAACAAAGTCTGTCTAGGAAACATTGGGGTGTGACATCACCCCATGGGTCAGGAATGACCCAGGGCTTGCACAGGGGACCTTTACCTCTTTTTACCTTTTCTCAACCAGGGGAGAGGGCTTAGCTGTCCCTCTCTTTTGCCCTAATTCCACTTTCTGTTATCTCCACTCTCCGACCTCAAAGGATTCAGCAGCACTTCCGCAAATCTAATAACCACCCACCTTATAGGGTTGTTGTGAGGATAACAAGATAATGTATGTGCATTACTTCAAGCTCTATAAAGCACTAAATAGATGCTAAGTGGCAAGTATTTCTTATAGTTGAACATTCAACTCGTCATCTATAAACTCTTTTATCTTTTTTTTCTCCTTCTCGTATGTACATTGTGCAGCTGCATTGCATGGCTTCTGATTGTCCTGATTTTAAAAGCATATTTATTGGCTGCTTTCCCCCCCCCCCCAAATAGGGACCATAAGCAGTTTACAACAATTTTTTTTTTAAAAAATTAAGTACTATAAAGAAAAACTTTACAAATTACCAACTATATTTTAAGAATCCAATTGGCCCATTTGTGCAAGGCCATAGAGTGTGAAGCAAGAGCTCTTTGGCTTATAGCTCTGGTCTCATAATGACTTAGGGAACAAGTAGCCATTTTCTGTCACGTTGGCTGCTGGGAAAAGTACAGCCATGATGGCTGCCAGCTCACCACTTCTACAGCCCAGTTGATGCCAAGTTTTCAAACAGTGATGTGTGCTGGTGTTGTGGGATTATATGAAGGAATCTAGCAGCAGAGTAAACTGGTTCAGGATCTGGAGGCGGAACAAAGAGGAGCCCCCAAAGTTTAATACCCAACGAAGTGACTATGTGAACAGAATGGGAAAAAAGAAAGTTGGTTACTAAGGTGTTCGTTGTTGTTTTTTGCCGTCAAGTCTCATCTGATTTATGGCTACCCCTGGTAGGGCTTTCAAGGCCAGAAACATCCAGAGGTGGTTTTGCCATTGCCTGCTTCCCCGTCACAACCCTGGTATTCCTTGGTGGTCTTCCATCCAAATACTTGCCAGGCTCGACCCTGCTTAGCTTCTGAGATCTGACGAGATCAGGCTAGCCTGGGCTATCCAGGTCAGGGCTTATTTAGTTGTTATTTTTATTTATTTGTTTGGACTTTTATCCTGCCCAAGCCAGGCTCACTAAGATTAATGCTGCAGTAATTTTAGGTGCTACATGAAAAGTTAGGTGTAAATACAGATGTGAAACCTCAATTATGGTACATGCGATGAAAGCCTCATTACTGGAGGCTCCTATTTCAGAGCTACAAGACTGAAGCAACATTAAATTACTTTTTAAAAAATCTAACATGAAGACACCTTGCTTTGTAGCTGCTGTAGTGGCCCTAAGCCAAAAGCCAGCTTGTCATAGCAAATTGCTCAATGAATGCTGTTAATAATTATCTGTCATAAGCATAACAGATCTAGGGGACAGCTAAACTGCTAGATAGAGATGCAGGACCTTTGGGGGACGAGTATTGATAGCAGAATTCCCGGAGAAGGAAAGAAAATGTCCATTTGACTGGATCGTTAACCCAAGCAGCGCACGGAGAATATTTAAGTCCAACCCCTATTATTTCCCAGCGAACTGATACAGAGGATGACATTTCCGGAGATGGGAACACAAATCCCCCCTCAGATTTCAGCAGATTTCACTTCTCTCAACTGTGCCTGAGAAGCTGCCCCTAACCAAAATTCTCTCTTCTGTGCGACTGCTGTGGTTGCCAGAGTGCTGTGCATTAGTTTTAGGCTACTTGTACCATTGCTCCCGCTCCAGAGAGTAGATCTGAGAAACTCTAGTCCAGAGTCTCACGTATTGGCACTTAGCAGGTTATGCTTCACATTCATCTAAACTGATCAGTGTGTGAAACGGCATCACCTTTATTCCATTTTCAAGTGTGACTTGCTGATGGGCCGAGTTCTCTCCAACTCCATTATCCTCTCAAGCAATGAGGCTGCAGCCTAAATCTATGCCTGTTTACTACAAAGTAAATTTCACTGACTTCCGTGGAACTCACCCCCAAGTAAGAGCGCATGAAATAGCATTTTTAATTAAACTGGGCTTTGAAATCCCTGCTGAAAGTGCCAGGTAAGTAATAAAATAACCACAACAGGAATATATAATTAGAAAGACCAAATGGATCAAGAAAGTATTGCTCTTCCCTAGGCATTAAGGAACATTGAGTTACCCTTTCAATGATTGTCTTTCATGCATAAAACAAAATCCCTTAGCAAAGTACTTTGTACTACTAAAACTCCCAGTCCTACTCCATCAGACCTCAGTCAACTGATTTGTCCATTTCAGCAGCAAAAAAATATAGTTTGGCATTTTGCTGAGCAAGTGTTCCTGAATTCTCTGAAACAGACAAATTGTGGGCTTTAACAAACAAACAAAAACGTTCAAAACTAAAGTCATGAGGCTTTCATTTCTCAATGCATTTCTGAAGCAGATGCTGAGAACAAAGTACTCCATAGCCTGTATAAGGGAGATGTGTATCGCATCACAGTGGAATAGGGGACACTCTGTATTGCTAAGAGTGTGCTGTCTGTGTAGGATTTTGCCACCAGTCACACTGATATCTAGGGTTGCCAGGTCCCTTTTTGCCACTGGCGGGAGGTTTTTCAGATGGAGCCTGAGGAGGGCAGGGTTTGGGGAGGGGAGGGACTTTAATGCCATAGAGTCCAATTGCCAAAGCGGCCATTTTCTCCAGGTGAACGGATCTCTGTCGGCTGGAGAACAGTTGTAATAGCAGGAGATCTCCTGCTAGTACCTGGAGGTTGGATAACCTCCTGTTAAGGAAAAATATCCCAACACGCAGCCACTTCCAATTCTTTTGTTATTTTTATATTTTTCCCATGCTTAGTATCTCTTTAAATACCAGTTCACAAAGATTTCATAACACGATTTACAATACTAAACCACCATAGACAAGATAGATAAATTGTCCACAATGTCCTGCAATCCAAGTCCTCAAAGAGAAATTACAGATGTCTTGCTGCACAGGGTCGTCTTGCAAATATGTCTTCTAAAAGTCAGCTGGCAAACTGACCAATAGGATTCCTCTTTTGCACACCTGGAGGTTGGCAACCCTGCTGATATCAGCTGAACATCTGTGAGGAGTTTGGACCTTCAGGAATGGCTTCTTGAAGGGCGCAATGGTATGATGTGATAGGAAGCCTGCAAAGTCTGATTCTGACCATTAGGGGATTGCATTCAACCGCTACAGAAGCCATCTTCCTTCCATAGTACTTGGAGAACATTTCACCTCCAGTTCCCAGCACTGAGTGCAGATCTGTACTGATTATTCCTTCCCAGGCCTATTGCAGCCAGAATGGTCAATGGTAAAGGGGTATACTTTTTTTCAAAGAAGAAATTTTTAACAAAAACTAGACTCAAGCAGGGGAGCAAGTAAAATTAGGTGCATAGTAAGAGGGTAGAATGGGAACATAGCAGAAAGTATTCCAAGCTGTACAGAACACTAATCTCTCTCCTATCCAGCTGACTGGTGTTGTATATGATACTCCTTAGGTGCCGGTGTGGTCTTCAGCGCTGCAGCCCTTGAAGCAACCAGTTGTTGATTCAACAGCAATGGGGGCTGGGGCTCTTTTGCTTGGAAACAGTTAGGAAGAGGTTTAAATTGCTTTGGAGCTGGAGATACTTTAGTGATAACTACATACATATGATGAGTTCTCTCTTTTTTTTGAAGAATCTGAAAGTGTGTGGGGTGAAGCGTACATAAATATTAATGATTTATGGTGTCCTGAGACATGTCAGAAAGGCCTAGTAATTGCTCTCAGTTTCTCTAACCTGGTGCGGCAGACCTCCGCCAGCCCATCCAGCAGGAGCAGCAGCCTTGCCAGAGCCCAAGCCAGTAGCTTTGTGCCTAGAACGTGTTGGCGAACCTATGGCAGGCGTGCTGCAAACGGCACGCCGAGCCCTCTCTGTGGGCACGCGCGGAGCCCTCGCATCTGCCTAGGGCTTTGCCGTGTTGCCGTGGTGCGGTGCTCCTTCTCCCCAAGCCCATGCCCCCAAGCCTGCGCTGCCGCCCTCCCTCTCCTTGCACCGGGGCAAGCCCCTCCCTCTCTCTCAGCTGAGCTGTGGCTGCAGCTCAGCTGTTTGTCGGGGCCTCCGCCCGTCTTCAGTTTGGACGGGGAGGCTGTGGCCCAGCACCTTGCCACGCCCCCTCCTCTCAGCTGAGCTGTTTGTCGGGGGGGCCCCCATCTTCAGTTTGGGGCTCCCGCCCATCTTCAGTTTCTTCCATTCTGCTTTCCTCGGTAGGTATTACCACATTGATTGCTCTGCCTTTTTTTCTTTTTATCCCTGCTTATTCTGTCAGCTTCTCATCATCCCTCACCACCCAACTGACTCTCTTCACCCCATTCCAACTGCCTTTTCAAATATCAACATTGTTTTTTCCCCCTTACATGTTAAGCGCCATGCTGACTCACCTATATATCTAATTCTGAACTTGGTCCCAGGGTGCAGCTGTTTTAAAAAGGCCCTTTACAGAGACAACAAGGTACTAACTTCTCAGCTGAACCCTCCCCTCCACACCAGGTACAATTATCTCCTAGCAAGGAAAGAAGACAGGAAAAGATTTGTCTACCAGGAGCAATAGCCACCCAGTTGGGGAGGACATTTTTAATTGGGAAAATGAAGAAAGTTAATATCCTCCCAGCCCAGTGTGGTCTTGTCCCTATGGCTGCATTTTAGGGTGAAAAAACCATGTGGAGATCTAGTAATGGATCTTCAACCTAATGTGTGGTTTGGCCTTTAGTCCTCTTGGTTTCAGTCTGAGAGCTAAATAGAAGAAAATACTTTTCTCCCCTTGAAATCTATGGAATTCAGAACTACTTGAGGAGCTGGGGGTGGGGGACATGGTTCAATGGTAGAACACCTGCTTTGCAGTGAGTAGGCAGTACTGACCTTGATAGACAAAGGTCCATAAAGCTTCAGGTGTCCCATGTGGCTGGTACTACAGTGGCTTTGTTCTCAGACGTGGGCCATATCTTTGATCCTCCTGTCATGCCAGGATGTATCTCTGTCTGTCTACCTAGCTTCCCCCAAGCCTCATTTCTAGAAGAAATTTCCAACTCTATGATTCTATGATCATAGAGGAGTCTTCCTTGCCCTTAGCCAGCCCAGCTTTAAGCCTCTTATTTATGCAAATTCCCCAAGAAGGGAAAATCAATCAAAATATGTGAATCCAGTAGCACCTTAAAGACTAACAAAAATATTTTCTGGTAGGGTATGAGCTTTCTCTGAAGAAGTGAGCTGTGGCTCACGAAAGCTCATACCCTACCAGAAAATATTTTTGTTAGTCTTTAAGGTGCTACTGGACTCTTGCCCTTTTCTACTACTGCAGACAGACCAACACGGCTACCCACTGTGAAAAATATGTGAATGTATGAGTTGTTTTTTCTAAACTAAAATCTCAGTATTCAGGTTAAATTGCTGTATTGGCACTTGGCGATAAATAAGTGGGTTTTGGGTTGCAATTTGGGCACTCGGTCTCTAAAAGGTTTGCCGTCACTGGCCTAGAAGAACCAGAGCAGGAGCAGCTGATGATCCAGGAACAGTTGGGAAGGGGAAAACATGGCCAACACATAGGAACGCCTGTCAGGCACATGTAGCCCTGTTCTAGGTTAGCTCTGGGAGTTCCATCAAGTAGCCTCGCCCTCTAACAAACACAGCTGGACACTGCTAGGACTAGGAATACAGTAGGCAGACACAGTGCTGGAGGGGCTGATGGTATGCACTGAGGCAGGACTTAAAAGGGGTCATCAGGCATAGTATCGGGTAGGCAGAGTGACACAACTGCTTCATAAGAAGATAAGAAAAGCCATGCTGGATCAGACCATGGTCCATCAAGTCCAAAGGTTTGTTCACACAGTGGCCAACCAGGTGCCTGTAGGAAGTCCACAAACAAGACAACTGCAGCAGCATCCTGCCTGTGTTCCACGGCACCTCATATATTAGGTACGCTCCTCTGATACTAGAGAGACTAGGTATGCTTCCCCTGGTTAAGGCCCATATTTTTCTGTTACCACATTGTTGGGAGAGTTGCTGCAACTGGATGGTCTCCTGTGTGGTCCTTTCCCCCATACCTTGCCAATATGGCATAACAGTCTCTCCCCAGCTTGCTCTGGCCAGCCATACTGACCACCCATGAAACCGCTGTAAGCAGTCCAGCATTCCTGGTTACACCAAGCCATGGAATTCTTGGCATTGTCTTTTGATAAACAGAGCCATAATATCAAAAGATACCTGGCAATTTAAGACTGCTTTAATTTACAGTATTTACTCAAATGCAAGACTTGTGTTCCCCCCCCCCCCCCCGGTATACCATCAGAAAAAAAAAGAGTGGGTTTCAGTTATGTCCAACAACAACAAAACCTTTTTGTGTACAATGTTTTTATGAGAGTTCATTTTACATTCAGGGTCATGTTCCTTTCAAGTAAATATGGGTAATGAGGATTGATTTTATTCCTGCCTGTTGAGAATAACTATAAGTATTCCTGTTATTTGTAGGGCTTTGTAAAAATACTTCTTTATTGAAAGGAGAATTTTGAGCCTTAGTCTCAACCTAATGCATCACACACAGAGAGGAATCCCAGCAGGCCCAGTGTCATCCTTTTCCCTCCTCAATATATGTGCATGGACACTCAGCATACTGGGCTCATGAATGGCATGCCTGCGCAACCCTCCCACATCAAATCCTTGCACCTTGGTCAAACAGAAGGGATGGACTGAATGGGCATACATGAGGGCACATGGGCCTCCAATTGTCCTTGGTGGCCTGATGTAGCTTTTATCTGAGGAGGAGGAGGAGAAGAAGAGTTAGTTTTTATATGCTGATATTCTCTACCACTTAAGGAAGACTCAAACCGGCTTACAATCCCCTTCTCCTCCCCACAACAGACACCCTGTGAGGTAGGTGAGGTTGAGAGAGCTCTAAGAGAACTGTGACTAGCCCAAGGTCACCCAGCTGGTTTCATGTGCAGGAGTGGGGAAACCAACCCAGTTCACCAGGTTAGGGTCCGCCGCTCATGTGGAGGAGTGGGGAATCAAACCCAGTTCTCCAGATTAGAGTCCACTGCTCCAAACCACCGCTCTTAACCACTACACCATGCTGGAGATAGAGCAACATGGAGATCTGTGCATGGACATAGACCCAGGGCTCCATTATGCATTAAAAGAATATCTCTACATGTGGCTGCTACATGTGAAGTCACTGATAACCCAACTTATTCTGAACGATTTTGTTGTAAAATACCCAATAAATATCCAACAAAGCAAACTCTTAGGAACAATGTAGGAACTACCACCCTATGTCTTCTCCTTGGCAATGCTCTACTCAGGAGCAGTAAAAACTGAAATGATCTATGCCTCATTCTTTGGCTAGTCAAATAGAACTGACACAGATCAGTGCCAGGGACATGACTAGGAACATGGCACAAGGTAGTTCATTGGAAGTACATGTTACTGGTGCTCCCTGACCAGAACTGCCTCCCTATTATTTCCCATGCACAATTAAAGATGTGGATGTTAATTCATACAGTGCTTAATGGTTTCAGCCTACATTCATTCCCTCATTACTTCCATCATGATTCATGACCTATAAATGTCATTTTCTGTACACCATGTTCCAACAACTAGATGAAAGTGAGGTATTATCTGTGGCTGTCACTTCTCCCAAATGAATATATTCTGCTAACTTGGCCACTTTTGCCACTTTCCAGATTTTAATTATCCATGGTGTCAAAGTTGGAGGTCTTTAATTATGCTGTTTTGCTTGATTAGAAGTTTTACTGCAGTTAGTAGATTCCACACTAGGGGCACTTTCACACATGCCGAATAATACAATTTCAATCCACTTTGAAGCCGGATTTTACTGTGCAAAATGACAAAAACCCACTTGCAAACGATCATTAGAATGCATTGAAAGTGGATTGAGGACCCCAAGGCCACATTGTCAGTGGCAAGATTTGTTATATCCCTTATATCCCTCCAACACTAGATATATGCTGCTCAAGATCAATTGATCAAGGAGCTTCTAAGGGATAAAAGGAAAAGGAAAGGAAAGTGGATTGAAAGTGCATTAATCCGCATGTGTGAAAGTACAGGTCTTGGTGTTGTACAAAGGCCATCCAGGAATCCAAGCAAACTGTTCAATGGATTTTAAGGTAAGCTTTGCTTTACCATCCTATTATTCACATACAAGATCTTTTCCAACAAATCATGCGACCGTGCAAACAAATATGCAGCAGGTCTACTGCAGTTTAAAAGTTACCTCCAAAATGTAGATCTTTTGGTTTGTTGGGAGAGGTGGGATTAAGCTGCCAGTCTGGTTTGGTGGATACATTCTGAGGACCTAGCCACATATTACAAAATTCTTGTGTCCCTCCCTTGTTTGCCCCATGCCCTGTTGACTAGACCTGCTGAGCTAAATGATATGCACTTAATCCCCAGGTGTGCTGACTGGGCCCATGGCACAGGGGAAGAAAGAGCCAGCGTGGTGTAGTGGTTAAGAGTGGTGGACTCTGATCTGGAGAACCGAGTTTGATTCTCCACTCCTCCACATGAGCGACGGACTCTAATCTGGTGAACTGGGTTGGTTTCCCCACTCCAACACATGAAGCCAGCTGGATGACCTTAGGCTAGTCACAGTTCTCTCTGAACTCTCTCAGCCTCACCTACCTCACAAGGTGTCTATTGTGGGGAGAGGAAGGGAAGGGGATTGTAAACTGGTTTGATTCTCCTTAAAAGGTAGAGAAAAATGGCATATAAAAACTACTTCTTCTTCTTCTTCAACCTCCCCTTTCAGGCAATTTTCCTCGCTGAATGGACCTGAGGAGCTGCTATGTGCATTTGGGTAGCCCATCAGTATACATATGTACAGTATGTTTGGGAATTAAGGTCTGAGCATTGAATTCCCAGAACTCATTATGAGGATATTGCAGTCAGGCCCTCAGTATTAGACTAGGGAAATGTGTTCTGCCATTTACCTGACACCATTTTGGGGACAGTTGCTCTCTAACCCACTGCACATGGCTACTCTGAGCATCAAAAATGGGCATCATCATGGCTACTCTAAGCATCAAAGCCAACCTGATCTCCTTGAACAAAGGTTGGGATACAAGTGTAATTTTTTAAAAAATAAAAATGCTAAGGTTCAGCCATCATGAGCTAATTTTAGTTGGTTTTAATAGAACGATCTACATTTAAATGTGTGGGGGTTTTTTATTAGAAGTTTAATGTGGTTACTTGCTCCATGTCTTTCAGGTGGGGGTTGGAAACCTAGCAAATAAAAACCAATCAATTCATTCAAAATATTATGCCATTAATATATATTCCCTAAAATGGGGTTCATTTACAATCTGGTCTGGTTATATCCCTTGTACACAGCAGTTTCTCAAATGGACTAAAAGAGAGTACTTTAAAGAAGGTTTTCCCTTTTAAAAAACCCTCCTGCTTATATTCCACTGGCTGGGGAGTAAAATGTGCAGTCACGAATGTTCTGCCTTGACAGAAATTGTATGGCTGTCACGCAACATATAATCTAAAGTTCAGACTCAGTTCAGGATGAAATATTCAGAATTCCTACAAGTGGTCATTTGATAGGCGTGTGTAAGTAAGCATTTTTGTACTACCAACTACTTTTTGGAGAGATACCCTTTGGGAAAAGATTTTTCACTCCGCTGCCCGGAAGGCACCTGTGGTAATGTCATGAATGTTTGTTTCTGCAAAAGTTAGAAAATGCTCATCTTTGATGGTTTGCACAGGTGGGGGAACAATTGAATCAAGCCCATTGTTACGATCATGCAGCTCCACAGTCCCCAGGATTTTAAAAGGACTCTTTTTCTTGTATCATTCAGAGAACGTGCTGCGCTCTGAGAGATCCCTGGTTCAAATCTCATCTCTGTGTTGAATTCTCTGGCACTACAAACCTAGGCAGAGCTGTGTGTACACAAAGTGCCATCAAGTCGTAGATGATTTATGGTGACCCACACAGTTTTCGATGCAAGAGACGACTAGAGGTGGTTAGCCATTGTCTGTGTAGCAGCTCTAGATTTCTCGGGTAGTCTCCCATCTAAATACTAACCAGGACTAACCCTGCTTAGCTTCCGAGATCAGACGAGCTCTGGCTAGCCTGGGCCAACCAGGTCGGGGAGAGTTACACCCTTATAAATCCATTGAAGGGTGGGGCTATGGCTCAGTGGTAGAGCATCTGCTTGGCATGCAGAAGGTCCCAGGTTCAATCCCTGGCATCTTTATTTTAAGGGACTAAGCAAGTCGGTGATGTGAAAGACCTCTGCCTGAGACCCTGGAGAGCCACTGCCAATCTGAGTAGACAATACTGATTTTGATGGACCACGGGTCTGATTCAGTATAAGGCAGCTTCATGTGTTCATGTGAAGTCAATGGGCTCAGAAGTGTGCAGCTCTGCTTGGGATGTTTTCAGGCAAGGCGCACTCCCTGTTCCCCTTTGCGATCCACAATACTGGAGTGATAACACTGGAATCCTTTCAGGACTGCTGTAAGGATTGAAAGTGCAAGTGATATACAAATGCTAAGTGTAAGAGCTGTTTAAACCCACAGTTTATGCTATTCCTGATAAATTATTTTCCTTCCTCAGTGTACCATTAAAAATGCATGTTTAAAAAGATGATCGCTCAGTAATATTAGTGTGTTTTCTACAGAATAAACTGCCTTTTCAAGCAATTCCAGTCATGCAGGTGCAATTGAATAAAGCCCACTGTCATGCCAGTAGGTTTGTTCCCACAGGACAAATAGCAGTTGGGGGTATGGATGGATTAACCCCCCGATATGAGTCAGGCCTCCTAGAGCTGCTTTTACCGGTAACTTTTAGAGAAAAATTGGGAGATATTGTTCATGGCCTCATATTTCCCCCCCCCAAAAAATGTATTTAGGTAATTTAGATTCAATCCTTCCACTCAAGGGAACTCACCGTTCTAAAAACCTGTAGAAAATTCAGTGCAGGGAACAAGTTCAGAACAGCAACATAACATAATACCTCCAATATAAATGTGTTTTCAAACTGTGCCAAATGGGAAAGGGCCAGATACACCTTATATGTTAGGGAATTCTGCAACCTGGAGCCAACACTAGAAAAGGCCCTGTGATGACTGGCTGCAAAGCATTCCAGTAGGTTCCAGTTAAAAGCATGGCCACACCATATTTTGTACCAACCGAAAATTCTGGCCAGTAATCAAAATGTTGATCGTGCTGAGTATGTAAAGTGTCATCAAGTCGCAGCCGACTCATGGCGACCCCAGAAGGGTTTTTCAAGGCAAGTGAGAAGCAGAGGTGGTTTGCCATTGCCTTCCTCTGACCTCTGCGGAGCCTTCCTTGGAGGCATCCCTTCCAAGTACTGACCCTGCAAGATCTGATGAGATCAAGCTATACCATGCCCCCTTCTCTCCCCGTTGATCATGTTAGAGCAGTCTAATTTGGAAGATGTGAATAGTAGCCAGGTCTGACCCGTGACCGTTCCACTCTGTCACTTGTCATTTCTAATTTGTCCCTGGACTGTTTGGTCTTTCTTTCTTACTATTAGATATATCTTTTTTAATGATGAATTTGTATTGTAATACTTTTTGTAAAAAAAAAAAAAAAAGCCAATGTGGTGTAGTGGTTAAGAGCGGTGGCTTGAAGTGGTGGAATCTGATCCGGAGAACCGGGTTTGATTCCCCACTCCTGCACATGAGTGGTGGACGCTAATCTGGTGCACTGGATTTGTTTCCCCACTCCTCCAGCCAAACTCTCTCAGCCCCACCTACCTCACAGGGTGTCTGTTGTGGGGAGGAGAAGGGGATTGTAAGCCGGTTTGATTCTTCCTTAAGTGGTAGAGAAAGTCAGCATATAAAAAACCAACTCTTTTGCTAAAGTGTCTAAATTTTTGGATTATTTTATTATTTTTAAATTTTATTTTGGAGAAATTCCCATTTTATTTTGTATTGTTCCTATGGTTTTTGTTTGTTTGTTTTTTGCTAATGCAACTAAGATTGATTGATTGATAGTAGCCAGGTCTAGTTGCTTTTTCAATGAGAATGTCCCATGATTATGCTGGGGGGGCATTGTGGGAAGTTGGCTGCCAGTTGTTTGTAAGATTCAGGCTGAGCATGCGTCTCCCTCCTGTTGTAGGTACAAAATTGCTTGGCATGAGCCTCTGGGGATGTGGTAAAGCACAAGAGCAAAGGGCTCTTAGCCACTGACAGAAGTCCTGCAAAAAACAGGTTAAGAGGGTCTCTTTTCATTTCTTGACTAACCACTCTTAATAGGGTTGCCAACCTCCAGGTACTAGCTGGAGATCTCCTGCTATTACAACTGATCTCCAGCCAATAGAGATCAGTTCGCCTGGAGAAAATGGCCACTTTGGCAATTAGACTCTATGGCATTGAAGTCCCTCCCCTTCCCTAACCCCACCCTCCTCAGGCTCTGCCCCCAAAACCTCCTGCCGGTGGCAAAGAGGAACCTGGTAACCCTAACTCTTAACACAAGGCTTTACCTGTCTTTAGTGTCAGGGCACAACTATGGACTCCAAAAATGATAGTCTAGATAGGACTTCTCAGCACGTGTGGGCTACATTCTCCTGTAGTAACTACACCTTGCCAAACATCAAATGATACATTGATATCAAACGAAGAGTGTGGTACCCTGATTCGACTTACATTCTTACTGGCTTCCTACTCTTGAAGAGAAGACAAAAAACAAAGAAGTCTTCAAACAAGATGAATTTCCTGTACAGATATCACTTTTGTTCAGGAAATGCTGAACAACCTTCCTTGGTATAGATAAATGCACAGAAGAAAATATGGACATGCAACTGTTGCGGTAGCTTACATGTTTCCCCAAGAACTGAAGTCGAAGTATAACGACATAAGAACTGCCTTGCTGGATCAGACCAGTGTTTCCTCTCGCTAACAGCCTGTGGTCTGAGGTAGCCAACTAGTAGATTCAGAACAGTCAAAAGAAAATACTTCTTCTCCAAAAGAGTAATTGACCTGTGGGATTCACCACCAAAGGATGTAGGCTTCAAGGCTTGGGCAGTAGTTTAGTTTAATGTAAAAGGGAATTAGATAGATTAATGGAGGACACATCCATGAATGACTATTAACTAGAATGGCTAAATGGGACCTCCATGTTCAAGGGCAGTAACCCACTAAATACCATTACTGGGGGCAGTAACAGGGGGGAACTTTGGTCTCTGTGCACTCCTTGTAGACCTTCCACAAGTGTCTGCTTGGCCATGGTGTGAGACAGAATGATGGACCAAGTAGACGATGGGTCTACTTCAGCTCAGCTGCTGTGTCCTTAACCAGCAACAGATGTTGGTATGGCAACAACCTGCCCCCACTGTTGTCCCCGGCCCCTGCTATTCCAAGGCCTACTGCCTCTCAACACGGAGATTCTATTTAGCCATCACAGCTAGTAGCTGTTGACAGGTCCGTCCTCTTATGCCAGGGGTGGGGAACGTCAGGCCCGGGGGCCGTATGAGGCCCTCGAAATCATTTGGTCTGGCCCTTCATAGGTCCTGGCAGATCTCTAGCTCAGAAGGATGCTGCCCTGCCTGAATCTCTTGGGCCCAGCTGGGGACAGCAGAGCTCAAAAGCTAGTCGCTCTACGTGGCAGACACTCGGAGCCATCTCCGGTCATGCCTCTTGGCTAAATGTTTGACCAAACATAGCAGGCTAATTTTTAAGTTGATAATTTTGTATGGCCCCCGAATGATGTTATAAATATTCAAATGGCCCTTGGCAGAAAAAAATTTCCCCACCCCTGTCTTATGCCATCTCATCCAATAGGTTTCATCACAGGTAAAAGTCAGTTCCATGAGACAATCTTATCATGCATTGTGTGAAGAAACGCTCCTTAGTTTTGCCTGTCATGAATTTACTGCCAATTAGGATGACTCCTAATCTAAATGTGGAAAATAGAGAAATGTTTCTCTTGGCCGGCTTTCTCAACAACATGCACAATTCTGTAGACCTGTGTAATGTCACACACCCCTTGAGTCATCTTTTCATGTGTGCAATGTTGTTATTTTTTTTCTTCACATATCTAAGGTTGAATGTGCAAAGTAGTCCTATTGTCGAAGGCTTTCACGGTCAGAGTTCATCGGTTCTTGTAGGTTATCTGGGCTGTGTGACCGTGGTCTTGGTATTTTCTTTCCTGACGTTTCACCAGCAGCTGTGGCAGGCATCTTCAGAGGAGTAACACTGAAGAGGAGACACTGTCCTTCAGTGTTACTCCTCTGAAGATGCCTGCCACAGCTGCTGGCGAAATGTCAGGAAAGAAAATACCAAGACCACGATCACACAGCCCGGATAAACTACAAGAACTGAAGTCCTAAGCACTGTTTCACACCTGATGGACTGGAAGTATTTGTGCTATCTCCACTGGATATTACTATCCCTTAGCATTTATGAACTAATTTATTTTCAAAGTACTTCACAGACATATTCTCAGGAATCTTTACAGCAATCCTGTCAGTACTGGACATAGGATAGATGTGGAATGGTATGGTATAGGCCAGTCCCATCAGATCCTGGAAGCTAAGCCGGATCAATATGTGGACGGGAGATCACTAAGGAAGACTACGGAGGAAGATACTGCAAATCACCTCAAATGCCTTAAAAGCCCCTTGCTGGGGTCACTGTAAGTCAGTTGTGACTTGATGGCACATACATTTACTGATGATGGCAGATTGAAGAGGTGATCATAGTGACTGAAGGCACTGCGTGAATGAGCTGTGTGATTTATAATATACTCTCCTAGACTTACAGCTCATTCCTAGGCCTGGCCTACTCATACATCAAGAGAAAATGGGAATGAAATAGCAGAGTCAGGAGCTGGTTGAATGAGCCATATCATTTCAGACTGCAGCGGAGGGAATCACACATTTAAAGTGCTCCTCGATGTCAAAACCAATGCTCGGTAAGCAGACAAGGGCTACAGAAGGGAACTGTGGGTGTTAGACTCTGCCTCCCCCATATATTTTTTTTCACTTGCAAGGAGATAATTTTGCTCCCAAAAACACACACGAAAAGAAGGCATTAAAATCACATTCTTCCCTGTGTCCTGAAATGATACATCCTAATCTACCAACGCTCACAGCCATACACCACTCTAATATATAATAAACATTGTAATGTTTGAAGGGTTGGGAATGTTCCTATTGAAAACACCATCAGGGTGCCAATCTCCAGGTGGTGGCTGAGATCTCTGGAAATTACAGCCGGTCTCCAGGTTGCAGAGATCAGTTCCCCTGGAGAAAATGTCTATTTTGGAAGGTGGACGGTATGGCATTCGGGCCGGTGCCAGTCTTTTTTGCGCCCTAGGCAAAGCTAACCAGTTTTCAAAAACAGATGTATTGTAGAAAAAATAAAAGCCTGATGCATTCCTACAAAATTGTTAATAAGACATTATAATTAATTATTTTCCATAGCACTGTTGTGGTACTTATCTTAAAATAAAAATTGTCAGTTGCATTTCCTCCAAGAAACTAACCCGCTTAAAGCGGTGTCCCTCAGGCCAGTTCTGCGCCCCTCTGAGGTCTGTGCCCTAGGCAACCGCCTAGTTTGTCTTAATGGTAGCACCGGCCCTGATTCTACCCCACTGAGGTCCCTTCCCAAACCCCACTCCCCTCTCCGCCCCCAAACAAAATCTCCAGGAATTTCCCAACCCAAAGCTGGCAACCTTCATTATTTGTGGAAGATCTGCCTCAGAGAGCAGTGATCCTGTGTGTGTTCACTGGCCACTGATGCACGGGAGGTTTTGCCTTGGATTGGCCGCTCTCTAGATGCACATTTCCCCCATCTGAATTCTCAGAACTCAACAATAAGCCCCCATGGAGAGTTTTGAGAATTCAGATGGGGGAAATGTGCATCTAGAGAGCGGCAAATCCAAGGCTAAACCTCCCAGGCATCAATGGCCACTGACCAGGGCCGGATTGAGGTTTGATGAGGCCCTAAGCTATTTAAGGTAATGGGGCCCTTTATATGTCCAGCTGTCCTGCTGTTTTTTTGTGTTGAATATATGCTATATGGTGCCCTGACCTGGTGTATGGATGGCCCAGGCTAGCCTAATCTTGTCAGATCTCAGAAGCTAAGCAGGGTCAGCCCTGGTTAGTATTTGGATGGGAAACCACCAAGGAAGACCAGGGTTGCTGTGCAGAGGAAGGCACTGGCAAACCACCTCTGTTAATCTCTTGCCATGAAAACCCCCAAAAGGGGTCGCCATAAGTCGGCTGCGACTTGAAGGCACTTTTTACACACATGCTATATGGTAATTTCTGGACCTAATAGGTATTTGCACATAATAAAATGTGTATTTTATCAAAGTAATTGTTGAACTGAAATACAATTAAGAAGAAGTATATTAATAGTGAAATAATTATTATTTCCTTTAAAAAAAAATTGGGGGGCCCCAAGAGAGTGGGGCCCTAAGCTAGAGCACGTTTAGCTTATATGTAAATCCGGCACATAATAAAATATGTATTTTATCAAAGTAATTGTTGAACTGAAATACAATTAAGAAGTATATTAATAGTGAAAAAAGTATTATTTCCTTTAAAAATTTTTGGGGGGGGGCCAAGAGAGTGGGGCCCTAAGCTAGAGCTCGTTTAGCTTATATGTAAATCCGGCACTGCCACTGACCCACACCTCCCCTTCGAAGGCGCCGGTGTTCATGGTGGGGACGCTCCGGCACGACGTCCCGAGTGGGAGGTTGGCTGGGCCGAAGGACTCCCACCCCGCGCATCGCCCACGTGTCTCGGCTAGGCGAGGGAAGGGAAAGGCAGCCCGGCGGCGGCGCCGAGCGGCAGGGACGGCGGCGCGGGCAGGAAGAGCGCCGAGCCCGGTAAGGCGGAGGGCGCTGCTGCGGGGCAGCATCCCAATTCCCCCCCCCCATCCCAATTCTCCCAACTGGGCACGGGGGCTTCTTTTGGAGTTTGGAGCATTGGGATGGGGGGAAATGTACACCTAGGCAATTTATGCCTGGGAGGTTTCGCCTTGGGTTTGCCACTCACTAGATGCGCATTTTTCCCATCTAGATCCTCCCAACTCTGCGTGGGGGTTTCTGAGTTTTGAGAATCCGTATCGGGAAAATGTGCATCTAAAGAGTGGCAAATCCAAGGTAAATCTCCCATGCATAAATAGTCCTAGAGAGCGGCCAATCCAAGGCAAAACACCCCCCCCCCACACACACACACACACATGTATAACTGGTCCAAGAGTGGCGGGCCAGGCGAGGCTGGGGTGGGGCTGAGCAGCGGCCAACCTCTTCCTCGGGTGGGATCACACACCAGCACATGAAGCTGCCTTCTACTGAATCGGACCCTTGGTCCATCAAAGACAGGGTTGTCTGCTCTGACCGGCAGCGGCTGTCCAGGGTCTCGGGCAGCGGTCTTTCCCATCACCTACCTGCCTGGTCCCTTGAACGGGAGAGGCCGGGGATTGAACCTGGGACCTTCTGCGGGCCAAGCGGATGCTCTGCCGCTGAGCCGCGGCCCCCCTCCCCAGATGAAGAAGTTGAGCTCAGCTGAGTGAACGAAGGAGAAACCGACAGTCTTCGGGACAGTGAAACCGGATTTAGCGCTCTGCATGGGAGCTTTTGCGCTCTGGAGATGCCCCCTTTCCCCCATCCGAATTCTCAAAACTCTGCATGGGGGGCTTATTGGGGAGCTTTGAGAATTTGGATGGGGGAAAGGGGGCATCTAGAGAGCGGCCGATCCCAGGCAAAACCTCCCGTGCATCAATGGCTGGGTTCAAAAACGACACGAAAGCAACCCCAGGCGTTTCGGCTTCCCCGTTTGGGAGGCGCTGCCCGCAACCCGCCCCAGTAAGCGCGCTTGGCTGGTGCAAGTCGCTGGCCGCCTTGGCAGGACTTGCTACCGCCCAGCGCCTTTGGGACGCCAGCGCCTCCCTCCCTCCCCTCGCTGGAAGGGACTCGGGGCCCCGCCAGACCTTCCCCTCCCCACCCCTCCCGTCCGGACCAGCGGGCCTTCAGGAGAAGGAAAGGCACCGGCGGTGAAAGCGGGCGATCCGCCAGATCCTCTGCCGATTTACCCGGAAGCAAGGCCCGCAAGCTTCAACGGGACTTCTTTCTGAGTAAGTGCGCGGGCGGGAGGGAGGAGAGGGGCCCTGGCTCGGTGGCAGAGCATCTGCTTGCCATGCGGCAGGTCCCAGGTACAATCCCTGGCATCTCCAGTTCAGGGGACCAGGCAGCAGGTAGGTGATGTGAAAGACCTCCGCCTGAGACCCCGGAGAGCTGCTGCCGGTCCGAGTAGGCAATACTGACTTTGATGGGCCAGGGTCTGATTCAGTTGAAGGCAGCTTCACGGGTTCACGTGAGATCGCCTACCCTTTCCCCACTCTGCCACCCCTCGCTGTAGTCAGTCTGCGGAGAAGCAGCTCCCCTGTCTCCTACTCCACTTGTGCCGAATCCACTGCGTGGGAAATGCTCTTCTGGGCAAGCGTTATGCAGTGGGGGGCTTCTCTCCCCTTCCGAGGTAGGGATATTCTGTGCATTATGCAGCCGTGCTTGAAAGGGAGGTGGGGCAGTGTCCAAAATGTGCCAACGCCAATGAATGCTTGAAGCACCAAACCTTTACTAATTACTTTGCTTGTGACCTGGCTTTTAGATTGGGAGAATTCGGGTTCTCATTTATTCAGCATTTTAAAGTTGCATGCGAAGCCAGTTTAAAGTTTTGTTCGTTGATAGGATATCAGGGAAGCTGTCTATGGAAATGGCAAATTAGGATGAATCAGACTCTGGCTCACAAAAGCTTATGCCACCATGCCTTCATTTAGCCCTAGGGTGCCCCCAAGTTATCCTCATAATTTTAGGAAGACTGCCTTTGATGAGGGGGGAGAATGCCACGATCTTTTTGGGCTAAGGTTGATTATTATAAGTATGAACAATGTTACCTTTTAAATGTATCTGTTCTGTATGTCACATTAGACTTTTTTCATCTATGGGATTGCATCTCCCTAAATACCAAATGTTTTGGAGTCAGAAAGTGGAGTCATATGAATACATGCGTGTGTGTGTGTGTGTGTGTTAAGTGCCGTCAAGTCGCTTCTGACTGACGACAACCCTATGAATCAATGTCCTCCAAAATGTCCTATCTTTAACACATGTGTGTGTTAAGTGCCATCAAGTCGCTTCCAATTCATGGCGACCCTATGAATCAAAGTCCTCCAACATGTCCTTTCTTTAACACATACATACATATTCATATGTGTGTGGGTGTGTATGTGGTGCATGACACTGGGGTGTTCATGCTAGTGCTACATAATGAGAGACAGAGCTCTTTTTGTTGTCTCATCTTTTATGTGTCGGAACGAATTAGTAGGCTTTCAAGGTCTTCTCAGAGCCAAATCTGGAGTAGTTTAACATCTTGGAAGCTCAAAACATCCTCCTTGCAGTCATGTCACCTTTGCGCCTCTGCAGGGGATCATGCAGCTGGTCATGAGGTTCTTCCACCGGGCGTGGAGGATTTCTCTGCCAACACTGACCCTTCCCAGAGGTTTCTCTCACTGGCACGAACTCTCTCCAAAGGAGACTTGTGATGTGTGGCGTTACATATCGCAGCTCCACAGGAAGCTGCCACCTGCTCGCAGCTGTTTTTCAGCAGTCTCTAAGCTGTACATTGTTCCCTTTTCATAGCCAAACAGAAATTTAAATACCATATGCCTACATACATGTAGATTAGGTGAGTCAATTAGCACTTACAAAGGTGGCAAGATAAGAAGGAAATCCCCAGTGGGAGAGAGAAAAAGAGACAGTTCAGTCTCAGTTCAACTTGAGATGAGAGAGAAATATTCTTAAAGCAATTCTCAGTTGGTTAGATTCGGCAGAGATAAAAAACCCCTGTTATATGACATTTCCCTTTTTCTTGTTTAATTTAAAATTCACAGAGCTGATAGTTACCCAGTTTCTGCCATCAACTGTCATTCTAAGTAACTTTCAAAGCACACCAAAATGGTTCTAGTCGTTTACACATCTTACTTTAGCAACAAAAAAGAAATTACTGATGTGCTCAGACATGCAGGAAAAGTGCTGGGAGAGGGGGGGGGGTCTGAGTCCTGATTAAAGGAGTGCTTCTTTGTCCATTTTGTCCACCTTGCACCAGGGATGAAAACAATGTAACTTTCTTATGGTGGGTAACTGGATCTAAGATGTAACATACAAACTAGCTGGCAACAAGGCTGTTACCATGGAGGAAAATGCTATGGAGTTACATACACAGAGAACTGGCTGAGTGTGAATAAAGCTTAAAAAGTGTCAGAGTGCAATTCTTAGCAGAATTACACCCTTCCATGCCCAATGACTTCAATGGACTTAGAAGGGAGTAACTCTGTTTAGGATTGCACTTTGAGTGTATTTTTCAAAGTGTACCTCTCGAGTTTCTCATCATTGGGGTCACGTTGAACAGGATTAGCAATATTAGCATTACAATTCCTGCTGAAAAGTCATTAGCCCATCCAGTATTTAGCTTGTTCTGGGAGCCAGAAAGCATAGCTATGTTGTCTTTGTTAACACTGACTTATTATGGGTAAGTGAGAAAGTATAAGAGGCATCAGGCTACTCATAAATGGTATTATATCATATATTCTGGCTGCAGTGGATGATGCAGTCACTTCTTTGGACCACAAGAGCAAAGCAGACCCCAACTGGCAAAGTAGGCCTCTGTAACTATGGTCATCTTATGTGGGCACATGCTAAATAAAGTGCCCATATCGGCACATAAGACCAGTTGTGTCTATGTAATGTGCCAGCAGAAACCATTGGGGACCTAAGTTGTTATAAAGGCTGCCTCTTAAAATCACTGTCACTCATCAAGAGGAATAGCTCATTGGGCGAGTGTTCATGAACCCATGAAGCTGCCTTCTACTGAATCAGACCCTCGGTCCATCAAAGTCAGTATTGTCTACTCAGACCGGCAGCAGCTCTCCAGGGTCTCAGGCAGAGGTCTTTTCACATCACCTGCTTGCCTAGTCCCTTTAACTGGAGATGCCGGGGACTGAACCTGGGTCCTTCTGCATACCAAGCAGATGCTCTACCACTGAACCACAGCCTCTCTCCTCAAAGTTCAAGAGAGGAACTTACAGGAATGCATAACAAACACCCTTGATTCATTCATATGCTATTGCTGGCAGAAACCAGTAACATAATGGGAAACCATTTTTTTACCCTCAGATTAGTCTCATTGTGTGTGAGAGAGAAAAATGGCAAAGGACGCCTAGCAGCTTCTATGCTCTGTGTCATCGAGTCCAATGCACCATGATTATATGGAACTGGGGTTATCATGGCTCAGGCTTGCCGCTGTTGGTGTTGTGTTATCCAAAAAGAGAGGCCAAGTCATTTAACAGGGCCCAAAGAACAGGAGAAGCCTGTTCCTTTCATGCACGTGAGCTTCCTGGAGGCCTGTGGATGGCCTTTGTTGGAAGCAAGGTGCTGGAATGGATGGTTCTTTGATCTCATCCAGTAAGGCTTTTCTTAACTTCTGTCCAGAAAACCCTTTCCATTTGTCCAGAAAACACTTTTTCTAACAGGTCGTGTTAATTTGAACTCTCCTACCAAAGCCTTTACTGCTCCGATAAGCCTAAGGGAGGCTAGGTAAATGAACCATTGGTGGTCCTGTTTCCTCCTTGTCATGACAGGACTAAACTCCTTGCCTATTTTCACCATGTCTTCTGCCTGCATGGTAGCTGTAGGGAGGAACTGCGTAACTCACACATTTGGCTTCCAGCCGCTTCGACCCAGCCTAGGCCAAACAGGCCATGTGCAACTGTTGCCATGTGTAAGAAGTGCTGGAAACTGTGTCGCTGGAGGCAGAATGCGCACAGCGGCGTGCCAATCATTAGGAGCTGGCATAGGTAGTCTGTTCAGGTTGCCGCCATCGGGCAAAATGGTTGTGAGAATAGACCCCCTAGTCTTTTCAGCAAAGATATTTCAGCAAGTAGTGGCTGTTACTTACATCACTTGGCAAGAAAGCAAAAGCTACATTCCCAATCATTGTACAGTAAAAATACTAGCTCAGCATGAGCTCCAGAATGACCAGGTTTTCTGCACTGTGGCAGGTATTAGATGTTGATTGAGCGGCACAGTGGAAGAGTGCCTGCCTTTTTGTGTCTGTGTAAGTACAGCCAAGAAGGGAGTGAGGTATATGGGTCAAATATGGGTTTGCCTACAGCTTGTGCAGCTGTCAGTACTTCCTGTTTGCCTCAATAGTTTTAAAAGGACATGGTCGTCCAAGGTGTTTACTGTCCATTTTTCAGACACAAAGAAGCCAGAAAAAGTACAAACTGTGTAGGAAAACTGTTTTATTTCACAGTGGGCAGAGAACTAGTAAAGTCTGTAGTTTAGGCAACCGATAGTTGTCCTCGCATCACTTCCTGCTAAGAATGAAGGTATTAAGACATACGCTAATTTATTTCTGAATTTGTGTTTCAAGAGTGCTATGGAACATTATTATCAAACATAGAATGATAACCTTGACGGAATGTATGATATCCTTTAAAATGGTGTTTTGAAGCCAGTCACATTCAGGGAGAACAGAGGACATAATATGAATAACAAACCCATCATGATAATTGCACACAAAATCACTCAGATCTCCTAATCAGAACAGTGAGGACCAAACTACACATTATATTGGAGATCCATGATCAGAACTCCCCACATTAAAACTATTTTCACCAATGCTCGACAGGAACTCTCTCTTTGCCAAATGGGACAGCAAGCCAATGGGCAGGGGGTGCGGATCAGGCAAATGCAGTGGAAAGAGTTGTAACTTGCCTCCAAGTACCATGGCCAGCTCCATAGTGGGAGTCAGCTGGGATGCTCTTTAAAGCTAAATTACATGTAGAGTCATAGAATCATAGAGTTGGAAGAGGGACCACCAGGACCATCTAGTCCAACCCCCCTGCACAATACAGGTAGTTGTGAATGCCCTGCATTGTGCAGGGGGTTGGACTAGATGATCCCTTCCAACTCTATGATTCTACATGTGCATGTGTTAAGTGCCATCAAGTCGCTTCCAACTCATGGCGACCCTATGAATGAAAGCCTCCAAAATGTCCTATCTTTGACAGCCTTGCTCAGATCTTGCAAATTGAAGGCTGTGGCTTCCTTTATTGAGTCAATCCATCTCCTGTTGGGTCTTCCTCTTTTCCCGCTGCCCTCAACTTTTCCTAGCATGACTGTCTTTTCCAGGGACTCTTGGCGTCTCATGACGTGACCAAAATATGATAGCCTCAGTTTAGTCATTTTAGCTTCTAGGGTCAGTTCAGGCTTGATTCTAGAACCCACTGATTTGTTTTTTTGGCAGTCCACGGAATCCGTAACACTCTCCTCCAACACCACATTTCAGTAGTTTAGCTTTAAAGAGCATCCCAGCAGACTCCCACTATGGAGCTGGCCATGGTACTGGAGGGTGAGTTATAACTCTTTCCACTGCATTTGCCTGATCAGCACCTCCTGCCCATTGCTTGTTGTCCCATTTGGCAAAGAGAGAGTGGCAGCCTAGCACTGGTAAAAATCATTTTAGTTGGAGAAATGATGGAGAGGGTAGAAGGATGACCCTCCCACCTGTGCTACAGCCCTGAATTATAACCCTCCCCCTCCTACACACCTACACATCAAGAGATCCAATCATGGGTCCCCAACATAGTTTATTTGCATGCTGCCTTCTGCAGATTGAGGAACTCAAGGCAGCTATCATAAACTCCTATATTCTAATTGTCAATGCAGGCCAGATCTGAGGATACATAAATATGGAGATTGGAGCCCTGAACAGACTAGACAGATCTTTCTGCAAACACGACAAATATTCTAGGTTAAAAAACCCTAAATGATAAAAGAAGCACCTGTGTCTTTAAAAAATGGATGTCCACAGTGGCTGTTGTTAGACAACCACAACAGTTTTGCCAACATTCCATACTTGGTTTCTGTTAGTAAAAGTCAGGGAAGGCAGAGTCCTTTCCTGGGTTGTTTGGTTTGAAGGAGAATTTATGACCAGGCTCAGCAGCAACCACTGGATGACTAGCTGTCACCTGACTCACCTATGCTTGGCTGCTTGCTACTGTTCAGCATCAGCCACCCACCTAAAGCCAGTATAGTGTAGGGGTTACAGCTTCAGACCAGGGTCTGGGAGATGCAGGTTCAAATCACCAGTCTGCCAAGGTAGCTTACTAGGTGACTTTGGGCCCATCACATATTTTCAGCCTAACATGCTTCGCAGGGTTGTTGTGAGGAGAAAAAGGAGGGGAGAGAAGGACAAAAGCTACTTTGATCCCCACTGTGGAGAAAAGTGGGGTATGAAGTTAATAAATAATAAATATAGCTGATAATGGGAGGCTGATAAAAGGTAGGTCAGTGAATGGCTGAGAAAGAGACAGTAAGCAGGGAAAGGGGAGAGGATGTGGAGATTGCCAGGAGGAGGGAAAGAGGAAACATTGTGGGGAAGGGGAAACGGGAAAGTGAGGTGCTCCCTGCAAGTCCTTGTGCATTCCCTACCTTGAAAGTGTGTCCAGCCCAGCAGCCAGCACCACACAACTGCGCCATAGTTTTCCCACGTGGAGGCTGCCAGGTGGGGGAGGAGGGAAAGCTGATGGTGGGGGCAGATAAACATAGGTTTCACATAGAGTTGCTAGCTCCAGGTTGGAAAATTCCTGGATATTTGGGGATCGAACCTGGGGGGGGGGCAGGTTTAGACTGCCTCCAAAGTAGCCACTTTCTCCAGGAGAACTGATCTCTGTAATCAATTGTAATTCTAGGAGGTCTCCAGGCCCTATCTGGAGGTTTGCAACCCTAGTTTCACAAGTAGGTGAGAAGGAAGCAGGAAAAAGGGAGAGGCTATGGGGAAGGGGAAGAGTAAATAGTTCAGGCTGGAGAATTGAGATACCACCACAAGTTCTTGTGGGTTCCCAGCTCCTAAAAATCATAACCACCGACTACTAAAATGTCACAAGATGACAGTATAACAATCAGCATTTCATCAGTTTGAAGGCCTTCTGGAAAAAAGAAGGGCCTTAATCTATGCCAGAAGGCCTGAGGAGATGGCACCAATTTCACCTTCTAGGGAGGGAGTTCCCCAGTTTAGGAATAGCAGCTAAGAAGGGCTTCCCACAAGCCCCTGCCAATCTCTGACGTTGCAGGCTCTTTCAGGAAGGCCTCACCCAATGATAAAGTTCAGGCAGGCTGATGGGAGTAGAAGTGGTCATTTGGGTACTTGATTCCAACTCATTTAAGGCTTTAAAGGACAAAACCAGCTCCTTGAATTGGACCTAGAAATAAAATGGAAGCTGGTAATAGAAAGGCAGACTATAAATGCTGTAAATAGTGGGATATGATTTTTATATGTTCAGTTTGGCAAGTCCCAGTCACCAGCTATATTTTGTACCAGTTGAAGTTTCTGGACCATCTTCAAAGCCAGCCTCAAGTTGAGTATTGAAGTTTAATTTGGACATTACTGTGTTTATCTGGCAGTAGCCATGTCCACTTTTTCCAGGAATGGCTGCAGCTGGTGCACCAACTTAACCTTGTAAAGGGTTCTTGAGTAATCTTTCCAGCCTACCCAACCAGAGACAGTGTGACATTCAGGAGACTGTGAACCTGTTCCTTGTAGGTAATGTAACCCCCTTTCAGAACAGGTTGTAAACCTATTCTTGTAGGTCTGGTTTAATTTTCAGTTTATTCCCCCACATTTAATAGTTTGGGTTTAAGTGTCTCTGTTTACCCCATGGCCATTTTCCAACCCCTTTCCTTATTACCGTTTCAAAGTAATCACAGTAGCATTGAGAACCTAATGGGGCAAAACTAGTGATGTAATTTTGTTGATTTTCTACACCCTACACTTTTTTTTACTCTACTCAAACTTTACTCTTCTCAGCAAAACTCAGCAAAAAAAGAAAAGAAAAGGGGGGGGGGAGATTTAAGGGATATGATTAGTGCTAGTAACTTGGGGGACAATCTGCTTGAAGTGGTAATCAATAACATTATCCAGTGTATTTTCTAACATTTCCTCTGTGGTTTGCTGTCGTGTACAGTCTGAGAAACTGGATATGTGACTAAAATAATTCCAGAGGCCTCTATTGGGACCGGCTTGTGCCAAAGAGAAAGTCTTCCTTTTTTCATTCAAATATGACTAGATCAGAATCCCAGGAAAGGAGGTGGGGGAAAAGCTGTCATAATTTCTCAAAGATGACTTAAAAGCATGGGAAAATAGATCAGATGAATTGCTTTGGCCAAAATACCCTTTAAGAGTAAATGTGTGTTGTTGTTTTTCCTTTCTATGAGCAAACCCCATAACCTACCCAAAATGAACTTTAAAAGGCTAATTTACAACATGGCTATTATTGCGACGGTTAATAATTACTCTGTTTCTGGCTCTGTACAGGTCTACAGTATAGAAATGGATCTCAAAGCCTACAGCAACAGGACCCTTGCCAAGGAGAATAGTTCTGCCCTTTCAATGGACTCCAGTTTTCCCACCTGGGAAGACTATAAGAACAGTGTAGATGACATACAGTACTTTCTGATTGGGGTTTACACCCTGATAAGTCTTGCTGGCTTTATGGGAAACCTGCTAATTCTTGTAGCATTAATGAAATGCAAGCAAAAAACTATAATAAACTTCCTCATTGGAAACTTGGCCTTTTCAGACATTTTGGTGGTTGTCTTTTGCTCTCCTTTCACTTTGACATCCGTTCTGCTTGATCAGTGGATGTTCGGAAAGGTCATGTGTCACGTCATACCCTTCCTCCAGTGCGTGTCTGTCCTAGTTTCCACTTGGATGTTAATTTCGATTGCTGTGGTCAGATACTTAATGATACGACACCCTCTTTCGAGCAATCTGACGCCAAAACATGGCTGTTACCTCATTTTGGCCATCTGGTTTCTTGGTCTAGTCATTTGCTCCCCTCTGCTTGTTTTCCACAAGACTGTCGATCTTCACGAAACCCTTAATCTGGAAGCCTTGCGAAGCAAGCACTTGTGTGTCGAGTCATGGCCATCTGCTTTGTACAGAATTGCTTTCACTATCTCCTTATTACTCATGCAGTACATTTTGCCTTTGGTTTGTTTAACTGTAAGCCACACTAGAGTCTGTAGGTCTGTAAGTTCCAGATTGTCAAGAAGAGAAAACAAATTGGAAGAGAATGAGATGATAAACTTAACCCTCAATGCACCCAAGAACAGTGGGCACCGATTGCGGTTCTCTACCTCCGAGAGGTGGAATTATACTTTTGTCAGGAAACACCGGAGGAGGTACAGTAAGAAAACCGCTAGTGTGATGCCAGCGATTTTAAGGCAGCATCAGGACAATATTTGTGGAGATTTCCCAGAAACATCTGGAACAGAAAGGAGTCAGCTTTCTTCATCTACCAAATTCATACCAGGAGTACCCATCTGCTTTGAGGTAAAACCAGAGGAGAATTCAGACGCACAGGATGGGATTGCCGCAGCTCAAACTATCACTCGGATTAAGAAGAGATCTCGGAAGGTTTTCTGCCGACTGACAGCGCTGATCTTAGTATTTGCAGTCAGTTGGATGCCCCTTCACGTTTTCCATGTTGTAACAGATTTTAATGGCAACCTCATCTCAAACAGGCACTTTAAATTGGTGTACTGTATTTGTCATTTGCTGGGTATGATGTCCTGTTGTTTAAATCCCATATTGTATGGGTTCCTTAACAATGGCATAAAAGCTGATTTGATGGCTCTTATTCCATGTCTGCAGATATCATGAATTAACACTAAGGTGTAAAAAATAAAATGCCCACATATCCACCAAAACTGTGAAATCTCTCATCTGGCTATTTGTGTGAATGCATTGCACTTCATAATAGTTGGCCATTTAATGGAGAATGGTTAAAGCAGGGCCTAACCTATTTCCTGCAAAAAAAAAAAAAAAAAATCTTGTTCAGGCTTGTTTGATGTTTAAATATATTTATTTATTTCAGCTCTGTGAGTCCAATCTTACACTCATATTAAATGCCGAAAGGTGGTAACACTCGTCTGACTGCCTTATCATGATGTCACAACAGGGCACCTATGAGCCCTGGTTAGCCTTTACTTAAAAAAAAAGAGCAGCCACAGAAACCGCTGTGAACGGGCAGCTAAGCAGTGGGCAAAACGCAAGCCCCCCCTATAAATCGCCCTCCCCAACCCACCTCTCTGAAAATGTTTTTTCTGCAAAACCTTTGCACAGTCCTAGTCAATCGTCCAGTCCTGGGAGATCCACACTGGTTTGAGTTGCAGGGAAGGGACAGAGCACAGCTCTTGGACAGCCAGGAATCCTTGTCCTGGAGGAGCAACTCCTGCCCAAGATCACAAGAGTTGCAGGAGGACCCTCCCTCCCACCCAGTCACTACTTGTTTGACTTGTTAATATAGGCTCATCTCATCTTTTCCACCATGAAGGTTTACAAGCCAGTCACCCAAGTCAAATTTTTGGTTAATGTGGCAACTGACTTTCATGATTTCTTTGTCACATAAAAATACTTTTCTGTAGTCTCGTTATATGCAGAAATGAAAGATCATAACAAGTTGCTTCAGCAGTATTTCAAGAGTTCCAGATTGCAAACCTTGCTAGCAAATATTAAAATGATACATTGCCATTAGGCAACTGATAAATTATTAAATGTTTTGCTAATAAGTATTGTTTAAAATGAATCCCTTTAAATAAAATGTTGGCTTCTTTTTGAACAGGGCATTCTCTTGGCTGTTTAATACAAAGGATTTCCATCTTAATAAGGTTTAAGCTGAAAGCAAACTGTACTGAAAAGCCTACATAGAAATGACAACCAATTTCATATTAATTTATTTATTACAGTGCTAACAATACAGAATGATACATGTACTTTGCACTTTATAGAATTACACAGTAAGAGAGGCTAATCTCTTCCCAAACAGTTTTAAATTTCACCAGTGAAAGAGACAATGGGGAGAAAGTTCAAAAGGTAGCAGGCAACAAATGCTACGTTTTTAGCATGTACCCATATTGTAGAATGCTATGGGTTGGATCCAACCAAATTTTCTGCTCGTGAAAAAGGAAGATGAGGATTACCCAAACAGGCTATGCTATGGATCATGGGACCTGTATGTAAAAATATGGTGTAGGAAGAGGGCTCTAGCAAGCAGTGGAATTGGGTGAAACTGGCTGAAAAAAGGCTGGCTGGATCTAACCCTAAATAATAGCACCTGATTTTCCAGTGTTACATTTTCAGACAAGTACAATAGGTACAGATGCTGCACAGGCTTCTGGAGTGGCCATGACTGTAGCATGTATTTCTATGGGGAAATGTGTATTTCCAGCATAATGTAGAAAAACATGATGGGTTGGATCCCACAGAAGATTTCCATGTGTCAACAGCCCTTGAGCAAGCTGAAGTGCCAAAATTATTCGTTGCTGTCTACTTGCACAAAGTGAAAGTGATTGTATCCCTGTTATGTTCTCTGTGTGTGCAAGGTGTTTCTTCTACTACAATTTAAAAGACAGGCTAAAATAAAATAATGCCAACCACTGATTGCTCTGCATGTTGTTATTTTGTTAAAAATTATATTGAAGTGCTGGGTGCTGCTGCAGCCCTCGCAATATTACTTGCGGAAGCAGAACTGCGCTAAATACATTTTCCTTTCTGTCCAGTGCAGGGACCCACAGCACTGGCCTGCTGATGGGAGGCTGCCATGGCACTGTGACAGCGGCCGAGAATGGCAGGGAGGCGCTGTGGCGCTGCACCAGTGTAGCTTTGTCTTATATTGGTGTATCTCTGAGATATGCCAGTGTGATAGCTAGTTGGCTCCTTAGCGCTCCCCCCCATTGCACTGTTAATTAGTTTGCACTGGATCCAGGTAACATGGTGTGTTTTTATTCCTGTCTGAGAGACTTTTACTTTTAGTGTCTGTTGCTGCCACAAATGAAGTGACAACTTTGGGGAAGAAGTGTGTTTTTATCTTATTACACAGCAACTCAGGTCTCATGGAATCTTACCATACACTGATATGTAATGTTTTTTTTCTATTATTTAAGCATTTCCCAAAGGTATCACCTATATTAGTTTTCTTCCATTTCTGAATGCATTCTTCAAGACTGTTCATTATAAAAATGTGATGTTCATTTTGTACACAGTTCAGTCATTTGTATTAGAAATTCTGAACACAGGGAGAGAGTGTTTAAAACTTGGGATATGATCCAACCCAAGTTCAACTATTTCAAGCCCCATTTATGTCCATGGAATAATTAAGCTTTTGCTTAGATCTTTTCCTTTCAAATGAAAGGGATTTAAAAGTGCTTAGATTCCTCTGGCTTATGCTTTATATCACCATCTAATTTCTAAGATTGCAAAATTTAGTGAATTGCCAATGTCTGCAGTTTCTGAAGACTGTTTTTGTACATTGCATAAAAAGCTGAAATGAACAGTCTCCTTCAATCTGTTGGTCTGGATGAAGTTTGAATTGATACACCCAGTGTTTTTTTCTTCACTCCCCAAAAATTCTAGATATTTGGTCACACGTTCCAGAGGTTGGTGGTACTAAGGCTTACCTGAGTCTATGGATAGCCCCAGTATCTTTTCCAGCCTAGAGTTCCTTCTGTTCAACTCTGAGGAACCTTGGAAGGTTTTAAGAGGGGATTGGACATGTTCAAGGAGGAGAGGGGTATTCATGGCTACTAGTAAAAATGGATACTAGTCATGATGCATACCTATTCTCTCCAGGATCAGAGGAGCATGCCTAATATATTAGGTGCTGTGGAACACAGGCAGGATAATGCTGCTGCAGTCATCTAGTTTGTGGGCTTCTTAGAGGCACCTGGTTGGCCACTGTGTGAACAGACTGCTGGACTTGATGGGCTTTGGTCTGATCCAGCAGGGCCTTTCTTATGTTCGTATGTTAACTTTCAGTTCCCTTTAAATCATGAAACCGCTTCAGACTTAATGTAAGAGGTATGTGCAGTCCATACCCCAAGGAAAAACATTTAAACAAGATATGAGCAAAAGAGGAAGCAAAACAAATCCTCAATAACCTATACAGTATTCTCTGGCACGAGCGGCTTGTTATATCAGTGTGGACTTCAGTGGAATTATACTGACAAATCCCAGGATTTTGGTTTATCTGCATTGCTGTACTTTAAAGCAAAGGTTTAGCTCACCATTGAGCTAAATCTCTTCTGAAAGGAGAAGTTAAATTGCCAGTGACAATTTTCTTCAACTAAGATTGTGGAACCTGGTAATAGATCCTGCTGTATCTCTTTCAGCACAATCCTCTGTTAGTGTTGCAGCAGCTATTTCAGAGTCCTTTTATTTGATGCAAGGGGGATGTGTCTGTCCTTATTTCCCATATAACCCCCTCTTTGCACACCCTTGTTATACTAAATTGCCTGTGTGAATTTTAGGGGAGTGGATTTCTGGCTATCGTGTCCCTTGGTTTTTTTTTCCTGTTCTTTTAAGATTAGTGGGATATACTGGTTAGAGTGTTGAACTAGGATCATGGAAACCCAAGCTGGAATCTCCACACTGCCTTGGAAGCCTGCTGGATGATCTTGGGCCAGTCATGTACTCTCTCAGCCTAATCTACCTCAAGGTGTGGTTGTGAGAACAAAATGGAGGAGAGCAGAACAAGGGGTTCCTATTGGGAGAAAAGCAGGGCATGAATGAAGTAAACGAACAGATAAATCAAAGGGAATTATACAAATACCATGAGCAGCAGGACTTCTCTGATTCCATCTGCAGGACACTGAGCACCCTGATATTTTGTTCATGGGGTCAGCAAAGCTTCAGTAACAGCATAAAGGGGCAAAGCAGGGTTATGCAGTGGGAGGGGAGGATAAACTGTGGTTCAGTGGCAACACATCTGGTTGGCATGGAGAAGGTCTTAGGTTCAATCCCTAGAATTTCCAGTGGGAAAAAAAATGTTTTGCTCGGTGTGAAAACCCTCTACCTAAGATCCCGGAGAGACACAGCCAGTCAAGGTATACAATACTAACCTTGATGGACAAATGGTCTGATTCAGGATAAGACAGCTTCAAGTGTTCATGTGGTTCAGAGGTTCAGAGGTTCCTCTGAATACTTGTCACTGGGGGATAATAATTCCATTTACTGGCCTCTGCACCCCTGCTGTGGGTCTTCTGGTTGGCCACTGTGGGAAATAGGATACTGACTGATGCTGAGCTAGTTGCTAACTGATCTGATCTAGCAGCATTTTTATTCTGTTTTGATTCAGTTCTATGGTTCATGGGATTTTGTACTAGTACTATGGAAGGGTGCTTCTTAGTCCCCTCCCTCGTTGCCTTTTGGTGGTGCCTTTGATGGCTCTCGATACCCCAACATAAACATATGGGCCCCCCAACAGAACTTGCACCGTGATACGGTACCCCCCCTCCATCCGTCTCTGAAATTCAGCAACTCTGTTGCTGTTGCACAGCAGAGAAGAAAATCAGACTGCCAACCATATTCTTACAGACATAAAGTCTGGTGAACTGATGCATAAGAACAGATCAATTCGGCAGCTTGCCTCAAGTGCGCAATGGGGACATAATTTTTGGTACTTCAATATGAAGTTAATCTTAGCAAATAAGAATATCAGCACAGAAACCAGCAGTCGATCTCAGGTCTTACTAAAATAAATGAAATTGACCTTTGAGAGCAGCCAAATGCAACAGCAATGAGCAGAGTGTAAATGTCCTGATGGATTCATTAAATTAGGGCATTTTTGGTAATGTCTAGCCTTTCAAAGAGAAAATATTGATAAATCAGCATCCCAATGTATTTCACTGTGTGACATTATTTATGAAAATCCATCTAGATGAAAATTACCATTATTTTGCCATTTGCATTCATATATTTCATAGCGTGTGTGCATGGCAACAGGAAAACTCAACACAGACCTGTATCACTGAGAAACTAAAATAAAGTATTGATTTCTACTAGCCAGTGCCCCATCCTGCTCCAGCAAGCGTCTGAATGAGTGATACAGTAGAAGATCAGGACCTGTGAACTGGGAGATCTCTGGTTCACAACAATGGAGGTGCAGCGTGTCCTGGTGTGAAAAGGAGGCCTTAGATTTTCAAATCAGAAATTCTCTAGTGCTGGTGTCAAAGAATCATCTAGCAGTTTAAACTTAACAAAAAGCACACATCCTAGCCAATGTCCTGTTCAGGACATTCCAAATTGACACAGCAGGGAGACCACTGTCCAATCAGCAAATTACAAGGAAGGCAGTTCATGAGAGGGAGGGCATCTTGGCCATCTTCTGGGCATGGAGTAGGGGTCACTGGGGATGTGTGGGGGAGGTAGTTGCGAATTTCCTGCATTGTGCAGGAGGTTAGACTAGATGACCCTTGTGGTACCTTCCAACTTTATGATTTTAAGAAGGCAGGTCATAGTTCTTCTCTAGTGGTACACTGATATATCAATCTATCTCGTGCACAAAAAAGGGGGGTTGGTGCTGTTATGCTACCAAGGATGACAACAACTTCACACAAAAATCCTAATTTTGAAGACATGTCTGTAAGAAAATAAACCAACTCGATGACTGGAATAATACGGAGGGAGGGCAGACATGCAGAAGCCCCATGCTCAACACGATTACTTACAGAGGGACTGCTGAGGAAATCAGGAATAAGTTGAGCATGCAGAAAATCACTAAGAAAGCTGTTGCAAATGGTCTGTATACTCTTCTTGGTTGCATTTTACATAATCTCTTCCACCCTGCACTTCCTTCATTCCATGGCTGTTTGCCCCTGCTTCTTCATAACCTTGTGCATAGATATTTCTACCACCTCTTGAATCTGACAAAGAGGGCTGTAAACAACATAAGCGTATGCTACAATAAAAGTGTGGTACAGTGCCATCCTAAACAGTTACAGCTTTCTAGGTCCATTGAAGTCAATGGGCTTAGAAGGGTATGTTTCTGTTTAGGATGGCATAAAGTGTCATAGGCCATTTATGCTTGGTAATCAGCAGCGTGTTCCAGGCTGAAGTGCCCTGCATATATATTTTTTTTTAGTTTTTCACACTGAACCATCATTCAGGAAGTGACTGTGAAGCTGGCGCATACCTTCTTCGCATTTCTTAAGAGCCCCTTTAACGCAACCATTTGTGTTTGCTCCGCCCCGCCTCAAAGAATCCCCTCAAGGAAGCATGCAAGATCACAGCCTCGTATTAGCTATGCAAACGGTGGTTGCTAATGGGAGGAACGAAGGAGCAGGCGAGTGTGGGGTGGTGGAATTTCTCCTTTTGCGTCGGGACCATGAATAGGCATTTTAAAGGTCACATTAAAAAAAAGAGCTTTGAGCGAGCATCAAAATTGATCCTGCATAAATGGCCATAGATGCCTATTTATCGTAGAAAGGTTTGGTTTACAAACATTTTATGTCACGAGCTCAAAATATGATATATTCCTTAAATTTCATACTTATTCTAGTAATTCCCCAATAATTTTTATTCCATTTGCAACATTGACCACAAACGATTTTACGAGCTTGAATGCTTATTCCAGTAAACACTTTGGGTGATTTGATTGAGTTTCCCCAACTGTAAAGAGGGAAATTCATCCATGCAGGAAGCAGAATGAAGATCGATACAGCTCCTTTGATAAGGCACTCCCCACCGAAGTGTAAAGTTACTCATCTGTGGAAGTGTTATGATAAGACCCTCGGACCTACTGGAGTATGTCAGGCAGGTGACAAATGAGTAAACGCAGCTTGAAAAGCCTATGGCATCCTAGAGGATAACCTTCTCAGATTCAAAAAATCACAGTACACCAAGAGAAATGCAGTTTGAGTTTGCTGTTACACCTTGTTCATTCAGACAGAAGATAAATAAAATATTTTCCTCACGGCTCTCATCTCTGCTGGTTTTCCTGAAAGAAACTGTCTGATGTTATCTATGTAGCAAAAAGAAGTTCAAAAGCACAGTATAAAGAAATATTGATTCTTCTCAGCCACCTTCCCCATGACTCGGACAGCTATCAGTAATGCCCCATCTATGGTATAACCAATTTGTTTTCCCTTCATCTCAACTCAGCAGCCAATTATTACACCAAAATATTTAACAGCAAGATGCCGTCTTGTCTGGGATTCCACTTCTGCCCTGCTACCCATGTGCTGCTGTTCCATCTCACGTTAAAAAAAAACCCAAGCAAGACAGAACTAGATTGCTCTGTAGGAATACCACATATGAATTAAACAAGCACAGTCTGCCTTCAGCAACAGATGCTAACAAGCAAACAAGCTAACAAGCAAACCGGAGGTGGAATAATGTCTTCAGTGGGATTTCGCAAAGGGACCTGGTTCCCTTTGCGAAAGTTAAAACCTCTTTGAAACTGATCGCTGTACCTCATCTCCTTTGTCAAACTAATCACACAATCTCTGCTATTTAAACCATTTGTTTCATCTTTAAAACGCAGAAATAATGGCCGTCCAGCTGACAGGAGGAGCAATATATGGTTTGCTTCCAATGTCATTAATGATCTCGGCTGGAAATCAGTTGTAATAGCAGGAGATCTCCAGCTATTACCTGGAGGCTGGCAACCCTACACCAGGGCAACTCTCTAGCACTCACCCCAAAACTCTATGGAAACCATACAGGTTTGGGCCGAGTGCTAGAGCATCACCCTGGCACAATGTTGGCATTTTTGGGTTGCACTGGAAGTTATGTCATTGTATGGGGACAACAATTCCTGTCCCCCCTAATTTTGCTGGCCTGTTTCCACCTGCCTATCAGCTGAACATCATTGGGCATCAGCCAAAATTGCCAGGAGGTTTCCTGCCATAAGCAGGCACATGGCAAACAGGCACTGCTGTAAGGCACTGCTATAAGCAGGCACCTATGCCCAGTGCTGTCCTTGCCTTCTTCCTGTGGCTTTCCTGCTGCCTCTGCTGACCACTAGTATGCTCCTGTGCACCCACAGCAGTCTTTTGAAAGCATGGGCAGTTGAAGCCAACTTCCCCTTCTGCCAGTGTCCTGGTTTCCCAACTGGTTCAGCTGTCTTCCCTATTGGCCGGTCCATCACTAGTGCCTGAACACTGCCCAGACCCTACGGGGCTGCTCAGACAGCCGCAATGATGCATTTATGATCTAGAGCAAGAATTATGTTTCACAGTCTACATATGGCCATGGAAATTCATGGAAGTTCTTTCTGTGGAAGCATTTGTGGGGTGGGGCAGGTGGGTTACCCAGATAGAGCATAAGTCTGCTTAACTTTTTACTGGAATGTATCTCAAAGAGGTATAAGCAGCAATGAAGAGAGCTCAGTATTACAAATGAATTATAGTCATTTATTGGAAAATGTGACAGTAGGGAATCAATCCTGTAATGGCTACTGTGAAAAGCGTCTAAGATCACGCACAGCCTGCATTCATTTCTCCTCATTAATGCCTGCTCATAACCCCATTGAAGGAAGGAAATTTGGGGCTGGCTAAGCATCATTGCATGCAGATGTGGAATAAGAAGAGCTGACACCTTCAGCTGGTAAAGGCCAAGTTTATTTATTTACATTGGTCAAGGGGAATCTGCGGGGCCCACAGGCCAAACCCCATTCCCAAGCTAGGTGCAGTGAGGGCGATTGGTGGGATGCAGAAGAGTCATGCCTCTTTGTTTGTGCATTCCTATTTTTATGGATGAGGACCCCTTGGTTCTGAGCCTTGAGCCATCACAGGTGTATGGTTCAGGGTCCTCCTTGCCAAGCCTTCACAATGCTCAAGGGAGGTGTGTAGGGTTGCCAACCTCCAGGTACTAGCTGGAGATCTCCTGCTATTACAACTGATCTCCAACCGATAGAGATCAGTTCCCCTGCAGAAAATGGCCGTTTTGGCAATTGGACTCCATGGCATTGAAGTCCCTCCCCTCCCAAACCCCGCCTTTCTCAGGCTCTGCCCCCAAAATCTCCCGCCTATGGCAAAGAGGGACTGGCAACCCTAGAGGTATGCAATATCTTCATCCCCTAGCCACTGGATCTGTGGGTCAAGGGGTTCCTGCCCAGGTCCATGAAGCCTCCAAGGCTCTAGGTCTCATCTGAAGATTACCCCTTCACCCTCCAAATGATGCCTCAGGGTGCTCACTTAAGCTGTACTATGTACCACTCAAGCAACCTGCCATCATAGAATTCTAACGCCTAGGCATTACTAAACCAATGGATTTCCAGCTACCATTTTCATTCTCGAGTAGGCACCCTCCAACACACACAGCTTACTGCCAGTCCTCCAGAGGGGTAAAAATATTCTTACTTGGTCTCCCAAATGGGAGACCAGCTTGTGCCCATTCTGAAATAAAGGGAAGGTGGGTGTGTCTGTCATCAATGGTGGGGTGGGGCAGACATCAGCCCCATGGCCTTCCTGCTCCCATTCCTGATGCCATATACAAAGAAGGCAACATAAGACTAGCCAGCTTTTCCCTCCCACCAGCTGCAGCAAACCCTTCCCTCTCTCCCATGCCTATACAAGGGTGGGTGTGCTGGAATGGCCTTATCTGGGATTTAGCATCATGTCTATTTATGTTAAAAATTCTGTCCCAATTCCCACACATTTTTCCTAATGAAAGTACTCAAGAAGCAATGTTAAAATAAGTATCTTGCAAATTTCCAGAAAAAAATAAAATGCTGCGTGGAGCTAGTGTCTTGCCCTCCACCTTTGAAATCCCCTCAGAGGTCAGAATAGTCGAAAACTAACCTTTGAGTCTGTTAACAATGATTTTGCTTTCCACTGCAACATTTCTTGACTACATTATCATTTCTGATTATCTATCAGTGGTTAGGGTATCTACTGGTATTTTCAATCTAAGTACCTTAGGGGGGAAATGCCAATTCAAATATTATTTATCCCACATCTCAGAATGATGTACATGCCCAACTCCCCAGTTTTGTCCTTACTATAACCCTGTGAAACAGTTGTGTGACTGGGGGATTATGGTGCCCCATACATTTTTCAAGACAAGTGATTAAGCAAAGGTGGTTTGCCAGCACCTTCCTCTGCAGTGCCTCTCCTTGGTGGTCTCCCATCCAAATACTGACTCTGCTTAGCGGCCGAGATCTGACAAGATTGGACTATACCACACCTTTCTACATCCCCAGTAATTGTATAGCCTAGTAGAAAGCTGAGTCTAGGTCTCTTAAGGAGTAACCAGAGCCTTTTTATTCACCCAGAAACCCAAATCTAGCCAAACTACATAAGACAACAGAATATAGAACCAACCAGACACAAGGAAAAATCTGTATCAGTTAATTCAGAAATATTATCCACTTGATTTCTTCACTAAAGGCAGCATGCAGCACATTTGCCAGTAGGACTCAGTTAATAATGAACGGGTTGGATCCCATGGAAGAGTTCTTTGTGTGTGGAAGACTACCCTGCAATGAACTGCCTGGCAGGGCAGGACTAGCCCTTGGGCACACCAGCATGTGTTGCCAGGTCCCTCTTCGCCACTGGTGGGAAGTTTTTGGGGCAGAGCCTGAGGAGGGCAGAGTTTGGGGAAGGGAGGGACTTTAATGCCATAGAGTCCAATGGCCAAAGCAAAAACCTCCCACTGGTGGCGAAGAGGGGCCTGGAAGCCCTAGTTATGGGTACGTGCAGTAATTTAAAAAAAACTTTTGTGTATAATCTTCTCAAGTAATCAGATAAATAAAACAACGTTAAATACCGGTATCTGTTTTACATTTCATTGCTTTGTATACACATTGCTGCTTCTTTACCAGTTATATTTATCGGCTTGTGCAAGTAGAACGGTGCTAAGCATATTTTCCATACCATTCACATATCTCTGGATTCAACCCAATTCCTGCCAGTTACAATCAAAAGAGACCAAATAGGATATCCAAGGTCAAGGAGCACTATGGATTAGTAGAACCAGACGTTCAGATCATGTCCCTAGTCAGCAGTGCTTGAGAAGTGGAGAGTAGCTATATCAAAAAAAAAAAAAAAAAAAAAAAGTCAGCAGAGTTCATTTAAAGCTAAGCAATGTTCTGTTAATTCAAGGATCACTGCACAAGTAGTTGCACTGGACATGGTACAACTAAATCTTTATTGCCATAAATCTTCATTGCTGCAGCCAGGTGCGTGAATGTACGGAAAATACATAAAGCTAGGGTACAGATTTAGGAGCTCTGGATTTGTGAAAGTGTAGATTGGCTTGCCTCATGTTAGTAAATGGCACGTAATAGAGAAAAATGTGTGCTAATCTTGCTGTTCTAATCAACAAATGATTATGTTCTGTTGTTTAATCCCCAGTTATAATTGATAATGAAAGAGTTTTTGACTTATCTCATTTTCCCCTGTGATAATACCTTCTTAAATTATCTAGTGGCATAGCAGTGAGGATTAAGTGTTGATAAACTCATTTTATAGAATAAATGAAGCAATTTATAAACATAATAAGGTGGGTTATGATATAAAATAACAAATGATAATAGATTTGGATCACCTGTAATATTTCATTCTACATCCAAGCAGCAAGTCCACAGCACATTTATAATGACTCCTACTAATGACAATTTATGTAGCACTTTAAGTTTGCAAAATGATTTTCAGTCTTTATTGGAATAGTTCTATTAAACCACATGAGACTGTTCCAAAATAAGTGAACTGCAAATAGAGACTTTTTTTTCTTAAATGAAAAAAATGTACCAAAACTTCCAGAGTAACAAGAATTGTCAGGCCGGTGGAGGCAGAGGCAGCTGGAAGTTTGTGTTATTGGCGCCGGAAGGAGCCGCTGCCACTCCTCTTCTGATACTGGGGCTCCGGGCCGCAGGCTGCTGCAAGGTGGGCTCAAACCCTGGCTACTGCTCCTCCTGTGATTCTGGGGCTCCGGGCTGCTGGATGCTGCAAGGTGGGCTCAAACAATGGAGGAGGAGGGTGTGGGGGGGGAGGGGGAAGCAATGGAGGAGGAGGGTGTGGGGGGGGAGGGGGAAGCAATGGAGGAGGAGGGTGTGGGGGGGGAGGGGTACGCCGCTGCTGCAAGCAGGGAGTTGACCCGGCTACTGAAATGCACTATCAAACTCCTGCAGCTGCAGCGAATCTCCCTGGAAAATTCGCCACAACCCTGCACTTACAAAACCCTGGGAAAAACCGGAATCAGGAGGGTTCATCCCACAGGTGGGCAACGGCCATGTGTGTGGCCTTGGGAGATTCGCTACACCCGCAGGAGATTTACAGGGCAGAATGGCCATGCATTAAAGGCCAAACTCAGAGCAGCATTTAATCCCCATAGCATTTATGAGACAAATTAGGCTGAGATATGGTGACTTGCCTAAGACCATCCAGTAGAGTTCATAACTGAGGCCCAAATCACATTGCATGGGGACATGCATGGCTACTGAGTATGTATCCCTCCTCACTGGTCCCTGGTAACATGTTGAATAAAACAAGTGATGCGACCTACGGTAGTCACATTAGTGTATTTGTGCCAGCTGCTTCCTTGGCTACTCTTTGCTATTGTATGATAACGATGCTTTTCCTTCAAGTACATATTATTGGAGAGATGAAGGTTAGTAGCTCCCATGCATGTCCTTGTAGCTTTTATTTTGGATGTGAACAGATTTGAAACTGGGATCCTCCCAAGCTAAAGTATACATGGAAATCACTGGTTCAGGTCAGTACAATGATTTCCCAGTTGGTAATACATATGAATATGGAGAAACAAAATGGTTTCCAAGTGGCAAAGGTGTCAAACAAGGAAGAATTTTATCTCCCTATCTCTTCAGTCTATATGCACAAAACATATCTTAAAGAATGCTGGATTAGATTTAGATGAGGTGGAGTGAAAATTGATAGAAAGCACCATAGCAAATTTGACAGGATGTCAAGGCCAGCATCTGAAGTTACTGTAATCATGACTAAATCAAGAGCAATCTCCTCTTGATGCTATGAAATCCTGCTTCTTATTATCATCCTCTTGTTTCTGCCATTTACAAAATGACTCTTCAAAAGCCTTGACATTGTGGTATGATTTATATAAAGCCTCTCATACTTTTCCAAAAATATCATGCTAGGAATATGTCTGTAGCTAGAAATCATAAAAACTAATAGGTGTCATGAGAAAGATGCTGGACTCCAAAGAAGATGAGATCTCAGATCCACAGCTCTTTAACAGTTCCACTGCAACTCCTCAGCTCCTGTGTAAGCAGCTCTGAGCCCGACCTTCAGGTTGGGGAGAGCAAGGTAGAAATGTAATAAAATAAAAAAATAAAAAACTGTGGGGATGCCACCAATTACAACTGTCCCCCACTATAAATGCTACACAAAGTTCATAACCACTATATTGCTAGTAGGGTTGCCAACTCCTGGTTGGAAAATTCCTGGATATTTAGAGAGTGTGGGGTTTTGGAGGGACTTCAGTGGGGTATAATGCTATAGAGTCTAAAGCAGCAATTTTCTCCATGAAACTGATCTCTGTAGTCCAGAAATCAGTTGTAATTCTGGGAGATCTCTGGGCCCCATTTGGAAGCTGGCAACTCTAACAATAACAAGGAAACCACAACACGATAGCTCATTTAACAACTTGGCATTATTTGCCACTATACATTCTCACACAAGCACCGAGTTCATACAACTTGTTCATACAAGTTGTATGAACTCGGTGCTTGTGTGAGAATGAATAGTGGGAAATAGAGGCAAGTTGTTGAATGAGCTATCACATTGTGGTTTCCTTGTTACTTTGTTCAACTTGTAGGTATATTGTTTTTTTCAACCCTAACAATAAGCCATCCTCTCTACTCGTGTCAGATAAATACACACAACAGTCCTTTGTATAAGGGATGCTTGATCAATGGTTCTCTGGAATTTGTTTTAAAGAAATCAGTGTCTCAGAAGGCTCATTCCAATGTTTTCATTACAGAAGTGATTTTAAAATAACTTTTTAGTCATTTGCTGTCGTGTATATTCCTGCATATTTGAAGAGCACTTCTGTGGGGTGGGGACGACGGGGACTGTGTCATAGAATCATAATAAACTCTTATGATCCTAGAATCATAAGAGTTGGAAGGAACCATACAAGCCATCTAGTCCAACCCCCTGCTCAATGCAGGATCAGCCTAAAGCAGTGGTCGGCAAACTCATTACTCAACAGAGCCAAATATCAACAGTACAACGATTGAGATTTCTTTTGAGAGCCAAATTTCGGGGGGGGGGGGGGCGAGAGGGCGCCGGGCTGAAGATGCCCAACTTCATAAAAATAAATCAATTCACATGAAGTATAACTGAAGAAGCCGAATAGGCGAAACGACCACTTATCTGGAAGTGTCGTCTTTTTATGAGTTTTTCCAACATCGGCATATTTTTTCTTTCTATTTTTGCATCTTCCCTTGAAGAGGATTTTCATTTTGGGGAGCTCCTTACCAAGGAATTTTTTTTGCTTAAATCGGAACGGTCTGGATTGACCTTGAACAGTTGGTTTATATTTAGGAATGAACATTAATTTCTTTGGGACTTGGAATGAACTTTAATTCCTATTGGGACCCTTTGCTTTCTGTTTATGTGCATAATATGTTTTGAATCATGAACGAATGAAGATCGCAGCATTTTATATCATTGCATTTGAGTTATTTGTAACTTCTGAGCCACGTGCTGTCGTTCATCAGTACCTGGCAGTTGGCAACCCTACAAATTAAAACTGCATCATGCCAAACGCTACCGGTTTTCATGATAATGCAACTAAAGCAAAGCGACAGTTAAAACCCAACAGTGCCTTCCAAATTATCACCGACAGGAAAAGCGCTCACAATTTCGATATATTTTCGAAACGGGTTCTTTCTTTGGAAACTTTCACGCGCCGACAGGAATGAGCGTCGGATCCCGCCCTCTACCTGCTGGAGCGCTATTGGCAGCGCGCTTTCAGAGCCTGCAGAAGTTGCCTCTGCGCACGCGCGCGGAAGGCCGGCTTCACCCTCCCCGCCCCTGTCTGCATACCGCTCGCGACCGGGACAAGAACGGAGGCGGCGACGATGACGATGCCTCCTAAGCGACCTCCTATTGGCTGGAGGAGGCGGAACTGAGCGCTCGCGAGCGGCGGTGTCCAGTCGGGCGCTTTAGGGGGACGGACCGGTTCCTCTCCCTTTGTGTGTGTGTGTGTGTTTGTGTGTGTGTCAGGCTCCGAGTCACGCACGAGGCTCCTGCGACGGTCCTCGCCTCCGTGAGCATGGTGCGTTTGTGGTGGAGGAGAAGCGGGAGGGTGGGTAACATGTGAGGACGGGAGTGTGACTAACTTAATGCGAGGGTAATTCCCAGTGGGTCGCCGCGTTAGTCTGTCTGCAGTAGTAGAAAAGGGCAAGAGTCCAGTAGCACCTTAAAGACTAGCAAGAATATTTTCTAGTAGAAAAGGGCAAGAGTCCAGTAGCACCTTAAAGACTAGCAAGAATATTTTCTAGTAGAAAAGGGCAAGAGTCCAGTAGCACCTTAAAGACTAGCAAGAATATTTTCTAGTAGAAAAGGGCAAGAGTCCAGTAGCACCTTAAAGACTAGCAAGGATATTTTCTGGTAGAAAAGGGCAAGAGTCCAGGAGCACCTTAAAGACTAACAAAAATATTCTCTGCCAGAAAATATTTTTGTTAGTCTTGAAGGTGCTCACGCTGTGGCTCACGAAAGCTCATACCCTACCAGAAAATATTTTTGTTAGTCTTTAAGGTGCTACTGGACTCTTGCCCTTTTCTACTAATGCAAGGGGGAGTGTGTTCCCTAGGGAGCCGGGGTTAGGTATGTGGAGAGAGACTGGGGCTGAAACTGCGTCTGAACTGGAAATCACAGCATCGCTACGTGACTGCTGCAGATTCAGACGGCAGGCCACAAAGGGGCCCAGGGTGCAAAAGTTTAGATCAGGGGCGGGGAACGTCAGGCCCGGGGGCCGTATAAGGCCCGCAAAATCATTTGGTCTGGCCCTTCATGGGTCCTGGCAGATCTCTTGCCCAGAAGGATCTAAGACTGGCGATCCGCCCCCTCCCGTGGCCAGGAATAGCCTCTATTCAAGGCGGATGTGAGTTTCTTTTGCTGAGAAAAGGAACCTTCTTTCCCCCTTGCAGAAGAGTCATTAGCTATGAAGCTGCTAGGACCGCCCAAGAAACTATGTTAACCCTTTCCCACCTGGGCTGTGGAGAAACGTTTTTCCTCTGCACTACAAGTGGGTTGGGGGCTGAAGTGGCAACAATAAAGGGGTTAAAGGGGGCAGGGCCAGAATGTGCGGCCTGCGATTGATATTATAAATATTCAAATGGCCCTTGGCAGAAAAAAGGTTCCCCACCCCTGGTTTAGATTGTAGCTACAGAGCGAAACACTAAGGGTTTTAATGGTAAATTGTGAAAAGCTGTGCTGGTCTATGACTGTTTTAATAAAGATTGCATTCATGGCTCATTACCAATGCTGATTTCTCCACACCCATCTCTCCCCTGGACATCACAGACTCTTCTGCATACCACACCTAATCCCATCACGCCTTCTATTCACATTTACATACTGTTAACATTTACATACTAATGCTTGTCTGAATTCACTTTCCTCTACTTAAAGACAGATGGATTCACATTCTAAGCTGTATCTGAAGAAGCGAGGTGTGGCTCACGAAAGCTCATACCCTGCCAGAAAATATTTTTGTTAGTCTTTAAGGTGCTACTGGACTCTTGCCCTTTTCTGCTGCTGCAGACAGACTAACACGACTACCCACTGTGAATTAATAAAGATTGATTGCTTGGATTGATTGTAGCTACAGGAGAGTGGTGGTGGTTTTGCTTCCCTTTCCCCGCAGCAAGCTCACCCTTTCCTTGGGCACTTTGGCAATCTCAGGGGGTTACCGCACTTTGTATTCCCAGCGATGTATTAAGAGTTTGAAAATGTTATAACAAACATCGCTTTAAAAGGGTTTTTGGATGCCACGGCTTATAAATGGTTGGAAGACATCTTCACAGCTAAAGGGTCCAAATAAAGTGCGAACAGTATTTTTTATAACGTTTTCAAACTCTTAATACATCAGTGGGAATACATAGAAAGTACGAACAGTATTTTTAAAAACATTTTCAAACTCAATACATCGCTGGGAATACAAGTGCGGTAACCGCTTCAATCTCTGCTGTGCCTCATGCTGAGGAGAGAATGGGAAAGTAGAGAAAAAAGCCTAGGATTGCCAGGTCCCTCTTCGCCACTGGCAGGAGGTTTTTGGGGTGGAGCTTGAGGAGGGCGGAGTTTGGGGAGGAGAGGGACTTCAATGACATAGAGTCCAGTTGGCCATTTTCTCCAGGTGAACTGATCTCTGTCGGCTGGAGATCTGCTGTAATAACAAGAGAGCTCCAGCTAATACCTGGAGGTTAGCTACCCTAGAAAAGCCCTTCCCTTCACTCCATATACACAAGGGTTGGGGAGATAGAGCCCTGCATGTGCAGCGGTACTGTAGTAATTAAAAATGTTTTAGCTATATATTTCATATTAATAGTTATATTTTGTATTAGTTATATCTTCTAATCATTATATTTTCTATTAATAGTTCATCTCATTTGTATGAGTGTGTTTGGTGGGGTGGTGCAAAGGACATAAATAGACTTGTGTCACTTTTGATTGATAATAATTACAGACAGCCCTGACCTGGATAGCCCAGGCTAGCCTGATCTTGTCAGATCTCAAGCTAAGCAAGGTCAGTCCTGGTTAGTATTTGGATGGGAAATCCAGGGTCACTAGACAAAGGCAGGCAATGGCAAACTACCTCCAAACATCTCTTGCCTTGAAAATCCTATGGGGTCGTCATAAGTCAGCTGCGACTTGGTGGCACACAAAAAATTACAAACATGGCTCTCCACTAGTCATGGAGTAAGTACCAGTTTAGATTACACATTTGCACCATTTCTTCCTAAGTGATTTGTGGTCTTCTCCTATATGATGAAGTTTAGTATTTATTCTGTGCTTTAGTAGCCCAGATTCTATAAGAATGGAAGAATCTTGTGTTCTGCCTAAATTTTACAAAGTATTGTGCTCTTACTACAGTATTTTGCATAACTATCTTCTGTTCTAAATGGGGAAGAGTAAGAAGTACCAGAGCTTCACCTTCTTAATGCTGGAACCCTTAAAATGGCATAAATTCTCAAACTTTGAGATTTCAACGTGCGTAATTTGTATTCAGACATATGTTTGCAGCCACAAAACCTGTGTGCTTTTTAGTTCTGTGCTTAGATGTTATGCAGAATTCAGTTACAGAACAGGATACTGCATGATAATTAATAGGGGGTAATGTGTAACACAGTAGTTGTCAAACTGTTGGGGAATGGGATGTCACCTAAAAGTTTAAATTGTCTTAGTTTACGTCCCCTCCCTATACTAGAATAATCTATCTTGATTTGTAAGCATACAGGCACCTTATTTAACCTCTGTAGATTAGAAGTTCCCTTTTCTGGTATGTGGGTGGGGTTAGAAAATTTGTGTCTAGGGTTTTCAGGCTTCCATCGCTTTTGTAGTATAGGAAAACAAAAGGGCATGGTGATTGCCAGAAGTGACATTTGGGAGGGGGTTGCTTCCACTCCCCATGAAGGTTCATGGCCTCCTCAGGTGATCTCAGTGTATGAACAGGCAATTCTTGAGGCTTTCGATTATAAACAATGTAACGGTCATCCCCAATTCAATTTTCAATTAGACCTGGAAACGTGGGAAGCTAGTGTAGGTGTAATAGGAATAATGTATTCAGACTGACCAGCCTCTGTTAAGAGCTGGGATGTGGCACTTTGGACACCTTTAAGTTTATGAGAACTTGTCAGATGCAGATGTATTCAGGTTCATTACAGTAATGCAGACTGGACTTCATCAGTGCATAATTATAGCTAGAGCTTTCCAGGAAATGTTGTGGTTTAATGTATCAGCTTAAGCTGGTAAAAGATACATCTTGCATAGATGCTACCAACCTTAGAGGAGCAAGGCCAAGTCCAGAAGGACCCTCAAACTGCATATTTTGGTCTTCAAAAGGAGTTCAACACTATGATTTCCAGGATAATGTCTACCAGATCACCCTTTCTTTGTTAAACCTCTCAAAAATTCTAGAACATTATTGAGACAGTATTTACCTTACAGTAATCATATTGACTGTTCCTCAGCTCCCAGGAGGAGTTCTTCAGCCTTTCCTCACAAGGAAGGTGCTCCAACCCCCAAATCATCTTGGTTATCCTCTTCTGTACTTTTTCCAGCTCTGCAATGTCCTTTTTGAGATACACTGACCAGAACTGTACACAGTATTCCAAGTGAGGCTGCACCATTGATCTGTACAGGGGCATTATAATATTGGCTGTCTTATTTTCAATCCTTTCCCTAACATTTCCTAGCACAGAACCCCAGCGTAGTGTATTTTGAAGAGGCCAGCATGGTAATAACTTCCTATATTGGAAGTCTCATGCTGTTAAAAACAAAACAAAAAACTGCAGAAAATATGTCTTTCAGCCAAAATGATGAAAGTATTTCCCAATATTGCTTTGAGATTTAATGATTAAAAAGGTTTGCCTTTGGCTGACTCTTCCCCTCAAAGTGTTCCCCCCTCCCCTTTTCCAATTAAAACGTTTGCATATTATCTAGAGAGCTACTAGGCGAAAAAGGATTATTTTATCATAATTCCAGGAATAATACACTTTTACTGTTCCCATATTCCTTGTTTGTACCACAGCCACTGTTCAGTATTATGTTGCTTTTTGTGCATGGCAGTTGTAATATTCTGGTCTCTTTTGGGCGGAATAATTTTCTTGCATTGAAATATTTATTTACTGGAATTGTAAACTTGGCCTGTCCATACAGTGTGAAGGCCTTGAACCTGTAGCTTAATTTTGGGCCACCAACATCCCGATAAAAATAATAATAATTGCTTTACACTGCTTTGGAAAGGTGGTCAGTTTTGTTGACCCTTCAGGGAGAGAAAACTCTTTTCCTTAGAAACAGCTACTCTGAGAACCTTCCCATGCTGTCCCAACTTGCTGCTTGGGCAGGAAAGTTTTAGGACAGCTTTGCTCCATTGGGTTAGATATGCCATCTCTCAGATATTTTGACCTTCGTGGGTCATTGAAGTGGACTTTGGAAACTGTGCCAGTACACATGCTGGATGACTAATGTCAAGTACGGTATTTCTGGCTTGTTGCCAGGATTGAGTTAGAGTAACTATTGTAGAGCCCATGAAGGTAACGTAGCCTTGAGCTTATAGAGATAGAATTATAGTGGCTAGAGTATTTAAAAAAAAAAAAATATCCTGGCCTTTTTTTTACATGGGGACTTGAGGCAGTTCACAAAAAAATATAACAATATAAAGCAATACATTATCAACAGGTTTCACACAATCAGAAAACACGTTTATAGCAATGGCACAATAAAATCCACTCAGGGCCCAAACAAAATTTAGTCTCTCTGCTAAACCCATCAGTCTGGTCTGTTTTGAGATTATCTTCAGTTTTTAAAGTGACACTTGCTATACATTTAACCCAGATTTCTAAAGGCAGATGACAAACAATGCAATCCTAAAAAAGAGTTACTCCAGTCTGAGATCATTGATATGAATGGGCTTAGACTGGAGTAACTCTCTAGGATCGCACTGAAAGTTGTAACAGGAGCCTTTCTGAAACTAAATTTATTTCATCCTTCTTAATGATGGGAAAATGCCTAGCTATGGAATTTTGTGCATGTATTTCAGTATGTGGCCATAAATGTAATGTCTTATGAACTATGTTTGCAGAAATGGTCATTAGTATGTGTTAGTAATGGCTGTGTTTGTTTAGTTACCGTATATACCCGTGTATAAGCCGACCCACGTATAAGCCAAGGTGCCTAATTTCTCCCCAAAAATGGGGAAAAATTAGGCACCCGCGTATAAGCCGAGGGTCGGCTTATAACCCCTCCCCCCCCGCGCAGGCTTACCTTCTGGGCTCCTGCGGCGGGAAGCGGCGGATCCGGCGGGGGCGGCCTTCCTGCAGCTGCAGGAGCCCCCCCCCGGCCGCTCCTGGTGGCGGGAAGTGGCGCGGGCCCGGCGGGGGCGGCGGCGTGGCCTCCCTGCGGCCTCAGGGGGCCTTTGGAGGCCGCTCCCGGCTGGGAAAAGGCGGCGCGGCCTCCCTGCGGCCACAGGGGGCCTTTGGAGGCCGCTCCCGGGCGGGGAAAGGCGGCGGCGGCAAGTTCCCTCCTCCTTCCCCCCTCTACCGTATTGACCCGCGTATAAGCCGAGTTCGGCTTTTTCAGCCCTTTTTTGGGCTGAAAAACTCGGCTTATATGCGAGTATATACGGTACATGTCTATCAGTACTGTCCTAAACATAGTTACACTGTTGTGAGCCCGTTGACTTCAGTGGACATAGAGGAGTGTAACTCTGGTCAGGATTGCCCTGTGTGTATGTGCGTTTATATGCATTCTGTACGGGAAGCGTAAATTAACCTCTTCTGTTTAACCCTGGTATTACTTTTAATAGTGTTTGCGTTATAGCAGGAACATGTTCTGTCGTGAACTAGGGACCTTTGAGGAATTAACAAGTTATGTCTTCATTTTCTTTCATCAAGTCCTACATACAGCTCCTTCTGAGCTGTCTGAATCGTGTCACTTGGATGAAGGGTAGTCTTTGAAAATGCCTATATCTCCCCCCCTTCCATTGTTTCAGCCAAAAGCAGCAAAGAGCAAAGGAGGGGGCCAGGAGAAAAAAGTCATCCATCCTTACAGCAGAAAAGCTGCTCAACTTACAAAAGAAGCACACAAACAAGAAAAAAAGGAAAAGTGAGTTCCTTTATACTTCTGTTTTTCTGCAGCAGGGGGAGAGGAATGCTCACCTGCTGTGCTTTTAAGAGAGTTTTCTTGACCTAGAAATGTCAGGAAACGCTGACTTTGCCAAGCTGTTTTCCGAACTGGATTAGATTTACAGGTATGTATCTTGCTGACAAGCAAGTGCCATTAAAATCCTGAATCCTCTTGCTTAGGGCCTGATAGAGTTCCTCACATCACGAGGCCTGGTTAGGAAACCTCAGGTTGATGGAAGATGTTCTTTTTAATCTGTTAACATTTTTTAACAGTCTCCCCCCTGCACAAATGTTCACCAGTATAGCAGCTTTCCTATGCCATCACCAGTGAAAGCTACTTTGTTCATTCTTTCATTGTCCACATTTTTTTTCAGATTTGGGATGGTATTTCTGAAAACGTGACTCACAATTTATACCATGGCTTCTTAATTAATATATGCCTTTCTAATTTTTCTTTGTGATAATTTTTTCTAATTTTTATTTTTAGTGATTTTTTTGGTGATAAAGTAATGGGCTGATATGCAAAGCTTATGTCTTTCCTTCCAGCATCATGTACCTGTGCTGTCTGGAAACATGTACATCAGAAATTGGTCTTTAGTTACCTTTTGAGCCCTTCGTATAAATTTTAGAAAATATGCATTGTGGGTGCATTCCTGTAATAGTTGATCTTATTTTTATATACTGTACAAGGATGTATGTGTGTTTTATGGTGTTTTTTTTTGTTGTTTTTTTGGGTAAAGAACAGAGCTACTGCACACCAGTTGTGACTAGATTATGGAGAAATAACTGATCCAGTTGAAACTGCAAGGGAACGCATTTGCAATCCAAGTCTTGTTGGAGGCATCTGCTTTGTAGCTTTCTTAAGGGCTGGCGGTAAGATAGGAATTGGCAAAATATTCAGTTTGCTCATAGGTAGACTAAAATCCATTTCTGCTGTATGTGTTTAACAGATTTAAGCATATAAATATGGCAACACATTTATAGCCATTATAGCCTTATAACTGTCAAAGCTCTTATCTCCTGTTGCCCACTCTCTTTATCCTATCCACTTCTTTTCCCTGTTATTCTGTGCAGTTGGGCTCAATCATCATGTTTCTTAATCCATTCCCTAAAGGCAGCTATCACATCACAGATACCATAGCTTTCAGTACTGAACATTTTGATTTTTAGAGCATTTCAGTAGCAGAATAGTATAGTTGGTATGATTTCCCCCACCCCAAATTAAGAGCTAATGGGGAGCTTCCTCTAGATTAAAGATAACATATTTTAATCTGGTGAGGCGATGATTTGGATAAAGAGTCCAGCAAATGCATTTCCTTCCATATCCCAATGTGCAACATCACTAATACATTTCATTTATATGATAGAATCATAGAGTTGGAAGGGACCACCAGGGTCATCTAGTCCAGCCCCCTGCACAATGCAGGAAATTCACAACAACCTCCCCTCCAAACCCCCAGTTACCCCTACTACATGCCCAGAAGATGGCCAAGATGCCTTCCCTCTCATCATCTGCCTAAGGTTATAGAATCAGAATTGCAGACAGATGGCCATCTAGTCTCTCCTTAAAAACCTCCAGGGAAGGAGAGCTTACCACCTCCCGAGGAAGCCTATTCCACTGAGGAACCGCTGTAACTGTTAGAAACTGTTAGAACTGTTATACATTCCTGAGCAAGTCAGTTGCTCTTTGTGGTAACATTTAATTTTTAAGCCATGGTTATTAGTCTTGTTATTCCAGATACTTTTCAGCTGACATCTCAATTCAAGAATGCATATGTTATTTTTTTCTGAAATACAAGTTTATCACTATAGTGTCAGTGTGTGTGTGTGTGTGTGTGTGTGTGTGTGTGAAGTGCCATCAAGTTGCTTCCGACTCATGGCGACCCTATAAATCAGTGTCCTCCAAAATGTCCTGTCTTTGCTCAGGTCTTGCAAATTGAGTGCTGTGGCTTCCTTTATTGAGTCAATCCATCTCTTGTTGTGTTGTCCTCTTTTCCTGCTGCCCTCAACTTTTCCTAGCATGGCTGTCTTTTCTAGTGACTCTTGTCTTCTCATAATAGTGCCAGTAAAACTACCTAAAACTATATAAGCAGTGCTTAGGTGCCTTGTAAAATGCAGACTTTCAATATGTTGGTTGGACAATTCACATTGTGTGGAAGCTGTTTTCTGTCCAGTTCAAAATCTGTACATCTTAACATAATTTTCCCTGTGTAGGTGTGACATGGACTGCAATGTAACAATTAGGTGACTTGAGAAAATCCAGATTCTGGTGGAATGTTTGCTGTCAGGGTTTAGTTGGGGGGAGGGAGCTAAATTGCATGGTACTAGTGGTACTTGATGTCTTGTGCCTTTGGAATATACCTTACATTGAATTTGTATCCATGTTTTCTCATTTTATCTTCTATCATCTTTAGCTAATAGGAACTGAGTTTTTAATTTCCTGAGAATATTTGCTCACTTCTAGAATTAGCCTGGTTCCAAACTAATATTCCTAGGCCAGGGGTCTCAAAACTGCGGCTCCAGAGCCGCATGCGGCTCTTTGGCCCGTTGAGTGCGGCTCTCCGAACTTGGTTCGGAGTCCCTGCTCTTGCGCCCGCTTGCGCCGGCATCCGGGCTGCGGAGCTGGCGCGCCTGAGAGAGCGAGCGGGCGCGCTGTCTCTCCCCCCCCCGCCGTGGAGAATGGCAGGGTCCCCCTTTCCCTCAATGGTTGGGAGGCTAAAGCCTCCCCTCCCCTCTAGCCGTGCGATTGCTGGGCGGGTGGCTCAGCGGTTCCTGCCCCCCCGCCTATCAGCTGTTGGGCAGGGCGGGCTTCCTTTGGTAGACCTGGCCTCCAGCTGAGTCCCATTGGGAGGCCATGTCTACCCACTGGCTTTCTTGGCGGTAGACCTGGACTCCGAGGAGGGGAAAAAGTCCCCCTTCAGAGGCCAGGTCTACCAATTGGCTTCTATGGGCCTCCGGAGGCCAGGTCTACTGCCAAGAAAGCCAATGGGTAGACCTGGCCTCCCAATGGGACTCAGCCGGAGGCCAGGTCCACCGATAGGCTTTTATGGCGGTAGACCAGGCCTCCAGACGAGGACTCCGGACGGGGAGGGGGAAATGGCAGGGACTTACAATTTAATTTTTATTAATATATAAGATCACTATTAAGTATGATATCAAGTTTTATTCAGTGTACCTATAGTTTAATTAAGACTTAAAAGTTTAATTAAAGTTTATTAAGTTAATAAACAGTGTAACTACCTATATAGTTTAAGTTTAAGAAATTTGGCTCTCAAAAGAAATCTCAATCGTTGTACTGTTGATATTTGGCTCTTTTGACTAATGAGTTTGCTGACCCCTGTCCTAGGCCATCTGTTGATCCAGTGATGTCATTGATTTGGTAATAGACTGGCTGACAATTCTATTAACATTTTTTTGGTCATTTTGGATTTGCTAATCCAGCAAATTATAACTTGCTCTGCTTTTCCAGCCTTCTTCAGCCTTTGACATTTATTTTTTAAATTTTTAAATTTGTTAAAAACTTGTGTTTACTGGATTTGTATTCTCAGAAAAATCCGTTGTCCCAAGTTTGTTCAAAATAAACAGTCAATCTGAAATTAATGGACTTTCTAAACCATCTCAATAATATCCATCCAAACATTCAATTTACCATGGAAAAAGAAATTGAGGGTAAACTCCCATTTCTTGATACCCTTGTCATCCGTAAAACAAACTTTTAGTTGGTCACAAGGTCTACCGGAAACCAACTCACACAGATTGCTACTTACACAAAAACTCCAACCACCGCCCCCCGACAGAAAAGAGGAATAATCAAAACATTAATGGACCGTGCAAGACGGATCTGTGAACCACAGTTTCTCAAGGAAGAAATTAATCATCTAAATCACGCACTGCTAGCAAACGGCTATTCCAGAAATGAAATCAGAAGGGCCATTAAACCAAGCAAAAATCAGAAAACTCAGGAAAAACAGTCTCCCATAGCAAAGGTATTCTTGCCATTTATTAAAGGAGTCACTGATAGGATGGAAAAACTTTTGAAAAAATATAACCTACAAACAGTGTTTAAACCCACCAAGAAGATACAACAGATGCTACAGTCAGCAAAAGACAAAATCGTATATCGTATACCTTGCAGTTGTGGACAAGTTTACATCGGGACCACACAACGCAGCATACAAACAAGGATAAAAGAACATGAAAGATACTGCAGACTTGGCCAACCTGAGAAATCAGCAGTGGCTGAACATGGACTGACCCAAACAGGACACAGGGTCTTATTCCAAGACACTGAAATACTGGACAATTCTACCAACTATTTTGTCAGATTGCGCAGAGAAGCCATTGAAATTCATAAACATCAGCGCAATTAAGAGAAAAGAAGAGAGTTTAAGAATGAATAAGGCTTGGCTTCCTGTCCTGAAAACCTCCAGACTAATCCATGCGGATTAGTCTTGGATTCCACATGTTAACAGATCACTTCAGGATACAATGGTTCCACATTAACATACCACACACTCATTAGCACATTATCTTGATACTTACAGGACAATGATTTGCACATTACCTTTAATACTTTGCAGGACAATGACTCAGCTCAAACACAACCCCCTTCTGACTATATATTACTCTTCCTACACACTTGACACTGAGAGACACTCTTTCAGTGTTACTCCTCTGAAGATGCCTGCCACAGCTGTTGGCGAAACGTCAGGAAAGAAAATACCACAGTTACACAGCCCGGATAACCTAAAAAACCAATGAACTCTGACCGTGAAAGCCTTCGACAATAAGTCAATCTGAAATTTGTGTGTGTGTGTGTGTGTGTGTGTGTTAAATGCTGTCAAGTCGCTTCCGACTCATGACGACCCTATGAATCAAAGCCCTCCAAAACGTCCTGTCTTTGACAGCCTTGCTCAGATCTTTCAAATTGAGGGCTATGGCTTCCTTTATTATGTCAATCCATCTCTTGTTGGGTCTTCCTCTTTGCCTGCTGCCCTCAACATTTCCTAGCATCTGTCTTTTCCAGTGACTCTTGTCTTCTCATAATGTGACCAAAATACGATAGTCTCAGTTTAGTCATTTTAGCTTCTAGGGTCAGTTCAGGCTTGATTTGATCTATAACCCACTGATTTGGTTTTATTTTTTTGGCAATCCACACCATCCATAACACTCTTCTCCAACACCACATTTCAAAAGAATCTACATTTTTCCAAGCAGCTTTCTTCAATTCTCAAGCTCAATTCTTAGAACTCTTTTTGAATGCAAGTATAGTACAGGGTTAAGCTGGTACGAAAGGTAAGGAGAATCTGAGAACTGATTCTAATTGAGGCTGTGTTAAATGTGACACTTTGGTGTTCTCCCCAGCAGTACTTTGCAGCTATACTCTGCTTTGTCTGTGCTGTCATAAAACATTCAAGGTGAATAATAGCAACTTGTAGCAGAGAATGAATAAATGGGAACAATTTGCTTCCCACACAATAAATATTTAAAATAATCATTTCACTTTGAAGGTAAAATTGTAAATGTTTGAAATGTGTCACTTTTTCAGATTGTACGGTATTTTATAGTGTTGTCTGTTCCCATTGTTGTATCTCTTTCGGATATTTCCTGGTCCAAGGTTGATATGCAGCCACACCTTTTTTTTTTTTTTTTTTGCTATACTGTCTCCAATTCCTAGAAAGAAGTCTGTGAAGAAGAGTTCTGTGAAGAAGAAATTGATTGATTTTGTTTGATTACTATGTACATGTTTACCCTTTCAAATAAGGAACATTTAACTTGTCTTAATTTATGATATCTACAACAAAAACAAAACCCCTGTACTGGTCTTATTTATTAGGGGTTTTTTTCTAGTCGCCATTCACCCAGAGGGCATTGTAGCAACTTAAAACATTGACTTTTGAGGAGTTGGTTCTCAGTTTGCTTCTTTTGGTGGTGGCAATTGTATCAGCAACCCTGTGGCTTGTTTCTGCCATTTGAAGTGCTTTCTGCTCATTTTAGTTTAATGTAATTCTGCATCATGTGATTTATACTGAGGTTTAAATTCTAAGGTGTTTTTTCCAAGATCTTAATTGTGAAACATCTGCTGACTGAATCTAAAATAACTACTTAACGGCTGATAGTGGTAACCTGTTTTAACAAAATGCCAGTTTCTGAACTGCCTCTTTCTATCGATGAAGTCTGATACAACAACTAGGTTTAAGGTGGGAAATCTTTATATGCACAATGAAACCGGAAAGTCTTCATGGGCATTGGTTTGCTCCTTCATGTGTTTTTCTTTCTATTCTGTTGGTTAAAAAAAATCACAGAAATAATTAAATTGTAGTTATCTTTTTACAGGCTGAAAAATGAAAAGGCCTTTCATCTCAGTGTTGTGGGTAAGTATAAATATAACTCTTTAAACATCCCAAGTTCTGCTGAAATAAATTTCATTGCATTGTCTTGAGTTGTTGAGGAAACAGGCTGCCTTTCTAATGCAACAGGCTTTGTAACATTATAACAACAGCCTTCTCCACCAAGGTATTTAGTGCCGGCAGTACCCCTTTGATGTCTCTCTCTTTTGAGCCGCTCACAGATTTTGGTATTAGTGCTTCCTTTAGGGAAAATACATTTTAGCATCTTTTTTAAGCTGCACTTACAGAGGAAATTTGGTTTCTCACAGATAGCTAAAAGTATTATCTTTTAAGCTTTTACAGCACTGTGTGTTGGAAGGAATTTATGGACGTGTGCTGGAGAGAAAGTGGCATGGTTGAGGCATAATATCACACCTCGTCTTGGAGTTACATAGAGAGAAGCCTCAGGCTCACGTGCAGCCTTCGCCTTTCCTCTTCTCATGGACCTCAGAAAATTAGTTACTTGCTGACTTTTGACAAGACATTGTTTGCAATTACATCTGAACTGGCAAACTGTGGCTTGTGCTTTCCTCGCTAGACTGGCTTGCAAGTCACTTTCCCTCCCTGGTTTGTAGCCCTGGTTTATGGGGCATGCATAATTTTGCTGTCTGTTCCTAAGCATCTCAATGTATTGTGGGACTTCTCATCGTCTGAGTGCTAGCACATCTATCGGCATTGGAGAGCTAGGCTTTTAAGTGTGAACTAATGAATTGATATGCTTATGCTTTTCTTTCGGTAGAGAGGCAAGCCAGGTCTTGTTAGCACAGGCATCCTGCCAGCCACTTTTCCTGGGTCGTGGCTTGTGACGTTTTTCATGCAACTGATCAAGCAGAGTAACTTTTGATAATGTGGAGAATGCAGGTGTAATGTCAAGCAATGATTTGCATTCACTGGAGCTTAAGTTCCAGATATGTGGGCAACCATGGTCTGTATTACTCGCTTGCTCATCCACCTTAGACTACAATTCCTGCATGCAATCACTGTCTGTTCAGCTTTGTCTGACTGCTGTCATGTGCTAGACCAGTGGTTCTCAACCTGGGGGTCGGGACTCCCAAGGGGGTCGCGAAGTGTTTTCTGGGGGGTCGCCACCACTGTCCTGGGACAGCCCCCATCCCGGGTTGTCCAGGACTAACCCAGACGCCCTGTAACCCTGATCCGTCCGCGAGGGCAGGGAAGACCCCAAGCAGAGAGGTGAGGAACTGGCCGACCGACAGCCAGAAGGAGCCGGGCTGCAGAGACGCGGCGGCGTGCCGCCACACACCAGCTGTAGCCCTGCTGCCCAGCTGAGAGGCGGGCGGGCCAGCCCTGGGCGCGGTCGCACCTGCGCCAGGCGGATGACGCGGCAGGATGTGTGGGAGGCCGAGGAAGCTCCCCTGGCTCGGCCAGTTCAGGTCTCGGAGGAGAACAGGGCGGTCCCCCTTGAGGCCGCTACAGCCACCTTGTTTTTACTTTTAGCCGTGCTCGGGTGGGGCGGGAGCTTCAGCCTGGAATCCAAGTGCGCATGTCTGTAGTGTGGCTTCGCTTTTCTGCCCTGAGTCATCAGTTCCGCTCTGCCCTGAGTCATCAGTTCCGCTCTGGCAAGGCCAAGGGGGAGAGAGTCGAGGTGCATGCGCAGTTCGCGATTTCCCCCTCGAGCGCGCAGGTTCGGTGAGGCGCAGAAGGAGCGGTGACTGGCGGAGGGGAGAAAAAGGCACAAAAAGTCCGAGCGGGATAAGCGGCACTCGGCTCTTTCCTGGCCCTTCGCTCTCGTGAGGTGATTAAATGGAGCTCCACTTTGAGGGATAACTGCAGTTCTGTGCACAAGCAGTGTCCCAGTCACAAGAGAGGGGGTTTCCTCGCGAGAGCCCCGGCCTGCTTGGAAGAGTTTTTGGGGAGAGAGGGGAGGACAAGGAACGCAATGCATGCTCAGAGGCACTCTTTCCTCCGTACCAGGAAAGGTTGCCGCACCACACAGTCACAGCCGCTGCGCAACAGGTGGTAGTACCGTCTGCTTGTTTGTTTTAAACTTTAAAATTTAAAGTAATTATATATATGGATACCCTGGACTACCAAAAAAACAAATGTGTTTTCTTTATCCTATTAAAAATGTAATTTATGCAAATTTATGCAAATGTGACGAGGGTCACAGGTTACTTGGCAATTGTAAAAGGGGGTCGCGACTCGAAAAAGGTTGAGAACCACTGTGCTAGACCATCACTGCTAGTTGGACGCAACGATAGGCAGAAGCCAAAGAGGACACCGTTTCTCCAGAGGTCTTTGGGCAGCTCTCAGTGGAGCATGTGTGTGTGTTAAGTGCCGTCAAGTCGCTTCCGACTCATGGCGACCCTGTGAATGAAAGTCCTCCAAAATGTCCTATCTTTGACTGCCTTGCTCAGTGGAGCATACACCTGACATATTGCAGCTGTGTTTGAACTTTAATTTTGTAGCGTTTCCCTTCCTCTTCCATAGTAGCAGTGCCTTCCTATAGAACTCTGTCCCTTATCAAATGCTTTTAGAGTTTTTTTGTTTTTGTTTTAGAAGATGACTGATTAAATGTATAGTGGATCAGAGACTGAATCTCCAGAAAGTGATTTTCTTTAACTTAAAAGCAGGCTGTGGGTAGGGACAAGGCAGTGGCTGGAATTAAGGTAGAAGAAAATTGTGCTTCGGTGAACTTCCAGTGAGATCGGCTGGAAAGCTGCGGACCTAACTCTGTGGTCAGGCAGCTTCTGGAGATGTAGCACTGTTGCAAACTGTGTTTTGCAAATCAGCTTCGAGCCACTGCTTCAGATTTTGGTTTGTCAGGCATTTACAAACCTTGGCTTAGTTGTAAAGCTAAACCATAGTTAAGCTCCCTGTTTGAACCATGTCACAACTGATAAGCGATGAACATGATTGCAGCTGTATTCAGCAATTTCTGTTGGAATATAGAGCCTTAAATGTGAGTAGGAGATGGTTGGAGGCAATCTCTGGTGGATGGATCCACCTTCTGCCACATCATGCTGTATAACCCACCCTGCAACTGACTTATCCAGGAACATTTGGGAGAGCTACATGAAGAAAAGGGGCCAGCAGGATTGAAGTATGTTCAAGTATAAAGTGAAACTCAGATGTGTCTTTTCCAGTAATGCATGGGGTTCGTTCACCTTTGAGGTTCTATACAAGATACCTTGTCCTTGGTTAAAGGCTGTTACTGGCAGATGATAAAACAGTTCAGAAAAAAGTGGTCACCCTACTGTGCCTTTTCAGTATGGAAACCCTCTTATATGTCGAGGAAGCTCTTTATTCTTTATTGCCTAAAGTAGTTTGGTAATTTGCTGTTATCTTTGTCTAACAGCAGTCTGCATCTCAAATGTCATATTCCATCTTAAATTAAATTTTGACAAAAGGAGAGCTACTTTTCAGTAGTTTAAGGAGATCGTTTAAGAAGAGAAATGGCATGCATTTGCTCTTTTGCCTCCCCCTATTTCTTCTCTTTGACTTCTTTTCCTGCTTCGTTCAATTACCATTCCTCCTCTCTCCCACCATCGTTTTTCTCCTTTCTTCCATCTCTGTACCGAAGTACAGCTACAAGGTAGACAATTCATTTTTGCAAGGCATTTTGCAGGTAGTGCTGGTTTTGCTGTAAAGATCAGTCAGGGAGGAGGAACAAAATTTCCCCAAATGTCTTGCCGCAAAATGGCAGTTCTGAGCAGTGGTAACAGTTTGATTTGCTAGACAGCCGGCATCTCCAAATTATGGCACAGTCGAAGAAGGCTTGAAGTCGTACAAGAAACAGTCTCCATTCTAATTCTTCCCTGTCTTCCTGCTGTTTCTTTTTTCTGCTCGTATTTTTTCACTTGCCTTTGTAACGTCAAGGTACCTGATTAAATCAAGCCCAATTCAGAAACGCAGCCACTACACAGCGGCCACAGCGGCTCTGCTCTGTGTGACAGGCTCTTGACACGGTAGGATGATTTTGACTGTCTCCACACCTTTTCCCTTTCCATGCAAAGGCAGTAGAAAAATATAATTAAGTTCCTCACCTATCATAATCAGGTACTGTATTATAGAAATCTGAATTTGTTTGCATCTTTTAAAACCATCTGGCCACAATTAACGGCGATTAGTCGTTAGTGGATATTTAGCTATATTTTTAAAATGCAACAATTGTTGCGTAGCTGGTAATTCCAGATGGGTATCCATGTTAGCCTGTAGCGCAAAATGAAACAGGAGTTGAGTGGTAATTTAGAGGCCAGCATCATTTATTCCAGCATAAGCTTTCTTGAGTCAGAGTTCACTTCACCAGATGCATTGGATTCACTCAAAAAATGTATGCTGGAATAATAATAATAAGAGTTGGTTTTTGTATGCTGACTTTCTCTACCACTTAAGGAAGAATCAAACCGGCTTACAATCACCTTCCCTTCCCCTCCCCACAACAGACACCCTGTGAGGTAGGTGGGGCTGAGAGAGCTCTAACAGCTGTGACTAGCCCAAGGTCAACCAGCTGGCTTCATGTGGAGGAGTGGGGAATCAAACCCAGTTCTCTAGATCAGAGCTCACCCCTCCAAACCACTGCTCTTAACCATGCTGTTTAAGGGTCCACTGGACTCCAGTTTCATTTGACATAGGTGATATATGTGGAGAGGGGACAGGCAGTGCAGTAGTGGTCGACTAAAGAATTCTTGTGTCTACAGTCTTTCTCTTGGGCCATTGGATGCCTCTACAAGGCGCGCTCAGGAGGTCTCCTGTATTTCTGGATCTGCTTTGCGCAGTGTGCCTCAGACTCCATTTCCTTCATCCTCCAGTTTAGGGTTTGTTTTTTTCTGGCTTGCCTCTGGGAATTTATTGCTGTTGCTTATAGCATCTTCTGCAGGTAGGCTGTAGCTGGGCCTAGCAAATAAGCAGTGGTACACTTTTCAGCACAGAAGGTTAGTCGTTCAGGAGGATGCTTTAATAAAGAGATAGGGAATGTAGTTGATAGCACTATTTGGTGGCATTTCTTATTTTTATTGCATTGTTTTCTAATTTCTGTAATTCCATTTTTGCAAATTGTTCCAGATCTTAAACTGTTTCTATTGCACTGTTTTCTAATTTGTAATTCAATTTTATTACAATGTGTAATATATGTCTTATACAGTCCCTATTGCATTACTACATTTTGTAATCCTTGAATCTTGGTGAGAAAAAACAGACTTATAAAGTGAATAAATTTTATACTTCCATTGGAAACACAGCAAAACCTTATTCCTTAGCATAAATTCATGTAGATGAGGGACTTGTGATTGAGCAATGTAATCTTTGAATACTGTAGCGACCAGGGAGGAGGTCACAAACTATCTTGAATGAAAGCTGGCATAAAATATCCCAAGCTACTCCTCCCCCTGACATGCTGCCAAATATTATTCTGCCCTAGAAACCGAACGTGGACTAGGAGGACCACTAGAAATGGATCTTGTCAGCTAAGCAGCACAAAGAAAAATCCTATGAAATAATTTTTTTTAAAAGCATAGAGCACATCTTTTTGCAGTCTTTTCCTGGGACTTGGGGGATGATGCTGTTTTCCGTGCTGTTGTGGAGATTGAGTGCTCAGCTAAAAATATCTTTCAGTCTTGTCTTGTATAGTCAACTATACTAACATTCCAATCCTGAAAGGGAGGTGTAGTTAGGGTGAGCCCAGGGACGGCACAGCTGCTCCATCTCCTGGGTGCAGCAAGCCAAAAAAGGAATTTCTGATGAAACCCCATGAAGCTCTCCCATTGAGTTTCACAGGGCTATGCCTGCCATTTTGCAGGCGTAACTTGGTGCCTGCAAAAGAGGGTGTTTCCAGCCCGAAAGGGCTTTGGTAGCTGCCTAAAGGCAGCTCCATCTCTGGGATGCGAGCCCTCGCTCCGGAGATACACTGACATCAAGGCTGCGCTGATGGCCATGGCTCGCGCTGCTGTGTGGCTCCCCTACAGCAACGCAAGTGGTCCATGCCACTTTGGATGGCACAAGTAGCACTTATTCCCCCATACAAGTCATGCTGCCTTCTCACCCATTTCACCACCACCCCCCTTCAGGACTGCACTGTTTGTCCTTTTATTGTACTGTGGATACTGGGTGTATTTCAAAATCTGCTAGCACTATGTGTCTATTTAAAGTTCTTGGGGGGAAAAAACACATTTTGATATTAGTTGTCTAGTAAAGACCGAAGGAAACAGATTATTTTCAGCAAAACACCTGGAACATGGAACACTTATACTCAACGTCCAAATGCAAATTGAATGATGTTGGTGACATAAATCCTATTGATTTTTCAATGGCTAAGCCTGTGTTCAGTTCCTTAGACTATATCCTGAACCAAATCTGACTTTCTGGGGGAGTTACCATTTATCCTGTAGATTATCCCATCCAGGAAATTTGGGGTTGGGGGGGTGGGCGTGATGGCTGTAGCCAGCAATTCACTTTGCTGAATGACAATAGGATTGTGGCCCAGGACCCTTGACTTTTAGTTGGAACTAAGTGCTCACCCTTTTCAAGAGCAGAAGCACCGGTTGTTCAAGGGGGTGGAATGCCTGTGGATTTCCACTTCAGCTGCAGTCCCCCACACTCCATTTGACATCTTTCTTGAGTCTTCCTTACCCTTAGGATTCTGCTTGAGCAGGAAAGGGGGAAATAGGAGCCATTCCTGGAACAGAACTATATTCAGTTTCCTGGATCTGGCCTGCTATTCTTGAATCTCATGCAGCGGTGCAGTGATATTTTTGTGGTTTAGTGGTTTGTTCAGTGCTTCATATTTGATTTGTTGCAGGAACTTCCCTGTGTCTTTGGTGAACAGTTACAGCCCATTGGTAGAGAATCTGCTTTGTATGTCAACAGTCCCATGTTGAATCTCCAGTTTAAAGGACCAGGTAGCAGGTGATGCAAAACACCTGAGACCCTGGAGAGCTGCTGCTAGTCAGAGTAGACAATACCGATCTTGATGGACCAATGTTTCAATATAAAGCAGCTTCATGTTTTCAACAGTTGTAGTAAATATATATATATATATCTCTGCTTTTGTTTTTATGCTTTTGTAGGTGAAAAACTCCTTTGGTTTCAAAATCACCTGGACCCTAACAAACTGGAATACACAAAAAAAGAAGCCTGTGAACTAGTAGAAATGTAAGTTTGTGGCAGATGAAAGTCTTAACGTTTTGGGAAGAGCGATGAGTTAAATGTGCCCAGTGCCCTTGAGATGTTATGTAATGTTCTGATAGTACTAACACTGTGTTATGTGCACGAGGGCAGAGTGCGTGGGTTCCATCCTTAATGTTGCTGGATTGGTTGGGTGGTTAGAGTGTTGGACTAAGATCTGGGAGACCCAGGCTCAGGTCCCCACTCTGCCATGGCAACTGGTGTGGTGACCTTGGGCCAGTCACACACGCTCAGCCTAACGTACCTCACAGGATTGCTGTGAGAAAATGGAGGAAGGGAGAATGTAGTAAGCCATTTTGGGTTCACTCTGGGCAGAAAAGTGGCGTATAAATGAACTAACTAAATAATATTCATGATATTAGAAATCATTGTTTTATGTAATCATGACCAGTAATGTTAAACTAATGTGCTAGAGCAAGTTTGTTCCCATTGTGCAAAATACCGTAGTGCCTGTTACAAAGAGCTATGCAAGACTTTTACCTGAATACTTTATCTCCTAATTGTCCCTATTGATTTTTGCATCCATATGTAACCTTAGTTTGTTTGAAGTATATTTAACGTGGCACAAGGGATGAACAGAAACAACATAAGCAATTTAATTTTTTAAAGTGCATTATTCTTTTAATTAGTCTGGCGGGTGAAAATGGGATGTGAGATGTTCTTGGCTTACTTTTATTTCCTTCGCACCTTTCTCGCATTCTGTCCGGAGGAATCGATTTATGAGTTTGTTACTGTACATGGTGTGCAGACAGGCATTTTAACACAGCTGCAGTGCTGCAGCCAAGCTAGCTAAATACAATTACAACTTTGGAGGAGGTTTTTTCCCCCCTTTCCTCTCCAAAGTTGTCACTGACGCGTCTCTGAAATTGTGATGGGATCGTAAAGCAAATGCTGGAAACCTTGACAGTGGCGTTTTGCTATGTTTTTAGGTATTTGCATCGGTTCAGTGATGAGTTGGAGCAGATCGAACTGCACAACAGTATTAAGGGCAGACAGGCAAGGCAGCACAGTTCCCGAGAAACCGTCATCAAACAGACCATGGAACGTGAAAGACGGCTGTATGATGGATATGGGCTAGGTAGGTCTGGCCTACCGCCCCTTTTCATTAAAAAAATGCATCAGTTCACAGTAATCACTTGGCAAAATGAGAACCTTACCTACACTGAGTTTCTGATGATGAAAGCGAAACTACTGGCTTGCAATCTATTAAAAGATACAAAAGTAGAGAAATCCTTTCAAAAGAAAACAACAACTTTCTCCTCCAGTGCACTATAAAAGCAGTTCTGCTTCACTTGAACATTGTGTTTTCATCTCTTCAGTGAAGAACCATAGAACCGGGTTTGATTCCCCACTCCTCCACATGAGTGGTGGAGGCTAATCTGGTTAACTGGATTTGTTTCCCCACTCCTGCACACGAAGCCTCCTGGGTGACCTTGGGCTAGTCACTCTCCCTCAGCCTCACCTACCTCACAGGGTGTCTGTTGTGGGGAGGGGAAGGTGATTGTAAGCCGGTTTGAGTCTCCCTTAAGTGGCAGAGAAAGTCGGCATATAAAAACCAACTCTTCTTCTTCCTTAAACATCCAAACTCAGTTTTTCCTTACCTCCAGCCTATGGCTATCTTGGCACATTGCTGCGCCCTATTTAGAAAATGCACTGTGTGAGAGATCATCTGTAAATTGTCTTCAATGTTGAAATTCCATAATATATTTACATCATCTGCTGCTTGTTACTCTGTTTTTTTTATTTTATTAATTTGGGAGGGGTTTGAAGGTTTTTGGGATGGAAAAAAATGCCGATTAATATATATATATATATATTTACCACCTGTCCTAGTTTTACAATGAAAGTCAAAGACAGGCCGGGAAATCTTCTCCTTCTTCAAAGATTACCACAAAGCAATATTCATTTTATAACTTTTGAGACAGCAAGTTGTGCACAGGATTTTCAAAACTCTAAAAAAACCAGGCTCTGTGATTCATATTCCCAAAGAGTACAGAGCACAGAGCTTACAGGTGGCCCTTTTCTTGTTAAAGGCGACCTCCAATCATTTGTCCTTGTTCATGCAAAAATCCAGTAGCATTTTCTCTAACCTGAGTTTCAAATTAAGGAAAATTGTTGTTTCTGGATGATATAATTAGAGATTGCAATTTAAAATACAGACGTCTGCTCGGTTGTGGCATTACAAGGGCTTAAAATCGCCAGTCACCAGAAGTTTTTCCCCTTCCCTTCCCCACTCCCTTAACAAAAATGACTGCAGGCATGTTTTAATTCTTTTGCTGCAGAAAGTAAAGTTTTCCTTTTGTTCTGGAGAGAGAAAATAGACTGCCAATCTACCTTGAGGGAAGATAGCTACATTTGTTATGCCCTTTTGAGGTCTCTCGTCTTTTACTTCATGAGTACCACTTCACTCTGATTTTATTCTTGAGCATGTTCTTTGAAAAAAAAACATTTCAGTTGCAAATGAGGTATTCAAATAAAAGAGGAAATATTATCCCCGGCACCTTGAGATCTAAAACATTCAGTGTATGGGAGGCACCTGCTTGGCTTATTAGAAGGACAAGAGATTTCAATATCTTCAGCAGTTTTGCAGGGTTTCCTGCCCTTCTTTGTCTATTGGTCTATGCAACTATATATAATCCCCAGATCCTTTGCATATGTGGCCTCAGTGTTTCAATTTCCTTGGCCCCAGTGTGTTGATAGACAAAGGCAAGACTGAATTATTGCGTACTGTTACCTTAGGGCCAAACTAGACATGACACATGTCTGACATAGGGGTGTCAGGAGTGCTGCCACTAGTAGGGTATAGTGGTTAAGAGCGATGGTTTGGAGCAATGGACTAATCTGGAGAACTGGGTTTGATTCCCCACTCTTCCACATGATCTGTGGAGGCTAATCTGGTGAACCGAGTTGGTTTCCCCACTCCTCCACCTAAAGCCAGCTGGGTGACCATGGGCTAGTCACAGTTTCCTTAGAGCTCTCTCAGCCCCACCTATCTCACAGGGTGTCTGTTGTGGGGAGGAAAAGGGAAGGTGATTGTAAGCCGGTTTGATTCTTCCTTAAGTGGTAGAGAAAGTCGACATATAAAAACCAACTCTTCTTCTTCTTAAATCCTCAAATGGGCAATTTAAAAATGTCTCGAGGGCCTGATCATGGTAGGGACCACAGCGTGGTGGGACAAGGCACTCTTGTTCCTTCCCAGCAGCTTTTCCAAGTGCCAAAACAGCTGCACCCCCTTGCAGCCATTTTAGCACTTGAAATGGCTTGGGGCGGGGGACAAGAGCACTTTTTCATGCTGTGCTGCAGGCCCTTGTGGCATTTTTAAATTGCCCATGTTAGGATTTAAAATGGCAGCAGCCCTGTGTCAGACACGAGGACGCCGTCTTGTCTAATTTGGCTCTCAGGAGAACACATCACACTCTTTCCATTCCAGTCAATGTGGGGTAAGCAGGCTTTGGGCTATCTAGTTGTGTTCATAGCTACTGCAGCTCAATTCCCATGAAAAGTTTATCTCTGATTCTGCGACAGATTCGGAAGGGAGTCTGCCTTGGGGGCAAAGTGCTCAAGGATCTGTTTTAATTCACTTAATTTACCCGTTCATTGTAGTTGGCAAGTGACGGCGATTGAGATGAGTCCAGATTGACTTTGAAAGCATGCCCCTGCCACCAGCTTTTGTTGTGTTGGGGGCTTAGTTTGTTAGTTTTAAACTATGATGATTTTGATTATTTCTAAGCTTCCGTGAGACAAAGTGGGTTATAAATAATTTATTAAATGTTTAAAAAGAAAATGTGCCCTCCTCAGGGCTTCCAGAAGCAGGCTGCTAATGGAGTAACTGTAGGTTGAGCGATGAAGGCCCATAGGGAAGTAATTATACTCCTTCAGTAGTAGAATCTCAGTCCATGGTCCGGCATAGTAAATTGAACATTAATTAGTTTATTAGTGAACTGTGTTTTTACTGTTGAAGGCTGATGTACTTGTTTTGAATAATCAATCTAATGGTGCTATTAGAGGTTAACATTTTGGTTCAGTCTCGTTTGGACTGGATTTTAACTACCTTCTTTGGTTCTGGTTGAATTATAAACTATAAAAAGTAGTTTTGGTAACCAGTTCATGTTAGGGGTCTGTTGATCAAGCTCTGAATTGCTTCAGATGCAGTGCTGAACCACTAAGGCACACACAGGTCATTTATACAGGGTAGATTCTGATGCTTGCTCAAAGCTGATTTTTTAAAACCCGACCTTTAAAATGCCTGTTCATGGTCCCGATGTAAGAAGAGAAAGTCCAAGGCTGACAGGGGTGGGGGTTATGCTTGCAAAGCCTAACCACACAGTATCCTGCCTCGAATGGGTTGGACTACCGCCATTGTAGCCCTCCCACAGTTGTTCGCCCACTTGGTTAGGGCTACAAAGCCCTGCCCTCTGCCTTTGGGGCCATGCGCGTGTAGCTCAAACCTCCCCCCCCCATGCCTGCGAATGAAATGTTTTTGTTTTGCAGAGATAGTAGGAAGGTGGTCTGTATTTTTCTCACCCCATCTCACAATTCTAACGAGTATTTTTTTGTTTTGAATTCTAAAATAGCGATATATCACTGAAGTGATAATCACATCACCCCAATGCCACTTCAAAGAATCGAGACTATCGTATGTGTTTCATACGCCGATCAGTTTTTCTCACTAATCTGCAAATACTGCATTTTGGACCCACACGTGTTGAGTCTTTCAATTGCGCAAAGAACCCAAGAACCATTCCTTTCCCTAGATTTAACAGCCTCTGGCTATCCATCAACCACTTCACACTTAAAAAAGGGGAGATAGAATTTAATTTTTCCTTGACACTCTAAAGAGAAAAGTTGCCACATCTCTCATACAATTAACCGATCTATTTGACAGCAGATAATGCAGTATCCGCTTCTCAGAAAGCGTCTTTAGCTGTTTTATCCAGGGAGTGATATATTTATTTCATGCAATATTATTTTGTCGACATGTGGACATGCTAGGACAATGTGGGCAAGGGAGTCTATTTGATTTGGACAAAAAGGCCATTTTCGTTCTTATGCAATAATTTTATTGTATCGCCCTTGTGTCTCGGCTGAGTCTAGAGCAGGGGTTGGCAAACTTATTAGTCAAAAGAGCCAAATATCAACAGTACAACGATTGAGATTTCTTTTGAGAGCCAAATTTCTTAAACTTAAACTATATAGGTAGGTACACTGTTTATTAACTTAATAAACTTTAATTAAAGTTTTAAGTCTTAATTAAACTATAGGTACACTGAGTAAAACTTGATATCATACTTAATAGTGATCTTATTTATTGATAAAAATTAAATTGTAAGTCCCTGTCATTTCCCCCTCCCCGGCCGGAGTCCTCGTCTGGAGGCCTGGTCTACAGCCATAAAAGCCTATGGGTAGACCTGGCCTCCGGCTGAGTCCCATTGGGAGGCCAGGTCTACCCATTGGCTTTCTTGGCAGTAGACCTGGCTCTTTTGACTAATGAGTTTGCCGACCCCTACTCTAGACTCAGCCGAGACACAAGGGCGATACAATAAAATTATTGCATAAGAACGAAAATCTATATACGGGATCCGAAGCGGGGGAGTTCGGACTTCGGCACGTCCCGAATTTAAACGGGCCGAATTTTGCCGAAGCCGAACTTTTCCGATTTTTTTTTCAACAGCCCTACTAATGAGTTTGCCGACCCCTGCACTAAACCCTCAGCAGGCAGGCTGTGTCTTCCCTTCCCCCTCTTCTTTAATGGATACTCAGTTGCTGTTAGCATGATTTCTGCTGCAGCTTTTTCAGCTCTCATCAGGCTGTTTTTGAGACCCCCTTCTTTTGGCTGATTTGCAAAGTCATATTTTTTTCTGGATACCTGGAGCGTCCCTAAAGTAGATGGGGGTCATGTTGTGTAGCTGTTATTCTCTTCCCAGGTCAGCCAGGTTTAGACAGTGATTATCATTTGTATAATATAGGGAAAGAACTCAAAATATGACCGGTTTTTGTTTGTTTCAGAGTTTATACATGAGTAGATTTTGTTTTGTTTCTTCCAACATCTATAGATGAGAAACAGCCCTATAGCTTTTATTAGTTTACTTTCCATTTAGTTACTGACAGTGTTAACGGGGGTGGAGAAGTTTTAACTTCGCTGTATCAGAAAACTAGATTAAATAAAACTTGTCATGTTCAAGCCAGCTAAAGTTCTCAGTTCGGTATTATGCTCATATTACTTGCAAACAAGTACATAGAATCTGAATGGATAGTGAAGTTTAGTAATAACAATCCTAAAAACCAATGGACTGAGAGAAAGAAGACTGTTTCTAGCATTGCATGGTTATCATAAGGTATATAGAGTGGAACATAGAACTATTTGTTAGTCATAAGATTGCAAACTAGATTGGATTTGGTGTAGCATGTTAACATGCTCAAATTTACTTTGTTCTACCATTACTTTTTCAGTGCAATGGGAAAAAATGTTTTAAAATGCCATTGCTAAAATGCAAAGCAACAGAACAACTGAAAATTACTGTAATCAGTGATGGTATGCCATTTTAGGAGTCTGTAAGATGTCATAAGTAACCAACAATAGAACCATGGCTGTAAATTGTTAGTATATTAGACAATCAAACATAACATAATGGTTTTAAACATCGTTATGCTCATCCAATTCAAGGCTAACATCTGCACAAAGATCAAAAGGGCTTATTCAGATATATACATCCCAAAGCTCTTAGATGCTTTTAGGAAGTTCTCATAAAATGTTTTGCTAATTTGCAGACACGTTTCAGAAAAAACACACACACATAAAGATCTTTTGTACTTTCCTTAATAGTTATGTTTCTTTTAAAAGTGGGACTAGAATTTCTTAACAGTGTCCCCTTCCAAAAAGAAAACTGGTATCTTCCTTCTGTGTATGGAATGTTTTGAGGTTGTGTTTTCACCCCAAGGTCCCAACTTCCGGACCAAATAGGTCACACTCAGTGGTGCTAATGATACCAGAAGTAGATAATCTGAAGTAGCCAACATTTCTAACATGACACTGTGATTGCCTTTCTTGACAACGTTCTGGGGGCTTGGTCATCTTCCACACTGATGGTAGGGAATGGGTGGTTAATGCTTTCCACCCATCCCATTTTCTTAGTCAAAAATGGCTCCATGTACTGTCTGTCATCCCAGAAGGGGGAGAAACTGTGCCCAGAATATGGGTACCCTCCGTTGAGATTACAGTGGATGGGGTAGAGATTTATAGTGGCAGCTGGTCTTTACAGTTACATTATGTGTCTCAGATCCAGTAATGGATTTCCTGATTCATAGTCATTTAGAAGGGTCTGATATCAAATTAATAACTTTTATATGGCTAATCAAGTTGGATTTCATTGTATTTCCAATAGATATTCCTGACATTGTGAACAGCAAGCATTTAAAAACTTTCAGGTAAGTTACTGTTTCGTTAATTGCTTGTATATTGTGTGTCTCCAATAGGTTGTGTGTTACTTTTTAAAGACGTTCCTATTGCATTTGTCTCAAATAAATTAATCAAATCTTGGTTTCAGGTGAGAGTTTGCAGAAAACCCTGATGCCTTATTAGTATTGTTCACCATAATAGTAATTGGAAGCTTAAGGTTTGTAATTTGAAAATATGAATTTGTGCTCCGTACCTGGATTCCTTTTAGGTGTCTTTGCCAGGACCCAGACTATTGTATCAGTAACATTCAAGTCATTTAGTCTTCTCTGCCCTTGTTCCTTTATGAATTACTGTTAAAAGAAATTAGCAGAATCTTTAGTCTATGGAGCATTTTAATAGGGTAGGTGTTCTCTACATTCACACAACCTCTGTCAGTAGTAGCAAAGGTCAGCGTTGGCAGGAAGTTAACCATAGAAAGGGGGCCTTTCTTCTGCTTCAGATGGTGTGTGGTTGTGTGTGCAGAGACGTGTAAATAGCCATTTCCTATGCACGCTGACAGACACCTAGCTTCTCTCAGTGGTTTGTACTTTTTTGCCATGTGATTTTAGTCTGCGTTGAGCTGTATAGCTTGCAAAGCGACTTCCAAATGGATAGGTCTTCAAGTGCTGATTGTTGCTAGATCTTATAGAACCAAGATTGGGTAGATCGTATTGAAAATCCGGGGCAGTAACATGCAAAGACCATGGTGGTCTTTTTCCAGAAGAAAAATGCTGAAAAAACCTCTTATGAAGTATCTATATACTAATAGCCAAGTCAGCCAAATCTGAGGATACTTAAATCTGATGACTGGAGCTGTGAATGGGCAAGGCAGATTTTTCTACAAACCTGAATGCCCCAGGTTTGCAAAAAAATCTGACGCACATGCACACTTTTGGGGATTTGAAAACCCCAAAATGATAACAGCAGCACCTGTGGCTTTAAGAAACAGATTCTCTCAGTAGCTGTTGCTAGGCAACCACAGCATTCCAGACTTGGAGTTTCTGTGAGTAAAAGACAGGGGGAGGGGGGCAGGGCCTTTTCATGTCTGTTTTGGTCTTTGAGGGAGGACTCATTGGGGCCATGTGTGGGGTAGCATTCCCAGCTCTTTGTTGAGAAACTCTTGCAGATTTTGTGGTGAAGTCTGAGGAGGGCAGGATTCAGCAAAGTATAATGCCATAGAGTCCATCCTCCAAAGCAGCCATTTTCTTCAGGGGGGCTGATCTCTGTTGTCTGGGGTTCAATTGTAGTTCTGGGGGATCTCCAGGTCCCTCCTGGAGTTTGGCAACCCTAAGCCTGGCAGCAACCTCTGGCTAACTTGATACCACCTGACTTGCATGACTCAACTATGCCTAGTTGCTTTCAATTGTTCAGCAGCAGCTACTCTAGCCAGCGTGGTGTAGCAGTTAGAGCTTCAGAGCAGGTTCAAATCCGCATCTTGCTATGGAAGCTCACTGGGTAAATTTGGACCAGTCACATACTTTCAGTCTAACCTACCTCACAGGGTTGCTCACAGGGATAAAAGTGAGGAGAGGAGACTCAAAATTCTGCATGGGGGCTTATTTTTTAGTTTTGAGAATTTGGATGGGGAAAATGTGCATCTAGACAGCAGCAAATCCAAGGCAAAACCTCCCATGCATAAATGGCCATGAACAGTTTTGGCAACAATTAATATCACAATGTATTCAGTTATAATACATTGTTAAAGAGTTCAGTGTTATGAAGTTCCGTTTAATATGCTAACTGTTGCGCCTGTGTGACAGTATCTGTTCAAATAATACACTTCCTTTTGTTTACTCCAGAATTTGTTTTCTAGCTTCAAATTTTATTTTCCTGCCTCCCAGATGGCAAACATTAAATATGCATGTGCTATGGTAGCATAGGCTGCAACAGTCTGCAACTCTTTCTCATTTGCTGAGTTTACTTGCGTTTTTTGGGGGAGGGGGAGTACAGGAAACAAAGATCGGTATGCTGTTAAACTCCATAAATATGCCAAACAGTACCATTTATATGTTAGCTAAGTTTTATACAATGCTTTTTATGTTGTTAAAGCAGTAAAAGTTTATGTTTGCTGGGGAAATGAGCATTGCAAATATTTCACTTGTTCCCAAAATTTCTGATTTTTTTTCTATTAAAAAAGGGTTTTTTCTGGACATTTTGAAGCCATGGGGAGACAATGGCTTCAAAATGTTTAGAAATGTTACATCTCTACACATAGGGCCAACCAACAGTTTTCCATGGGTTTTGTCTGGGTTCCCTGACTTTCAGGCAGTCACACACCAGCTGCACAAGTTTCCTGCTGGGATCTCCGTTCTCAAGTGCACAGGGCCCTTATGCATGTTTGGACCATGGTACACATGGAGATTAGTGCCCCCTGGGAGCTGTGTTGGGCTGGAAAAGCAGTGTGGTGGAGGGAGGGAGGCAGGCAGGTGGCCCTTTTTCACGCTGGGTTCCTGGTCCAGATAATAGCCCCGTTTGGGAATTGAGCTCACAGCTGAAGTGACTGACTAGAAGTTGGTTTGTGGAATCTAGACCCAATCGTTGCTTAGGTGTGACAAGTAGTCTGACCCAGAGTAGCATCTCTCAAGCGCCCAGGAACCCTCTAATGTATCATGCACATGTGTGCTACCACCTTAAACTGACATTTCTTCATTTGGGGGGAAGCTGATCAGAATTGAAGTTTTGTGGCAATGAGGATCTAGGCTTCCCCCTCCCCCATCAAATGACTGCAAAGTTAATGATGATGTAGGTGGGTGTATTGTCACGTGAGCCTCTACAGGATTATTTTTAGGAAGCATCTGTTCTGATTATCAGCAGTTTGTTTCAAGGTAAAATTTTGCCCCTAGTTCTTCCTGATACAGCGTCAGCCTTTTCATTAGCCATCTAAAATTTTACACTTTCCATAGTCTAAACTGTTGTTCTCTCTCTGTGTGTCTTTTTTTTTTAAGAGATTGGGATGGCGATCTGAAGAAGTTGCCAAACATTAAAATGAGAAAGCTATCCAGTAAAGATGCCCTTACTACTGGGATGGAGAAAGCATCTGTTGAAGCTGAAAAGGAACCATGTACAGCAAAGGATGTACACTAATGAACAGCTGCTGATACGGAGATGAAAGCTGAGGCAGATTGCTGAGCTACTGTTTTAATTACCAGCGGGTGTGAGACTGAGCCGTGTTTTCAGGGAAATGCCAGAAGACCCGGCCCTCTTGCCTGTGCAAATCACATTCTGTCTTGGCCTTCAGTTGTGGTGTGAAACACTGGCCCGTTATGTCACTTGTCTTTCAGTTTTTAATATGTTTGAAGTTTGTAAAGGTGATGGATAAGACTCTTAAAGGCTAGCTAGATGTTATAGTGGTCTAATCTAAATTGGGTTTTACCAAATGTATACATGCTTAGTTCGGAGGAAAAACCAGCTAAACTCTTCCTTTGCCCTCTTCTTCCGGGGGTGGGGGGGCGGTTACTTCTAGTCTTACAGTGCATTCCTAAGGAGAGTTACTGCAGTCTAAGACCATTCATTTCAACAGTATTTTGCCTATGCTTCATATACCTGGCTTTTTCCCTTCCTGAATGAAGAAGATTATGCAATAAATTTACCTTGAATAACTGGATCAAGAATGGGTAGAAGCGAGTCCTGAAGGAGCCTGGAGTTGTTATAACACTTCTACAATGCAGAATCTGTATAATACCTGCACATTTTTGTAAGATAAACCAGTATCTAAATACTGCTACAATCTGAGTAATACAACTAAGACCAAATTGGTGACATTAACCAGGGTAGTAAAGGACACCATTTATAAGAATTTAAAGGAAGAGTGAAAGCATAGGAGCAAGAATGTTAATTAATGTCGGGTTACTGCCTGTTGGGAAGAGAAATAGTAGAATATGTCTTTGGCTTGCCTTGTCTATTGTTGTATAAAATGAATGGCATTATAGTCATGGAAACAATGTCAGAAAAGCATTTTTGCAGAGATATGCTGACTATTCCTTAAAGCAAGTTCACTAAAATAAAATAAATTATATATTTGTGTATGCTCCAAATTAAACCTTGACAGGTTCAGTTGCTTTTAATTGTTTTGTTAGTTCTCATGTGCAATTGAGAAATAAGTGCCTGCTTTAATTCTGAGATGGTTCTCACATGTTAGTTTACCGATTGGCGAACCTCCTTCAGCGTCTTCAGCTACAATTCTACAGACAGGGCATTTAAATCCCACTTGACTTCAGTAGGAGTTATACAAGTAAACTGTGTCCAGGACTGCAGCTTTGTTTTTTAATCGTGGTCTGTGCACCCAAGTGTTTTATTTTCCACTATCATTTTAGCTCAGCTTCTTCTCTGGGTCATTTTGTGGCTAGGAGGTTATACTGTTTAAAAAGAGGAAAAAAATGAAAAAATCCAGTTCTTCCTTTTAACAAGGAGGAAAATGACTATAACTGGATTTTGGCAAGAAATATGATTGTATAAGGTCCAAATCTCAGATTTGTTGTTGTCTTTGTGATTCAGAACAGAACAGTAGACTGGATTCCCTTGGAGTGCTACTTTGTCTGGTAAAGCTTGATTACAAAACTTTGCTAATGATGAAAGGTTTGACCCAGGATCTGGGATATCCCATTCTGGATGGAGTTGCACTCTCCTTAAAGGAGCAGGTTCTTAGCTTGGGGGATGTTCCTGGACCCGTGCCTCCTGTTGGCAGTAGATCACTATCTTCTGAAGGCATGGTTGAGCTTGCTGATTCCTCCTTGCAGGGGACAATGGACCAATTCGGATGGTCCATCCTCAGAGATTAGAGGAGCTGGTTGGTTTCCAGCCAGCTTTAGGGGATTTTGAGAACCTCCCCAGCCTCTGTGGAGGCCCTTGTAGGGGCATGGAATGATGGGTTGCCTGGGGTCATAAACAGAGTTGCTTCCTGGCATCCTCTTCCACACACTGTGAGGCCCCTGACTCCTTGGTTTACCAGGGAGCTGGGCAGGAAGGGACTGGAAGATTACTAGAGTGATGCTGGTAGAAGAATCAGGATGAATCAGACAGAGCACGTCATAAAGCTCATTTGCAGGCCTATGAGATGGCAGTGGTGGCAGCAGATAAAACTTTCTTCTCTGCCACTGTTGCGTCAGCAGAATCTTGTCCAGCTCAGTTGATTAAAGTGGTTTGTGACTTGATAACACCTAGGTCTGACCCTGGTGGAGATGAAAATTTTGCCCCCGCTGTGATGTTTTGGCAAGGTTCTTTGCTGACCAATTCTCTCATCTGTTCCAACTTGGGGGCCAAATTGAGTTCAGAACATCTACCTGTGGTGTCAGAAGTGCCTGCTTGTCCTTTTGTTATGGATAGATGGATCCTGCCTATGGGTGCTGACAGGGTCTTTGGGAGCATGAGGGTTACCATGTGTGCTCTGCACCCATGCCCAGCATAGCTTTTAAAATCTTGCCAGGCAAAGGTATTGGAGCTATTATCAACTCCCTGATTGAGGGGGTTCTCCCTAAGCCTTTGACAGAGGAAGTTACTAGATTTCTGCCTAAAAAACAACAACCCTAAATTGGTTAGGGATGAGGTGGCCAGTTACAGGCCAGTCTCTAATTTACCTTTTCTAGGGTGCTAGAGCATGTGGTGGCAGAGCAGCTCAGGTTTCCTGAATGACACATCTGCCCTTGACCAATTTCAATCTAGCTTCAGGCCTGGGTTTGGTATCGAGACAGCTCTAGTTGCACTGGTGGACCATCTTCATCTGAAGTTGGACAGGGGGTAATCTTCCCTGTTGATACTATTGGACCTCTCAGTGGTCTTTGATACCACTGACCACTCCATTCTTATCCATCAACTTGAATATGGAGGTGGTGTTAAGTGCCCTTCAGTGGTTCACTCTTTTCTGGTCTCCCCGGAGGTGCAGAATCAACTGGGTGGAATTTATCCTGTGGGGTACCACAGGGATCTATTCTCTCACCCATGTTCTTTATATATAATGCTGCTGAATGAGATTGTCTGGAGCTTTGGGGTTAGATGTCATCAATATGCAGATGACACACAGCTCTATATTTCATTATCCAAGCCGCCAAATGTGTCTTTCTTGGTTCTGAACTGGTGCTTGGTGGCTAAGGAAAACAAACAGAAGCTGAATTCAGCTAAGACAGAGGTAATGCTGGTCAGGAAGGTTGACATTCTAGAGGGAGTGAATCCACTTGCCCTGGATGGAGTGAGGTTCGCATTTTCAGAGCAGGGATGCTCAAGGACCTACCTTGCTGTTAGAAAAGCAGGTTGGCATGGCAGCCAGGAGCACCTACTATCAGCTGCATCTGATTTGGCAACTCTCTCATTACCTAGACTCAACAGACCTGACCATGCTGATCCATGCTTCTGTAACCTCATGGTTGGATTACCGCAACATACTATGTGGGGCTGCCCTTGAAGACAACCCAGAACTACAACTAGTCCAGAATGCATCAGCCTGACAGTTGTCAGGGGCTAGCTGCTGAAAACATATGTTGCCCCTTTTGAAACTGCTACATTGGCTGCCAGTCTGTTTCCGAGCTCAATTCATGTGCAGGTTATAACCTTTAAAGCCCTTCACAGCCAGGGACCCACTTACTGTGTCAGATCATTGCTCACTACAGTTCTCACTTAGATCCTTAATTTGTTGTCTTGGCAGAAACTGTGAGCATGTTCTTCAGTATGTGCAAACTTGTGTATGCAAATTGTAAACTTGTTCACTGTAGATCTGAGACTGAGCTCTAAACAAGCAGCAAAAGGCCATTACAGGACTGCATTTAACTTGCATGGTAAGATAAGACAGTATTCCCCACCTATTGACAGTTTGCAATTTGGTCAGCGTCTGTTGCATTTTAAAGCAAATAAATTACTGCAACCTTTGAGGCATCTGTTTAATACAAATACATTTTTTCCACAACAATTAGTAGTTTATATTACGTTTCTTTCCCACCCCACATATCTTTTAATACGTAAGCCACCCACAAAAGCATCTAAGCTCCTTTGCAAGAGAACCAGTTAAAACAAGTAACAAACTCATAGGTCCAACGATCATAACACAGAAAAATATTTGCATCACAGATTGCCTTGCAGTGCAAGGATCAGAATTTGGCAGCTAATTTGGTGATGGGGATGTGTATTGACTTATGCTTCTCGGAGCCACAATATCCACTGTTTTCCAGTTATAGCAACAGCACCAACAGACTGCTTTAGATCTGCTCATAAAAGTAACAGAAATATCCTGAGGAGGAAGCCCCTGAAGTCCTGCAGGGAGTTTCTTTAAAATAATTTCCCCTTAACACTACCTTTTTTAGTTTAACGAAGTCTCATCATCTGCGGGGAATTGTATTTATACTTTCGACACCTTTGTTGCAACTTCCGAGATGTCTAAAGGTAGATAACCATAACTGGGGCTACAAAAGATGTAGCATTGCAATTGTAACAACTGGTATCCTTATTGTTTTAAGCGTTTGCAATTCCTTCATAGCTGTTTTAGCTACCTGTGCTAAGCTTCACAAGCAGCAAATTAAACAATTCCCCCCTTTAAAAAAAAACCCAAAGCAAACAAAGGGAAACTAATTTCTCTTGGAAATTATAAGTTGCTATACTGATTCTCTAAGCCCCTTCTGACTCCTTTTGGATGTAATTTTTGTAGTGCTTGGTGATATGCAGCACACAAGATGAGTCCCCTTGGTACAAGGCTTATTTTGAAGGAATCCAATACAAAATTGGCATTGGGAAACTTATGACAAATCAGGCTTTTCATTTTTCCCAAAGACATGGGCCCTTCAAGCTAAAAACATTCTACATAGAATAGGATTTATCTAAACTCTTATTTTGTGTTGATTGCTAAAATTATCACCTGGGAAACTGGTGGTCTGAATACACTTTTATATTGTGTGTTAATGACATTGCATCTTCGATGTCCGGTCACTACTTTAAACTCTTACTGTTGTGCCACAATCCGGCTGTCCAAGTAAAGCAGTGTTTTAGTCAAAGTGTTTATGTAGGTAGAAATATCCCCTCCCAGGAAGCCAGTTATATTCCTAAGTGAGACAGACAAACCATCCAATTTAATAGTGATCTGAACTGTGTGATCCTACTGCTGTTTGATAAATTATTTTTGTTCTGAACCTTACTAATACTTTGTGCTTGTGACAGTAATTCAAATAACCTTTTACATTTTGTTAAAAATCATTTCTGTCTGGTCATGACCGGTCAGTTATACAGCTTCTACTCAAGGATGATCTCCAACACTTTTTAAAATTCTTGTTAAATCTGCCTTAATATTAAACTTGTAGTTAGTACATTTTTAACCTGAGTCAGGATTCTAAGTTGACGATGGGAGTCACCATCCACAGAAATATGCGGGAAAACGCCCACTGACTTTTCTATCTTTTGCTAGCTGTCAGTAGATCCATCACATCTTTTCAGGATCAAGAACTTACTGTGGGTTTGGAATTTTCAGCATGAAATATAGTCCTTCGAAACAATTTAATCCACTGCCAGCATAAATCTGTCCCCGTTACTAGTAACACTGTCCTTGTATTACTCACATTACTTAGGCACAACTCACAATACATTCAACAAGCATTAACGGTATGTAAGACCGACTTTTTTCCTTTTAGGATATTTGATTTAGACATTTTCAAGTACATATTTCTGAAAGGGATTCCAATACTTCTTTTTTGCATAAATTATTCCTGCTGGGCACATCATTATACTGGTATGTATCTGCTGTATTCTTTATTAGTTACACTTCAGCTTTACATAAAAATACTGAACACAATAGTATCAACTGAACTACTGAACCCTTAATGGCTCAATTACCCCCTGTATAGAAGACACCACATGTATCCAATGTCCTCTTAATTGACAAGAGAAATACTGGCATCACGGTAATGCTGCCTACAGTGACTCTTTCAAGACTTCTCAGTTGCTGTTCTATCCTGATCTATTAAAACAAACAAGACTTCTCCCACCTTTTGCATATTTCATACACTAATAAATAAGTACTGAAATAGCTTTACAATCGTTTGCAGTGAACTAAAGTAATCCTCTGGTCTATAGCCACCTCTGATCGTAGAACACATTGCTTTTTTGCAGAATAATTTCAAAGGTGGGTTTCTTTAACCAGCTGCAATTCCAGAGAAATTTTTTGCAACTTGCAAAGAAGCCTTGAGGCAAAACATCTGCTTACGGGGGACCAAGGTAAATGTTTTCAGTGGCATCAAGTTGCAAATTTTCCATTTTAAAATCTATTCTTAACGTTATTACTTTAGCAATGGTTGTATTTTACACTTCTTCCAAACCATAGATGCTATGGGTAAACCACCTCAGAATTAAATTATTATGTTATGAGGTTTAGATAATTTGTGCTATGATGCATGTTGTCTCTTACATGATTTTTTAGGGTTAATAATACTTTAAAAAATTTTTTTAAAGTGTGTTCAAGAATATGATAATTAGCAAAAGACCATAGTAGCAAATACATAAGGGTTTTTCTTCCTTGTAAACAGAACACCTGTAATATGTCCATGTGCAGTTCTTTTCGGCACTGAAAATGGTGCTGCTATATTTGCCTGTCAGACTGGGTCTCTGCTATAATTTCTTCATTTCCACTTTCACTGTGCCTAGCCAGAAAGGTGCAAAATTACTTCACAATTGCATTCCAGAGGTAACGTGTAATTTCTTCTGATCAATTTTCCTGGTTATTTTTCTGTTTGCTCTTCATTAAAAAAATTACTTAGTGTTTTTGCCCTTTCCTGTGGCTGAAGAGAAGAAAGCACGTTGCCTTGTTCTTCAATGAAGGGGGAAAATGCCACTTCCATCAAACGGGCATGACATCAGAAGCAGTTTCTTCTCCTGATTGCTGAGAGTTTGTAGCTGTCTGTGACACTGGCACCACCACAGCGTCTTTGATTTCAGTGTTCTGAAGGGAGGGAACATTTTTCTCTTCTATTTTTTTGGCAGTGTCTGGACAGTTTTGAACAAATATCACTCGATTGTAAGCCTTCAGCCTTCGCCACAGCTGAATATACACTTTGCATTGTACGTACATGAAGACGAGGCCTCCAGTGAATCCAATGGCCACCACAACTAGTTTTGTCCAAAATGGCCACTCCAGGACACCTTTCAAAGTAAAACAAAGTATAATTAGTATCACTGGTAATTCTTCCTCAGATAGTTGCTGTCTGTTTGGAGTCGGCTTGATCCAAACTATTACTTCTGCTTGCATAAAGGAGGGTCCTGATTTTTGCCCATTTCCCCTTCAAGCGGCGGCCCTTTGCATTGCATCTCAGGCTGTTTGTAAACTCTTTGACTCAGGAGAGACACAAAGGGCTGCTGCTGAAGGTCTAAAATCCCTGTCCTGTGAGTAGAACTCTACTCATCGGCTTGGATTCCAGAGAATTTCCACAGGTGGAAAGGGTGATTTTAACCAAATCCTCCTTCCTCAGGATGCGGTTTCTGGGTGTCTCTTGTCCCCTAGAGCATTTTAAGGGCCTTTCAGGCTGCTAAAAGAGAGGATTTGGCAAAAAAAAAAAGTCATGTTCCACAGACAGAAATCTCCTTTCATCCATGGAAATCTTCCATGGGATACAATCCATGTTATTAAGATCCAATCCATACTGTTTAGAATTGGATGACATTTACTTGAACTATTGTTGCTCAGAAGTAGGCTTACCTACTTACTATCTTGAGAGAAAGCCAGCAGGTATTTTTACCAAAGTAACAATGTGTAAAATCAGATCTATGTACTTGGCAAAGGAGGGGAAAGTGTGTTGCTTCAGGCAGAACTGATTAAGATGTTTGTTGGGTGAAAAATTAGAGGCAGTAAAATTGAGCTATCTGTATGAAAAGATGGGAGTGTCTGTAATCTGCCATAAGTACTATTAGATTAGAACCAATCAGCAAGACAAATCAATTTATGTGTATAAGGATCTGTTTTAGGAAATGAGGGGAGAAAAAAAGATTTCTTGTAAAAATGTATTTTTAAGTTAAAGTGACCATCCAATAAAAAAGTCATAAGAGTGACTCACATTCTCTTAAGTTTTCTTATTTGGAAAAATCAACTTAATGTTGTGTTCTTTTGCTTACCTCCTACGTCTTTTCCCCCATCATGAATTTTGCATACTTAAAAAAGTCCCTTGCCTCTTTATTCAGACAAATGTCTAAATTATTGTACCTATATTTTGGTAGATGTCAGATGGCCCTTAATCCTTTTCATGGTGGAAACAAAACCAATCATTCCCTTTTCATGTCACGAGTTAATAATGCCATAGTTATCCAAACTAGAAGTCAAATGTTACCATGATATTGAGGTGAGAGTGACTGGAAGCAAATCCTCTTCACTAGACATAAGTGGTATATTGTCGTCTTACTACCTCTGATGTAAACAAGTCATAGGAGAAGGAAATGATTGGTTGGCTGCTGGTTGAGCCAGCTGGTCCATATGAGGTTCAGATATAAACCAGTGCTTAACTGTTTTTTATGATATGCAGAAATGATTGGAGAAGCCTCTGGAAACAACTGTGAGATGCCCATGTGTCCCAAAAGTCTCTTTGCTCCTGACTTCTTTAAGGGAAACTATACAACTTTTACTCAGTGTGAAGCTATGAAGGGGAAAAATAAGCTGATTAAGAGGCATCTGCTTTTGATTCTTCTGGAGACATGATAAGCAGAGCAATTTAATTAGTATTTTCCTGACAGTTGCTTAAGTTTGATAATGTGAATGAAAAATAGTTTTGTCAAAGCCGTGTAAAGGGAAAAGTCCATCTGAGCTTCTTTATTTCTTTCTCCATAATTACGAGAGAATTGTGAAAGTACCATTTATAAATCACTGCCTTATCTACTGGCTTCCTAGCAATACAGTACTTGTTGATTCACCATCATGATACTTTATCAAATGGGCTTGTTAGTTTTCATCCCCTTCCTCACACAGGATGATTCAGCATGTGGTTTGCCATCTTGAATACACATGAACTCTGTTCAGTGACTAGCTCATTCACACATACTCCTTGACAATTCTGTGAAAGGATTCAGTTCCATGAGATAGTTGAGGAAATCCTGTCACGGAGATCATTTGTAAGGGTCCTTCTACATTTGATATCCTAATTAGAATTGGCTTTTGGTCTAACTAATGTCACTGGAACTAAACAGGCTGGTCTAGGTCATTCACCTCTGTAAAAGCTTTTCTTTTAACATTTTATTAATGAAAAAAGAGTCCTTTTACTCAGGACCAATTTCTTTTGAGCAAGTGAAGACTTGCCAGAAGATAATTCTTTTTGTCCAGGATTGAGTTAGAATACTATTGTGCTGTTGAGATTAAGAAACTTGCCTAGTGGAAAGTCGCATAATCATTTGCCAGGCACAGCTCAAGCTTGCCTAAGGACAGCTTTGCCAGGTATGAGAGAATATTAAACACATCAGTAAAGTTGGCTTTTTTTTTTGCCTGAGAGTAATATTAGAATATGAAAAAGTATATAATTTTTAAAGGAACCAAAGTAACATAGGTATTTGTGAATTTCAGAAGCACTTGGACACTTCAGTCATTAATATTGTGAAGAATTACCCCGCATCCCCAAATTCCCAAATAAAGGGCTCTATGCTAGACCCAGGCTTTAAGATGAAAGAGTGCCTTTTACAAGTTCACAGGTACTCTGAGACAAGGGGGGGGGGGCGAACACACCACATCCCTCCACTTTAGAGCCATCCAGCCTTTAGTTCATTGTTTCCCAACCGGGGGTCCACGGACCCCCGGGGGTCCGCGAGAACTAAATTAAGGTCCGCGAAACAAAGTTATAAATCCATAATAAATTAATATTTTCAATTAAAAGTTCTCTATTATAAAAATATATATTCAAATATTATTCTAAGTTTAATGTTTAACTAACAGTTATGATTAAAGTTTATTTTCAAATTCTCGGGATTTTTATTTTGAACCTTGGGGTCCCTGCACCGAACAAAAAAGTCCTAGTGGTCCCTGGTCAAAAATAGGTTGGGAACCACTGCTTTAGTTATACAGATAGTATCAGAGGAACAAAGAAATTAGTGAAAGTAACAACTCAAGCAGCAGAGTCTTGAGAACCAAATGCTGAAGTGTCACTGACTAATAACAAGGAGTGCCCTACCAACCCGAGGTTATAAATTCTGGGAACACAAAGCAATTAATGAGTTGTTTTTAGCCATTTTGTCTCAAGCTATGAAGGACTAAGGAGCCCTGTGGCGCAGAGTGTTAAGCTGCAGTACTGCAGTCAAAAGGTCTGCTCACAACCTGAGTTCGATCCCGACGGAAGTCGGTTTCAGGTAGCCGGCTTAAGGTTGACTCAGCCGTCCATCCTTCTGAGGTCGGTGAAATGAGTACCTAGCTTGCGGAGGGTAAAGGGGAGATGACTGGGGAAGGCACTGGCAAACCACCCCACAAACAAAAAAGTCTGCCTTGGAAACATCGGGATGTGACCCCATGGGTCAGGAATGACCCGGTGCTTGCACAGGGGACCTTTACCTTTTATGAAGGACTAAGCCATCACCTAGGGACTTCTAGAATTTCACTCGACATTGTCTCTCTGTACTCAAGCCAGTCTTCTCAAACCTTTGAAGGCCAGAAAGGGGTAAGGCAGGTAGAATAAAAACTGAGATTCTGTTAAGCCTTGCTCTGTCCATTGCTGAAGTATTACTTCTAAGTGTGGAAATAAAGAAAAATATAAATTCACTCACCGTTGTCATTGCCTTGCTTAATTTCCTCAGCAGTCCGATCTATTAAAACATACAATGACCAAACTACGCAGGTAATAGCAATAATGTGGAATGTGACTGAGCAGACTATCTTCCGTCTCTCACTTGTTGTCATTTGTAGTTTTTCCCACTGCAATAAGTAAACAGAAATGGTTGAGTTTACAAGGCCTTAACATAATATCTAATATCAGTAACCTCTCCCCCCATCAAAATTAGAAACAAGAGTAGGAAGTTTCCTGTTTGTAAATTTATGTCTATTTAACCTCACTGCAGGAATACTGCATTTGCTCTAACAGGAGAACCAGAATTTCAAATATGAAGGCATTTTCCCTAGTCTAGGTTGTCTAAGGCAGTTACTGACTTTGTAGGTTCTTGTTACTTGGTGCTGGCTCCTTGAATTAGCAGTTGTATTCTTCCTGCTGTATACTCTTGCAAAATGCACATTCAGATGCTGTTTGACCATCCTTTTGTCTTTTTCCACCATTGCAATGTAGTTATTTTCTGCTGAGTGCAGAAAATATAGTACAGCTGTGTGGGAATGGATAAAACAACCTACTACCCATGATGAGATGAAACCACGTAGGAATGCATACCTCTATCCTAAGTTTCCACAGACTTCACTTTCACAAAACAGTTAACCAGAAGTATTAAACCAAAAGCTCCCAGTATATAAAATGTTTGCTTTTACTCATATGCATGAATGTACTCTTCTGGTAATTATCTTAAATGCAGTACTGTATGAGCAGGCAAGAAGCTGAGCTCTAGAAAAACCTCCACTTTTGAAGATTAGTTTTGCCATAGTCTTAAAATGTTTCAGAAATGCAGTTCTACAGTGCCACCTTCTGGCTATGTGTAATTACTGCAGTGCTGAAATCTAGCTGTTTATACATCTTTATTTATGAACCACCTTTCCCAAAAAAACTGTTTAAAGCAGTATTCATGAAAAACAAACAAACCCAATCCATCAGTTTAAAATACAAAAATCAAAATCTATCAACCAAGAAAACCGTTTCAAAACACAGATATGAAGGAAAGTTTCAACTGAGTGTCATCTTTCTTATAAAACAGCCCCAAATAGGTAATATTAAAAAAAGCAGCAAACTGTAAAAGCCAGCAAACAGGCTGTGCCAAAGATTTCAAATGAATTACAAGAATCATTAAATTTATTTCCTGCTTCCTCAAGTACTTTAGACAATTTTCACAAACCTTGTAATCTCATTTACGGAGGGGCTGTCTCCCACAGAGCTGTCCCACTGGTGATGGTGGCTCTTGCAGCAAGGGAGAGGTACCTTCCACTGGAGGGCCACCATTATTGGAACAGATCTGAGGGATTCTACCCAACATTCTCACTGTGGTACATAATTATGCCCCTCTAGTCAAGCGCCTCATCATCCAGCAGCCTTCTCTCTAGTATCAGAGGAGCATTCCTATTATTTTGGGTGAGGTGGAACACAGTCAGGATGGTGCTGCTGCAGTGTCTTGTTTGTGGCTTCCTGGAGGCAGCTGGTTGGCCACTGTGTGAACAGACTGCTGGACTTGATGGGCCTGGGTCTGATCCAGCAGGGCCTTTCTTATGTTCTTATGTTTGCCTTTAAAAAAAATCCACCCTGCTGACCAATTGCTTGATAAAGGGGGAGACGGATGACTGAACTTCAGTTTTTAAAAAGGGGTTAAAAAGGTAAAAGGTCCCCTGTCATTCCTGACCCATGGGGTGACATCGCATCTCGACTTTTACTAGGCAGACTTTTGTTTTATGGGGTGGTTTGCCAGTGCCTTCCTCAGTCATCTTCCCTTTACCCCCAGCAAGCTGGGTACTCATTTTACCAACCTTGGAAGGCTAAGTCAACCTTGAGCCAACTACCTGAAACTGACTCCCATCGGGATCGAACTCAGGTCGTGAGCAGAGCTTGGACTGCAGTACTGCAGCTTACCACTCTGCGCCACGGGGCTCATAAAAAGGGGCTATGCACTCATAACTCTGGATCCTATTCTAAGATACCAAATGTGAAAAAAGTCTTGCGTGACATGAATTTATGCTCAAATAAAATGTTGTTAGTCTTTAAAATACCACCACAGTCCTGCTAATTTTAGTTTATTTTACTTCATTTATACCATGCCTTTCTCCCCAAAGGGGACCCAAAGAAACTTACAGCATTCTCCTCTCCTCCATTTTATCCTTACAACAACCCTTTGAAGTAGGTTATATCGAGCATGTGACTGGCCAAAGTCACCCAGCCAGCTTCCATGGCAGAGTGGGGACAAATGACAAACAAGAGGAAATTACAGAAAGAAATTTTAAAGGGATGAAAAATATGGTGACCAGTAATTTAAATGAATGGGGTGAGGAAGTAACCTGAAAGATATATCTGGAATATCTCCAGGAAAGGGAAAGAGGGCGTTCCTAGGCCGAAAGGCGGGGAGGAGTCTAAAGGTGGCTCCTCTCCTGGCCCAGCGTAGGAACGCCCCCCGGGAAGACGGTGCACAGAAGTGAGCTGTCTGGATGCTGGTGCGAGGCTGTGCTGGCGTCCCTGGGCAGAGCTACCGCAGCAGCGCCAGGAGGATAGCGTCCAGGCCGTCCCGCCGGCGTCTGTGCCACCCTGGTGGCGTAAGTGGCATGGGCACCAGCACAGGGGGCCTGAAACACCGACGCAGCCCTTTCCTGGCCACATAAGAACTTTAGTCTTTTAGGCTCAGGAATGGGCTGTTAATATACTGAACTAAGAATAGATTAGGATTGTTATTTCTGGACAGTGGTCACCCCATACATGTCATTTCCATAGCTTAATAACTCCAGCAGTGTAGCACTGTTACTTTATTGTAGCATCTGCTAAATAAAATCTTGTTGTTCTTTAAGGTATGACAAGACTCTTCTTTGTTTTTCCATGTCTTAGTTCTTATATCTCTATTTTATTTCAGTTGCTTTCTTTCAAGGCAATTTTAATACTATTTCACCCAAAAGGTATTTATGGGTTTTAGACAATGATGAGGTCTCTTAACCTCTTTGAAAAGCTAACTATTCTTAATAATGTCCCCAAAGATTTGTTTCTATAATTCTTCAGTGTCTCTTACTCATAGAAATTACGCTTACTGAAACATTCACAAGGGAGAAGAAAAATCATTAATGATATTCATAATAATGAATAAAGGCAGCAGGAAAAATTATTCAGTTGACTATGATACCTGAGAACAATTTAGATAACGGTACCATAACTCCTTTTGTTAGACTACCATTATTATCAGTGTTGCGTATTACCTGTAACCTTCTCATTCCCTTAAGAGAAAAATGCAAGCCAAGTGAAAATTTAGGTCATTAAACTTTGTGAGAGAAATATTGCTTTGGGAAAATATAGCGACGGAAAATGAAACTATGGATGAGGGAGGAAAGAATAGTCCATTAAAGATGTAGATAAATTTTAAAAAAGGATAAGAGTAGTAAGACAGGAAAGGTCTAGGAAGAGTTGGTGAACAAAGCCATTACCTCTCTCCCTTCCTCAACCTGATGCTGCAGCCCAAAATGCCCCCCCCAATGTTGCTCCTGGGGGACAAGCCCCCCCCCCCCAGGAACAGCATAAGTTAGAGATCTGCAATGCAATATCGAATTAGGAAAAATGCTTCCTCCTTCCATCAACTGAAATGTCTGGCAGGATCCATCCCACTGTGAAAACTGAACTGTTTGTAAACTTCATGGAGAGATTACACCATTCCCTGGAGCTAGAAAATGGTCTCTTACAGTTTGGTGCTGGGATTGTCAGCCATGGAGCTACCCTTCCTGGACTTGGTTCTGTGGAAGTCAGGAGGCTCCACCTGATTCAAGGGCTGCTTTAGAAAACTTTCAACTTACATAAGCCCTGTTGCTACAGCAAAATGATTTATTCTTTGTCTTCCTTGACTTTTGTGAATTTTTACTGCTGGCGGCTGAGGAGCTTCCATCACAGTTAGCTACATATGTAAGAACTGCTAATATTCATCCCTGGGCCTTTTTAGTGAATACAAACACTGATAAATACAGCCATTACATTTTCTTACTCATAGGGAATTAAGAGGCCAATGTAATGATTGTAATGATTGAATGTTAGATGAAAACGTGAGACTAATCATTTGCAAGGCTTCCAGTAACTACTAAAAGGTTCATTTATTGTGTAAGGTCCATCATTTCCAGCCCTGCTCTGCAGGCTCAAAAAACAGCTATTTTGTTCCTTTTTGAATGGTCTCAACCTCAGCTATAAGAAGGTTGCTTAACAAAGATAAGCTAAAAAAAAAGTCTTGTGACACCTGAAATACAGACGAATAGCATATTCTTTCATGAAATAAACCCCCATGTAGCAGCAGGATTCCTTTGTACTGATGAAGCAGAAGTTGTCACAATAACAGCGCATTCCTGAGCTTTAAGGGCAAAAGCCCTTAGGAGGCCAGGAAGGCGCTGTGCTGGTATTAGGGCCCCCTGCGCTGGCTTCCGGGCTACTTACTCTGGCGTTAGTGGCCCCAACACTGGCAGGGAGGCCTGGATGCCAGTCTCCGGGCGCTGCCAGCACCGCCCTGGGATGCCGATAGGGCCTTTCGCTGGCGTCCCGATGGCGTAAAGGCCCTGGGAGTCCCGATGGTGTAAAGGCCTGGGGGAGGTGTTCCCGGGGTGGGGGGAGGAGCTGCCATTAGGCAGCCTCCTGTCCCCTTTTGCCCCAGGTACGCCGGTGGCGAGAAGAGCGAGGCTGCTCCTGCTTTTTAGCAGGAGCAGTCTCGCTTTTCTCTATGGGACAGAAAAGCCCCATTAAAAATTTTAAAAGCCTTTTTTTGAGTTTTCGGTGCCAAGGAAAAGGGTTAGGAGGCACTGCAGCAGCGCCTCCTTCCCGCCGTTCGCCCACGCCAAAAGCTCAAGAATGCACTGTGAAAGTATTCATTTTCAAAATGCTATAGACTTTGTTTTAAATGTAACAATCCCACTTTCAGTGCAATATTAAGAAATGTTCCTGTGACTGAGCCCTATTGACTAGACCAGAGTAGAATCCAGAATAGACTTATTTAGGATTGTCTCATGGTTACTGAAAAAAAAATGAGCTGTATATTCTTTTGGATTGAAGCATTCAAACACTAGTTTTTCAGTGGTTAATAAACAAAGACCAGTAAGAAGTCTTTAAAATGAGGAAGTCTTACCTGAAAAGGAACACAAGTATTGGCAAAAGAAATGTAAAGTGACAAAATGGGTAAAATGAGACAATGAAGAGCATATAGCTAAAAATATTAAAACATGTGTTCACATTAGAAGCAGGAAACTGCTCAGGGAGGCAACTGGGCCTTTGAACACAAAAAAATGAAAAGATTGGTGCAGGAAGACAGGGAGGCCGCAGAGGAACTAAACAAATTCTCTCATGTTGGTTTTTACCACACCAGAGCAGTTTTCAGGAAGGATATCTGACGAACTGAGTTAACTAGAGGAAATGAAAGATGAAGCTCTATGATGAACAGACAAATTGAAAACTAATGTCACCAGGTCCACCTGGCTTACACTGGAGGATTCTTAAAGAACTCAAATGAAAAACAGTTGTTTTCCTGACAAAAATGTGCAACCTGTCACTAAAATTAGCCTCTGTTCCAAAGGACTGGAAGGCAGTGAATATAACTCTTACAGGCTAGTTATCCTAACATCTAATATGGGTAAACTGATGGCCATTGTAATGAAAGACAGAACTATTAAGTGCATACAGGGACAGACCCTAAGAACGATGAGTTGGCATGAACAATTGGCCTAAGGAGAGGTTTTGTCTCACCAGTCTTTTGGGAGTTTTTTAAGAGTGTTCATAAGCATGTAGATAACAGTAGTCTGTAGATAAGAACAATCTGCCAGACATTACATATTTATACTTTCCATTAGTTTTTGGATGACTCATCTTGTAGATTAGAAATTGGTTAAAACAACAGGAAGCAGCGAGCAGGAACATGGATAATTCTCACAGTGGAGGGAAGTAAATGGTGTGGTCCCCAAGAATTTGGTATCAGGTTCAGTGCTAATTAATTTGTCCATAAATGATCCAGAAGTAGCCAGATTTACAGATAACACTCAGTTGTCCAGATTGCTGGAAACTAAAGTGGGTTATGAAAAGCTCCAAGGATATTTTCTAAACTGGGTGAATGAGCAACAACATGGCAAGAGTGGTTCAGTGTAAGTATACGTAATGTAATGCCAATTTAGATTTAAAAAAACCTAACTGTGCATATGTACTAATAGGAGTCTGAACTGGCCATGATTGATCAGGAAAGAAATCTTGGGACCAAAGTAAATCACTCATTAAAATGTCATAGTGAAAAAGTTAACCTTTGTCGTAGGGATTATTAATAGGGTGGCCAGTTCCCTCTTCGCCGCCAGCACAAGGTTTTTGGGGTGGAGCCTGGAATGACGGGGTTTGGGGAGGGGAGGGACTTCAATGCCATAGAGTCCAATTGCCAAAGCAGCCATTTTCTCTAGGTGAACGGATCTCTATCGGCTGGAGATCAGTTTTAATGGCAGGAGATCTCCAGCTAGTACCTGGAGGTTGGAAACCCTAATTATTAAGAATGGCACTGAAAAGAAACTGCTAGTATCACAATTGCTATGGTGTAGCCACATCTGGAATGCTGGAATAGACAACTAAGGTAGGATATGACAGAGGTTTATAAAATTATGCCTGGGATAGAGTTACGCAGTAGACAGAACTTATTCTCCTCCTGAAATACGAAAATTCGGGGCCATCCAAAGAAGTTGATGTACAGTTGATTCAGAATGGACCAAAGGAAAAACCTTCTTAATTCAAACACTTAAATGGCAGAATTCATTGTTATATGATACAGTGATGTCCAATAAGTTAGATAACTTTAAAAGATGATTAGAGAAATTGATGGAGCATAGATCCATCAATGGTTATTAGGCATGAGGCCTGCAGGAAACCTCCATGCTCAGGCAGTAAGCCTGTGTGTGTGTGTCATAGAGAGAGAGGGAGAGAGAGAGAACAAACAGGAGAGACCACAAGCCTTTATCTTCCTTGTAAGGCTTTTCAGAAGTATCTGTTTGGCCACTATGTGAAACAGGATGCTGGACTAAAAGGACCACTGCTCAAAGCAGCACAGGGGCCGTTAAACCTGTTAGGACCTACAGAGCAAAGGACAGAACAGTTTAGAGAAATCCGGTTAGAGAAAGGATTAGGCCGGTTGCTTTCCGTGTATAAAGAAATGTCTTCACAGTATTCAAAAGCACCACAGTGCTAAGGGTGATCAATGACAATATGGCTAAAAAAAATCACCCTGTTCAGCGCTTACTTACTGCCCAGTACTTGTAAGCATAATTAGTTGTTTACAGTCTGCATTTTCCAGTACAGAAGGATATCCAAGCTTTCCTAATTTCAACATAGGTTATTGTTGAAAAGTTTAATATTGGGAGTAAGACAAGTTAGACACTAGATGGTAGTAGAGGACTATGCACAAGAAGTTTGCATGTTCAGTCAACTGCATTCCTAATAGACTGTGATAAAAGTGTAACCATTCCAGACAAGAATAATGTTGAAGTGTCTTTTTATTAGACCGTACCTAAGACCTCCTCCCCTTATTTTATTCCTGAATACCACATAAAAACCAATAATACAATGACATAGTACAAGATGACAAAAGATAGAAACATGAAACAGAATATCTAATAACATTTGTAAAGCTCAAGCTGCAGCCAGTAACTAAAACACCTGAACAATGGTATCAAATGGCATTATTAAAAGAAAACATTTATGCAGTGATTTTTAAATTATATACCCTCCAAATTTACGTTAATAGATGGTCCTCCTTCTTAAATCCCAGCTGGCCATATAATGCCAGATGTGTCTTGTATACTACAGAGTTGTTCTAAGAATAAAAATGCAGTAATTTAGTTGCATTAATTTCATTTTAACATTGCACTCCATTTTTTAAAAGTAGGTAATGTTCAAGTTCTTGCTACATAATTTATAGCTACATAATCGTAATGAACTCGAGCCTTATCTAAAACCTGAACCCAAATAGCTGCATCAGATTTAGATAACCTAGTTTTCCATTCAATTTTTCCCAGTCTCCCTGCTTTCTACTTCAGCACTGTCACACATGGCTTTCATATATGTGGGGTCCCATGATCCCCAGCATAGCATTTCTGGGTAGTCAAATTACCCTCTGATTTGCTTTTTCACCATCAGAAAAAGTGGCTGGATCCACCCCAAATACTTTTTACAGAGAGTACATTTCATTATGGTTCAGGACTGAGGTCTACTTAGGGTTGCCAGGTCCCTCTTCACCACCGGCGGGAGGTTTTTGGGGAGCAGCCTAAGGAGGGTGGAGTTTGGGGAGGGGAGGGACTTCAATGCCATAGAGTCCAATTGCCAAAGTGGCTATTTTCTCCAGGTGAACTGATCTCTAGGCTTCCTGTGCTTGTGTGACCCTTTCCCCTCCCTCCTCCTCTCATACAGAGTCCAACTGAAGACTTTCTGGTCTCAGAAGTATTCAAACTTTCATTTGCCATGGCATTCGAATGCAGATACCTGGGCAAATGAAGCTTGCTATCTCCCAATAAATAGCTATTCTAACCACAGTTTAAAATCCAGTTTGCGAGGAACAATCTCCAATTTGTCCAGGCCCCTGCATTTTAACATTATGACAAATAGGAGTTTAATCCTGAGCTTTCTAGACCATGAACAGACACGCTAGATCTTTCTACAAGTCTGAGAAAAGCCCCAGGTCAGCACAAAAATGTGGAATGTGAAAAAATGGGGAATTAATCCCCCCCAAGAGGATAAGAGGCCTTGCCTGTAGCTTTAAGCAACAAATGTCCTATGTGGCTGTTGTGGGGGTTGCAAGACAATCACAACAGTATTGGCAGTCTTGGCAAAAACCTTGCCTTGGGACAGTGGTCTATCCAATTAGAAGGGACAAATGCCATTGACTTGGAAATCAGGAGAATCAAAGAAAAAACTAGATGCCTGTTGCTGATGCTGAAAGTACTTGAACACAAAAAAACAACATGGATTGTTTTCAGGAAGTGTTTTTCATAATGCTTAAGAATCCAATATTTATGCTTACCATTCCAGAAATAACAGTAATGATCTGAAACAGCAATTTTTAGGAATTTTGGAATGCACACCTCTAGCAAAAACCTTGCCTTGGGACAGTGGTCTATATAAAATAAATTTATATAAGGCTGACACAGAAACTAAGAGTGTTCCAGTTAAAACCTCTCCTTAGCTGTGAATTTATTTGGTGACATTAAACAAGCTACTGTCTCTCAGTTTCAGCCACAAATTTCTAATACTGATATAACAGTATTAACACGTTTTACGGTGATGTCATATCAGATTACTGAGATGATCTACTTGAAGCATTATGAGCACCTAAGAAAGACCCTCTAAATACTAAACACTAGGATGAACAGAAATCAGTCTTGCCAGACATGTAGAATTGAGGCATTTGAGTTGGGCGCTGAACTTATTTGGAAAAACAGGATTCATGTGGATTACCATAATACAGTAACTGTCAAAAACATAATTTCATATGAGTTTTCCTTTATGGCTTTAAAAAAATAATATAGGCTAATCACTATATTGTGATGAAATACAATGTCATTCAGAATGTTTTGGAAAGATGGACTTGTATTATATCAAGCAATGCTCTTTTCAATCCCTGATAGTTTAAGGACCTAATTTAGGAGGCTGCTCTTGTTCAGTCTTGCTGTAAAGCTGATTTGGGAGTATGCTAATGCAACTTGGGATATAAAATATTTTTAGATAGGTACAACCAAAACCAATCCCATGAATTGGAGGGGGATATACTAAAATTCTCTCTGCCAAAGGACTTAAGATTTGTCTCCTTTACTTAATCAAGAGGCACTTAATTCCTATGGATTTAAATTTTTAACTCATGCATTAGTTAACCATGCAAATAGATACAACTGTTTTATACTGACTCAGACCACTGATCCATCAAGCCTAGTACTGTGTAATCCAACTAGCAGGGATCTCCAAGGATTCAGGCTGAGTTCTTTCATAGCCCTGCTACCTAAAATGTTAATGGAAAGCATCAGGGACTGCATCTTCTGCATGCAAAGCACGTGCTCTACCTGTGAGCTGTAAGTAATTGGATTTGTCAAGCAAGATTCCCCAGGACCACAGATATACTCTTCACTCACCAAATATGGAGTGCATTACTGCAAAGGGTGGTCTGAGCAATATTTATACATGGTCATCTTTATCAGCTTTTGTATATTAAAGCTGTACCTCACTCACAGTCTTTTATCACAAGGCTTCCTATAACCCGAAGCTAAACTACAAGGTTTGGCTCACATTAATTTATTCCTATAATTTTGTATCTAATTACAAGCTTCCAGGCCACAATTTTATCATTTGTAGATGCAATCAGTGTGTGTGTGCATGCACACATGAGACTGAGTCAAAGACCGAAAGTAAAAATACAGGATTTTTTTGGTAGCCCTGGCACTCTAGAAATGCCCGCATAAGGAGAAAACTAACCTTTGTAGTGAACTACAAGAAGAATGAAGATAATAAAGAAAACTGTTTAGAAACACCTGCTGTTATCAGCTAGCAAAGGACAGCTCAGAGTCCAGGTCAGTGTTCTGAATGTTAGTCACTGAAGCCACTTGGAGAACCAGGCTTCACATTCTGAAACTACAGTGTGTGACTGCACAGAAAAAGAGCAAACACCTTTATGTGAAATGGCAAGTGAAGGCTGCACTAATTCCAAATGCCTTTTCCATTTTTGGCTGTAGTCACATTTTTTTCCTTATGGAACTGTGAAGGCTGCTGTGCTATAAAATAATTGTTCTTTGCATATTCAAATAATGGCTTTTTAATCAATTTCTCTTGACAACAGAGTGCATCTAGCTCAAAATGCATCTACAATTTAAGGAGCTGCTGGTGAATGAAGTCTTTCATTCCTTATCCGGGTCAGAGCAGCAGCTGCAGGCCTTAAAATTCCTCCTCTGGGGCTTGTTTCCAATGGTTATTGGTTGGAAATGCTGCAGATCCCTCATAAGGATCCAGTTTGAAAGGACAAATGCCATTGCCTGGGAAATCAGGAGAATCAAAGAAAAACAAGATGCTTGTTGCTGATGCTGACAGTAAGCACTTGATAATAAAAAACAACATAGATTGTTTTCATAATGCCTAAGAATCCCATATTTATGCTTACCATTCCAGAAATAATAGTCATGATCTGAAACAGCAATTTTAATATATAATTTAAGGAATTTTGGAATGCACACCTCTAGCAAAAACCTTGTTTTGGAACAGTGGTCTATATAAAATAAATTTATACATGGCAAATCATCAGCTCTCCTGTGAAAACCCAGATCACCTATTGTGGAAACAGGGCTGGATTCAGTCTCCTCATCATAGGATCAACATTAGACCTAGTTGCAGATATTTACAGCTGGCAACTGTCCTTTCCCTGGCTGATTCACTGAGGATATATGTTTAAGAACTCTGCTAAATAAGCAAATCTAGGATGGTATGATTTTAGGAAAGGGATCCTAAAACCTGCAATGAAAGTAGGAGAAAACAAAAATAAGTTAACACTGACATGATGGGGTACAGAACTTGGGGGAAGATACATTTGAATGTATAAAATGACTACATTGCCTGCATTGACACTTTCAATCATATTGTTCAGACAAGTGTACATTCTATATGCCACCCATTTTATCTAGTGCTAATTTATGCAACATAATATTTCATCCTGCACTTTTCTAAATCTTCACTCTCAGAGGATATGAAGAAGGCTAAAGGAGTGATCCAAAGGGGGAAGAGTGATGATGGTCTAAAAGTATTTTGAGAACAATGAGGACCAAACTACACGTTATAAGTTTCAAACTGAAGTCAAGATATCTAGGACAGGGGAATTTATTTTCCAAGCACCTAGGGCCGCAACTTAGATTGGGATCACACCATGGGGGGGGGGACTCCCCTCTGTCCATTTTCTAGACCCCAAACAGCCCCAGGGCCTATCCTGTTGTCTGACTCTCAGGCCTAAGCAAGAGATGACTTGATGGCACTTAACACAAACACACACACAAGCAAGAGAGCATAATACCACTGCAATGTGATAAAAATGCATACTGAAAAGATAGGCATTAATTTGTATGTTAGCCCCAGTAAGTCTTCCTGTTCCTTATGAAAGACTTTGCCTTGGACTGACTGGTCCAAGGTCCAAGGTAAAAATCTTGCTTCTGCCTACAAAATGGAGGATTGGTGTTACTCCACAGCGTGTTCTTGCATCTAGGAATATATAAGTAGAATAACCACACAACATACACTCCATCTTGGCAAGCCAAGAAAATTAAGTTAAAACTTTAATATAACTGCAACACCTCAGCACTAATTCACTGAATCCAGATAAAGAAGTTTTGAAACTCCTTACCAGAAGGCCTATCTTATGACTCCAAGATCACTCACAGAACAAGGGTCCAGATGACCTATGCTAATGGACTACTGAAACCCATTCTTAAAACATTCAGGAAAAAATGGGAGTCATCAGTGCAATTAATCTCTCTGAGTTAAAATAACAAAAAATGGGACCTCCATTATTCTGTGGTAACATTGGACATCTTAACTTTGAGGGGTGTCTTTACTGGGCCCATCCACTGTTGGTAACTGTTGTTTTGGAGGCATGTAGACATTGTTCTGTGTAGCTAAATGAAATTGGGGTGCACCCTTTTCCTCTTATGATCTGGATTTCTGTTGCATAGTCATAAATCGCTTAGAATCTTGAAATAAAAACAGACTTTTTCTTCTACAATATTCCCTCACAACCCTATGGATCATGATGAGGTGGTGTAATTTGCACACAGAAACCAGGGCCTAAAAAGCACGGCCACTTACCGCGGTTTCTGCCCAGGCTCCTCCCTGTTCCAGCCAGGATTAAATGAACCCGGGTCGGGGGAGTATCTGTACGCAAGATCCATGGCGAAACTGTGCGCTGCTCCGTCCGTGCAAACAGAAAACGCGGAAGCAACGAACTTCCTGGTCGTCCAGCAACGCCCCCTCCCCCTGGTGATTGGTCGATTCACTCTCACTGACCAACCACAGCCTCTGGTGTCCACGCCCCGCTTCTGGGTAAGTTGAACGAGCCAGGGATAACGTTTTGGCTCCTCAAGTGCAAATCCAGGTTCGTTTTGGGTCGACACATCGCTCGGCCAGCAGCAAATCAAGTGCCGTTCGTTTGCGAGGATTTGATCCTGGGTGAAATTGGGAATCAACAGGGAGGAGCCTGGGCAGAAACCGCGGTAAGTGGCCGTGAGTTTTAGGCCCATGTTTGCTGTATTTGAACGAAGAGATACAATTAACACAAATCTTAAGTCTTCATATCGAGCATCCTGTTTTGCTTATATTCCTTTTTAAGACTCAATATTTGTTATATTAACAGCTGGGCGGGCTCCTTCTTATTGTATTTTGTGCATGCAGTGTGTTGTATAGTTTAATTGTTGTATAGTCTGAGTAACATGGGAAGCCCCAAGCTATATGGAAAGAAACCATGGTACTCCGGGGTTTTAAACTGCATGGGAGCAAAGGCCTCAGCCTCATGGCCTTGATTGCTTTTCTCCTCTGGTGGGGGCTAAGATTATACTCTTTCTGATATCATAGGTCACAAAAGACAAGACTTTTTTTAATCTTAGAAGAAAAAGAAGAGTTGGTTTTTATATGCTGACTTTCTCTACCTTTTAAGGAGAATCAAACCGGCTTACAATCGTCTTCTCTTCCTCTCCCCACAACAGACACCTTGTGAGGTAGGTGAGGCTGAGAGAGCTCTGAGAAAGCTGTGACTAGCTCAAGGTTACCCAGCTGGCTTCATGAGTAGGAGTGGGGAAATCAACCCAGTTCTCCAGATTAGAGTCCTCTGCTTTTAACCACTACACCATGCTGGCTCTCCATACAATGAGTAGCTCTTAGTAGCCATACAACTATAGCTCTTAGTTATAAAAGCAGCATTCTTAGTTTTTGTATTATATTCTTTGTTTCTAAAATGCTCAAAAGGTCTTTGCTCTTATATCTGACCATTTATGATATCTTTGCTCTTATATCTGACCATTTATAATATCATATCATGTGTTTTCCATAGAGTTTTAAAGTAACTTTATTTGTGTTTCTATATTCGTAATGCTTCCCTCAAATGACACAATACTTAGCCATGGTAACAATGAAAGAACAGAACATGGCAGATAAGTAACGTGTAATTTTTGTTTAATTATTAATGGGAAATGTTGTATGAATAAATAAAGCTTTACAAAAAGCTGTTCTTGCTGTGAGCTCAAAAATTCAACAGAAAGGGGCAATTTAATAGAGGGCATTTAATAGTAGGAGGGGTCATGGCTCAGTGGTAAGCATCTGCTTGGCAAGCAAAAGGCACATGGTTCAATCCCTGCTGTACCTACTTAAAAAGATCAGGTAATAGGTTATGCAAAAGACCTCTATTTGAGACCCTGGAGAGCAGCTGCCAATACTGACCTTGATGGACCAATTGTCTGATTCTATGCAAGGCAGCTTCATGTGTTCAATAAAGATAAGCACACCTTTATTATCTTTTGCTTGTCATACTCTGTTTAGATACTGTATTTTTTTTATCTCACCCTTCTTCATAGAGCTCAGGTTACACAATTACCTCCTCCATTTTATCCTCACATAATCTCTGTCAGGTCAAGACCATCCAGTAAACCATTATTTGAACCTGGTTCTCCCAGGTGCTAGTCCAATACTACTACTATACCACATCAGTTGTCCTATAAAACTACTGTTGACTTGCATCTGAAATACACAGTCCCTTCCTTATGACTGATCCATCCTTTTTGGTGGCAGATAGATCACACATCTAAATTTATATTATACATATAACTGTATATAGATAGGATGTACACCTGATACTGTATCTGTGGTGGACTCCATGGCAAAATGGGTCTTTATATCTGGGAGAAGTATAAACCAGTACTAAGATGATTAGTGATTGTGCTTGGATTCTGCAACTATCAACCGGTACAACAATTTGTGAGTTAGATGGCAATACAGTAGGTCCTCGCCATTTGAGGGGGATCTGTTCCCAGATCACCATGAAGGGCAAAAATACTTGCAGGCAACCAAAAATTCCGGAAAATGTAACAATTCAGTGATTGTGATGATGGCAAGGTGGGAGTATAAACAGGATGGAAACAGCCTCATGATCAGACAGCAAAATTATGAGTCATGAATCCATGAATGGTGAGGCTCTACTGTAACCATCAGTTTATTGTTTAAAAAAATGTAACTGAATGAAAAGCCCTCATTTCTTCAAGGCATCACAATTGGCTATAAATGATATAGAATTAGTTTTAAAAGCTTTAATATACACATTTCCTCTAGGGCACAAATTTGTACTTTATGACATGATAGCCAATAAAGAAAAAAAGAATAGCTCTGTGCCTTTGTGCATACCAGTGAAGTATTTGACCTAACATATTACTTGGAATGACAGTGATTTAAGGTGTGCCATATCAGAGGCCCACTTTACTACTGGAAAGAAAACACTTCAGCCAGTTGCCTTGACAACACACCATCGCCGTACTGAAAATTAAAGGAAACACAGCTCTGTCAGTTATGGTCAGGACTACAAAGCATTGACCAAATTAGGTTAAAAGAAAACTAATCCTAGAGTAAATCACTGTTACCTGTCCAAAGCAATATTATCGTGATCCTGTCCTAAGCAATATTATCATGATCCTGTCCTAAGCAATGTTATCATGATCCTGGTTACAAAACTGATAAGAAAAACTGAGTGATTTATAGTAGCTCCAAGGAAGAGAAAGAAAGCAACAGCAGCAATACAATGTGGTGCCAACTGCTCACAAGTTCCTTTTCCTCCTTGGAAACTGTGCCGGTCACTTGAAGTTCTAAGCGGAACCTAAAGTGCCAGGGAGAAAAGGAGTGGCTTCTAATAGGATTCTAGTTTGATTTCTCTGCAGAATCTCCCATAGTTCTCCCTGCAGGGAATAACGCTTTCAAGAGCCAACACTGCGCTGCATGGCTTTAAATAACGAGAGTAAATAAGAATGATCAAAGTAAAGCTATGTTTTAAAACAAGAAATCAATACCATTCATCAAGCCCAGTTACCCTGCAGTTCCCAATTACCAAGACAAAATTTCCTCTGGAAGTACTGAATTCTAAAGCATCTACAGCAAATAAAATTATTTTTTCATATGTATCTGCTGCCTCGCTACTTGTAACCTCTGGGTATTGTCCCCTAAAGCACAGTTTCAATACAGCAAAATCTAGAGCAAACAATTTTAACAAAAGAATGCTCAAAATTGGACATGGTTTTGGGCGGAAGCTTTCCAACAGGAAAAAATATGAAAAATCTCATTCATTGCCTTTATGAGTTTTATAGAATGCTTTTCTACACAGAAGAGTACTCAAAGCGGCTTACACAAAAGAATTCAAAAGCATAAAATTAGCACAAAAAACGTAAAAGTGAAAAACGTACTGAAGCAATAACCAGCAGCAGAAACAGTCCAAGAATTAAACTGCCAAAGGCTCAGGAGAATAACTAAAAGTTTTCACCGACCTCCAAAAGACAGCAATGAAAATAGACGAATGGACCTCTCGGAGGAGGGCCTTCTACAGCCAGGACCACCACAGAGAATGCTCTGCTCATGGCTGTTGACAACCTAGCATCCAGTGCCTAGGTTACCAACTGTACAGAGGGGGAAAAAAGTCCTCTCCCTTTAATAAATGCTTACTGACATATTATTTACTTCCATGCCATGAAAAGCTTCACTTGTCCCTTATATTAAGCCTCTATTAAAGAGGCAAAACATTTCTCTGGGCCTGTTGGCAGCCCTAGGAACCTCTGGTCCAAAATGGAGTGGGGTAGGAGATTGAAATGTACACAGTTAAAACCACATCCAATTGCCTAATCTTAGTTAAGAAACTGGGAGTGTTATCTTTGCCCTGGTCGAAACAGGGAACTTATGTCATGATTGACAAACATCCTGTTTGCTGACGCGCTGAGAAGACTTAAGCGATGTTTCATTCTTCTTTATGAAGGGTTGTAACTTTATAAATCGGAATTAACTTATTTCCAAGAAGCTGAAAATAGAGGGGTCAGAAGGGTAGCCATGAGACAGGCAAGAGTGCTGAAAAGATAGTGTACAGGTACCCCCTCCCCCCAGATTGCTAGAAGCAGCAGAAGTGTCAAGGAGGCAGCTCCCAGTTCTAATGGGCCAGCCATCACAAAGTATGCAAGGTAACTGCATATCCAAAAATGATCAACATCCTTTAGGTAATTCATGCTTTCTAACTTAATTTAATAACTGAGGAAGAATACATATGGTTTCAAGAAAGGAAAGTCCTGGATTAAAATCTTTTCTCCATTTCAGAACACAATCACTTCAAAGAACTAGTAAAAAAAATGGGAAAATGTATTTAAGAAGTGGTTACCAACATCAGAATCTTTAAATAAATAACGGTGCAGTCCTAAGCAGAGTGACACCTTTGCAAATTCTTTTAAGTCTTAGAAGGGTATAATTCTGTTTAGGCTTGCACTGTAAATATGGACATATGCAATGTAGTCAAGATAAGAGGCACTGGGGAAGTGTCCACTTGAAGATATGTGCATAACCACAGCACTGTTTTAATTTGATGTTCTCCTTCATTCCATATGGATCAAGTGGGATGCTGATCCTCTTCAGGTTTATACAGCATTCACGCTTCAGATAGTGGATTAAATATCCATGAACTATAGCTTTCACAGTATCAAAAATTCAGTTCTTTTAAAAGGGCAAATCGATTTGTCTTCTGGGTGTTGAGAAATACGTAGATGGATTCAGGTCAATAAAAAGGATAACTGTGCAATTATGATTCTCTCCATGGCATTGTAAGGTAACCTTGTAAGCAGGTAGGTAGATATGAATTTTTAAAATATATGATGGAAATGGAAATGCAACTATTATAATAAAGTCATTAAAGAGAAAATGGTCAAAAATGGAAACAGGGCCTTTGGGTGTATGTCTTCTTGAGCAGTGCAATCCTGAACAGAGTTAATCCAGTCCAAGCCGATTGATTCCAGCTCATGCATAGGACTGCACTCATCCATACTAGTGCACAGGATTGCACTACAAGCCTCTTAACCCATATGTATACATCACAGCAAAGTGATGATCATGTGATAAATGTTCATTCAATACTGCGTGCCAGCTGCATGTTGGTTGGCACTGGCCTTAAATACAACACGCCAATGCTAATTTACATCAGCCTCTTGACCCAGACACAGCTCTATTACTTTTAAACATAGATTTACCTCATAATGGACTGATGCCTTGAACTGTGCTGAAACTAACTGAGATAGGTACATGTCGTTGGCTGAGGCATACAAGCTAAACATTCACACACACACACACACCTTTTCTATCAATCATATTAAAATAATTTTCTTTTAAAGCAAGACTGTTTCTGTGATAACAAAGGTAGACAGGTTGATAACAATCTGAGCTTAGGTTCAATGTAATTACCAGCTGGAAGACAGTAGTGCTGGGAATGTTACAAGAATGTTTTGATAAAGTAAATTACAGCCGAGACAAACTTCAATCATTTGGAAAGAAGAGCTGCTTTTGGAAGGCACAGGCAAAAGGCAATGGAGTATTTTTCAGTTTCACCTGCAAACACTTAAGAGTTTGGTGGTTCATGTCAAGCCTGCTTTTTGCATCACAAAACAGCACCAAATCAATCTTTTTGGGTTTCTTCTTTAAAAAAAAATTTTTTAGGCCTTAATACTGTTAAGTGAAAATTAAATTTTAAAGTGCAAAGCATCAATAAGAGTAAACTTGCAGAAGTTCTGAGCAGGAACTGAGCAGGTACAATGCTGAGATGATTGAGTTCCATGCTCTTGGGTGTAGACTGAGGCTGCTGATTACATGCCCAAATGTGGAAATGTTTGTCCTGTTTATTTTAACAAGATTTAAGTTGGTTACTATTGACTTAAGCCATATTCCTTGGATCAGGATCTGAGTATAACTGCTCTGCATTGGAGACAATCTTCCAATGTGGAGTCCAGATGGATATTTCAGCAGACGAAAGATGAGACTTTTAGCACTAGTCCCTGAGTGTTGTAGACTAGGAGCTATCAACAGTCATACAAAACTACAGAACAAAGTGCTGTTTTCAAACAATTGTAGCTATTTCAATGTATGTCTTGTTCATATGTGCTGATACATTTGAGAGAGCCAGCGTGGTGTGGTGGTTAAGAGCGGTGGTTTGGAGCGGTGGACTCTGATCTGGAGAACCGGGTTTGATTCCCCACTCCTCCACATGAGCTGTGGAGGCTAATCTGGTGAGCTGGATTTGTTTCCCCACTCCTACAAATGAAGCCAGCTGGGTGACATTGGGCTAGTCACACTCTCTCATCCCCACCTTCCTCACAGGGTGTCTGTTGTGGGGAGGGAAATGGAAGGTGATTGTAAGCCGATTTGATTCTTCCTTAAGTGGTAGAGAAAGCTGGCATATAAAAACCAACTTTTCTTCTTCTTAAATACCTAAAATGTGTGTTTAGTCTGAACAATATCTAATGGTTTGAACGTGCAACAAACAAAGATAGTGTCTTAGTAGTACTTTGATAATTTTTAAAAAATGAGCACGAGTGACCCAGTGACTTCACAGTCTCTTATTTACTATTGAATGTAATCCCCTGAAGGTTTACAGCTTCTAGCACCCAATATTTATTTATACAAGACGATTTTCATTATTCAGATTCTGCTTTTGAACAAGCATGTCTTACAGAAGGGAGCATGAACAATATCTAGGTGACCAAGAATGCAAGGCAAATGGCAAACAGACGCAGTGAACATCTGTTCAGAAATTCTTGTCAATGAACCAGTGAATAGATGTTAACAAATACATTTCAGGGAAGGGGTGGGACAGAAGGAGGAGTCCATAACCTCTTAAATAAAGTTCTCAGAGTCAAATCTTGCTTTTAATTATGCATATATACCACAAGTCCCAGCAAATCATCCCTCCCCCATATACTTTTCCCCTCAACTCTAGTTCAGCCACAGCTAATTAATTTCTGGCACCATCATATTAAACACTGACAACAGCATACCCACCTGCATCGCCAGTATAAACCCTTGCAAATGAAGTGAATAGTATAATGTTTTGCTCTACTTGTGGTATACTGATTGTACTGCCATTAAAACACTTCTTTGATGGTCTGGAAAACCTTTGGATTTGGATAAGAATGTGCTTCTACAAATCACAGCAAAAGCAGGCCTTTTACTAAAGGCAAATGGATAAGGATATTTTGGGAAATCAAGATGTGTTGAACTAAAACTGAAGAGCAGAGAAGGGCACTCAGGATGGATTTTGTTCCTTAGTATATAAAGTACAGCCAGAGGATCTGCAGCAATTGTGAACATACTTGAAGGATCTACTTTTTTTGACTGATGAGAGATCTGTCATTGACAGCAAATTGCAGAGCAGAGCCACACACAGTTGTCCACTGCATGCCTGAGATAAACTGGGGTATCTGCTTATACATGTACAAATCCACAACTGAACTACTATGGACCAGGGATCCCAACATCAAAACATACAGCTACACACAGACCTGGTGCAGGCATCCACAAAACAATATCATTTTACTGATGAGGGATACTAAACTGATTACCCCTTCTTCTGCAGTTTTACACAGCCATTTGTGGCACAATTGTTATTTATGCCTTTATGAGACAGGAACAGCTACAGTGTGAGCAGGCAGAGGGAGACAGAACAAAGGAGGGAACAAATTAAATAGCTTGCTTGCCTTTGTAGGGTCTACCTATTTCAGTGAGCCTCTAGGAGGCTGTCTTGAGAGCTCCATCTAAGCCAAGGAGCACTGAGGACTCCTTTTAGGTTCTTCAATCAGGAAGAACCTGATTGAGAAAGGAATCAGAAAGAACCGCCCTGAGCCCTTTGGGCTGGGAAGGGTGGGGTAAAAGTTAAATAAATAAATAAATGTTCAGAGATATTCTCCTACCCTACTTCATTTTCCACTTCACTTTATCTCAGTTCCCTTTTCCCTACACATTGTTCCATATAATTAATCTCCCCACCTGCCACCCTTTTCCAGATTCTCTTCATCTCCTACCCTTCTTGTCTCCCTTCCCATTATCCCATTAATCTTTTCACCCAAAGCACTTCCTTTCCCCAGACCTCTTCATTCCCTTCACCTTCCCATCACATTCCATCGGACTCTTTACCTTTTCTATTCCTCCCATGGCACCCCTGCTGCCCTATCCCTATTCTAGTTCCACTTTTCTTTAACTCCCCCTTCTTCCTACATTTCCACCCCCTCAAACTGCCTCTACAACATTCCCTTAACAGCTTCATCCCACTCCTTGTCTCCAGCCCCCTGTGTCTGTTCCTCCCTTTCCCCTCCCTCATTCTTGCCTCCTCTTTCTCCCTCTTCACCACCCCACTCCTTGGCTCTTCTCCTCCCCTAGTTCAGTCCCCTCAAGCTACCCCCTTACCCTTCCCATTCCAATGGGAGGGTGGAACAAGAAGTAGTGATGCCCCGGTTGTTTCTGTGCTGACTAGCCCGGCCGATGCAGCCTCAGCTACTGTTATTTTTATAACATAAAACAAACAAAACAGTTACAATAATAAAAAGAAAATTAAAAAGATACAAAAGAGTATCAATTGTATGTTCTAGTTGATACATTTGTAGTTACAAAGTTATAAAGTTCAAAAGACAAAGATACCCTTTTGACCCTCCACCCACCTTAAAAAAGGGACCCCTCACCAGACCTCTGAAGAAGTGTCTAAACAGTTTTAACAATAATATTAACAGTAAAATAGAAAAGTAATAAAGCTTGTTTCTATAACTCACTAACTAAAATAGTAAAATTCATTTTTGCCAGTTTATCCCAATATGTGACAGCCTTTTCCCAAGTTTTTTTATATTCTTCCATATCTTTTTCATGTAGGAATTCTGTTAATTTGGCCATCCTCATATACATCCATAGTTTCTCTCTCCAGTCACGAATTGAAGGTTTATTCACTTGCTTCCATACTTTAGCTATTACAATTCTTGCAGCAGCAAAACTATATTGACAAAACTATAGTCTTTACTACCCATGTTTTCTTGTGGAATTCCCAATAAACAAAATGCAGGCTTTCTTTTTTACTTTCATATTAATCAAATTATTAATTTCTCTGATAACTTTTTTCCAAAAGTTTTTAATTTTTTTACATATCCACCATACATGCATAAAAGTTCCTCTTTCCTTTCCGCATTTCCAGCATAAGTCCATATCTCCTTTTTTCATTTTGGATATCATCACTGAAGTTATATACCATCTATAAAACATTTTATATAAATTTTCTCTAATTTCATTGGTTATTGTAAATTTAAATTCTTCCTTCCATAGGTTTTCCCATGTTGCCAAATCAATATTGTATCCTAACTCCTTCATCCATTTCACCATTACTGGTTTAATTCTTTCTAGTTCTAAATTTGCTTCGATTTGAGGTATCTTGAGTCAGTGTCAGCTCCTTTCCAACATCAGTGCCACTTCCCATGCAGCCAATGCTGTTGGCCTGCTCCTAAGGCAGCTGCTATTCTAATCTACATACAGGAGTGTTGGATTCTGTTTTAGTTTTCCTCCCTGTTGTTTCCCATGATGTCCACACATGGTTGCTTTGAGGTAGGGAGCTACTCTCAATTATTTTTATAGCTTTTCAATTTTTTTTTGTCCAAGTGCAGGAATTACAGAAATTTATACCCTAGCCCTGAGCTTTTTTTTTTTTAATCCATACAGTAGGACCTACTAGATGTATCAAGACATAAAATTGACCCTCTGCTTTATAGCTGCAAAAGGTGTTTTGATTGCTATAGAAAATGAAGCAAACACTTATGGATGTTTCCTGTTTTGAATATCCAGGGAACTGCTTGGGAGAAGAATGGTTTATATAGCTGATATGTTTAAATGGCTGAGTGGGATTAGTGCACAGTTTAGAAAGATTGCTGGGATATATCAGGGAGATCCGAACTTTGTGTAGGTTGATATTTCAACTCATGTAACTGTTATGGTCATTAATGCATACAAGTATTCACGGCTGATTAACGTGAGGACCTTCTAGTTCTGCCTCTGCAAAATAATAAGCAGAACACTGGGTTTACAAAACATCTCGCACTAATTTTATTACATGCTCTGTAGAGAGCAATTTTAGCCAAGACAGATGTTGCTTATTATTTGAGATAATGATATAACCATAGCTGGTGAGATCTAAACTGAAAATATATATATTAAAAGCCTGTATCACATAATACAAATTTCACAACATTGAAAAGCAAAATTTTGAAACCTTATGACCCCCCCCCCCTTTTTTTGATGCATCTTAGCAAGTCTGGGAAGCAGCAAAGTTTCCATTATGGGAGAACAGAAGAACCTGACTTCCAGCTGATTAGCTGGTTGACCCTCCCCACCACCACCAAACGTTGCTGGATACAGAACAAAAATTCCCCAGTAGAAGAACCAAAGCTGTCTCCCAGTTGATCCCTCATTAGCTGGGAGTCAGCTTTTGTTAGCTGCAAGTCCCATGTGCCTCTCAATACACATTAACAGGTTGCGATCAGCCTGTTTATTTATTGGCTGCCAGATCACCACTGGCAAATGGGAAGTGGGCTGAACTGGCAGGTGTTCTAGCATCCCTAAGGTGAGGGGAGACTGACTTCTACATGTTGCAACTTTAGCTGCAGCAGATCTGTTTAATATCTTAATTGGGTTAATACTGGGAATGGCAACCAGCGCCAGGATTAATTCCAATTTAATACATTTGTGTGTGTGTGTGTAGATCTAAATCAGCCCAGTCAAACCAACCTGTAGATTTCAAAAGCTACAGTAAATAGGATAAACTAGGCTGGAAATGTAAAAGCACTTTCAGCTACAGCAGCCCACAGTTGGATATATTTAATTTCTAGCACCGTACCTTTCGAAGAGGTTTGAGCTTGGTCTCCATTATAAAATCATACTTGCAGAGCTCACAGCATCGTGTATCTGAGCTCTTAATCCACTGGTGCAGACAGCCCTGATGAACAAAACGTAGGGTCCCTGTGCAGCGACATGGCGTGATGAGGGGGTTTTCGTCGTCTCCCTCACAGTGACAGATCCTGACAGGAAGGACAGAAATAGCAAGTGAGAAAATGTAAAGCTTATTATTTTCTTTCATGCTAAGAATTGACATTCAAAACGCTGAAAGCATGTGACCTTTCAGATTAGATTCTAGAAGTAAGTCCAGTTCTTTTCCCCCCAATATGTCACTTACAATTACTGTGTCCATTTTTAGCACTGGCCAGAGGTGGAACAGCAGGAACAATGTGAGTGTTCTCCCCAACAATATGTGGTAAAGGTACTGAACTCCACTTTTGTCACACCTTAGCACTATCCAATTTAGTAAACTTATTTTTCACGCACACACACACACAACATGATTTAGTCAAGTTAATTCCTTTTAAGTGTTATACTCTTTAAGTCCCACTAACTTTAAGTCCGATTGAAACAAATTACTTCTAAAAGTTTGTAAAAGAACTGGATCACACCCACTGTTCTTAATTAAACTGCATACTCTTTAAAGTATAAAGGAGCAAACTGGTAACATGCGCACAATTGACCTTAATTGACCCATTAGGGTTGCCAGACCTGCACCTAGCAATTGTGGGAGCTTTAAGGAGGAGGGAGAGGGGGAGCGTTGCATGATTTTGTGATGTCACTTCTGGGTGAAGCTCTAGAAGCAACATCACCATGTCATGTGACAGTGGTTAGAGAGTCATATCAGGATCTTGGAGACCCCTCAGATCCCTATCATGCCATGAAAGTTTGCTGGGTGACCTTGAACTAGTCACATACTCACAGCCTAACTTACCTCACAGGGTTGTTGTGAGGATAAAATGGAGGAGAGGAGAATAATGTAATGTGCTCTGGGTCTTTCTATCCACTGGAGAGAAAGGTGGGGTCTAAATAGATAAAATGTTGATGGAGGGAAAAGTGTGGATCAGCTATTAGAAGTTTGGACAACTTTGCTCTATGCTTACAGAGAAGATATAATGCTGCTCTGCGACATTCTGTATACAACGTACCATTCTTAGGCCTGGTTTTGGCTTTTTAAAAAATAATAATGATGAAAATAAAAAATCACCTTCCCTTCCCCCTTCCCCTATGAAACTATTCTCTGTAGAATTTTCTCCACACCATTGTATCCTTCTTCACCTTTTGCATTTAATTTTAAAGTCAGTGTACTTCAAGAAAGCTGGATGTCAGATAGATATTATATTAAAATGTACTGTTATTTAAGATGCAGTAAAGTTTTAAAATTTTTTAAAATGCAGCTCTGTTATACATAAATACAAAAACGAAATCTATGGGTCTTATGCACCAGTAACCATGGGAACAACCCTGTCATCATTAGCTGTAACAACAGTGAACTGACTAATTAGCAAAAACCAATAAGAAAGGAGGAACAAAGATGAAAATGAATGAGTTTCAACGTGACCTGAGCAAAACCAACTCTAACCCCCATCTGAAGAAATGGCATTACCATAGAACAATAAACCATATCCTACCCTTCATAATGCCTAAAAACAAAACAAAAAATGAAAGTTTGCCTGACATAACCATGCCTTCTCCAATAGATCCAGTCCTTTAAGGTCAACTTCATGCTTCTATGCAGGAAACAGCATGAAACCCACGAACAGATCATCACATAAAGTATTGACTGATCGATTTATTCTATTTCCTACATAAAAGTGCTTTCTGTGTCAGAAATTTGTAATGTGTGAAGAGCCCTGAGCGACAAAAAAGTAAAACAATAGCCATTAGCGAAGTACAAACATTCCTAGCAGCTAATTAACTTTTTGTGAGTGTCATTACAATTTTGCCAGTGCGTCAATGGTAATTTCCAAGTTGTACCCCTTGCCAGTTTGGATAAAACTTTTATCTCAGTGTAAAACATTACATGAAGAGAACGACATCATTTTCTTTTTAAATTAAAGCCACTTCCCAAAGGGAAAATATAGGGCTTTGTTCATTTTATTTCTGTCTATATATAATTTATTTTACAGGCTTCACTATTTAAGCCATTTAGAATTTAGACAAATAAACTGGGGACCCAGGAGTCCTTTTCAACCGCTGTCAGAATTGTTTTAAATTATTTCAAAAGCTAAACATCACCCTAAAACTCCACTGGGACAGGCAAATAAAATGACACAACCACTTTGAACAGAACACAACGATTCTTCACTAGAAATACTTAACAAAACACTGATTGAATTATAAATTAAAAACATGCAATGAGAACACTGTGGCAACAGAAATAATGTCCAGAGGAAATTATTATGGAAATAACTTTAAACATGTTAAGTGATTGTCTTCTATTTATTTTAGCTGTGTTGTAATTTATTTACTCATAAAATTATTGGTTGAGTATGATGGGATTTGCTGACGGACAGAGATAATTAATGAAAAGAAGACCTAACTAAATTATGGTATACATTAAAAACATGGTAGTCTATGCGTTGTTTTAAAGGAAATTTCTGGCCTTATCATAAAGAAAAGAAGAAGAAAAAGAAAGAACAATTTATTTTCCCAGACACTTTGGCCTAATTTCCACACAGCAGTAACCACATTAATCGCTACACTGGAACTTTCCTCAGGGACAGGAAAGATTTACCTATCTCAGAGCTCTCATTCCTGTTATTTGACCAAAGAACACAGGAAAGCCAAAAATCTAGGGTACAAGTTTTAAGAACAAATAAATAAAACAGCAGATTTCAACAGGGATATGAAAAAGTCAGATAATGGTTTGTTTCAAAACATGACCAATTTCCTCCCAAATGTATTTATTTATTTCATTCTTTTATGGGGATCCCAATGGGGACCCAAGGCAGCTTACATCATCCTCTTCTCCTCCATTTTATCCTCACATCAATCCTGTGGGGTAGGTTTGGCTAAGAGTATGTGACTGGCCCAAGGGCATCCAGTGGAACATGGATTCAAACCTGGGGCTCCCAGATCCTATTCTGATACTCTAATCACTATATTGGCTCTAAAACTATAAAACTGTGATATGAAGGCCTAGCTGGAAGTCATTCTCCTCGGATGGTACTCTAGAACAGAAAGTCTGCACAATACCCACCTAAACAGGCAAACTCAGAAGCTTAAATGAAGGTGGAAAAGACACCAGCAGAATCCTGAATCTGTTCTAGCCCTTTAACATTAGGATCATATATCCCATGTAAACATAGCTTCTAAAAATAAAATAGCTTGTATAAGCCAAAGCCAGTCTTTGCTCTGACTTGTCAACATCTGGCCAGATGAACCCCATAAATCCAGAGTGAACTATCTAGGCAAATAGTGATACAGATTCTAATTCAACTCTATAGCCTCTAGGGCAGTGGTTTTAATACTTTTTGAAATGGGACCCACTTTTAAACATAATGCAGCTTCAGGGACCCACTTGCAAAGTAAAGTCCAAGTCATTGTTCCCTTCCCATCATAAAACATAGGAATTTTGCATCAGCTAACACTGAACAAGTTTGTAATTCATTATTCACGTTTAGTATTTATAAATATACAGCATTACTGAACAATAGATTGTATTTCCTAAGTCTTTCTACACATTTTAGGCAAAGGCAAAGAATTTACTCTCAAGCCTCTCCAGCCTCCTCTAACAGTGCACCTTGTTCCTTCTGACCTGTCAACCCACTTGGGAGAGAGTCATGATCTACAGTTTGAGAACCACTCTAAAACTTTTTGGAGCTCAAGTTAGATGTCCAGGCAAGCCACCCACAGTGGCCTGATGCTGACTTTTCCAGGGTAAGCGGTAAATGATGTGCAGGGCTGTTCCCCAGTCACCACTTAGCAGTGCAACTTGTAACTGCTGATGATGCACAATAGTTAAGCAACAACTGCTGCTGATGCGAAATAGTTAAGCAACGTGGTATTCAAACAGGATAGCGTTGCAGCCAACATTTTCATATCTGTGGCAATTATTTAATTGGCCAGTTCCACTAAAACACAAGTAGAAGCACTGGAACCATTACAACGCCTCTATTTTTAATCTTCTTGTTTGATCTCTCGACACTTCATTGTTTTATTTTGTTCTTAAATTATGCATTTTTTCTGACTCAGTATGAAAATTAAGCCACATAGTGTTCAAATGAGGCTATGTTGTATGCACCCCCTTCTCTTTCCTCAATGAATATTTTATTGCAATTTTTTCTTCTTTTCAAAGGAAATGATGACTATCAGAAAACAGACTACAAATTGGCTTTTGACTCAATGCAGGACTGTAGCTTTCACTACAGTGAAACAGGTATGCCTGTTTAAGCTGAATCAGTATTATTGGGTCATAAATCTTTTTCTCTCTTGTTTCCTGATAGTTTAACAAGATAATTTACTGGTGATAAAAAAATTAGAATGCAGCAGATTTTGCAGCACTTCCACTCGAGATACTTACTACCTCCTGAGATGATACATATAGGAATAAATGCAGTAATACTGGACTCTGACTCTGGACAGACATCACTAACTCATTGGTTTGGATCCGGACTAAATTTTCCAGTGTCAGAATGGAGCCCTTCTGCCCCCTCTTTCACTAGAGACCCCCTTCCCCTGCAGCCCACAAAATGCTGCTCCTGGGGGATAAGGCGCCAGGAGAGTCTGCAGTGGGAAGAGGGGATTGGTGGATATTGCCAATTTAGTCCAGACCCAACCCATGTTATGCAACAAATCATACAATAGCAGAACTAAAAATGAATTGAAGTTCATGTACTCCAACCCAAAGAAGTTCCAAACTTTCCTACCATTCCTACCAAATGAGGTTATGTAATAGAGCACTGTTGATTGCAGAGATTACTGGGCAACAAATAAAGAAAGCAAAAGTTACTGTGGGACATGCTGACAGAGGAAAACACCCTCCTAGAAACACATCCCAAAGGCTGCAAAGGAAGTTATTTCTTTAAATATTGGAGGAATAATTTGTAGACCATACTAATTAGAACTGATGACTTAAGCCTGGGAAACCAGGAATCATAGATCATTTATCATTCACAAGCACCAGAACCTTTAAATGTGACATTGGTAACCTTTAAATGTGACATTGTTCTTTTATTGAAGAAGTACATCCTACTATTCTGGCAAAAAGAATTAGTGTTCTTAGGAAGGTATGCATATCCTGTTGTCGGTCTACTACTGTTCTAAAATGACCCAATGACACATCTTTAATTATGAAATCTGAACAAGTATCAAGGTCTGCATTGCACCAAAACTACGTGCTGTTTTTAAGTTGCCACACATGATTATATATATTTGAACTCCCAGTAGCAGCATGAATCAGGGAGGGGGGAAAGCTCCTCCATGTAATTCATGGCAGTTAGCAATTCCTTTCGTATTAGAAAACAAACCTGCACTCTGAGACATCATCAGAGCAGTCATCATCCAACACAGGAGGTTTCTGAACTGCACTGGTCCCAGCAGGTACTCCGTTTCCCGGAACTGGAAAAGTATCACTGCCTGAGACTCTTTCTGAAACACTTTCCTCTTTGCTTGTTCTGTCTTGCCTAATGTTAAATGAAGTCTCAGGATCCTTGCGGTTGTTCTTGCATTTGTTCTTCCCACACTGTCTCAAGGACTTTCTTGCCTCCCCAGAGGACACCGACGACAGCGAGTGGCAGGTTTCTTTCCACCCTGAAATCTTGCCCCACCGGCAGTTTAAAATGTGGTCTTCAGGCTCAGCTGCTTCTTGCTTCGCTTCCCCATTGGTCTGCATAGCAGCAAGTTCAGTGGTGTCCTTATTGGAAGACCCATTTTGTTGAGTGTTTAAGGTATTCCTTTTTCTCGTTCTTTTGGCTCTCTCTCTCTTTCTAATTAGAGCCCAAGCATTCTCATCTGAAGTTGATGAATCGGATGATGCATTATGCAAATGGTTCCACCTAGTATTTGTAATTTTGGTGGGCACATAGCCACCCTTCTCTTCCTTTTGCTTTTCTGTGCGTTCACTGGTCTCCTCAGCCTCCTTTCGCCGTCTAACCCTTCGTTTCAACTGTTTCTTACCAGGCTCTTTACGAGCAGAAGTCAACATTGTGACTGAGGTTGAGATTTCAAACTTCTCTTCTGACATGTCATGCAAGGTTGGAGATCTAAAAAAATCAGCAAGCGAAGGAGATGGATGGGGAAATGATAAAAGAGAGAAAGATAAAGCAATAAAATAAGGAATACTGAAATGAAAACAAAATAATGATTTGAATAAGGGGGAAATGGAAAAAGGCACAACACAATGACAAATGAAAACTCGATACAAGCATAAATCCGCAAAGGAGGTTAGAAGAAAACAAAAACTCAAGATCACTAGATTAAGAAGGACTGTGTATCAACCAGATTAGGAATGTTTATTTAGCACATACCTACAGATGTCCTGAGTAGAAGGGCATACCGATAACCGTGACTGGCTCCTGGGAGCTGTCCCTGTGGTAGGGCTGCTTGCCTGTTGAAAGAAGTTAGATAGTTTGGAATCTTTATCCACAAAATAGAGGGTAGATATTTTACTGCTTTTCCACATGATTAATCTGAAGGAAATTTGTGCAGCTATTCATGATGCTTTCGCATACACAGAGCTTCACAAAATACAGGAAGCTTCTGCAAAAACAAAACCTTTTTGAGGAAGTAAATATGTTCCAGTGACTATAGCTGTCATGTCATACTTTTTTTTTAAAAAAAGGAACAAAACTTTCACAAGCTAGGGTTTCATTTTGCGGCTAGGCCTGCTTGTTAAGAAGGCGAAGGAAACAGCAGTTGCTTTCTGTTTTAAGCAGAATTTGACAATGACAGTGCTTTTTGTCAGAACAAAGTGAACTGCGCTGACATTGTGCTGAGCACGTAAGGTCTGAGGCAGAATTGTCAGACCTTTACAGTGTGGGAGGACAGAGGCACAGTGAATATTAAAAGCCTGTTTTTAAAATGTTATCACTGTAGCAATCAAGTTCACTTCCAGAAACGGAATGAATGTGAAATTGATGAGCCCGAGAAAGTCCAAAGTTCACACCGAAGCTCGACAATGTCTATTATGGCCTCAAACACCTGAAGCAAAACACTTTCACTGTGTAAACGAGTCCCATCGAAAGGCTGTCAAAGTAATTTGCAGACTAACTTACTGAGTGCAAATCATATTTTGATTGGAAAACAGAGACCGTTCTGTTCTATTTACAAACTTGTTGACAATATTGCCTTGCACAAAAGCCAAGCTAAGGTTCATAATTATTTGATCTGTTAAACAGCCTGGGTGCTTATTGTCATTGTCATTAACCTTTAATAGGCATAGTTCAAAAGACATCTTCTACAGATTCTCACAATCAAAATCAAATCACACCAACCCAAGATGAACAAACCAGGGCCCCTATCAGGCTCAGAAATATACAGAATATATAAAATACAAATAAATATGAAATATATAAAATATACCACATTATATAAAATATCCCTGACCCAGGCTAGCCTGATCTCGTCAGATCTCAGTAGTTAAGCAGGGTCAGCCCTGGTTAGTATTTGGATGGGAGACCACCAAGGAATACCAGGGTTGCTATGCAGAGGAAGGCACTGGCAAACCACCTCTGTTAGTCTCTTGCCATGAAAACCCCAAAAAGGGTTGCCATAAGTCGGCTGTGACCTGACGGCACTTTACACACACACCACATTATTGAAATTAAGCAAAAGGTTAAAATAATCTGCCCACCCAGCCGGACAGCGATACAATACAATAAATAATAATAGTCATAATCACTGACCATTCACTAAATAAAACCACAATCACAACAGCAATTTAAAATATTAGACGGGCTTCATGGATCCCCGTCTCAATAATGTTACCAAAAAGTTTGCAACCGAAGCAGTTGTTTCAGGCTTAGCATCAGACAATAGAGCAAATAACATTCGACTTTTATTATTGACTATTTCGGTATCAAGCAGATCTAATAGACAGTCATTACGAGGGCCCTCACCCAGGTGGCATTCCAATATAATATGCATAAGCGAAACTGGAGATCCTGAACCGCAGGGGCAGAGTCTCTGCTGATACGGAATGTGACTAAATCTACCTAGTAAGACCTTCGATGGAAAAGCATTCATACGAGCTAAGTGGGTGCTCATTTTTATGCATCAAATATATCACTCACAAGTCTCTAAAACTGACCTTCTTGGTACATACCTTGTGATTCCTCAGCAAGATGACTTTTGATATTTATTGGTTATTTGTTTTTGGGTTTTTTATTTCACAAAATTTACATCTCACCTTTCTGCCCTCACAAGGGCCACCAAGGCAGGTAACAAATTAAAACATACATAATAAAACCACATTTCAAAACCATTTAAACCAAGTGTTTTGAGGATACCTTAGTATACACTGCTCTACTAGACAACATTGATGTCTTCCTACATGTTAAGAGAGACCGCTAAAGTGAACATCTTGATTATATGTGGGAGATCAAATTAGTAATTTTGTCATGCAGAAGTGGCTAGAGAAAAGGAAGGAACAGATGGGGCTAGATAGTACTGCAAGGCATAGAAGATCAAATTGTCAATACTGCAACTATTTTTTTCTTACTACAATCTTATCAGTATATATGAGGATATGTCCATTTCAAAGTGCTGGATACATATTTTATTAATTTTGAAAATTACATTTTAAAATAAGGAAAATATTTATTTCTTGCATCTTCACAACTATGTTTTTTAAAGCTAAAATAACAAAATGTAAAAAGAAGGAAAGCTGGTATGACATAGGAGCAGAAAATGTTCAAGTTTTCTTGCACCCTTTCTCTCAATATTCAATTTGTGGACCTTGTTTTTAAATAATCAAATTATTTTGTGGAATGTCCACTCAACTGAAAGTTCTGAACCAATATATTCTATATCCAGCTTCCAATGGCTATTGAAAGGGTTGTGAGATGAAGGAAAGGAAACAATGAGACACCCTTCAACTGCACCTGAATGTGCTTAATTGAGATTGCCCTCTTCAAAGAACAATTTGTACTGAATATCAATTTTTGAGAGTTACTTTGGAAACCAATGCATTGGTTGAAAAGTGGGAGAAAATATTATAATAAATAAAATACATTTCGAAAACTCAAATGGCTATTTTTGTCACATTATTTAAAATATGCCTATTTAACAACAGCAGCTAGCAAGATTACAGGCACATTTCTCAACACTTCCCAGAAAGGCATCCAATCCTTTAAGAGCTCTGCATATGTAAATCCCCTTCTGTGCACAAGCACCCTTCTCCATACATTGATAATATATATAGTCATGTGTATCTATATCCATATCACAATGTCCATCCAACATACCTTGGATACATCTTTGGATGAGAATGGGGATGCATATCTGCATAAGGGGTCACCAGGAATAATAACTAGTTGCCCATGACTATAGCTAGAATACCATAGTCTTTCAACCTTTCCATACACTAGATTTTAGTTATCTGTTGAATGGAAAAGAGTAGTAGAGTTCAATTTTAAATGTAACTGGCCTGGAGATTATGGGATTCAAGCTGCTTGTCAGAAAAACAGATACAACTGAAAATGGTCATAAACTTCACAAACTGTACATTTGAAATAATTTTTAAAAGAACCCATTCAAGCAACTGTGAGTTGACTATATTCGGCTGACATACTTTCACAAATTTTACTTTCTCATAAAAATATAAAGTCAAAGTATTCTTTAAATTTGTGGAAGTGGAAGGAGTGTGATTACTACTTTTTATCATTGTCATTCTACATACATGTACATCAAAGATGTTCTATATTGTCAACCAAATATGTAATAATGTTTGATACAGAGCACATTCATTCTTTTCTCAACATCTGTGATTGGTTATGGTACATTGTGTGGGAGTTGGACACATGTATCCAGAAATACATTTTTCATATTGCTGCATTTTATTACTTTATTTTTATCCTGGAAAATAAGACTATAAAGATAGAATACCCATGTTGCCTCCAGCAGCTTTTTGGACTACTTATTGCTTCATTATTAAAGAATGGATTATCTGCTTCTCATTCTAGACCGCCAAAATGAGCACTGGGCAGACACTCAGAAAAGAAAACCCATGATATTTCCAAAAAGAAAACATTTCAGCGTTGTAAATTCTGCAGTCCCTTATGGGCGTTCACAGATTCTCCACTGGGAAGCCATTATGATTAGCAAAGCCTCCATCCATACTACTCTATTATGTGCACCTGAACCCCCATCTACACAGCTCACACAATCCATATACTAACACACAGGAAGTACATCTGATTTGCTTCCCAGGTGTACCTCTAATGTCTCCCATTATATATCTTCCTACCATCACAAATAATTCCAAAATTACTTTCTTACCAGGATAATGCTGCCTGCCCCCCCTTATGTGAATATGTTACAAAACATTGAATACATACTGTTTCTGTACCTGAAATGTGACATTCTGTGCCAAAAAAAGTATCAGCAATAAGCCTAGGATGCTGGAAGCCCACACTTTGTCCAGGTACGATGTAACTCTTTCAGGAAACAAAGTCAGAGAACTATTCAATGCTATTTCGTTAGGGCCACCACATGGGAACATCACTGTACCATGCCACCGGTTTCCCCAGGCAGTGGGAGGGGGAACTATCCAGATAGTGTTAGTGTCAATGAAATCCATCAGGCCACATAAACAAATTAAATTAAAACACAAATAAAATATAAGAAAACACACAAGGCTGCTGGGACTAGTAGGAGAAAATGCAAGAAATCCTCACCATCAATTAAAATTACTTATGAAGAAAAATGTGACTTGGCATGAGATTGTAAGACTCCTATAGAGTCCCATTTAATGAACTCCAACAGATTTTATCTCCAGCCAGGACAGTGATCTTTAATAAATGATCATAAATAGATGTAGTAACAAAGCTCAAGTTAAGCGAAATGCTATAAAAGGCCATTGTGGGAATGACATCAAATGGAAAGGTTGCCAGGTTTGGGACATTATTCTAATGCCGTCTTCGAGAAATAAAAATGGACGGAAATGCAGCCAGTGCAGCAACCAAGAGGCAGAACTGATTATCATAAGTGGCCATTTAACATCATCACTGTAGACTGTTCCTTGATAAGCAACACAATGGGCTTCTCTTTTATTTTGGAAGTGGTATAATGAACTTTAAATGGAATGTTCTTCTAATAGATGTTTGCTCAAAAAGGCTTTATTTTTAAAGTGCCGTTCAAATGAAAGAAAATTACACTAGAGGCCTGCTGCATCGCAGCAAATTATTTCAGCAGCATAATTAAAGACAGTAATTCAAAATTGTATTTTATGACAACCCACTTTTAAATAAGGCACAAGAGCTGTCCTGGGGACAGCCTCAACTGATTCTGAATTTTTGAAAGTAGCCAGTCAAAACCTAATATGCATGTAAAGCTTTACACCACTGAAGCTTGGAGTTTGGGTGGGCCTGAGGGTAGCTTATCAATCCTCTCTGCCCCCTGACAGCTTCTCTTTCCCTTGACAGGCTGGGCCACTCAGTGCTTGGAGTTAATCAAGAGTGCCATAGAATCGCACGAGCTCAAAGATAGTTCCACAGGAGGGAAGCAATAGCTTTCCCTCTGCTCTGTCCCTGATGCTGCTGCATTGGAGTGTGGCTGAGGGAATTTCTTCTGAGCATCATTTCTTACTACCACGAGTCTTCCCGTCCTTGGTTGGACATTATCTATCTACCACTGCCCTGTCAACATAAACATAAGAACATAAGAAAAGCCCTGCTGGATCAGACCAAGGCCCATCAAGTCCAGCAGTCTGTTCACACAGTGGCCAACCAGGTGCCTCTAGGAAGCCCCCAAACAAGACGACTGCAGCAGCCCCATCCTGCCTGTGTTCCACAGCACCTAAGATAATAGGCATGTTCCTCTGATCCTGGAGAGAATAGGTATGCATTATGACTAGTATCTATTTTAACTAGTAGCCATGAATACCCCTCTCCTCCATGAACATGTCCACTCCCCTCTTAAAGCCTTCCAAGTTGGCAGCCATCACCACATTTTAGGGCAGGGATTTCCACAATTTAACTGCGTTGTATGAAAAATACTTCCTTTTATCTATTTTGAATCTCTCACCCTACCAGCTTCAGCAGATGACCCCACGTTCTAGTATTATGGGAGAGGGAGAAAAACGTCTCCCTGTCCACTCTCTCCAAACCATGCGTAATTTTATAGACCTCTATCATGCAGCTCCATGGCACCCAGGCCGGCATAAGTGCCCATTATCAATATAAATGGGCACTTATGCCGGTGCAGGGTCACATCATCTCCTAAAACGATTCTCCCCCCCCCCCCCCCGCCTTAGGATTGAGCTCTGCATCTACAGTTTATGGGGAATGTTGAGCAAGCAGGAACAAGATAATTCATTGGAATAATGAATACACTGGTGTGAAAAATAGTTAGGAGATGCTTCTGCCTTTCTTTCCCATTTGGACAAAAAAGAAGAAGAAGCAAATGTTGTAGAAGAGGGGTAGCAAATCTTCCTCCACTCCAACCAGACGTGTCTGATGTTTGTAGTGCACTGAGATCAACGAGTCAAGGACACTTCCTATTGGGTTAGATGGTCTGTGGTTGGAGAGGGCTATGACTTTCAAACATGACCACAAGTACTCTCTTTTGTTTTCAATTTCAATTTGCAGAGTTTGGTCATTTAAAACAGATGCAAGAACAGACCCTGTCTTGAATTAATTTGCATGAAAGGATGATGCTGAGAGGTTCAAGAAGATATAGCACAGATAAAATATGCACGTGAGGGAGACTGCAAATGTTAAAGGGAAAAATATGTTCAGGGAGTGTTCACATTAAAAAGACATGGGATTATGGCATGGGGAAAGAAGTACATATGTGTACAATGTTAACTGTGATGCCATAAAGGTAGGGAAATACAGTATACAGCAATATGATGATATGGCTCAGAAATCATATCTTTGTAGAACACTGGACATGTTATACTGCATAGGGGCATGAGAGTTCAATATGGAGTTATATACTCAATTTTCTGCAAGACGTACAGAATTGTGTTCAGGAGCTTAATTTCCAGCAGAAGCTGGCTGCGGAGAATGTTGATCTTAGGGCAATCAAAAATTCACTTCCCTGTCACTCTCTTGTCAGCAGCAATGCTCCACTTTTTAAAAATATCACTGGAATCTTTTTTTTTGAAGCATCAAACTGGGGTTAAATTTTCCAGATGCCTAATTACAACATTACAAGAACAAAAGGTATGAACAGATGTTGAGAACGCAGGAAAATGTAGTATGCGTATGTGAAAGAAACTAATTAAAATATATGGCACACAGAAAGCATGTGTTAACTGATAGGATTACAACAGGAGATTTTTCACAGAAAAAGAGAGGAAAATGTTACATAGGGAAAGCACGTGTGCAACAGAGAATTCACATACTCAAAAATGAAAACTAGGTGGGGTCCCTCATTAGGGACTGTACTGCAGGTGTAGTCCCAGGACTGGAAAAGCTGAGGTTTACTACTTCAGAGTATTTAAAGTGTTTAACATACATTATTTTGTTGCAGTCCTTACAATAACACTATTATAGATTGAGGAATGGGGCTGTGAGAGAGCAGCTTGCCTCAAAGTAGAAACTACATTTGAATCAGCAGCCTTCTGCTTCAGAGCCCCACCTCTTAGCCACTATGCTGCATGGATTTCCTGCCTTTATCAATTTGGAGGAATGCTTCCTCAAAGTTTATTCAAATGTTATTTATTATTCTGTAAAGTACAGAGATGGTGGGGAAAATAATACATATAAATAATAATATACAATAAGATTAAAGTTGTTACTAATACTTATTTTTGTATGTCAGCTGTACATGGCCCTTATGGAGTCATTGAGGGAACCTAAGGAAACATACCTCCAAATAATCTACACTTATACTAAAGTCCACACAGGAAACAGCTGAACATCAACCATATAAGCAGAGCTGCAAGAAAAACCCATAATATATCCAGCAGCAAGTACAGCCATGGAACATATACTTCACTTCCACCCAAAAGATCTGTAATCGAAAAATAAGACCAAACTCCAAGTAGTACCCACTCATTAAATAGCTGATAAATTTGATTGCAATTTTTCATATTTTCTCAATCAAGCTTACTTTTAATTGCATTTAGTCCCCTCTCTACAGAGTTTGAAATGTAGCCTGTTTTCTTCCTAACTTGTAATGCTTTTTCTTCTATACTCAGTGACAGCAGGGGGATGGGTTTCCTCGAATATTGTTAAGTACCAGAACAGCTTTTGCTTCTAGGCTGCCATAGTAACAAGCTCTGCTCCAGTCAGCATCACACACCGAAATGATATGTTATTGGAATTCTCATTGTCCAGATAAATTCATCGCATTTGTGCAACGCCAGAAGCCAAAGTAACGTAGGAAACCCCCCCCCCACAGTGTTTTTTTAGCAACTTCAGCACACACACACTGATGAGGACTGATAACTCTATTAGGTCTAATCTAATCAGCATGAAATACACACTCCACTAAAATTACCAAGCACAGCTTTTGCTAACACAAGTGTCCACAGTGTAGTCAGACAGCACATCAAAATGGCTTAAAATACTGGATTTGAAAATACAGATGAAAGAAATAGAGGCAAATAATACATTAGAGGTCAATGTAACTGTGTAAAGGAGTGAGGACTTATTTAAGTTTATGCTGTTGGCATTAATTTTCTTTTCATGAAACTGATTTGGTAATATTAATATTTTCATATATGCTGGACAGTGTTTTCTTTTCATGAAACTGATTTGGTAATATTAATATTTGGTCATATTAATATTTGGTCATATTAATATTAATATTTTCATATATGATGGACAGTGTACACAATTTAGGGATGTGCAAGTTACTGGCTCAGTGTCATACCAGCATTGTTAAAAGTGCATGTGCTATAGAACTTTAGCTGAATGTATTCCAGAGCTTAATATTTGTTACCTATCCATCTACATTTAAGGATGGGGGGGAAACCCTCCACATTTTGTGAAGTTGCACAGGCATACATTCTATCTTGTCTCATTCTAAATCAGTGACAATCAACCTTTTTGGTCTGAGGGCCATATTGAGAAATCATTTAGTGGCCTGGACAAGGGCAGGATCTGTCATGCTTTTTCTTTGCTGTCTCAACACTAACAGACTCTAGGAGAGAGGAAGGTAAGTGCCAGCTGCTTACCCCCCCCCCCCCACAGCAAGAGCCTGCTGGGACCAATGCAGCAGCAGGGGCAACTGAGGCTCCACACAGGGAGGAGCCAGGTATACAGCTCAGGCTGAGGCAGCGCCAGCAAAGGTTGCCAGCTGCCAAGGCACCCCAGGAGGGATGGGGGAAGTGTGTGGAGGGGCTCAAAGGCCAGATGTTCTGTGGGCCAGAGATGGCCCAGTTTGGACAACTCTGTCATACTTATGTGCTGACAAATGTCCCAGGGCTAAGATGTATACCAGCATGGTTACTATTAAAGTCTCTTTGTACACAAGAAGATATATATATATATATAATAGTACTAATCATAATAATAATATATTATTGTAATCCACCTTGAACCATTACAAAAGAAGGGATATAAATGTTCTTTTCTAGAAATATATCTTCAAGAGTTGGCATGCAGAAGGCCCCAGGTTCAATCCCCAGCATCTCCAGTTAAAGGGGCTAGGCAAGTAGGTGATGTGAAAGACCTCTACCTGAGACCCTGGAGAGCCGCTGCCGGTCTGAGTAGGCAATACTGACTTTGATGGACCAAGGGTGTGATTCAGTATAAGGCAGCTTCATGTGTTCAAGAGTCACCCATCAGTGGCTACTGTTAGAAATGCAGCTATTGTACTCAAAGCATGATAAATATCTAGAGTACATTTTGATTAACTAAATCAGGCTCTATGGAATATGCATACCCATTTTAATAGCTGCCTCCAGTTTATTAGAATGAAAGTTTGAACACATCAAGTGTATTCAGGACTAGGTCGAAAATGTTCCTCTGCACTTTAGTCAGACATATGTGAACCATTATAATCTTCATTCAAAATACAATGTCTGAAATATTTTTGTCCCCTTGAAATCAGTGGGCTTAGGGGTCACAAAACTGGTCTCAAATTTTCAGCTACTTTGTTCTTTGGGAATAAAAGGGAAAATTCGAGTATGGAGAAAAACAAGCATGAACTATTCAAATCAGCTTAGAGAATGGGCAATCCCCAACGTGCTTGCAATACTTGAAAGGAGGTTTGCTTCTCTCTTATTAGAGTAGCAAGAAAGGGTACTGTGTTAATTCAGTACTGGATTAACATATGAGACATATATCAACACTGTGCACAGGTTCAAATAGCAATGTCAATGCCCTGGAAGGAGGCTACTGTTGACCTACAGCAGAGTATATGTTTTTAAAAGGCTAAGGCCATGGGAATGGCTACAACAGTTTCTTCTCTTGAATGTATGAGTATTTGGTGATGCGCTTTATCTACCTTTTATTGTTAGCTATAAACCTAAGTTTTCAATTAGAATTTTATTGGCACACTATCGTCTCTCTATTATTAAGAGAAGACCAGCTCACCAAATGTCAAGCTGATAGACATGGCCAATTGGCACAGAACCAAGTAAAAATAAAACAACTTGTTCTTTTTATTGTGTGCTAAATTTTAAATACATGCAATGAAGAACATCACAGCCCTTTGAAGAAACCATTACTTTCTCTCCTACACCTTAATGAAGCTAACACAGTGACTGCTTTTCAGAACCGCCATAAAATACAAACATTCACCTGCTCAAAATTTAAAAGCAAGTATCCAATCCATGTCACTGAACTTTAGAAAGTAAGCACAACAAATGCAGTATCAAAAAGTCTATGATAGTGTAACCAGTAACTGTATAAAAAGAAATATTAAATTTCACAAAGAAAATATATTTCTTACAAAATGGCACATTCCTACCAATTAGAAAAGGGAAATCCAAGGATCTACGTCAACAAAGGAGGTGGTAATAGGCCAACAGGCAATCCATTGATTGGCATGGCTACCGGTCAACTATTCCTTGATGAGCTGATTGCTTTGTTTCAATTTTTTTTGAAAAATGCATTCACCACTCCACCCCAAATCCAAACTGTCACTAAGCAATCTTTGTGGTAACAAGTATGTGTTTCACCATACTCAAACTTTAAACTGAAGTGTTAGAAAACCAACATAAACTGTAAAAGAAAATATATATCACTATTAATCATTTGTGGTGTTGATATTTGGGAGGTTTCTTATCCCAAGCATGTATCTGTATGTGGTGAGGTAAGTCAGTGTTCGCCACTGAAAACACATTATTTGCACCAAGCTACTGACCACTGGCACAGAGTGGTAAGCTGCAGTACTGCAGTCAAAAGCTCTGCTCACAACCTGAGTTCCATCCCGATGGAAGTTGGTTTCAGGGAGCCGGCTCAAGGTTGACCCATCCTTCCATCCTTCCGAGGTCGGTCAAATGAGTACCCAGCTTGCTGGGGGTAAAGGGAAGATGACTGGGGAAGGCACTGGATAACCACTCCGTAAACAAAGTCTGCCTAGTAAACGTCGGGATGAGACGTCACCCCATGGGTCAGGAATGACCCGGTGCTTGCACAGGGGACCTTTACCTAAACTGACCACTATAACACTCCACTTCAATGCTTCCCTGGATCAATTTTACCCCAATATTTTACTTACGTCCTAGATGTTTTCTTGCTTGCAGAAAGAAAACTGTAAATGTTCTTTGGGGACACTGGGGAGCAAGGCTAAAGAGGTTTACTCAGAAGACTCCTATGAAAGTGTTCTTAAGATTGAAGCCATTTTTTCTAGTGTGCAGATGACAATCCCCTATAAGGATGAAGTTGCTGAGCCTACGCATCCTGCCAAAATTGTATTTAAATTGGACATTTTCCCCAAGCTATTTTATAATAACTCATAATGGTCTGCCAATGTTTCTTCAGGGTTAGGATCGAGCTTTTAGTTAGTGGTCTTTTGATAGCGGAGAGTCTCTCTGTGCTTTTGAATGAAATAGGAATCAGAATTTGACAACGTGACACCCATCCAGCTGACGGGAGGTGGCTGATGCGACTGCATGAAACAGAATGGTTGGTTGACTAAAGATGAAGAACCTTGGAGTATGAGGTCTGTCTCTGGGGATCTTATGTGGGATGGCGAATCTGCACTCTTGCATGAGTGAAAGGATTTGCTTATATATGTACAAATAAAGCAACTATTACAAATATGTCATAAGTCTCCAGTGCTCTTTCATCCGAAAAGGAACTGAGCTCAATAGGGTTGTCCTTGGAATTTGTAGCCATTTGGGAAATGATAAGCACATAATGGTATCTTAGTAACAACAGCCATCCACATGATAAAATGCCAAGTACTCTACAATCGGGAAGAGGATTGACACTTCCCCACTCTTCTGTCGCTGGTGCAGCAGATTCACACAGTGCCAGAGCAAGCACTTTTTTGTGAAGTTGCTGTTGGAAGATAATTCAAAAGAAAGCACCACATTGTTTCTGCCCCCCTTTGGAGTGTGCTTCTCTTGTATAAATGAATATCTACAGAAGCAGAAAATCTGGTGTGTGGGGAAACAGATTTACAATAGCTTGCTAGGCTATTAGGTTTACTGCTGCTTTCACAGACAGATAGTGGCTGTCATGCCTCCAGGTACAAAAAGTTACTGTAAAGTAACTCTTTGATGTAGTATTCTCAACTTCATATCTTGTTCAGCAGCTTGGCCAGGGTTGTTTTGTGCTGCAATTTTCTTCCCTGCTTACCCACTGCTTTATTTTCATTCATACTCAGGAAATTAATTTCTCTCTCTGAATAAATAGAGTTGTTGTTTTCCTGCCATCTGATCTCCAGGCTCCCAATGACTATTATTACAAACCATATTAATCTCCTTCCTTAATCTCCTCTGTCCTTGGCACCACATATATTACAGAGGTTGAGTATCACTATATGCAACCTGTTTTTAATATTTCAACATATATGGCACCATTTTATCAAGAGTACACAAAATGAATCGAGGAGATACAGCAAGTCAACATGTCTCGGTGAGCAAAGGGTGGACATTGCGTGGGGGGGTTCTTGTGCACACTTCCAAAGCTTTCTGATCCATTTTGCTGTTTACTTCAGTGGGACATAGAATTCTCCCAGTGATAAATATTGCTATATTATTTTACATTTCTATTTTAAATATACTTACTGATTTGTTTGAAGCTACCTGTTTCTGAGGGTCACAAGAGATAGATATGTTTAAAATAAATACAAGTACATTTTTTTTTAAAATGGTGAGATCATGTGGAGTTTTATATTATGAATCAAGCATGGCCAAGCTCTTGCTAAGCTGTTCTCAGGTATTAGATCCCTCCTGGTTGTGATTTCTTTGCAATACATGGGTTGCCTGCAAGGTAAGGAAGGATGCCTACCAGGACAAGAACTAGCACCATACCTTACACTGCTATAAATAGGGTTGGCAGTTGGCAGAAAATTGCATACTGCTTCTTAACTTGAAGGAACTGCTCTCTTAAGAAAATCTTCCTGAAGGCCTCTACCTTTTCTAGATCACATCATGAATTCTTAGAACTCTAATGAGGCTGTCTACGTGTCATGGAGGACTACTTGGTTTGTGGGAGGGAAAGGAAAATGTCAAGAATCCTGGTGGTTGGTTGCGTGTAAAGTGTCAGTTACACATATCACATTGCAGTTTTCTGGATTAACTGGAGTCAAAATATTCTTCTACCGTCTGTCTGTGGCTCCTTTCAATGGTTACTGTTTGTAACATTAGATTCTTAAGACATTTTCTAAAAATAGACATGTATGAGAAATGAGCTCTGTAATGATAATTGGGCTTCACAAGATGATCACGATGCATATGTCCTTAAGAGAATATGGACATCAAGCTGTTTGCATCTACAGTCCTAGTTTTCAGAAGCAGCATGCTGTAAAATTTGATTATCTTAAAAAAGGAAGAATATGACAGAAACTATTATAATCATTTGAGTCATTCTTCTGCTCCCAACTTAATTTCATGAAACTTTAATTTTAAAAAGAGTTTGAGATAAAGGTCCCTTTCACATCACCATTCTAAACCTATTTTTATCTGTTGTTATCCCGATTCCAAGGAAAGTGATATTGGGACTGGGGTTTCATACAGCATATTTAAATCTATTTATGAACTGTACCTGAAGTGCTCTGCCCATTTCAAATCGTGTTGCTTTTGAATGCAGGCAATATAGCATTGAATTACTATGGTGGTCTAATGTAGGGCTGCCAGGTCCCTCTTTGCCACCGGCGGGAGGTTTTGGGGTGGAGCCTGAGGAGGGCAGGGTTTGACGATGGGAGTCTTCAATGCCATAGAGTCCGATTGCCAAAGTGGACATTTTCTCCAGGTGAACTGATCTCTATCGGCTGGAGATCAGTTGTAATAGCGGGAGATCTACAGCTACTACCTGGAGGTTGGCCACTCTAGTCTAGTACTATAATGCAAAAGTTGGAATGTTTTTAAAAAACAGGACCTCACTCACACAGAGTAATTGGGGTTGGTGGCTCAAACAGTGTTCCATTATAATGCTGCCACCGTTTAGTCATATCCCACAATATAGACCAAGATATTAAATTGTGTGTGCATGCTTCTTTCTCTTAGACACGCAGCCCATAGGGTAAAACAAAACAAGCAATTAGCTTTTATTCATGGTATTAACATAACACTGGATAAAGTACGGTAGAAGTTACAATGTTTCACTTGAGTTGAACTTTTGAATTGTGGTCTATTTCCTGCAACTGGGATCTTTTGATTACAAATTGGCTATTTTCAGCCCCAAATAAGCAGCTCTTCTCCACAGTTTCACTCAGTCAGACATCCTGCTTTTCCTCCTCAACTCCCAGCTGCCAACTGCTGTTCTTAACTGCTGTTTTACAAATGTCTCTCCAACATTTCGTCAGCTCTCAGTGATCGCTCTTAGGGAGAGGCAGAACCTACCCTGTCCACCACACTGAGCATATCACTAAAGACTGGCAAGCCCCCGCCCCCCAAATGCAAACTGTGAGATTGCACATAAAATGGCGAGAAAGTCAAAAATGTCCCTGGGCATTTTCAACCGCTCTGAGCACACCTAAAGCAGCTCTTTGAATCTAAGTCAGGATCTGTTAATAGAGGAAAAATATCCTGATGGAAGAGTGCTGGACTACAGTCTTCAGCTCTTCCATTCAACATTTCATCTGTTCCTTTCTATTTTTATTTTTTCTTCTTGTCTTAAGTTCTTATAAGGTTTATTCTGTCAAATGTTTTCAGCTTTTCTGTAAATAAAAAGAGGCATTTTAGATGTCATTTTTATGTTAAAATCACAGGCAGATTCAAGAATACAGCTCCAATTTTATGAAAATAAAGCCTGTGACTATGCACATAAAATTTAAAGGCTAATAAGCTCGACAGAGACTAAAGCCAGCATATGATGTAGGTATTAGAATTCAACTGACGAAACTGAGGGGATATGTTTTAATTCAATCCAATTTCCTAGAGGTGTTTTTGCTTTTATTAAAAATGATTCTTTGCCCTTCAATGTACTCTTTCATCTCACCATCTCATCTCACCATCTCATCTCACCAAATATCTCAGGGTATTTTACAAGCTTTAATTAAGCCTCCACCATACCTCCGAAACTACTCTTTATCTTGCACTATGGTGCAAAGAATTAAAGCTTAGTTGGATAAATTGGAATTGGGGCTCAAACTAAAGTCTTGCATCACTGGCTGTTCTTAATTTGTTATGATATAATGACTAAATCCAGACAGTTGCTAGAACGGCAACGTCTTTAAGGCAACGTGCAGCATGTACTATTGCATGTAGACCCATAAAAAGGAAAGCCAACACCTTCTGTTGGGTAATAAAAACTGTATTTATTTTATTTGTTTACATTGATCAAACTGGATCTGTGGCACCGCAGACCAAACCCCCTTTCCAAACCTAGATGCAGTCAAGCCAAAGAGATAAAATTTTTAGACATTCTAAATGACTGTGCCCTCGAACAGTTGGTCATAGACCCAACCAGAGGGGAGGCGATCCTGGATTTAATACTCTGTGGTGCTGCCAGTGATTTAGTGCGGGATGTGGATGTAGTTGAGCCAGTTGGCAATAGTGATCACAATGGCATCAAATTTAATTTAGATGTAAGTGGGAAAATGACTGGGAAATCTCACACAATTACCTTTGACTTTAAAAGAGGGAACTTTCCTAAAATGAGAAAACTGGTAAGGTTGAAAGGAACAGTTAGGAGGGTTAAATCTCTTGAAAAGGCTTGGGCGTTTCTCAAGTCCACATTACTAGAGGCTCAGCTAACTTGTATACCGCGGGTCAGGAAAGGTAGTAAAGTCCATAAGGTCACCACCATGGCTAACAGGTAAGGTGAAGGAAGCAATTAGAGAAAAAAAGTCTTCCATCAGAGACTGGAAGGTCTGCCCAAATGAGGCGACAGAAGCAAACACAAACTTGCACAAAGGAAATGCAAGCAGATAATTAGAGATGCAAAAAAAGATTTTGAGGGGCATATTGCTAAACACATCAAAACAAACAATAAGAAATTCTTTAAGTATATTAGGAGTAGGAAACCAGCTAGGGAAGCGGTTGGACCATTGGATGACAATGGGAGTAAAGGAACTCTAAGGGAGGATAAAGCGATTGCTGAAAAACTAAATGAATTCTTCTCATCTTTCTTCACTGTTGAAGATACAGGGCAGATTCCTTCTCCTGAACAGAGATTTTGGAGAGAGGAAAAGGAGGAACTGAGGCAAATAGAGGTAACAAGGCAGGAAGTCTAGACAAACTGCAAAGTAACAAGTCACAGGGACCAGACGGTATTCATCCTAGAGTTCTTCAAGAACTCAAATGGGAAATTGCTGAACTTCTAACAAATATATGTAATATGTCCCTTCGATCAGCCTCTGTACCAGAGGACTGGAGAATGGCCAATGTAACACCCATTTATAAAAAAGGTTCCAGGGGGGACCCAGGTAATTACAGGCCAGTTAGCTTAACGTCTGTTCCGGGTAAATTAGTGGAAAGCATTATTAAAGATAGAATTTTCAAGCATATAGAAGGGCAAGGTGTGCTGGGCAAAACCCAACATGGCTTCTGTAAGGGTAGGTCCTGTCTCACTAACCTATTAGAGTTTTTTGAAAGCGTCAATAAGCATGTGGACAGGAATGAGCCTGTGGATATTGTGTATTTGGATTTCCAAAAGCTTTTGACAAAGTCCCCCACCAAAGACTGCTAAGCAAACTTCATAGTCACGGGATAAGAGGACAAGTCCTCTTATGGATTGAGAGCTGGCTGAAAAATAGGAAGCAGAGAGTAGGAATCAATGGTCAGTTCTCACAATGGCGGGATGTGAGCAGTGGGGTGCCTCAGGGATCTGTGTTGGGACCGGTGCTTTTCAACCTGTTCATCAATGACCTGGAGTTGGGGTTAAACAGTGAAGTAGCCAAGTTTGCAGATGACACCAAATTATTAGGGTGGTTAAAACAAAATCGGACTGTGAAGAGCTCCAGAAGGAACTCTGCATACTGGAAGAAAGGGCATTAAAATGGCAAATGAGATTCAATGTGAGTAAGTGTAAAGTGATGCATATTGGGACAAAAAATCCCAACTTCACATATACACTGATGGGATCTGTGCTGGCAGGGACAGACCTAGAAAGGGATCTTGGGGTGGTAGTGGATAGCTCAATGAAGATGTCAACCCAGTGTGTGGCTGCTGTAAAAAAGGCAAATTCCATGCTGGCTATAATTAGGCGAGGAATAGAGAATAAAATTGCTGATATCATACTGCCCTTGTACAAATCTATGGTGAGACCACACTTGGAATACTGTGTACAGTTCTGGTCACCACACCTAAAAAAGGATACTACAGAGCTTGAGAAGGTGCAGAAAAGAGAAACCAAAATGATTGGGGGACTGGAGCAACTGTCCTATGGGGAGCGGTTAAGACACTTAGGGCTGTTTAGCTTGGAAACAAGGTGGCTGAGGGGAGACATGATAGAGGTCTATAAAATTATGCATGGTTTGGAGAGAGTGGACAGGGAGATATAATAATACTAGAACACGGGGTCATCTGCTAAAGCTGGAGGGTGAGAGATTCAAAACAGATAAAAGGAAGTATTTTTTTCACACATAGTTAAATTGTGGAACTCCCTGCCCCAGGATGTGGTGATGGCTGCCAGCTTGGAGGGCTTTAAGAGGGGAATGGACATATTCATGGAGGAGAGGGGTATTCATGGCTGTTAGTTAGAATGGATATTAGTCATGCTGCATACCTATTCTCTCCAGGATCAGAGGAGCATGCCTATTATTTTGGGTGCGGTGGAACTCAGGCAGGATGGTGCTGCTGCACTCGTCTTGTTAGTGGCTTCCTAGAGGCACCTGGTTGGCCACTGTGTGAACAGACTGCTGGACTTGATGGGCCTTGATCTGATCCAGCAAGGCCTTTCTTATGTTCACCAGGCCCCCAAAGTCAGCGTGGCAACACTTGCAGCCATGCCATACCTCTGCCAAATGCATCTGCCACACTCTCAGCTGGATCCTGCCAGCCACCAGCAGGGCCCCCTGCTGGGCCCCCAAACCAGAAGCCAAAATGGCAGCGCCTGTAGGTATGCCCTGCTTCTGTGAAATGTGTCCACCCGTATATCTTTCCACAGCTGGGCCACTGGCTATGATCATAGCCATTGCTTATGTACCCCCACTCAACAAAGAGTTCTATGACACCTTAAAACTTATGAACTTATAGTGACACAAGCTTTTACGGACTTCATCAGACACATGGTATACACCTTGTGCAGTGCACGCACGCGCACACAAAAGCAGGTACTCACAAAAAAATTGGAAGCAGCAGGATCATAAGCACATAAAATGTAAGGACTATCACCTTTCTGTTCAGCCAATATATACAAATACACATTCTGGAAATAATATTATTTTTCCTACTGTGCAAATTTAAAATCTAGAGAGACTGGCAGAGCAATCCAAACAGGGGGTAGTTTTGCTGAAGCTGGGAACAGCACAGCCATGTCGCCTCCTGAGCAGTTTGCTGTGCCGAGGCAAGCAAGCTGTCCAGGAAAATTCCCCTAACCCCCATGTAACTTCTGTATGCAGTTTCAGAGACTATGCCACCATTTTTGCTGGCATAAATTCATGATGGTAAAAGGGGGCGTTCTCGGGGTGAAAGGGCTTAGGGAGTTGAATAATGTCAGCCCCACCCCCAAAAACACCCCCTTTGGTGCCGGTGCGAGCACTTGTGCTGGAAGAACACTGCCACTGTGGCTGCGCCAGCACCCAGATGTGGTGCTGCCACACCAGTCCCTGACACTGGCGTAACTGACCCGGCGCTGCCTTAAATGGCACTTATGCCAGCGTTGGGGTCATGCCTCCACAAAGCCCTTCCCTCCCAGGACTCCACTATCTATGTTGTAAGGACAATACCCTCAATCTCAAAAATAATCTAAATTCAACAGGATAAATTCTTTTAATTCATTCCCACACAAGATTTATCAAGATAGCAGCCCATCAGGGAGCTCCACTTTAATCCTAGGAATAGTAATATTAAGCCTTTTGGCTGATGAAGCTACTTTTGTAGTGAAAACGCTGGAATACGTCCGGAGCCATGTTACCATCTGTATCTCCGCTGCCTGAAGACACATTGACATTGATATTGACTAAAATATGACTCTATGTCTTACATGAACTTTTTTGCACTTATTATCAGCAACTCCAGCTGATTTTTTTCTTGACGTTGTTATTTCCTTGCTTTGTAACCCTTGTTGTTTGCTTCATTTGTACATTTATTTCTTTGTAATATAGTTACAGCCTTTGCTGTTTTGCTGCCTGCTATCCATTGCCTATTGTCTCATTCAATTTTGCCTACTACTGTTTTATTTGCATCATTACTATGTACAGTAGAGTTATTGGCATAACTAGAGCTCTAAAATGGCGGCTGCCATTTTAGAGCACAGGGATGATCTCGCCCCTGCCCCAGGTCGCCCTCCCGCCGGCCTCCCGGGCCCTCCCGACCCACCCCGACCCCAGTGCCATCCAAGGGGGGGAGGGGGAAGAGCCCCTGAACCCCCTACTCACCGGGAGAGGCGGCGAATCGGCGGCGGCGCGGCCTTCCTGGGCCTGCAGGAGGCCCCTGCAGGCCGCTGCCGGCCGGAGGAAGCCACGCGGGCCCGGCGGCGGTGCGGCCTTCCTGGGCCTGCAGGAGGCGCCCCCAGGTCGCTGCCGGCCGGGGAAAGGTGCGTGGGCCCGGCGGTGATGGTGGCGGTAAGTTTCCCCCTCCCTCCTCCATCCTCTACCGTATTGACCCGCGTATAAGCCAAGTTCGGCTTTTTGAGCCCTTTTTTTGGGCTGAAAAACTCGGCTTATACGCAAGTATATACGGTAGTCTGTAAGACACTATGGTGCTCTGCTGATCTTTGCCACTTCAGGTAGATACACCATCAGAAATGCTGGGATGACAAACAATATTAAGCAAGATGCTCAGAATTCTTTATCATGGAAATGTTATCAAAATGTGTCATAAAATTAATTTAAGCAACATATGATGTGTCATCTCCCTCTTCCAACAGTAGACACCTCATTTATCAAAACCCCACCTACTCTTGTTCAAAAATATTATATATATACACATCAGTGTAACATTTTGAAAACAGAATTCTCATTTATTGTACATTCCCACTACCTGGATGCTTTGTATAGACCAAAAACCATTAAGAAAAAAGTTACAAAATTGCTAATATGTAGGTTGGATAAAACCTGATTAAAAAAATATTTAGAAGAAAATCTGCTTCTTAGCTACGGTATTACAAATTGAGAAGCAATCTGAAGCAGATAATAGCATTCCCCGTTGTAGTTTCAATGCTAAGGGCGCCAACTGGATTTTTAACGCTAATAAGGTTTTAACTATAATATACTATTTTAATTGATTGTATTCCTGGTTGTTAGCCACCCTGAGCCTGACTATAGTCAGAAAAGGGCGGGATAGAAATCGAATAAAATAAATAAATGAATAAATAAATCCTTCTAAATTGTGTATATGTGTAAAGTGCCATCAAGTCACAGCCAACTTATGGCAACCCCTTATGGGGTTTTCAAGGCAAGAGACTAACAGAGGTGATTTGCCAGTGCCTTCCTCTGCATAGCAACCCTGGTATTCTTAGGTGGTCTCCCATCCAAATAATAACCAGGGCTGACCTGTGGACACACAAAAAACCCTTTTTAAACATAAAATTAAAGGAAAAGGGGGAAAGGCCCCATAGAAAAAAGCGAGGCTGCGCCACTAAAAAAGGTGGCACAGCCCCACCACCATCGCTCAAGGGGGCATTCCCAGAGCAAAAGGGCTGTGGAAGCTGCCTAAAGGCAGCTCCACCCCTGGGAATGCCCCGGGAATACTCCCCCCCTTCTGGGAAAGCCCTGCTAGGATGGCTGCGTTGGTGGCAGCACCACGACACCAGAATGTTTGCCCTCACACCGGTGTAGGTGCTAGTTCACACTAACTCCCCCAAAGGAGTTTCAGCCCCCCTTTCAAGAATGGGCTGCCCATCAACATTTCAGTATTAACAAAATGCATTATTAGGCATATTAGAATGTATTTGGGGGGTGTATTTCATTGCTGTGTTTTAAAAAAAAATTGGCTCCATTGTGTTAAGCCACCATTAATCTATTAGGGGGAGAGGTAGGATATGAACATTTAAAACAAACTATGTGTTGAATGTAAAGCCTAACAAGATCACATATACTACTCATTTAAAAAGAAAAAATAACAATGAATTGCAAAAAATAATTACTTCAATAGTAATACTGCGTTTGAAAGCACAATATGCAGTCATTCTTATGTATGTTTTATCCCAGTATCTTCAGTAACTGTGTGTCAGAATACAGTATAAACAGTACAGAGACATCACAATTGGTCTTCCGGGGAATTACATTCAACTTACCTTTGAAATGTTACTTGACCGACTTGTTGAGCGACCTGGTGATTTATCATTCTGCAAAGAGAATTGCAAGAATTGTTCAGTTTTGGGGGGTAGAACATAAGGAAATTTACATATATTATGGTGTTTTTTTTCCTTTTCTTTCAGCTGTCTAAAGCTTACAAAGTTAATGGTAGCGAAGAATTATTGTCTGGTTTGAAAAGCACGTTGAAGGGCTTGAATGCATACAGTTTCTTTTAACAGCAGATAATCATGCAAAATCACAAACTGTTTTGGAACTTATTACAGTTTCAAAAGCAGCTTGCTGAAAGTCATGGGCAATGATGTTCAAGAAATGCAAGTTGGAAGCCCCCTTAGGTACACAGAACTAGACCTGCAGTACTTTGGATTGTTCTCTACATTTCTTGATTTCTTGTTCTTCAGATTGGACTGCCACTGTTCAGAATTATCTTATAAAAAGTTACATACACAAATAAAAGGATAGGAAACAATTTAGTGCATGTAGAGGCTAAAGCTGCATTCTGAAGAACCCCTTATGTTTCAGTGCTTAGAGAAAGATCATATGGTCCCCGCCCCCAAATTCCATACACAGATGGCATTAATTCTTCATTGACATTACTGGACCCTGAGAAATACATGAGTCTGAACTCTGTGAATTCTATTTAATTGTCTTTTTAAATTACAGCTCATTACAGCTCATTCCTCTGGCCTTTTGGCGGCCAGAGACGGCATGGCTGATGCACTGCCACGGTGCCTCCAAAGCTGTTCCCTGGCCACCGAAAGGCTTAAAAAAGCCTTTTAAATCTTTCCTCCTGAAAATGAGGCATGTTCCCCATTGAAAAAAGTGAGGCTGCACCAGGGTAAACCTGGCACAGCAACACTGTTGTTGGAGGGGGCGTTCCTGGCCTGAAAGGGGTCAGGAAGCTGCCTACTGGCAGCTCCGCCCCACAGAATGCCCCAGGAATGCCCCCCGGAATGACGGTATGGGGATTTCCGCTGGCGGGACTCTGGCGAGAAGCCGAGCTGGCATCCCAGGGCTGCGCTGCTGTGCCAGCGCAGGAAGGTCGGCGTGAGCGCCCCAACATCTCCGCCTCTCTCGGCAGTGCAAGTGGCCCGGGTGCCGGAGCAAGCAGCCCAGATGCCGGCGCAGCCACTTGCGTGCCTCCTGAGCTCTTTTAGCCCCAGAGCTCAGGAATGGGCTGTTAATATTACATCTGAAAGAGGTCCCTAAGTAATAAAAGGTTGAATACACAGTGAATATTCTTTATTTCATTATCCTGCTTCATTTCCATTCTGCTCTATCTCTACCCATGCTTGTGTCCCACAATAACTCAGTGCAACAAGGTGAGGCTTCTGCATATTTAGTGACAGTATGTTAGACAGAGTGACAGAAGACATACAATTCTGCCTCATGTTGAGTCAGACCACTAGTACACCTAGCTCAAGACTGCCTACTCTGCAAACAGCCCATTTCCAAGGTCATAGACAAGGATCTTCCTCCTATCTGCTAACAAAGATCCTTTCAGGAGATGCCATGAGTTGAACCTAGGAACCTGGCACAATGTATGTGCTACCACTGAGCTGTGGAACCCACACATCATGCTGCAATGGCAGGAATCCCCAGGTGGGCACAACTCATCATTATAATTTATGCTACTAGTTTTTATATCATATCTTTAGCATACATTTGCAAATGACAATATAACACCCTGGGCATTGAAGGAGAAAGTTATCATTTGGCTGAGACTGAATAGAACATACTCCTGAAACCACATCTCTGAAATCCACCTGCAGAGTTAAGCATTAATCTACCAAAATTAAATCAGCAGATTCGGATCAAGTATCTTCTTGATTTTTAACTACTCATTAAATGAGGTTTAGAAAAAAATATATATCCCTGGCTAAGGTAAATAAAATAGAACCTAGTCCACTGGAGTGAAAAAGGGCATACAACAATGATTTGCCTTCAGCTACAAGGACTATTTCCATGTTAAAGAAATGTAGCTGCTATTTCTTCATTAAAATGGCATACACTTCATTCTAAACAGATTATAACTTTATACAATTAAAATGAACCTTACAATATCAGTCAATTCATTTGCATAATACAATCAAGCTAGAGAACTCTACATGTAACACTTGCCACACACGGGCCCTAAACAGGTGTGTGTGTGTGTGCATACAGAAGCTCACTGATGTATGTGTGAGCACATTCACATGCCCACATAAATACAACCAGCAGTGAAAAGGTTTCCCAGAACTCTCATAAGGTTTGCTGATACCATAAGGGTGAAATTAAATACATACAACCCAACATGTAACAAGCAGCAAAACTCCAATGACTGCCTCTGTTAGGGGGAAAAAGCATTGGAAAGGGGGAAATTTGGAGCAGGAAAGGAATGTTTAACACTCCCCCCTTCTTCTGCACTTTCAGGACACCTCCCAAATTCCAGATACATAGTTATCCTCACGAATACACAGGAGGGAGAAGCACCTTGGAGTGGAAGAGTTGGAACAGACAAGTGTTCTATTCTAAACAGTCCCCCTCCCCCCCAGTATTTTATTCCTAACAGATGGGACAGCCTGGCCTTTATACACACTGGTTCTGGGCCTGCATTAGAACCAACTCTACTAATCTTCTCAAGCTCTACCCAAGAGGCTAGGCATGGTAAAGGAAACATCTTGCCTTGAAAGTTGTGTGTGTTGCTATCTTTGCATGCCTGATCTTCCTACTTTGTTCCTTCACAGTCATTAAAAAAAAAATATTAAAAAAATTGCAACCCCCAAACAGAAAGATAGGTAGGTAGATAGATAGTGCTGGGGAGGAGTCCAAAGTCATGGTGCATGTTTCAACATATGTACGGTATACTGCAAATTGTTGGCATGATGCCTTTTAAACTGTGTAATAAACAACCACACCACCTATATGTACAACGTACTGCGATCACAAATATAATTCACAAAGATGAGCCAACCTCATGAAATAACATTCACAAGATCATGATGTATATATGGCAAAATATAATATATCCAGCCAATACATACAACAATCATACAATAAACACATACACTAATATCAACTATGATCCTAAATAACTATCTGCTATACAATGAAAATCCTAAAGTTACAGAACATTTCCACATAAAGTCAATTCAGTGCAGCTGTAGTTACTTGAATTCACCAGAACTCAGTTCATAGGCAAATAGCTCAATCACAAGCGTGATGAATAGGTGATCACAGTTGATATTAGTGTATGTGTTTATTGCAAGATTGTTGTATGTATTGGTTGGATATATTCTATTTTGGCATATATACATCATGATTTTGGGAATGTTATTTCATAAGGTTGGCTCATCTGTGTGAATTATATTTGTGGTTGCCTCTTAAACAGCAGGTAGTCTATGTACCTTTATGTAAAAGAACTCTCTGAACATCCAACCAATCCTAAGACATGCATAGAAGCCAAATGGGAAAGTCTCAACACAAAGTGTCAAACGGTACTTTCCCCCCATTTCAAGAATGTGCTTTTTAAGTTGGAGACAGAACCAGTGCCAGACACAGTAGTGAGAGGGCAGTGGCTGTGAAAAAAGCAGCATGAAGTCATACATACCTAGTCATCTTTTCCCCACAATCAGACATGTTCAAGCTGTTCAAATACGGATGAATATTCAGCTCCCATGATCACTACCTGGGAGCAGGATGCTAGTCAAACCAGCAGGTAATTGGGTATCCCTGCTTGGCACAGAGATGTTCCGTAAGATAAGACATGGTTTGCTAACAGGATCTGCTCAATAGAAACATTATATCTTGCTGTCAAGCACTGCTGTGTGGAAGACTCGTATCTGCTGCTGCTGTGCATGTTAGAGAATATGGTTCCATCAAATGCTCTGACAAACTTTTTATCTTGTGCTTAATTAAATTATTTCCTACATGACATATAAATTAGTATAGATATGTCAAATAATACTGTGAGCAAGCTTCCTTCTTAGTTTTGTTTTATACTTACAAATTACTATCCAATTTGTAGTTAAGATAAATACAGACCCTGAATTCACAGGCAACCCGGGCTGTTGTTAAAAAAAAAAAGTTTAAATAGACTGAAGTTGTGTCAGTAGCTGAAAATAATTGCACAGCCTTTTCAGATGAATGCTTTCCTTTAAAAAACACACACACTCCAGTTTTCAATGTGATTGTCTGAGTTGGCTAGAACAGATTTCTGTTTACTGATCTCAAGTAGGGGATCAGCAGAAAATGAACACACTAGATTCTTCAGGCAATTTTTTCCCACTGGGTGACCCTCGGCCAGTCACACACCCTCGGTATAGGGTTGTTGTTACGTTAAAATAAGGAAGGGAAAACAATGTACACAGCCATGAGCTCCTTGGAGGAAGTACAAGATAAAAATTTAATCCAGAGAGAAAGAATAGTGTCATTTCATCCGTCTAATGGGTAAGGAGATAGTGTTGTCCTTTGATCTCTCCAATTCGAGTTCAGGTTCCAAACCTGACACTTTGACATCTGTAATCTTAAACAGAGCCTCTGAGCCCTCCCTGATCAAGAGAAGAAACTTGCTTACCTGTAATCGGCATTCTTTGAGTGGTCACCTGTGCAGCCACACAACCTGCTCTCTTTTCTCACTGTGGGTGGTGCACTCAGTTTAAATGGAAACTATTTGTCTCCTGGAGGCTAACTGATGGTCTACAAAAATGAACCCTCTGTGCCCTTACTGGTGCTAAAAGACTTACATTACAACACTGGAGAGATAAACGTCCACCTCAAGTAATCCAATGGATTGAGGACCTTACGACCTTATCAACATTTGAATGTATTGTTAGCCAAATTGCTCGGTTATGAATATTTATGGGGAAATAAGCATTCAATAACCAGCTTGGGGCATAACCTTCAGGATCTAACCTATGTTTACAGGAGTCCAAACCGTGATTCAAATAATAAAGTCGAGGCAATGGATTTAGTTTCAAGAGTTTTACTTATTTAAATGTGTGCACAAACATTCAAATATCATACACAACCAACATACAGAGTCTAGGATATTAAAGGAAGGAGTAAAGAGACAGTTGCCAATGTGGCAGGCCCATGATGATGGGAAATACTGAACCTGTCTTGAAGCGGAGTTGTCCTGGGTTCCGTGGGCTAAGAGGAATAAAAAGGGGGCGGGGGGGTCCCCTGCGTGTTCGAGCATGGCTGCCTACTCCGGCAGAGTGACAGCAAGTATGCGAGGGGGAGATTTAAGGGTAAGGTATGGATTACAGAAGACCTCAGTTATACCTTTCTCCTGGGGGCAGGGTGATTGGATTACCCCTTTGTGGTTCCCATGTAAAACAAAAGGTGACAAAAAGACTAATGGTCAGCTGCCGGGGTGAGGCAAGAGGGCAATTGAGAAAACTATCCTATTTCCATTGATTTGCACAATTCCGGGAGGACCGGGAGTGGCTTGCAGCTGCGATTAACCATCGGAGACAAAGACGCGCATATCTGTGTCTGGGACGCATTACTTTGCATAGCCGTGGGAACGATCCTTCGCTGATATCTTGACTTTTGCTGATGGGCTATTAATCATGCTGATGAGGCTGGGGAGGGGAGTGTTGGCGAGGACTACGTGCTTGGCAGCTCTCTGCGAGATGGCTTCTGCTTGGAACGAGGCACACAGGAAAATGGATTCCCTCTGGTTCACTCCGAGAGGCTTCTCCGCCCGTGGCTCTTCCTTGTCAGTTTCACTTGCAGGAGCTGACCCCGTTTTGTTTGGGGCTTGGCGCGCGGCTGGAAGAGAGTGTGCACGTATCTGCTGGGGTTGCCATAACCAGTCCGGGAGATTGGCAACCCGTTTAGTAACAGTATGGCTTATTGACAACAATTACGTATGGACCTATTTTTAGATATTTGGAAGCCTTTTATAGATGCTTACCTGTAGATGCCACCATTGTTATTATATTTTATTATATTTTTCATTTCTTTAGATCATAAAAAGAGCGCTGCTGGATCAGACCAGCGGCCATCTAGTCCAGCATTGTGTCTCACATAGCAGCCAACCTCTGGAGGTCCAACATCAGGGCCTAGAGGCAAAGGCCTTACCCTGATGTTGCCTCCTGGCACTGGGATCCTGAGGTTGACTGCCTCTGAACATGGAGGTTCCCTTTAGTCACTATGGGTAGTAGCCACTGAACAAATATGTATGAACATAAGAATTACTCAACACACCTATAAAGAAAAAGTAAACACTGTACACAGATTGTATGTGTGTTCATTGAAATTTGTGAACAGGGCTAGAGTAACAGGGCTAGAGTAACACTACCTCCGTCCCTTCCCATCTGGCTTTCTCGTCATCCATGGGCCCTGATTGTTTGAGATCTGCTCTGCACACACACACTAAGCAACCAAACAAGGAATTGGTGACTGACATAAAGTAGCAGGACCTCTACCCAACCCTCACAACTGCCACATTAAAACATTAACATTTGGGAACCTAGCAAGACAGATAGGAAGTCATAACGCCTCAGTACAAAACTCTTTTTTAAAAATTGCTCAACCATTTATTTTCTTAATGGTAAAGGTAGGTAAAGGTAATCCCCTGAGCAAGCACCGGGTCATTACTGACCCATGGGGTGATGTCACATCCTGACATTTACTAGGCAGACTATGTTTTACGAGGTGGTTTGCCAGTTCTTTCCCCAGTCATCTACACTTTACCCCCAGCAAGCTGGGGACTCATTTTACCGACCTCGGAAGGATGGAAGGCTGAGCCAACCTTGAGCCGGCTACCTGAAACAGACTTCCGTCGGGATCGAACTCAGGTCGTGAGCAGAGCTTTTGACTGCAGTACTGCTGCTTCCCATTCTGCTCCACAGAGCTCCTTATTTATTTTCTTAGCAGTGCTTATAACAACCCTACATGGTGATCCTGCACTGCAATTATCCCTAATATCATGAGAGCTATCTGAAATGTCAGAAAACATGAAAAGAAGTTTACACAATATTAGTATGTGCAAATCTTTAGAGAAAACAGTAATTACAGACATAATTCTGCTTACCATTAAATGTGTATCTTATTCCATTCTTTGAATTCTCTGTGGCATCCTATTCCATTAATCATTGCATCTTTTTTACAGTAAATAGCAATCCAATTCATTATATATTTTTGCTTGCTACAGTCACTTTCTGCTGCTTCCCTGCTAATGTCTAAATTATGAGGCAATTATAAGTGACCTACACAAGTACAACAATATTTCATTCAATAGCAGACCCCAGCTACGGAAGCCTGAGCTTACTGTTGGTGGATATACCTTTTGTAAAACTGCAATCTTATTTTTTCCCCCAGCTTGAGAACACTAAAAACTAATTAAACTGCTGTACCCTGTGCAGCAATTCATGCTAGTCTATTGGCTTAAAACTTCTATTCTAATGAAAATCTTCTTAGCCCATATGTAACACAGTGCAATATAGAAGTCATACACTGCAGCAGTCAGACCGTAAAAAGAAGGTTGTCTTATTTGTGGAGTAAGGTTGCCAGCTGCAGTTGGCAATTTGCCAGGAGATGCTGGAGGGCAACATCCCACCAGCCAGCATCGCACCAATGTGCAGCAAACTTTCAGTGCAAAACTGAAGTGGCATCATTAGATCTGACCATAGAGATTTGGATGAATCCTCGAACTAGGATTTCCAACCTCCAGGTGGCACCTGGAGATCTCCAGCTATTACAGTTGATCTCCAGGAAACCAAGATCAGTTCTCCTGGAGAAAATGGCTGCTTTCGAGGGTTTACACTATGGTATTATACCCCGGTGGTACCAGAGAAATGAACAGTTGGGACAAAAAGCAGGTGTAAAAGTTCTATACACCACAAATAAATTCTGCTAAAGTACCATCCAATTCAGGCTTCTATCAAAGTGCCAATGCATATCAAAACAAACCCCTGCTCAACATCACCAGTTCTACTGGCTTAAAAATATTTTCTAGGGAACGTGGAACAAAAGAGATACAAAAGTGAGTGGTTTTATCTTGTTGATTGTTATATCATGTTTGCAACTCATTTCTTTGTTAGCAGCCTAGAGTCTAAGGAGATAAGGTGGGGCAAAAATATATTAAATACATAATTATTTATGCCATAGTGAATTATAGGAAGTTATACAGAACGTCTGCAGCCACCAGCTTTGACCATCATGCTTTCTTTAAACTAAAGTCTCACGCTCTAATAAGGATAAAGTAGGTAGATTTTCCCGTTTTTATTTTGAATTATTTACAATTAACTGCACTGTAAATATGGCAGGACAGAGAACAGGAATTTAGAAGTTTATCCTCCGTATATATTTTTTCCTTATATTTTTTCCCTCTCTGTTCTCAGTAGAACTACATATTTATCTATTCTCTACAAAATGTCAACGTTTGGATTCCTTGTTTTGGATGACAAATTTAATTATTTTGAGAGCCAGAATAACTCACAATGAAATCCATTAGGTCATACTAATTGGCAGACAACGAATTAACATCCAAGATGAAAGACCAGCCAAGTACTTGCCTAACAGCCAAAAATATTTCAGAAAGAAAAGAGCATTAATTAAACATGTAGAACAAAAGGTGATTCAATTAATGTAGAGCTGGGAAATAACTTCACTTATTTTTTTTATAATCTATAAAATGTCCATCCTTTTCCTACTAAACGAACAGATACAGAATTTGCTTTGGAGATGTAGTCAGTTAAGATGTGGTTTATGGTATCACGTTACCAACTAAAGACAACTGGAAATTTATCATGGGGGGAATTCTTATCCAGGGCTGCATGCACACGCTGCTAGTCACTGTGATATTGTTGCGCTCTCACAATCATTTACAACAGGATTGTCTCGTCCATGCAGGAAAATCTATTTGAAAACTATTGCTATAATGCAAGATCCAATAATGTGCAGATGTAATGCAAAACCACCTTCCCTTAACCACTCATTTCAGTGCAAGCCATTCCTGTAGCATGCGAAGGCCAAGTATTCTAGTTCCTCTTGCTCCTCCTGCCTGCTGATTCACTCACTGAAGCACTGGGGAGGGGAGTGTAGTCCACATGGCTGTGCACCACCGACAGGACCCCTTTTGGCATGAGTTCTGCGTCTCAATGCACGAGCCACTGTTTTTCCCTTTAAAACTGTGGCTCCATGAAACTCAAACCACTTCATCAGCCATTTATCATGCCTCTGTTCACCTTCACCCACCTACCCAAAGCTGCTGCCTTTCTCTGATTTTCTATAACCTTACCTTCCAGCCACCCAATTTCATCTATGCAACCAAGCATCTCCCAGGTGCTCTTCTCAGACCCAGTGCTTCACATCACTCCTCGGCAGCCCTCAGCCTTCCTGTTCTTTGTCCCAATCAGCCTGACTGTCCACTCTGTTCAGCCCTGTCCCGCCTTGCACACAGCTTTCACAGAAACGATCTTGCCTTGGTGCCTTGACTATTAACACATCACATCTCTCAGGCAGATGAATCGGACTGAAATTCAAAGAATTCTTTCTTGGGAGTTTGCCCGACTGAATAAAACAGCATTTACTTCTGAGTAGACCTCCTTAGGCTTTCTCCCTAACACTCTCTGCTGCCCTTGATGGACTCTGCTCAGATGTTTATCCTGCCGGCAAAAAATAGGGAACTCTTTGGTGGACCCAAATACGCCTTAAAGGCAAAGCTATTGATCTTACAGGGAGGCAAGGTGAGACATTTCTTTTAGAAAGGATGTTACACAGAGTCTTGTTTCTCTGTTTTTAACATAATGGTACCAGCCCCAAGTCCAAAAATAAACTAAAATGTATTTTTACCTTTCTCTAAGTCAGTGTGGTGTAGTGGTTAAGAGCAGTGGACTCTAATCTGGAGAAACCGGTTTGATTCCCCATTCCTCCACATGAAGCCTGCTGGGTGACTTTAGGCTAGTCACAGTTCTTCTCCGAACTCTCTTAGCCCCACCTACCTCACAAGATGTCTGTTGTGGGGAGAGGAAGGGAAGGCTATTGAAAACCTGTTTGAGACTCCTTAAAAGTAGAGAAAATGGGGGTATAAAAGCCAACTTCTTTTCGCAAACGTTAGTCCAATACTAGTAGTAACTTGAAAGACTTAAACTCTTAAGTCAATTCTGATGCAATGTTTTGTATCAATAGCAGCCCACACCCAAGAACCTTATGTCAGAATGTATCATACCTGAATAAATCATATACATCCATGAAAGTATTTCCTAGAGATTGAAAACACTGCTCTGCAACTTTCCTTCTGTTCGTGTTTATAGGTTAACTCCACATTTAAACTCAAAAGAGGGAGCTTACAACTTCAGTCAAACTACACAGGAACATACGGGGGGTTTTATACAACTCTTAAGGGTGTATTTTTCCGGGTGTTTTATTCTGCCCTTACACTAGAACAGATCAGCATTCAGGTTGCAAGTTTATTATTTCCACAATGCTCTCGTTTCTGATCCTTCTAGCTACCAAACAACCATGCATCTTTAAATGCCACTGATACCTGTTCACAATGTGTGATATTTTATGGAATAGCTCCATAGCCATGTAATTTACATTCCACTATAAAGGAGTTTTATAGTTCATACTCTGTAATACTTTTCCATTGGCAGACCTGGTGTAAGTTCAGCCTACCCAGACCACAATGGGTGGTCGTATTAGTCTGTCTGTATTAGTAGAAAAGAGCAAGAGACCAGTAGCACCTTAAAGACTAACAAAATTTCTGACAGGGTATGAGCTTTTGTAAGCCACAGCTCACTTCTTCAGATACTATCCAGATTAAAATTATACTTAAAATTAACTCTTTTAAAATGGAAATACCAAGGCAGACAAAAAAAAAACCTGATGAAATTAACCAACACTTCTTTTGTTTTCATATGAAATTTGGAAAGCTATTTTAAAATATATCCCTCTCCTACCCTACGGTGTATGTGTGAAGGATAAATGCAGATAAAAGGACTCCTTCTTCCCCCTCCATGGTCTACAAAAACTATTCATTATAATCAAACATTGACCTGACTTTCCATTAAGATGCTGCTTTTACTGAGTTATGGCAGCATGTGAGTCACATACACAAGCTGCGTGCTGATTTCCATGGCAACAAGGTTATACGCTCTACAAATAAAAACTACCCAAGTCTAAGGTTAATTCTCCTCCTGTAACAATTAGCGCAATGTAAAGAAAGCTTTAAAACTGAAATGATTCGTTGTTTATTCTATACTTACCATTAACTACAAGGCAGCTGCAACCAAAAAATCAATTAAATATGAAGGCGCTTAATTTCTGTTAATTCTAGTGATGTAGTCATTTTAATTGCATTCATTATGGTGGTCTTTATCTTGCTGGACAACCAAATGCAGCCTGTATTGCTATTATATTTTATAATAAAGCCATTGCAAATAATGAATTCTTATCTTTTGCTGTAGAAAGAGGATACATGTAGCTGCCTGCGTTGGTTCAAAGAAATACAGATTCAAAAGTGATGCAATATCTTTTATTAGGGCCAATCAAAATAACACAAAATCATGTACAACCTTAGAAGTTCTCCAGAATCCTTCATCAGGCTGGCTATTTAAAATCAAGAAGGGGGGGGGGAGAAAGGTGTTGCCCAGGAACATGTTGCCCAGCCATGATCTTAAGGTCTTGTCTTATAAATATCTTGTGCGGAATGCTCAGCAAATATGGAGATTTAAAACGGTGTTACTATCAGGCAGCACCCTTGGCCTTGTGGGAGCATCTATTTCATTTAAAAAAGACTGATTCATACATTTAGAGCTAGGGCAGACTTCCAGTGGGAAGCCAAGTGTTTTGTTTTAGGAGATATCACTCTTTCACAGGCAGAAGTCATTCCCTGCAGTGTATCAATAATACTGCGGAATCCCCGTTCCCAGGGGGGGTGGACACCCCCCCCACTTTCAACTACCAGTGGGGGACAGTTTCACTCAGGCATTGCTGAGGCAGGCAGTCCCACCAGAGACTGTGGGGAAAGAAGTAAGGTTGCAGCCATGCCCAGAAATGCACTGGAAGCAGCCTTAGAGCCTGACAGGCTCAGTGCATGCCTCAGAAGGGAGATGGGACTCAGGCAACAGAACATGCCAGAGGAGGAGGCCAGCAGCAGCTGAGGCTTCATGGGGCCTGTACAGGCAGCTAGCGCAGCCTCTTAAAACCTATGGGGAGGGTGGGGCAGGAGAAGAGAGGCCTAGCCAGGGAGGCCAGATTTCACTGTGGGCCCGCAACTGAAGAGAGGGTACTGGGGGAAGCCCGGGGTCAGCCCACACAATCTATTATTAAGCTGGCCCAGAGAAGACCAAGGAAAAAGGGCTAGACCTATCCTAAGAGATCCTGGGAAAGCCAAGTGGTGGGAGAGAGGGGGCTGGGATGAAACGAACCTCCTTTCCTCGCACTATTCGCAGGCAACACCTGGGCAACACCTAAAATAAGAGAACACGGGAGGGCGCTACAGCCCAAGACTCTGTCTGAACTCCAGCAGAGTCTGTCCCCCCCTCCAAAATAGTTCAGTGTATTGCACCCAGGTACCCTGGGATGGCTGTGGGTAACCTTTTGATCAGCAGTCAGTGGCACAAGAATTTTGTCTATTTGCCATCTGTAGGATTATCTGTAGGATAAGCATGATACCTTATCACCTGCTGCCAGTTAAAGCTGCAGAATGGCCCTGTGCCCTCCCATCATTGGAAATAGGCAGCGGGGCTGGTTTAATCTATATCTGTCAGTGAACATACACGTATATTCTCTATGGCCGTGGATGCCACCTTGTGGCTTTTTCCCATGATATGGTGAGAGACTGGTAGAGCTTTCAAGAAGTCATGCTGTACTGAAAGCAAACAATTTATGCCATGTGTGAAGTCACCCCTCAAGGCAATGCATAGACTGGAGCATTGCAACTGGACTGGCAACCACGCTATCTAGAGCCCATATCCAAGGCTCAGAAGCTAACTATTGCACAGAAAACATGCCCACATACAGTGTGATTCTCACAGGCCGGTGCTGCACAGCCCATTAATGAGGGTGGCTTAGTAAAAATGTTTGCTGTTTTCCCATGTTTGTCCAGAGATAGAATGCCAAATCAGACAGCTCAAAGACTGAAGAAATAATGGCATGTTTCTACTTGAAATTCTTAAGCTTGCAGTTGTTCTTGTCTCATATCACCCTCCCTTCAGGAGGAGCAGAAGTAACCTGGGAAGACTCAGAAGAAGATAACTCTTCTGTCTGTACAGCACTGACAACAGATCAGCCAAGACAAGGAGAAACCCAGTTAGTATTTAATTAAGTTCAGAGAAAAAGGAAGATTCCACTCCATACCTTGGCAGGCCAAATCACACAGATTAGGCGAAGCCATGCTTTCTTTAGACTTCTCTGACTAATTTAAAGATGAGGCAGCCCTACACAGCAGATTTTCGGAAACTTTTCAAAAAAGCAAAGCCAATCAAAGACAACATGTGATAAGTAGAATCTATATGTGATGCTCCCCCTTCTTGAGGCCACGTTGTCCTTGTTCTGCCATGACCTTCCGCGCAGTGGAAGACCCTAAAGGCTTCAGATGTGAGAGGGAAGGCGGTTGCACCACCTGATTCCCCCTTCTTTCTGTATACTCTACTCTCACACAGTGCCTGAGTAGGGATACTCCATCCTCCCATGCCTGCTGCAGATCCTCTCAAAATAGGTCTAAAGATGCATGGGCCTGGAAAAGATACTGAAAAATTCAGAGGTGAACTCCCACCCCCCATTTTCCCCACAGCCTCAGTCCCCTCAGTCCTCCGTAAGGGCTGGACATGCTGTCTAAAATCGCTCTCCATCCTAGCTTAGATAAGAGAGCTAGAAGCCTTTACTCTGCATTTCCTATCTAGTATGGAGTTCCCTCACAATAAAGAGCTGCTATTTCTTTTCTGAGAAAAAGCCTAAATGTGAACTTATTTGTCAAGTAGACAGACTATGGAATTCCATTGTATAGATACTCAGCTCTACTTTAATCTTTTTCAATTTCCCATCAGAAAAAAATGGAAAATTTGGAGGTGCACTGAAAATTAACTCCTACAAAATATTTTCTTTTAGAATGTGTAAAATACTTCTTAAGGTAAAGTTTTTCACAATTAAAATGTATAGCATGAAAAAGCATGAAGATTTTTTCAATTTTTCCTATGGAAAAACCTCCTGTGAAATACTTTCTCTTTTTGAGTGAGAAAAAAACTTACCTTACAAAGCATGTCCCTCTTTCCAATTGCACAGCATAAAAAACTCTGAGGGCTTTCTCAATTTTCCAATGTTAAAATTGGGACAGTTTGGGGAACACTGAAAAGAAAACCTATAATATTACGGACATTTCCAACCTTTTCAGTGTTTTTTGTATAAAAGTAAATAATTTGGATAACAATTATGTGTTTAACTATAATACATTATTAGAGTTCAGTGGTTTCAGTGTTATAAAATTTAGCTTAATATCCAAACATGCTATCCAATGTGACTGTATAACAACTTTTCTGTCCAAACAATACACTTGCTTTTGTTTACTCCAGAATTTGTTTTTCACCTTCAAAATGTTATTGTTTTGTACCGCCCAGACAGCAAATGTTAAAGATACATGTGGTAGGAAAGCACGTACAACAGTTTGCAATTCTTTATTGGGAACACTTGCAATTTTTCTTACAGATCCCAGTATGAAACTCTTAACTATTATACTTACAGATCCCAGTATGAAACTCTTAACTATTATATTATATGTTTTGCCATACACTGCTTTCTTGGGGTGGCTGCTGTTGAATGGTAGCAAGCATCTGTGCCTGGGTGAGTCATGCAAGTCATGTGGTACAAAGTCACTTAGTGGTTGCTGCAGGGCCTGGCCCCAATTAGTTCTCTCTCAAAGGCTAAAACAAAGGGCCCTGCCCCCTTCACCTGTCTTTTACTGACAGAATACAATGCAAGAAGCCATTTTGAGATTGCCTAGCAGCCCCACAGTCACTGCTGAGATCTGAGAAAGGTACAGGTGTTGCTTCTATTGTTTTGGGAGTTTTTAACTGCTCTGTGTATGTCTTTTCATTTTAGATTTTTCTGCAAACCTGGGGCTTTTTCCAGGTTTATAGAAAGATGTGTCTTGTCTGCTCATGGGCCCAGTCTCTGGATTTAAGTACCTACAGATGGGAACATGCTGAGAACTAGATATATTGATAAGTTTTTGTTTTTAAAAAAAGGATCTCTAAGCAAAATTAAATCTGATCATTGTTAAGTGGCTTTGTCACAAGAGGAAAAATGTGTGCAAAAATTCAGAGCATCATTCAAAAATGTGTTCACTGTGTTTGCTGTTCACTGAATTTTAAGGAGCTTGAAACCAAGTAATGCTTACTAATGCAATACAACCATCAGATTCAAGATGAAATCAGTAATCTGCTGTCATTGACCACAGATTACATGGATCTGCACACATTCAGATGTTTTGCCATACAGTAGCAATATTTCACTAAGTACTCAATTACAAAATTAGTTTCAGTTATTGGACTGGCAGGAAACAGCTTCAAGTAAAGCATACATAATCTGGAAAATTCAACAAATTCAACAGCACTTTTGAATTCAAAGAGTTCATTACTTCTAACATAACCTCTAGTTATGGGTATGGATAGGCACTGACATAAGCAGTGAGGAAGAAGCCTGATGGCAAGGTAGTATGACTATGGTATCTAGTAGTTTTCTGGTAATATTTTAATAAGGAAAGTTAAAATTAAACAACAAGGCAAAATTGCACTGGGATCAAAGGAATATATAGATCTGGAAACATTGGTTCAAATGAGACGTCTACCTGTGAAAATGTTGGGATGCCTGCAGACGAAAGCGGCATTATAGTATCATGAAAGAAATAAGGGCTTTACTTGGCCAGACATGCTGGGAGCAAAACAAATTCCGAAAGCACTGCGAGAATATCAGGGGATCATCTTGGACCCAGCATCCAACAATAATAAATGCAGTGCAAACAATACACACAAGCCAAGGCTTTCCTATGCCTCATTGTTTCAGAAGTCTGTACATATGGTCAACCCCAATGGGCTTAACTCAGAATTGGGCTCAATCATCTATTTGGCCAGAAAACTTGGCAATATTTAATTTTTCCCAAGCACAATTCAGAGTTTCAGAAGTCCTGCGGCACTTTGGATGACATTACAAATAATGTCACAGGTTTTCAAAATACCCTCCCTACAACAACTCCTCCATTTACCACCCACCCCCACATAAGTAGCAGCAGCAGGTGGCCAGTCAGCTGGCATAAAGAGAGGTGTTCTCTCTCTCCCGTTCTCCTGCCAATCCCTCTCCCACCTTTCCCCTTGGTGCTTGAAACACTGTTTTGGTAGGATCCGAGGAACCAGATATGCATTACGAAATTAGCTCATGGTGTTTGATATTAATGGGGGAGGCAATATTTCCAACGGTGCACCTAGCACCTTAGATACTGCCTAAAAAGCATTCCAGACCCAAGGGAAGAAAATAAGGGAGATGGGGAGAAAGGAGAACAGAAAGAGTCGCTTCCTTCACACCCATTGGCTGGTCACTCGCCCACCTGCTGCTTACATCATCAGTAACAGGGGCCAGTTAAGTGAGGCTGGGAGGAGGAAGTTCTGCTCCGGCTTGGATATGGAACCCAAATCAGATAGAAAAAATAGGTAGAATGCTTGCCTGTATTGAACAGCTAAAGTTTGTAATCTGAACAAGGGAACTAGAAACTTCAGCATCTCAGCCGTCTTGCTTGCTGCTTCTTTCATGATTTTCTGTAGCCAACTTTTTCACCTTAATGGAGACTTTTGCTGAAAAATAAGGGTGCAGGGACAGGAAAGATTGGGGCATAACTAAATGCTCTTTGTGAAATTAGACCAGATGCTGAATGGGTAGTATAAGAATATAATTTTGCATACTGCCATCATAGGAGCAAATTAAAGATGAGATTTATGCAGTATCAGTGCAGACTATATGCACTATGACTCCTGAGGATAATTATTCTCTATGCTCCAAAGGGCAAACTACTGTTCTAAAAAGGTCACTGAACAACATATAATCTTGTGTGCTGGTACCTTGAAGGAAGAACCAATAATATATCCTGTGAAGTGAGTAAGAATACAGTGTGTTGTTTTATTATGTTTATAATATTAGCAGCAGCACATTTACGTAACTCTGACTTTTCCTCTGCATTACAAAGGTGAGTTGAAGCATTAGGGTACGGAGCTTCTTTTTTGACAATACTGTATGTCTTCTTTTTTGACATTACTGTATGTCTAGGTTTTGGCTAACTGCTCATATAAATTATTATACAAATTGTTCAACTTCAGCAACACAAAATTCAAGACTGATCTACAGCTGAAATATTTCCAATTTTATCTCAGGTATTTTTGGCTTGCCCTGACCTAGATGGCTCAGGCTAGCCTGATCTCGTCAGCTGTAAACAGCTTAGCAGGGTTAGCCCTGGTCAGTACTTGTATGGGAGATTAAAAAAAGTAAGGCCAAGGGTAATGGTGCAAAATAGGTCAGAATATATTTTGCTACTCAGTTAAAATTCCCTTCGCATTTTGCCCAAGAGGATTCATCAGGGGAATCAGTTAGCTGCAGTGGTTTGTCAAAGAAGAGTAATAAGATCGGTCCTGTGACTACTGGTATCTCCTTACTTGGATGGGAGACCACCAAGGAAGTCAGGTCACTACACAGAGGAAGGTACCGTAAGCCTCTTGCCTTGGAAACCTTACAGGGTCACCATAAGTCGGCTGTGACTTGACAGCACTTTACACACATACACACACACTTTTGGCTTGCTTTTCTGTTCATTGTTTTGTTTATTTATTATATTTCTTGGCTTCTATTAGGCATTTCCCAAACATGCTTAGTAATTTATTTCCTAAATGCTTCGAGGTTATTACTTGGAGCACTCTGTAGAGCCCATTTAACTGCAGCAGCCTTCTTATTCAAGATTTAACATGAATGATTTGCATTTGGAATCTCTTCAGTATTTTTCAGACAAACCTAATTTTCAGTACTAAAACACCCAATGAAAAGCATCTAAATGAAACAATATTAGATGCATCTTTATAACACTGAAAATACCGAACTCTTTAATGTATTACTATTAAGCACATTATAACATATTAATTGTTGGCAACATCACTTACATTTAAATAAAAAGGGGTTTGTTGTATACGCCTATAGTAAAAGAGAGGTTTTTTTTTAAGTGCTCCTTAAAAATTTACAGATTTTTCAAAACGAAAAACTGAGTCCTCAGACTTCCATGTGGGGAAAAACATTGCCTTAAGAAGCATGTTATTCATCCTAAAAGAGAAAATACTTCATAGGGTGAACTATTAACATTCTAAACATACAGAAGTATTTGAAACATCTCTAGCCACCAATTCTACCATTGAGGAAAGAGGACAGGGTCACATTTGACCACACAAAAGGGCTACGCTTGGGATCATGGGACACACATGTAAAAAGCAATGTGGGATTAAGGCTGTTGTAAGCAGGGGTACTGGGTGAGACTGAGTAAAAATGATGCCTAGATCCAACCTAAAATGTTTAATCACTATGTAACGGTGAACTGGAGAATGGCTGTAATAAAACCAGACATTACTAAAATGGTAATTCTCAATACATGAACAAGGGGAAAAGGGAAAAGAAAAGATACAATCCTAAAGAGAATTCTAAGCCCACAGGCTTCTAAATCAATTGGTTTAGAAAAGTGTAGCTCTGCTTATGACTGCACTGTAAGTCACCTTCTAGGTATTGAATTCCTGAATTATAGTGAGCCTTTCTTTCCCCACTGTTTTCAGGGTTTGGGGGTTTATATGGCAGCCAGTGAGCACATTCTATACAGCTGCAACTCCAGTATTCTCGGGTAAGAAAGGTACATTGTTTACTCACCGAGAAGGTCCTTTCTGCTCGGAAGTAGAAGGGCATCTTGATCTTTGGGTGTTTCTCGCCCATTGCTAGGGGTAGGCAGGACTAAACTAACAACTTCCTGTCTCCTGGCGAGGAACACCTCCCCTTCCAGTTATTCTACAGCAAGCTCAAGAGACAGGGAAAGGCACTCACAAACAAGGAGTACAAACAACAATAAACTGAGGGAGACAGGGAAAGGCACTCACAAACAAGGAGTACAAACAACAATAAACTGAACGATAAACTTAAGCCATTCTATATGTATTGCTACAATATTATTAGGCCGATCGAATCCGTAGGCCAGTTTGGTGTGCTTCAGTCCACCCTTGTAAGATGATGTTGCCATCTCCGGGTGGGCAAGATGCCCTTCTATTTCAGAGTGGAAAGGACCTTCTCGGTGAGCTCTGAAGGAAGGGCATCTTGATCTTTGGGACCTCCAAAAGCAATGAAATAACGGGTGGGAACTCAGTCCTCATCATCTTCCACCACGTGCTGTAAAATACGTCTGCCGACTGCCGCTTCGGCGGATGCCATAGTATTGATTCGATAATGTATAATGAAGGTAGTCACGTTGGACCAAGTAGCCGTTTTACAGACCTCTTCAGTCGAGGCTTGTTTGAAAAATGCGGCTGACGTGACTGCGCTTCGCAGTGAATGGGCTGTGATCCCATTCAGAAGTTGGAGACCACTGGCTAGGTAGGCTTCTCTGATGCATTGTCTAATGGATGTGCTGATAGACTGTCGGGACATGCGAAGTCCCTTGTTGGGTGAAGAAATTGAGATAAACATAAATTCCGTTCTCCTGATGGATTCAGTTCTAGATATATAAATATGAATAGCTCTACGCAGGTCCAAGGTGTGGAAACTCTGTTCTTTGGGAGTAGAAGGATTAGGACAAAAGGAAGGGAGGTGAAGTTCCTGAGGCTGATGAAACCGGGAACCCACTTTGGGGGTGAACGAGGGATTAGTGTGTAGCATGACTTTATCTTTGTGAAAGATACATAAGTCTTTGCGAATAGAGAGGGCACCCAATTCTGAAACCCTCCTGGGAGAGGTTATGGCAACTAAAAATAAGGTCTTCAACCTTACTAAGGGAATATTGTCGAAGGCTTTCACGGTCAGAGTTCATTGGTTCTTGTAGGTTATCCAGGCTGTGTAACCGTGGTCTTGGTATTTTCTTTCCTGACGTTTCGCCAGCAGCTGTGGCAGGCATCTTCAGAGGAGTAACACTGAAGGACAGTGTCTCTCAGTGTCAAGTGTGTAGGAATGTATTACTCTTCCTACACACTTGACACTGAGAGACACTGTCCTTCAGTGTTACTCCTCTGAAGATGCCTGCCACAGCTGCTGGCGAAACGTCAGGAAAGAAAATACCAAGACCACGGTTACACAGCCCGGATAACCTACAAGAACCAATTACTAAGGGAAAAAGCCCAAAGTTTGTAATTTCTATTTTTGGAATTTACTGGCCTATGTTTTTATCTTAATGACTGCATATTTTATGAACCTTTGTAACAATTGTAATATTACTTATGCCATTAAAGGTTTTTCAAGTTCAAGTACTAAGGGAACTTCTCTCATAGGTTCGAAGGGACTTTTGGTTAGAGCAGAAAGTACAGTGTTTAGTCTCCAGGTAGGGAAGTGGTGAGTCACCAGAGGGGTAGATTGAGCTACTCCTTTAATAAAAGCCTTAACCTGAGGGTGCGATGACAGAGGAATCCCATCAATATCTGGACAGACTGAGGCAATAGCAGACACTTGCTTTTGTAAGGTTGCCACTGTAAGGCCCTGCGCACAGTTCTGTAAAAAATCCAGTAACTGAGGTAACTTAGGAGAGATAGGGTTGATCGTCTTCTGGTGACACCACCTGGAGAAGGCTTTCCAGGTGTATTGATATATCCTTGTAGTAGAAGGACGTCTGGCTTTAAGGATGGTCCCCACCACCTCCACGGAAAGCCCAATAAGAGCCTTGCCCTTTCAACCTCCAAGTGGTCAATTGAAACCATCCAGGATCTGGATGAATCATTGGTCCCTGTTGAAGGAGATCCGAGGATGTCGGAATCTTCCTAGGTGCCCTGGTGGAGAGCTCCATGAGTGCCAGAAACCACGGCCGGCATGGCCAATTGGGAGCTATCAGGATGACTTCAGCTCTCTATGTCCTTATCTTCCTGATGACTTTTGGAAGGATAGGCAGTGGAGGAAAGGCGTATAGGAGACCCGGTTGGCCACTGAGTCAGAAGAGCATCCACTTGCTCTGCTTCCGGATGGTAGAACCAGGAGAAGAACCTTTCCACCTGACAATTTTGGACTGAGGCGAACAGATCCAAAGTGGGCGTTCCAAACCAGCTGGTGATGGCTTGAAAGACTTGAGTATTCAGCATCCATTCCCCTTCCTGGAGGGTCTGACGGCTTAACCAATCTGCCTGAGTGGATGCCCCGTATATGTTCTGCCCTCAGAGACAAAAGGTGTTTTTCTGCCCAGATCATGATGGCCGATGACTCCTGGTGCAGGCGAGAGGAGCAAGACCCACCCTGCTTGTAGATGTGGGCCTAGATCGCCACATTGTCTGTCCTGATTAGCACATGTTTGTTTCTGACAAGGTCGTGGAATTTGATGAGGACTAGGCGTACTGCCCTGAGTTCGAGGTGATTGATGTGGAGAGATGTTTCTATACTGGCTCTATATGCCCTGAGCAAAAGAGTCTGCCACCGTGGCTCCCCATCCCTCAAGGCTGGCATCTGTAAACACCTGGACTGGCTGTTCGTGTAGATACGGTTGTCCGACCATTAGATTGTTGACTTTGGTCCACCATAAGAGGCTCGTCCTGGCCACCGGACTTAGGGAGAGGGTCTTGTCTATCTTGTGTGTGATGAACAGCTGGAATGGACGCAGCGCTGCTTGAAGTGGCCGGTAGTGGAAGCGAGCCCAAGGAATCAGGCCCAGACATGATACCATGAGGCCTAGGAGCCTTGTCAGAGCCATCAGTCGATGTTGTGACGACTTTACAGTGGACTTGGCCACCACCGCAATTTTGCAGGCCTTGTCTGTTGGGAGGAATACTGAACTGGTGGTGGAATCTATGACCACTCCCAGATGTAGGATTCTCTGCGACGGGCTTAGCAAGCTTTTGGCTTTGTTTATAAGAAAGCCGTGCGTTTTGAGTGCCGTGATGACTCGAGTGGTGTGCTGAAGTGCCAGGTTGTATGAGGGGGTGCATATGAGTAGGTCGTCTAGGTAGGGATGTACTTGGATTCCTTCCTTCCTTAACATCGCCACAATAGCCACCATCACTTTGGAAAAAACTCGGGGGGCAGATGTCAACCCGAATGGTAGTGCCCTGAACTGAAAATGAAGGTTCATATAGTTGAATCTCAGAAAGTGCCGGTGGGACTGATGGATGGGGATATGCATATAAGCCTCTGTCTTGGATGTCATGAAGGTGTTTGGACACAGTGCCTCTATGATGGTTCACAGTGTCTCCATGCAAAAATGTTTGGCCTGGATGAATTCATTGAGAAATTTGAGATCCAGGATAGCCCTCCAGTCCCCATTCTTTTTTGGGACTGTGAAAAATATGGAGTAAACTCCCTGGAGATGTTCCTGAATAGGTACTTCCTCTATGGCCCCGATCCGGATCAAGTGAGAAATGGCTTCCATCGTTCTCTGATGTTTTGCAGCACTGCAGTAGCATGGCGATGCGACAAAGCGATCTGGAGGCTTGTGATGAAATTCTATTACATATCCCTGCTGAATTATTTGTAGTACCCAGGCATCCGTCTGGGAGTGGCGTCACTGTGGAAGGAAAAGTTGTAACCTTCTCCCCACCATTGGATCCCTGGCGTCACTGCTTATTTCCTTTGAAGAATTTGTCAGGTTTGTCCGCCCTAAAGGACTGTGGTTGTGAGGGGCGGTTGAATCTGTTGAAATGTCGAAAGGACCCTCTCTGAGGAGCCCAGTGTGGGCGTCTCTGATCCTGTCTGAATCTGGATAAGGTATGGTAGGATCGAAAGGATTGAGAGTATTGGCCAGGACGGGGTTCCTTTTTATGGGATTTAAGGATCGCCTTATTTTTATCCTTAATTTCGGAGAGCATCTTATGTAGTCCCTCTCCAAATAACTTTCCACCCTTGTATGGGTGACCCATTAACATGGTCTTGGACCTGTACTCAGCCAATCATTGCCTTACCCATAGGGCCCTGCGAATGGCCGTATTGGAGGCGAACGCTCTAGCAGCGAAGATCACCGCGTCCAAGGCGGCATCTGCCATAAAGGAGAACGCCTGTAGCACTCGACAAAAAGGGCAAGAGTCCAGTAGCACCTTAAAGACTAACAAAAATATTTTCTGGTAGGGTATGAGCTTTCGTGAGCCACAGCTCACTTCTTCAGAACTTCACGAAAGCTCATACCCTACCAGAAAATATTTTTGTTAGTCTTTAAGGTGCTACTGGACTCTTGCCCTTTTTGACTACTGCAAACAGACTAACACGGCTACCCACTGTGAATTATCTTCATTTAGCACTCGAGACAGGCTCTCGGCTATTTTTTTATCTGCGGTGGGTAGAAGCTGAGTGAGTTTCTTTATCCAGGCATTTGAAGCCCTAGCCATCAGTGTGTCGTGGTACAGGCGAGGAGCGAGGGCTGTAAGCGTAGTCTGGGGAACAGTCCAAGGTCATTCACAGCGAAGGCAGAGTCCGAGATATCAATACAGGCAAGGGAAGTCCAAGGGGTTAGTCAGAGCCAGTCCAAGAAGTCAGGATACCAGGAATCCAAAGGATAGCAGGGAAACAAGGCAGGTACTCAAGGAGGTTGGTGACAAGTTGCTTGCACAACAGCCCAGCCTAACTGATGACTTAAATCCCTTCCCCTGCTGCTGTAGCAGCCAGCTGATGCTGATGAGGCTGAGTTCACAGGTGGTGCTTCAGCCCTGCTCTTCCTCATCACTGCTACTGGGGAGGTTCCTCTGTAAAGCCTTCAGCCTAGCACTCTGCCGTCTCTGCTGCATTGCCAGACGGACCTGTTTTCTTCTTTGCTCCAGTGGCCCTGGCGAGGCCTCTGGAGACACTGCATGTTGCAAGGTGTCAGGTTTAACTGGAGTCCTTAGAGCTGGCAGGCTGCAGACATGGTGAGTCATCTCCTGACTTAGGCTGATCCTCTATTCTGGCCTCTACTTCCTCTTCATCAGAGGAGGTCTCTGCAGGCTGACTCATGACACAGTGCTATTGTGGTATTGGCTTGAATAGACAGTGCAGCGACCTCATGCACCTTTCTGGAAAGAAATTCCATTTTCCTATCATGCTGATCTTTAATAAAGCCCACTCCATCCTCTCCCAGGAAGTCAGAGGATTGAAGGGCAGAGATAGCAGCATCTACCACAGGCAATTCCAACATATCCATTGCATATGAGGCCATATCATATAGTTTCTTGGCACTGCCAGAGAACTGTTTATTATGTAGGGGTTTGTCCCATTCAGTTCTAATAACTTTCTCAAAGTATTCTGGTAAGGGGACCTTAATAGTCTCGGCCTCACATTCTGGGAAATATTCCTTGGAACCTTTATGTCTGGATTTAGGCTTAGATTCCTCAGGAGCTTCAGCTTCATCAGATAGGTCTAAGCAAAAAGTGCCTTGGCCAAAAGAGGCTGGAAATCATCAGAAGCAGTTCGGTTTATTTATTGAACTATTTACTCAATGCTATTCTCATTATCCATAGTTTCCTAAGGTGCGTTCAGTAAATATTTTAATATTTAATTAATTAAGTGACACTAATTTAGTGCTGGAGTCAGAGCTAAACAATTACAGGCTTTTATGTTTTCAAAAGGAGAACAGCAATGTGAGAATTTTTTTAAAATGTAGACCTGTATACTTACCAGAAGTACTTACTAGAAGTGACAGTCGGTAGCTCTAGGAATCACTGAAAACTCTACGATTTTACCAGAGTTTCTGGCGATTCTTAGGGCTACTGACTGTCACTTCCGGTAACAACTTTCAGAAAGTACATGAAGTTGCATTTTTTAAAGAAAATTTTTCCTGTGACGCTGTGCCCCCCCCCCCAGTCATTGCACCGGTTGCAGAGCAGTCCCAGGCAACCCTACCAGCCCCTCTCAGAGGCCCAGAAAGGCCTGGGACACTTCAAGCTTTTGAGGCCTCTAGCAGTAATAAAAATTTAAAATGACAACACATTATGTGTATTAAAAAGTTATAATACTCATCAAGTGGCAAAAAAAAATAGCAGGCATCTAAATCTGAGGCCTCCTTAGAGCTTGAGGCCCAGGCCGGATGGTCCTCCTGCCCTCCCCTATGATTGGCCTTAGAGGTAGCTGAAAACTTGATAATACCAGTTCAGTATGCCTTGGTGGAAAAGGAAAGAGATGAACTGCAATGGATTCAAAATAGTAAAATCTTGTGACTCCTAAAAGATTTTATTGTGGCATAAGTTTTCATTAACACTTTGTCAGATGCACTAATTCAAGAGACAATAAATCTCAGTGTCACTAGCCAACTATCATTCTTAGATGTCTAAATTTATATAGCTTCAGAAGGTACAAGGGAAGCTGATTAGACATACTATAAGCCAGGGTTCCCCAACATGACACCCAGTACTTCTCTTGGTGCCTCCTGAGCTTTCAAAAAGTGGGAGGAGTTATTGTAAGGCAAGGCTTGTTATTGGCTGTCCTCATTCAAATGAAAGAATTTTCTATTAGAGGATGAGGAGACTGTTAAGCACCTGGGCTTTCCATAGACAGTGTGTGGTTCCATTCCCCCTTGAGATTTTCATCCTTTCCTGGAGTTGTGGGGAGGATGGTATTCTGTCTGGTTCCACCCCCTGCAGCAGCTATTTTAGGTTTGGCTTCACCTCCTGTGGCAGCCATTTTGGGGTGGAGCTCACTACACTCTTTCAAAATTCCAAAGGTGCCCACAGGCACAAAGAAGTTGGGGACCTCAGTATAGACAGATGAAGCAACTAGCTACAATTCCAGTCAAGGCAAGCCTAATTTTGTAGCCACCACACAAACCAGCAATCCTTTAAATACAGAAATGCGTCAAATTAAAGCCTGCAATGAAGTATGGAGACTGAAGAGAAGTTATGGAAAATATAAGTGCAATCCCAATCTTTTTGGACCAGTGCTGCTCCCACATAATACACCAAATGGCATAAAAGAACCCAGGTGTACAGAGCAGAATTGGCATTTGGAGGGACACTGCTTCTGTAGAACGAAATCAAATATAATGAAGAGCAAAAATTACATGGGTAGCTTACCTGAAACAAGGGCATAGACTTTTTAATCCTTTAACTTTATACAACTGTGTTAAAGGTACATCACTCTGAAGAGTCAAAGTTCTAACAGGTGACTAATTCCTAGCAGATTATAGCCAGATTAGATCACCTGTCCATGCACTTCATTAGTACATGGCCTAACCTACATATCAGTAGCATCACTTTGGTCAGCAATAGGAAGCAAACTGATTAGACCCCAACACAGTCAACTGCGCACCATTCCCACAATGACTGAATAGTGTATTGTTTGTCATTCCAGGGGACATATCCATGGATGCCATAATTCATTCACTAGTTAAATGGAAAAAAAACTGCAAAGATACAGTGTATGGTCAAAAAGTATCCGTTAAATGGTTTGGTTCAGTTTATTTACAGTCATTTGACCAGCCAGTATCCATTAAATGGTGATAATGTATATTGTAGGAAATTAATTAAGGCACTAAGAGTTAGCTACAATGTAATTTTAAAATGTTCTAAATTTGCATTCCTAGGACTTTTACAAAATGGCGAATAAGCATCATAAAGGACTAAGTGAGCTTTCCTGTCCAGTCATGGGAAGGGGAAAAGGTAGAAGGCAAGATAAGAACCCAATATCTAGTTTTCTATGTAGGGGGAACTTTGTTGGGTATGTTGGGTATATTTAACCATGTGAACCATTCACCTGCAGTCTGATGTGGTGCTTACCACTTCAGTGAAAACTAGTCTAGTTTCAAACTTTATTTATAGAATGGCTGTCTTATGACAAAATAACAATTATTACCTTGTCGAAGGCTTTCACGGTCAGAGTTCATTGGTTCTTGTAGGTTATCCGGTCTCACAGCCCGGATAACCTACAAGAACCAATTTATTAGCTTGTTGCTTTATTAAATGGTTTTGTTGTGTTCAGTCATCAAATTCCAGAATTTGTTAACTTATTCCAGGTTGTTCTTCTAGGACAATATGGAAGATAAATGACTGTCAGAACAATATCTTACTAACAGGAAATATTCTTATTTCTGGTTGCTGTCTCATGTACAACTGCGTAATGAAGTTTACTCTAGAAGTTTACTCTAGCATGCCCATTATATTAGGTGCTGTGAAACACAGGCAGGATGCTACTGCAGTAGTCTTGTTTGTGGGCCTTGGCCTGATCTAGCATGGCTTTTCTTACGTTCTTATGTAAGTACTTTTAATGTACACGAAGCAGCATCTCATAGAAATAGGTACGTGGTTTTTGCTCCTGCTTCCTCAAATCACTATCTGACCAGTGTGTGATTTTCCTGAATTGCTATGAGAACTACCTTTACATTACCATGGTCTTTGCATAGGAACCGCATGGTCTGAGGGGATCGGCTACATTAAATCAGGACATCAGAGCTTTGAAATGAATCCTATGCAGGTATATCCTTAAATGGCACTCTCCCCCTTTCATTTACTATGAGGCATAGCAAAAAGAAGCATTATAATTACAAAGCCATTCCCAATGAAGAACTTTTTGTTTCAGAAATACAGGACAATTTATTTTTATTACTGTTGCTACTGCTCATATGGGATTCTGTATTCAAGCTTTGATTAAATATGTAATTTTTAATACAGGCAAACCCTAACGACTTCACTAATACTTCAGATGTGCTTAGGAACACAAAGTGGTTGCAAATCTAGAATCAAACTGATTGGAACATAAGGATGCACCATTTGCCTGATTTATCTATTCACTTCCAAAAGTTCAGAATGATATCAAATTGTAGAAAGATTATGCATCATATCCAGACAGAATCTCCAAATACCTCTTCTACTTTGATTGTGTTCACCTATTATTCATTAGGCTCAACTTCAAATGAGATCATTGCTATACTTCTCAATTTAGAAATATACATTTTACATGGAACATATTAAAATAATCACCTAATTTTATGAGTAACTGCAGAGTTTTATGAGTAACAGTTCTACAGATAGAAATAAAAATACTACAAGTGGGAACCTGCAAGGATTTGCAGGAGGCATCTCATTTCCCCCTCCCCCACTATTTCCTCTTTCCCTTTCCTAGAGCCTGCCCTTTTCTAGCTGCCGTCTCTTCCTCTAGGGTTGCCAACCTCCAGGTGGGGCCTGGAGATCTCCTAATATCACAGTGGATTTTCTAGCTGCAGCGATCAGTTCCTCCTTATGGTTGCCAACTCCATTAGGAAATTCCTGGAGATTTGAGGGTGGAGCCTTGGGAGGCAAGGTTTGGGGAGGGAAGTAACCTTAGAAGAGTATACTGCCATAGAGTCCACCCTCCAAAGCAGCCATTTTGTCCAGTGGAATTGATCTCTGTCATCTGGAAAGCAGTTGTAATTCTGTGTGATCTCCATCTCCCACCCTAGTTTCCCTGGGGGAAATGGGTGCTTTGGAGAATGGGGTCTATGGAATCATACCTTTCTGAGGTCCCTCCCCTTCTCTAATTCCACCCTCCCCAGGCTCTACCCCTCCAATCTCCAGGAATTTCTCAGCCTGGAGTTGGTAACCCAATTTCCTTCCCACCCAACAGCCAAGGCAGCCACCACCACCCGTCCCAATCTGGGCTGGAGAGCCTGCTGCAGCCTCGCCAGCCAAGGCAGCCACCCCTTCCCAAGGTGTCAATTATCAAAGATGGTTAAATAAAGGAAAATACTGTGAGTGTTATTGTTTTAAGCCCAGCCCGACCAAGGGACATTTATGTCATATCGAGCCCTCTTAACAAATGAGTTCAATACCCCTGTGTTAAACATGGAGAGAGATATTTTTGTATATAAATATTATGTACTCAATGTATACATGAACATTCCCTTTTCATCTGTGCTTCACATAGTAAAGTTTCAGCATATTTTCAGAACATAAAAGGTTGCATCATTATTACAGTTCAGATTTGTGATCAGTCACAAATGTTGGTGTTAGTCTGCCTCTGATATTGTGATTGGATCTATGACTATGGTTTTGCCTAAAGCATTGTCTGATGGAACGTTTTTTTAAAAGGTCAGATGATCTTTCATAGCTGAAAAATTCTCTATTCTGCCATGTCACCATTAAACTAGGACTGACAAAAAAAAAAGTTTTATTGTTAGTTGAACTGAGAGAGAATGAATGTGTGTCATGAATTGGCTGAGGGTGGAGCAGCTCAGGTACAAATGCTGCCAATGTCTGAATGATGCCAATCTATTATTTAGAAATCTACTGGCTCCGAAAGTGCTGTGCATGGGTATTTGTTAGGGTGATCAGGCAATTTAAAAAATTATACTGAAATAATTAATTAAATTGATTCAATTTGCTAAACAATCCTATATGAGGAAACTAGAAGATAGTAAATATATCTAATTCTCAACATGGCCAAATCTGTGGATATTTAAATCAAGATACTAGAGAAAGACAGCTTTTTACAAACCTGAAATTTATTGTATTTATTTGCTGTAAGTCGCAACCCACTTATGGCAACCCCTTAGGATTTTCAAGGCAAGAGACATTCAGAGGTGGTTTGCCATTGTCTGCCTCTGGGTAGCGAGCCTGACATTACTCAGGGGTCTCATCCAAATACTGAGCAGGGCTGACCCTGCTTAGCTTTTGAGATCTGGCTATCCGGGTCAGGGCATCCTTAGAAACACCCCAGGAAAAGCTGAACTCTTTAAAAAAAAAAAGCATTGAGGGGTTACCCCCTCTCAAATAATGGAAGCAGCACACTTTGCCAATTCCTGCTGCAGCTACCCAAGCAGCATAACATCAATTCACAATAAATCCCTGTCCTCAGGAGTGTTTTTTCAGAACACAGAGGGGCTGCCCCAGGAAGGGGTAAAAAACCCTTCTTTGAACTCCCTCCACTATTTTTGATATTAATACTTTGTAATAAATGATGTATATTATATATGTATGCAATATCGATCATTTATCACAAAGTATTTATTAATATTTACTGTCTTACCATGTCAAGTGACTGGTGTCTAATTAGCTTTTGCCCTGTCCTGGATGGCCCAGGCTAGCCCAATCTTGGCAGATCTCAGAATCTAAGCAAGGTCAGCCCTGGTTAGTATTTGAATGGGAGATCACCAAGGAAGTCCAGGGTTGCTAGACAGAGGCAGTCAATGGCAAACCACCTCTGAATGTCTCTTGCCTTGAAAACCCTGTGGGATCACCATTAAGTCACCTGTGACTTGATGGCACTTTCCATCTCCTATTAGCTTTTAAAAGTTAGTATTATAGAATGATGAATTCATATTTAAACTGGTTGCTATGTGGCACACCCGAAGCTAAGAATATCGCAGTTATTCTACAATCTACAAACAATAAGATTTTTGTGTAAAGAAAGTATAAGAGATCAGTGTTTACCTTACTGCAGAGCTGAAGCAAATGCTAAAACAGGGTCTAACAAAAGGCAAATGCTGATTATTAAGCAATGTGCAAAAGTATATTCATAGTTTTTATCCAAAGACATCTAAAACACAAATACACAAGTCTACTACTGTTCAGCTTTTACAATAGACACCCAGCATGCAAATTGTGGCAACAAAGAAACTATTCAGCAGTATCCATTAAGATGTACCTAACTGAGAAGATATTTTCTGAAAATAAAAATGGAAAGAGTCAGAGAGATATGGTTCTATGATATCAGAAAAAATTATCTCTGAATCAAGAATTAACATTGTGAGAAATTATACAAACTCATTAAGAGTTTTCAGGTCTAGCCAAAGTGGCTTTTGGTGCTGAATACCTAATCCACAATTCAACAAGTGATAACTCCCACTTGCGCCGCCAAATTAATCTCTTTTCCCTCCACATCCAAAGCTAAAGTGCCACAGTACTAACTGTTAGCAGAGTAAAACCCCATTTCAAATCTCTACATATTTCAAGAAACATTTCTCTAGATTAGCCTCTCTCCATGGATCCAAAATTCTCCCACTATTCCACTAGTAAGAGACAAAGGAATTTTATGCATGGGTTGGATCTCCCTGGTTGAACCTGGATTCATTGCACATTAATGTAACCCAAATTTGGGGGAAACTGTATGCATTGGCTTGAATGATCAGGGACGAAACTGTGTGCTAATCGAGCCACGAATAAAGAAAAGCAGTCTCCCAAGCTCAAATCAAGTCCCACCCCTTTAAAAGCTGCTCTGTAATTGGCTTACTTCGAAGTGCTCACCGTGAGAGAAGATTTCCTTCCCCCCAAACCCAACTGCTGCATAAAAAAGCAAAAAAACAGAGCAATCTGAAAGAAGGGGGGAGGAGAAATCCAAGCCTCGTTTTTAAAAAGCCTTTCTTTTGCTCAGAAAGAGCTCTGAGGTAGGAGGAAGCACTTGAATCCCCACCTCTTTACACACTGCTTCGTTATTGGCTGGAGAGAAGCCAATCTTCTGTGTTTCCTTGTTTAGTCATCTGCACGCTGCTTTGAGATGGGCTGAGCTCAGGGGAGAAGGAAAAGTCAGATAAACAGAGGAACGAGAAGACCCGGGTTGGTTTTGCGTCAAAACAGCGTCAAGATACCAAGGAATGGGATGTTGTGCATACTGAAAAGTTAGATCCTGGCTGAAATAGGGAATAAAGGAGGTCACAGCGACCATGCATAAATGACCAAAGTTTCACAGGTTTATCGGGTATACGCATCTATTAATCTGACTGTGGATGAACCAATACATGTAATTCCCCTCCCTGTGTCTTCTGCAGTCAATTATATTCCAGTGATAAACAGACAAAATGGAAAATTGTATTGAATTTTCTCATGTATGAAAGCACAAATTGCTTTCAATCTACTTAATGTTTTTATCTACAAGAATCTCATTACTCTATTGAACAGTTCAGATTGAAAAACCTATCTAGAAAATGACTGAACCAATTGCAAACCTGACACGTTTTAGGAGTTAATAAGCAAAGTCTCTTTAGGAAAGCCTAGGTTATGTTAACTGTGATATCATTTAAGAACAGTACTATATCTCTGCACAACAGGTTTATGCTGGCTCAGTATCCAAGAAATTATACTATATAAATGCCAATGTTACTTCCATCACTGCCTGCTATGCAAAGCCAACAGGAATTTGTGTGCCAACCCTGGAAAATATCTATACTTGATACTGTTTGCTTATAATTATAATTGTTAAGGAAAAGAGTATAGATAATTTCTCATTTTGCTTTTTGTTGCCTTAAACCATAACAGTTACCCACTATGTTTACAGGTGATAAAAGCAAACTGAAAAACTGGTATACTTGCACTATTTTATTGGGGGTGGGGGAGAGAATCTCAGTTGTTTTCTAGCAGAGGTAAAACAAAACAGGTTCAGTCAAAGATCTGCAGAAAACCCTACCTATGGAAACTCTGCCTCTTCTTCAAAGAGAAAATTGAATTATTACCAAATAAACAGCCAAAGCACAAACTTAGGTCCATTTTCTCTTCTACAGATCTGACCAGGTTGCCGTAGTAAAAGCCATCAAGATCCAGTCCAGTAGCTCCTTAGAGACCAACAATATTTTTGGGGTACAAGCTTTGGGGTACAAGCTTCCGAAAGCCTAAGCTCCCTTCATCACATACCATACCCTGAAAATCTCGTTGGTCTCCTAGGTGCTACTGAACTTGAATCTAGCTCTTCTACTGCTGACCAACTTAACTACCCTCCTGAAGCTATCATCAAGCGCTCATGTTTAATTATCCTCAGATAATTCTGGAATACAAGTGAGCCCATGGCACTCAAGACGAATCAATCTAAACAGACTTTCCACGAAAGGGACATCTTAGAAAGTTCACATAATTCTACATTTTACCTGAAGTCAAATGTAACAAGCCAAGGGGGTAAGTAAACTGTTATTCAAAAAAACATCCAAAATTACTGCTTGAAATACTACTTGAATGATTTAGCTGCTATTTATATTTTATTTCACAGAATGCCTCATTTTCAATTTCTTATACCTGTTTCCCAGAATTTTCTGGCAGCTCAAATGGCTCATGAGAAGAGCTAGAAATGGTTGTTTCTAAGATTTTCTCTGTGATGGTAACACATACCGTTAACAGAGAATTACAGTGGAACTATCCACACGCCAGAAAAAAACACCTGTACCATGGTTTTAATTAATAAGCTTTTGGGTATGCATCAAAAAACAGAGTTGCACTTACCTGTAACTGCTGTTCATTGACGTCTTCGGTGCAGACACACATGTGGGACTGTGCCTGCGCGCAGGCCTGCTGCCAGAAAACTTTTACTAGCCTTAGACCTCAAAATGGGGATGCCCCTACGCTTAGCAGGCAGGGCCGGCGTTCGCGCCGAAATCCCCCGCGTGCTCCCGGGCAGGGAGCAGGTAGTAGGTAGTCAGGACCCAAGGGTAACAACCACCATTAAAATTGTGCTGTTTGCACCTTCTTGTCTAATTTCCCTTTTTTTTTTTAGGTCGACAGCGGGGTCGGAGGGAGGGATGTGTATCTGCACCGAAGACGTCAATGAACAGCAGTTACAGGTAAGTGCAACTCTGTTTTCATCTTCCATCTTCGGTGCAGCCCCTCATGTGGGATATTAGCAAGCTTACCCCTAGGAGGTGGGTATCGATCTAGGAGAACAACGTCTGCAGCACCGCTCTGCCCACATCTGCATCTCTTCTTGCTTGCAGATCCAGCGCGTAATGCTTGACAAACGTGTCCTCGCAGGCCCAGGTCGCTGCCTTACAGATGTCACCGATCGGGATCCGTTTGTGGAACGCAGCAGAAGAACCCTGCACCCTAGTAGAATGGGCTCTAACTTCTAAAGGACATGTTTTCCCTGCCTGCTTGTAGGCAATTTTAATTGCTGAAACTACCCAGCGTGCAATGGACTGGGCTGACGCAGCTTTTCCCTTCTTGAGACCGTGATAACAAATAAAGAGTGAGTTGGATTTCCTAAAGAGCTTGGTCCTATTAATGTAATAAAGCAACGCTCTTCTAAGATCTAAAGTGTGGAGGGTCTTCTCCGCTCGAGAAGATGGGTTTGGAAAAAAGACTGGTAAGACAAAGTCTTGGGCCATGTGAAAACTAGAAATCACCTTGGGCTTGAAACTAAAACTGGGGTGTAACACTACCTTTTCATTAAATACCTTGAGAAAGGGGCTATCATTTCTCAAGGCCGCTAGTTCCCCTACACGCCTAGTTGAGGTCACTGCAACAAGGAAAGCTACCTTCGCAGAGAGTAGAGGTAACTGAACGTGGGCCATCGGTTCAAACGGGTGTAGCATTAACTTTGCTAGAACCACTGAGAGAGACCACTGTGGTGTCAGCCGAGGAGTAGGAGGGAACAGATTACTGAGTCCCTTCAGAAAACGCTTAGAAAGGGGGTGAGAGAAAATAGAATAGCCCTCAACTTTGTCATGGAAAGCGGAAAGGGCAGCTAAATGAACCCGCACTGAGGCAACTGAGAGACCCGTCCTAGTGAGTTCAAGGAGATAGTCTAAGATTCTAGGAAGTGGGAAAACAAAAGGGGATAAACACTTGGATCTAGCCCATATCTCAAATCTATTCCATTTTCTGTCATAGGAATAGCGTGTAGAAGGTCTCCTAGCCTGGAGAATAACTTCTTGCACAGGGGAGGAAAGACCAATCTTGGGATGGAAGGATCCTCCACGCTGTGAGATGCAATCTGCTCACGTCATGATGGGCTAGGTCTCCCCAACGTAGCAGACCCGGGTGATCTGGAAGGGCAATGTGTACTCCCTGAGCTAGGGACACCAGTTCTGAAAACCAAATCTGACGTGGCCACCTGGGGGGGATCAGGATGCACGAAGTGTTGTCTGATCTGATCTTCACCAACACTCTTGCCAAGAGGGGAAAGGGGGGGAAAGCATAAAACAGGTTGTCTGACCATCTGATCTGAAAAGCATCCCCTAACGACATCTGATCGTTCCCTGCTAGAGAGCAGAAATTGGCTGCTTTCTTGTTGAACCTGGTGGCAAACAAATCTATTTGGGGAACCCCCCACTCCCTGAATATAGGTAGTAGGAAACGGTCTTGAATCTCCCACTCGTGGTTTGTGATAAATTCCCTGAAGAGGGAATCTGCCCAGAAGTTGTGAACCCCCACTATGTGAATAGCCCTTAACTGGATCTCGTTCGAGATGGCCACTTGCCAGACCCTCTGAGACTCCTTGCATAGGGGAACAGAGCCTGTCCCTCCCTGTTTGTTGATGTAAAACACCGTACAGGTATTGTCTGACTGGAGAAGGGTCCTGGAGCCCCGAAGGATATCTGCAAAGGAGGTAAGTGCATAATGAGTTGCTCTTAATTCTAGCATGTTAATATGTAAAGATGCTTCGAAGGTGCTCCATCTCCCCTGGACTGAAAGAGTACCACAATGGCCTCCCCAGCCTTCCAAGGAGGCATCAGTGGTGAGAGTAGTCTGGACTCCAGTAACCAAAAGGCATGCCACTCATCAAGTTAGGCTCTGAGAGCCACCATTGGAGGGATCTGAGAATCACTCACGGGATAGAAAGTCTATGCATCCAGGAATGGTGTTTAACATCATAAGTCCTGATAAACCAATTCTGTAGGTCTCTCATCCGTAACCTAACGGGTAACAGCCGTGGTGGAGGCCATCAGTCCCAAAAGTCTCTGTATGAAGACTATTGGTTGATGTCTGAAACGCTTAAAGTGTTGAATCATACATTGAATAGCTATGACCCTATCTTGGGGTAGGAAAGCTTTCCCATATGAAGAGTCCAGTACAGCGCCTATGAACTGAGCCTTGGTGGGGGGGATCAGTTTAGATTTTTTCAAATTGACCATTAAGCCCAGATTGTTGCAAGTCGAGAGGACTAGCTTCAGGTGGTCTGAAAGTGTTTTGGGATTGACTGCAGTGAAAAGCCAATCATCAAGGTAAGGGTATATGCTACATCCCTGGTCCCTGAGGTAAGACATGACCACAGCCATGCACTTTGTGAAGACCCTAGGGGCTGTAGCAAGGCCAAAGGGAAGGACTGTATAGTGGTAGACCTCTGTTCCACACCTGAACATTAAGAACTTTCTATGATCAGGGTGAATAGACACGTGGAAGTATGCATCTTTAAGATCTAGCACAGCAAACCACGTATTCTGGGAGATTAGTTCCATAACAGAAGTCAGAGAGACCATTCGGAACTTTGAAACTCTTAAACTTTTATTAAGGATTTGAAGATCAATGATGGGTCTGGAGCCTTCATCCTTCTTGTCCACCATAAAGATTCTGGAGAAAAAACCAGAGCAATGAGGTGAAACTCTTTGAACGGCACCCTTTAGGAGGAGCTCCTCCAACTGTGGGGCGAATTCAGGGAACGGGTTGTCTCTTGCAGAACTGGCAGGAGAGTAAACTGGAACGAACTTAAACTCTAGGCGGTAACCTTGTGTGATAACATTTAGGACCCAAGAGTCCGAACAAATGAGGCTCCAAGCCTCTGTGAACTGTGCTAGCCTATCTAAAAAGGGGAGGTTCCCTTGGCTAGCTGGAGGTGATAGTCTGAACATTTGACTATGTTGCCTCTGCTACCCAGAGGTAGGTCTCTGTTTGAAGGGAGGTTTTCGTTGGCCTTGCTGGCCTTGTTGGTAGAACCTTCCTTGAGGAGGATACGGTTGGTATCTTTGGTAGCGGTTGGATCTCTGGAATTGTGAGCTGAAACTCTGTTGACGTTGATGGAACCTGTCACGGTGCGGTTGAAAGGATGGGGTGACTCCCAGAGATTTTGCCGTCTGGTGGTCTTTCTTGATATTGGTGAGAAATTCCGTGGTGTTGGCTGCAAACAATAAGTCTCCTTCGAATGGGAGGTCTTCTACCTGAGATCTGGTGTCCAAAGGTAGCACTGTGGTGAGCAACCAGGCATGACGTCTTAAGGTTATGGCAGTTGCCATGGTCCTGGCTGCAATTTCGGCTGAATGCTTCCCTGCATTGATCTCCTGTTTGGAGAGGCGAGTAGCTTCTGATTTCAGTAGTTTCAAAGCTGATTTTGATTCATCGGGAAGTAATTCAATATGGGGTCCGGACTTTTCCCATAGGAATAGTTGACAGCCCCCCATAATCGTCTGGTAGTTGGCAATTCTAAAGTTCAGGGCAGCAGCGGTGTAGATTCTTCTGCCCAATTGGTCCAGACTCCTACTTTCTTTGTCTGCAGGGGTGGAGTGCTGACCTTGTCTCATTCTGGTTTGCATCTCTCCCGTAACAATCGAAGACGGGGGTGGGTGTACCATTAAGAACTCCGCTGACTCAGATTTAATTCTGTAGAGGTTCTCAATCTTCTTGGATGATGGTGGAATGGAAGCCGGTTTTTTCCAGACAGACTTAGAGATGTCGGCAAGGCCTTCAAGGATTGGAAAGGCGGCGATACCCGGAGAGTCAGGGTAAAGGCGGCTCAGAATCTTATCCTTAGGCTTATTGTCTAAGGTAGAGATGTTGATGTCGAGAGCCTCAGCCATCCTGATCATTTGTTCAGTTCTTAATTTCAGATCTTCAGAAGGAGACACTGATTCTAAGTCCCCGACCCGCTCATCTGGGGATGGTTCAGAGACCCCTTCGGAGCTTTCTGCAGACTCTTTAGTCTCGGCTTCGTCTTGGTCAGAGTCGACACTGGGGCTCCCTTGGGTTAGAGGGGTGAAAGGTGAAGGGAGTTGTGGGGTCTGTAGAACCACAGGTCTGACTTGGATGTTGAGTTGGGGAAATCTGCAGAATTCTATCCAGTCTTTAACCAGCTCCGGTGAGATGATAGGCTGAGCTGAGGAAGTAGATGGCTGGGGATTCTTCCTCGGATCCAGAGGAGTCGGATCCGAGAGGATCGGATCCGGAGGGTTCGGATCCGGAGGGGCCGGATCCGAGAGGGTCGGATCCAACAATAAGAGCGGGTCCTCTAACGGTTCCAGTTCGATGTCCGAGAAGCACTGCAGTGGGGAGCCCGAGTGGAAAGAGGGCGTCCTTGGAACTTGTGGAGGAAACGGGCGGGATGGTGTTGGATCCCGGGATTTCCGAGCCGAGGTGATTGTTTTGGTAGAGGATCCGGATCCGGCGTGCTTCGCCTTGTGCTTGGTTTTATGCTTGTGCTTTTTCAGTGTATGGGTAGGATCCGACTGAGAGGTCGGATCCGAGGATCTCGGATCCGAGCTGGATCTGGGGGCTGGTTCCAAACGGACGGATCGCGTATCCCCCGGTGTTCTGGAGCTGGCTGACGGGGAAGGGGCCGTCAGGGCCTTTCTCCATAGTTCTCCTTTCAGGCGGTTGGCCCTCGCGTTTCGGGCTCGAGTGGAGAAGCCTTGGCAGATGGAACATTTTGAGACCTTATGCCCCTCACCCAGGCAGATTAGGCAAAGCTTGTGTTGATCCGTGTGTGGGATCTTAGTAGAGCATTTAGGGCATAACTTGAAGGGGGTCTTTGGGGCCATCACGGCCCTCAGCACGTGACCGAGGGGACCGGGGCACAAAGGATATCTTCTCTCTGGGCTTATCCTCGTTAAACATTGATACTGAAGCGGGCTGGCTAGGCGGACCTAAGCGACAGCTCCGGTAGGAATGACTCACAGTTGAAGTAAAATCTTGAAGATTTTGAGGAAAGGCAAGTAATCTTTCCGATCTTGGCGGCGGCAAAAAAGGAACTGAGGAGGGAGGGGATGCCGCGCCCGGGAGCACGCGGGGGATTTCGGCGCAAACACCGGCCCCGCCTGTTAAGGGGAGGGGCATCCCCATTTTGAGGTCTAAGGCTAGTAAAAGTTTTCCGGCGGCAGGCCTGAGCGCAGGCGCAGTCCCACATGTGGGGCTGCACCGAAGACAGAAGATGAACATTATGTTTTTCCTACATGGAAAATATTTCAGGTGTTCACTCTAAGAGGCTAGGTTGCAGCTTCCCAGCACCTGTATACTGTACATTCACAATACGAAACAAATCCTTCTATGATGATCTATACTAGAGATGTCTGAAACACATTCTGCTGTTTGAGTAGGAAAAAAGTAAAACTCCTGGTGGTGGTAAATATATATTATATTATACTATATTATATCATATCATATCATATCAAAAATATGAACAGTTTGTGACTTTTTAATAATACCCCAAAATCTGCCATTCAAAGCATCCTGCCCTAATCGGTCCAATCTTGGACAGCACACTGCAATGGAGACTTTTCCTTCATCCTGAAAAGTTTTATCTAAGTTTTCCTCAAATCCCAAAATAATTACAAAGTTGTGACAAAATCCTTGCCGTGTTCATTTTGCCTGAAGGCAGTTGGCAGGTACCCTTTGTTCTCAGGTAGCAAATTGCATTCAGGTTTGTCTCATCTCTGTTAAATGAGTAATAAAAGTCAAGTTCTAAATAGAATGACTGGAACTTGACAAATAACAATGTAAAAACCAAGGAGTAGAAATGTAAAAATCAGGGGGACCAGATGTTAGTAATTACATCTAAGCTATTAGAAAGGCAGCAAACAAAAACAAGGTGGAGAGAAGCCCAACGCAATACAATCGAGAATAAAACCTGAGGACAATCAATAGGTTTGAAACTACCCCCCAATGATACCAGTGAAAGCTCTTCAGGACCATTTCTCTAAATTACATTGATCTTCATGGAAGAAGAGCTACCCTTTGTACACGGTGCAACTTTAAAAAACAAAACAAATCAGATTACATTTCCTCAGTAAAGAGAAACAGCAGGGGTATTTCAAATAATGCTGAAACATCTTTCAGGTTCTTTTAGTTATTTTGTGACAGGTATGGGCAAAAATGACTCCCTAAGCCACATGCAGGCTTCTAAGCTCTCATATGTAATTCACAGCAGCCCATTCAAACAACCATATGGCTTGCCGAATCAACTCCAGTTTACAATGTATTTCTTCAGTGCTTTGTTTATCTCTGTGACATTATAAAGTCAAAAACCACCTGAATTTCTTTGCCAATTTCAAAATAAAGAGAATGATTATTACTGATCACTGAAAGAGCTCCATTTTCCTTGGGCGAAAATGCGTGGTCGCTTTAGCCTCCTTTATTTCCGGTTTCAGCCAGGATTCAGCCAGGATCGAAAGCACATTCGGCGAAACGCATGTGTCCAATCCTGGCTGAATCCTGGCTGAAACAAGGAATAAAGGAGGATAAAGCGACCATGTATTTTTGCCCCTTGTTGATACAAATCTTTGTAGCATTTTTCTTATATGATACCATGTCATTATATGCTACCATATCATTATTATTAATCAGCAGCCAGAATAGTATGATATACTGTATAACTAAATACGAGGAGCCCCATGGCGCAGAGTGTTAAGCTGCAGTACTGCAGTCAAAAGCTCTGCTCACGACCTGAGTTCAATCCCGACAGAAGTCGGTTTCAGGTAGCCGACTCAAGGTTGACTCAGCCTTCCATCCTTCTGAGGTTGGTAAATTGAGTACCCAGCTTGCTGGGGGTAAAGGGAAGATGACTGGCGAAGGCACTGGCAAAGCACCCCGCAAACAAAGTCTGCCTTGGAAACGTTGGGATGTGACGTCACCCCATGGGTCAGGAATGACCTGGTGCTTGCACAGGGGACCTTTACCTTTTTAAATAACACATATACATTCAGCTAAATTATTCTCTTAGCTTGCTCCTCAATAATGCATTTAACTTGATGACTGATCCTTAGGAATCACTGATTGGATCTACTGAGAGTTCCATTTTGTGCCATGTCAGGAGGAGGATGTCACATGTTACCAACTTGGATCCACCAGAACATTTCCACAGGTGGAAAGATTTCTGCCTCCAAAAATGTTCTGGTGGGACCAAGTGAATAACCAGTAGTCTGGAATACTGTTTTAAAATATTCTGAATGACTGACTTTGTGCATACAGAAACAGGTTCCCTCATTGCTAGACTAATGCATCATAGATTTACATGCTAAGATTATCACCGGAAAAGTAAAACTATACTTTGGTGTAGGAACCCTGAATGACTATGTAGTCGTTCAAATTAAACACATGTACAATGTGACAGAAGGTTCCAATGAGCTATGATGAAAGCAACCCTTTTCACTTTTTCCAACAGGCAGGTTGATTGCTTGGCCTTGCCTGCCTTACTAATTTTCTAGAACTGATTTACACAAATTAAAGAAAGATCGTGATCTGTTACCATTCTGTAATGTTAGAGAGAAACCTACTGCTATGACTGGCTATGTCTCTCTGAGAATTATTTTATCAAACATATAGTTTGTTAAATAGTTTGAGAAGCTCAACATAGCAGACAGGTGTCTAAGTAAATAACGTAATAATGGGAAGTCTTGACACATATTAGGCATTCTTAGGCTTCCTATTTGAAGCAGATCACACCTCCTACACACTTCAGGAATAGGATGCTTCTTTACAAAGACTAGCGTCTTTGATGGAATTACAGATGAACTAAAATTCAAGCAATCTCCTTTACATTACTGTGCCTGTAGTTTCTCTTTCATCTAGAGAACGGGCTGCCACTAAGGTAATGGGAGGTGTAATGTTTCTTTTCTAAAATGCCCCTGAATACTGTATCCTTTCATTATTTTTGTATTGCGATAATTTGTGCCGACCGTTCTATAGCGTTTACTGAACCTGTAGCTCTGAGAGAGCCTGCCTAACTGTTCCATTAACGTAGTCATCAGTGTGCATAGTAAGACCAGTCTGGCTGAAGGAGTCCTTACAGTGAAGAGGGTATGCCCCATATCTATAGGCACCCTTCTCATGTTTATCTGACAGGGCATTTGCTTAAATGCAATTGACCCTTGCACTGGTATTTTCCAGTAATAAGATAGCTTGCTGTAGTTGTTGGTGAATAGCAAGAGGAAGAGAGGGAAAAAATGACTTTTCATTATTATTATTTTAAAAATGCAAATACCTCATTTTTTAACTAAATATCCCAGGTTAAAAATGAATCATGCATTATACAAATACGTAAACCTCCATATACTCAGTCTCTATAAACTGCATCTACTGATCAACCCTTTTTGTGCTTTTCTGTGTAGAAAGTATCTGGCTCAGGTCAGGCACTGTAAAAATGAGAGGTCTTCACAGACTTCCATAGTCAGAAATTGAGATAAGACTCTCCTCCATCATTTTCATTCCCTTAGGTGCTGATGTTCTATTCTGGTGATGAAACAAACCAGGTGGACATTTCTTTTTGTTCCTGACCTGGCTTACTGAAAACAGGCATGTTAGAAACAGAGATAATTATGTCTTGGCTGGCCAGAAATGAAAGATAGTTAAAGGTAAAGGTCCCCTGTGCAAGCACCGGGTCATTCCTGACCCATGGGGTGACATCACATCCAGACGTTTACTAGGCAGACTTTGTTTGCGGGGTGCTTTGCCAGTGCCTTCGCCAGTCATCTTCCCTTTACCCCCAGCAAGCTGGTACTCATTTTACCGACCTCGGAAGGATGGAAGGCTGAGTCAACCTTGAAACTGTAACTGACTTCAGTCAGGATCAAACTCAGGTCGTGAGCAGAGCTTGGACTGCAGTACTGCAGCATTACCACTCTGCACCACAGGGCTCCTCGAAAGACAGTTAGTGGCCCCAATATCCAATTGCTCATAATGGTCGCCAAAATTCAATCAGAGAATGCTTTAAAAGCTGCTAGAAGTGGACTTGGACACATGACGAACAAGGGAGAACAGAACTCCCTCATCCATACAAAGCACCCCAATAACGCTTGAAAGAGGGTTGCCTGGGGATAGTGGAGTTTGGGGAAGGCAGGGAACCCAGCAAGCATATGTTATAGAGTCCACCCTCCAAATCTGCCATTTCCTCCAGCGGAACTGATCTCTGTAGTCTAGAGATCAGTTGTAATTCCAGGAGAACTCCAGGCCCCACCTGGAACCTAGTAACTCTAGCATGGAAGACAGCAACTTGTACAGTGAATAAGCCAGCAAGGCAAGATGTAAATTCCTCTTGATTCAGTAAACAACCATGTTTTAAAAACGTAAGGCCACCATGTAGCTGTCTTGAATAATGTAGTACTCAAGGCAGCAAAATGCATTTATGCATATACGGTATGCCTAACTGCATAGACATACATATTAGAAAAGAAAAAAGAACCAAACTGACAAACTGTGTACTGACATTAAAACTACTGTTTAGTTTGATTTCCAGAACAGTCTGTCAGTTCAGTGTATCATGGATTCTTATTTTCTTACCTGCCAAAACTGTGAAAACATGATTCAGAATGAATAATGTGGGAAGTTGATGAGCGGGATCAAAAAGCATTTGGTCTGTTCTCCTTAGAGAATTACTGAACTGTTAAATTCAATAGTGTTAGACCTATAGTTAAACACCTGCACAAAACTGGAATACAACTTGCCTTAGATCTTTCCCCCCTCCATGGCATTTTGTGGATCTCCTACCATGAAGGAATCACAAGCCTATTCTCTAGCCCACTTAACATAATTACTCTTCACAGTCATTTATGTAAATGAGAGAATAATTAGTGCAGCACCAAAATATTTATTTTTACATGTAATGGCATGGCCTTCATTACAGAGTGCAGATGCTGCACTGCTAAGAGTACAAGATTTGACTGAAGCTCAGTCCAGCCAACTGTGAGGAGCTTTTGGTCAATGAGAGCCACTCGAAGACTGCGGAGCTGTTCTATCCTGGGTTACACTCCCTCAGAAGAAACAGGCTTTGGTGCTGCTGGATTCTGGAAGCCAGGGTGGTGTAGTGGTTAACAGTGGTGGGCTCTAATCTGGAGAAAGGGGTTTGATTCCCCACTCCTCCACATGAGCGGCAAACTCCAAACTGGTGAACTGGATTGGTTTCCCCACTCCTTGGGCTAGTCACAGTTCTCTTAGAGCTCTCTCAGCCTCACCTACCTCACAAGGTGTCTGTTGTGGGGAGAGGAAGCGAAGGAGATTGTAAGCCAGTTTCATTCTCCTTAAAAGGTAGAGAAAATCAGCATATAAAAACCAACTCTTTTTCATTGGGACTGCAACCAGAGACTCAAGTTTCTTCCACAGCACACAGCGTCTTTAATCAGCTTTGGCTGATATGCCAGCTAAGCTGTTCCTCAAAAATCGTGATTTGGTCATGGTGACCAATGCTCTGATCATATCCAAAATAGATTACAATAAACCATTTTACACAGGCTGCTTTTGTAAACTGACTGGAAATTTCTATTGGTCCAAAATGCAGCATCCAGGATATTTATAGGGATTCTGTTATGGGGATCATATCACTCCTGTGCCGATTAGACAGAGCAGGCTGCCTCTTTGTGTCTGGCCACAATCAGAAGAACTGGTTCTTACCTTTAGAGTCTTAAATGGCTTGGAGTTGGGGTACTTGAAAGGCCATCTCCTCCTGTACTGTCCAGCATGCCAATTCAGGTCCTCTTTCCAAGTGCTGCTCTCTTTGCCCTTGCCTGCAAAAGGGAGGCAGTGGCAACCAGACACATGGATTTTTCAGAGCCAGAACTGCCCTCTCCTTCAATGCTCACCTGGCTCCTGCTTTAATGTCTTTAAAGCGCCAGCCCAAACCATTTTTTTACCCAGGTCTTTAACCGAACACTTTCATATTTAAGCTGTTGTTTTTATGGCCTGCTTCTAACATAACAACTGTTTTATGCTCATGAACACCGTCTTCAAGCTGTTTTTAATGTATCTAGTGGGCTCCCTGTTTGTTTTATTGCTGACTTTAATAACTGACAATTTTTATACACTTGTGCTTTTTTGTGTCTATTGTACTGTTATTACAGCATTATTGTCAGCCACTTCGAGAAAGTCTCTGGAGGAGCAGCATACGCATTTTATAAATAAGAGTTAAATAAACAAATAAGATTTGTGCTAAATAGATAAATATTTATAAACTATAAATATTTTTTAAAACTAAACTTCACCTTAAAGCACAATATATACTTGTTAATTGAGCAATGCTTTACACTGATATTAAATAAGCAATAAATATTTCTGAAAGTCAGTCATAAGCTTTCATTTTGACAGTAGGGTGAACAGCCTCACACTTCTGCTAGCTATGGAGACAATTGGCCATTCAGTGTTTTGTTCATTCAGCTGTGTTTTGTGCATTCAGGCACAAAATTACAATTGCAGTATTACAAACCGCAATTAGTACAAACTGTGGTTAACAAGCCATCTATAAACCACAGTTTGTTGCCAACTAACAAACTAAGTTATTAAATGCTTACAGTGCCATCCTAAGCAGGACTACTCAGAATCCTACTCAGATCTATTCAACAGGGATTACTCCTAGGAAGGTGTTCTTAAGATTGCATTGTTAGCCTACTTACATTCCAAATGTCACCAACCTGAGTGCCAAATGTCCCCCATTTGGCGTGTAGAGAAGGAAAAAGAGAATGAGAAATTTTGGAGCGACAGGAACTTGACCACTCCCCTCCTCCCAGGAGCTCAGCAGTTGACCTGGGATGCAAAGGTCTCCCTGTCCAATGTGGATTCCAACTACGAAACTTACGAATTCCAGCTTTTGCTTCTTCTAGAAGCTGAGCTCTATTGGCCCCACTACCAACTTGCCTTAGGTAACAAACCAGATTTTAAACAATTATTCACTTCTCTTTTGTTTTGATGTCAGGTCTGTGTTTCAACAACTGAAGGCTTCCTGTTCCTTTATTTCCCATTCCCTGTTCCAATGTTTCTTCTTGACAGCTCTTTAGTAATGCTTGACTTGATATGCCTGCCTCATGTAAAACACTGAACGTGTTAAATATTTCTGGAGGTAAAGGAAAGCAAAGTGTGAAAACTGACATCCCATTTGTTTTGACTGAAACAGCAATTCTCCATCCCTTTAACGTAGGAGTTCAGCTAATAATTTCACTTACAAAAAATGGCTCTCTTCACAGATAAATAAAATGCCCTCGACAAAAGTACTGAGGAGGCAAGGAAATAAATATATGTAATATACTCAAATGTAATGCACCTCCGGCATATCCTGTACTACAAATATTGCCTGTTATATTCCTTAAAATGCCCATTATAAACTATTTGAGACAACAATAAATAACAAGCATCGCAGAAATATAAACAACATTTATGAAGCAATGGTAGCTGCTCCATTAGCTCAGCCCCATAGGAAAAAAATACTATTCCACCACTATCATGCTTGAAAGTTCCATTCTTCATAAAATCCAGGCATGCTGTCCAATCAGCTTGAAATTCTGCACAAAGAGACTACCTAGTGATGGGTACAATCTGGCAGATTTTTATAATTTAGATTTATAACTTAGCATATAAAATTGAAATACTTGTCATATTTATGGGATTTAAAAGTTATAAATGCCTTAGTTTTGTACAAGCACAGCTGCAAACATACTCAATACTTGAGAGAAAACTGCAAGCTGATGCACCCTATGCAATCTTAGCACATGCACTTTAATTTTGCTATCTGGTTAGAGAGAGCTAAGTTCTCAATGAAACTTTCAGCTTTCCTCTGAGGCTCATCTGTGGTTTCTACCCTACCTCCTTCTGATCTTTTTTCTCTCTCCTGCAAAGTAGGGCAATAAGCTACTTTTTACCCAGTCTGAGGGTAAATATGTCACAGTGGTTTGAGGGAGAAGTGAGAAAGTCAACCACAGAAGGTCAAAAGGACAATAGAAGACATACAACTGTTGAGAAGCAATTAAAGCCCTACATGAGAAGCAATTAAAGCCCTACATGCTCCCCTCAAGAAGATTTGGTATCCTTCTAAATACAGAAATGTAGTTTCTTAATTGTATCTGTTTAATTCCTTTAACAAAAAACATTTCTACAGTAAATGTATTTAAATTCTTTTGTTCAAAAAATTAATGGAGAATTTAATGTAACATACCCTGCATACAATAAGGCTCTCAACCCCAACTATCCATCCACCATAAAGAACCATCTTTTTATAATGCCATTGAGTTTTTTGTTAATATCACAGACAAGCTTACAAAACAGAACTGCACTATTAAATAGGACCCCACTGTTCATGTCATCCATGAAGGACCAGCAACAATAAGCAGATTATACATGTTGGTAAGAAAAGACATTTTTTACCTTGACGATATTGTTGAAGCTGTTAGAAGGGAAATATTCTGTTTATGGGTTAAGAGTGCAGTCATATATATTTTTCCATTCACAGAACAGCAAAAGTAATATGAACAGCCGCAGCATGCAAAAAAGCGCAAGGGGTGGGGGGATGAAAGGCAACAGGAACTGGAAAACTTGAACATGAATTGTTCATTCAAAATAAAACCCCCCAAAAACGCAGAAAGCCAAAATGGATTCAGGTTAAGAAACAAAAATGTACAAGCACTATTGTTTTATACATGTTGATTTTAGCAGCTTTCAAGGATTCTGGAAGGGTACATGCTATCATCATGAAACATAGCTTTCACTCACCAAGGCAGAAATGTGTGAAGCATCACCTGAGACCTCGGGGGTTCTTGTGCTGTTTGGGAGTCTGTGAGGATTACGAGCTATCGCTTGGCACCAGCCCAACATTTTCTCCTTCCACTTATCCCTTTTCAATTTCTGAAATTCTGAAAATAATTTACATTCCCTGAAACAATTATATTTTTAGTTTTTTGCAAGTACGTCTCAGTGCATGCGAAGACACGTTTGACCTGTGCACATATAATCACACTGTATTCATAGGTAGGAAACATAAATGGTAAGGACATTAAGCCTAAACACATTACTTTCTAGAACGAGTCCCAAGTAAATGTGCTTGGGAACACAGCTTACGGCATACTTATGAAGCTGAAACAAGTACTTATTTAACTAAAAACCCCACACATTTAGGATTGAGGTGTTATATGCACTAACAATTAAATGAGATCTCCCCAAATTCAAAGTGTGCCTTGTTTAAATGTAGTATCTATGAACGATGGGCCTTACAGAAGATTCTAACAATCTAGTAATGAAAGGTTGTTAGGAAAGCATCTTTCAAGAAACATATTTTCTACATATCAACTGTCTTTCAAATCCACACATAAATAAAACATTAAATTTGCTTGGTATACACTAGTTCCACTGAAGATGGTAGTACTTGTAAGAATATCTTAAACTACTTTTTTCAAAAACATGCCTTAAACAAAAACAAAAAAATCTGGTGCAATCCTAAGAATACTCTTCTGAAATACTGCTCCCCTGAAACAAGTAATAGTCCAATGCAATGCAGAGTTATTCCAGCCTAAACCCACTGAAATAAATGGTTTTCTACTACAGTACATTGCATGGTCACTTTTTCTTGCTTAGTACTGGAGAATGCAATTGAAAAGAATTTAAAATACTGCATTAGCTATGTATCATGAACTGAAAATAAGTTATACCGTATTTTTCGCACCATAAAACGCACCTAGATTTTAGAGGAGGAAAACAAGAAAAGTGTTTGGTATTTGAGGACGCACAGAACAAAAGAAAGAATAAGTGATTAAAAAGTGGGTCAAAGAGTATAGTCTGTACCACAGTGAAGTCACATGCTCCAACTCAGAAGAAGAAGAGTTGGTTTTTATACCCCGATTTTCCTCTACCTTTTTTTAAAGGAGTCTCAAAGCAGTTTACAATCTCCTTCTCTTACTCTCCCCACAACAGACACGCTGTGAGGTAGCTGGAGCTTGAAAAGTTTGAAGAGAACTGTGACTAGCCCAAGGTCACCAAGCAGGCTTCATGTGGAGGAGTGGGGAAACCAACCCGGTTCACCACATTAGAGCCCACCACTCATGTGGAGGAGCGGGGAATCAAACCTGGTTCTCCAGATTAGAGTCTGCTGCTCTTAACCACTACACCATGCTGGCTCACCCTATTTACCAGACACAACCCTTATTTTCTGGTAAAAATCAGGCTCTGTTTTGTTTTGATACATTTAAGCTTCAAGGGTTATTTGCATGTTTTTATTTGCTTCTTTGATATGCCTTTTTTTAAAAAAATTGTCATATGAATTGCTAAACATGCCATTCTTCAGGGATTAGCTATCTTCCCCTGATCATGAATATTAAGGCATTATGGATGCATGCGCACCTTACTCATGCACACGCTTTGGCTTCTAAGATCTGTTTTGACCTGTAGGACAATTGTGTATTTTCTAGTATAGATTTTACCCAACAAACGAACACTTTTGTGGCTTTTAAATTGGCAGAGGCAATTGCTCTGTTTTGTTTTGATACATTTAAGCTTCAAGGGTTGTTTGCATGTTTTTATTTGCATTTTTGATAAGTCTTTTTTTTTCTTTTGGTCATATGAACACATGAAGCTGCCTTATACTGAATCAGACCCTCGGTCCATCAAAGTCAGTATTGTCTAATCAGACCGGAAGTGGTTCTCCAGGGTCTCAGGCAGAGAAAGGTCTTTCACATCACCTACCTGCCTAGTCCCTTTAACTGGAGATGCTGGGGATTGAATTTGGGACCTTCTGCATGCCAAGCAGATGCTCTACCACTGAGCCATTACAAGACATGCCATTCTTCAGCGATTAACTCCCTTCCCCGAGCATGAATATTAAGGCATTACGGACGCATGCACACCTTACTTGTGCACACACTTCGGCACCTGAGATGTTTTGACCTGTAAATAACCAATGGTCGGACAGCTGTGTATTTTCTAGTATTGATTTTACCTGACAAACAAACACCTTCATGGCTTTTAAATTGGCAGAGGAGAGGCAATTGTGGCGGAAATGAATGCAAGATGCTCAAGGAGGACTGGAGCCTTCAGCAATACCTAATAGTTAGTGGGGGAAATGGAGGAAGTGATCCTCGGTATTAGAACTGGGGTGTTAACAGCCCGTCTCTATTTTTGTCTGTGAAATGTCGGAGCAGATGAAATTTAAAGTGGCAAACTGCACTAGATGTGTCTAACAGGCAGCCACAGGCCGGCGTCGGGGGCATCGTCGGGCAGAGCAGGTCGCGCTGGCTGGGGAAGGTGCACAGGCAGGCGGCGGCGGCCCCCTCGCTGTGGGTGTGGCAGCGCTGGGCGCAGGAGCCCCGAGCCCGAGTGCAGCAGCTCCTGGCCCCGCAGCAGGCGGAAGCTGAAGCTCTTGCGCAGCGCGCCCTAGTCCCACCGCCGACCCTCGCCAACCCCGAACAGCGCCCACCGCCGCCGGCTGCCCCACAGCCAGCCCCCGCGCACCCAGCCCCCGCCGCCACCCTCCGGCACCGCCGGCAAGAAGGCCACGCTGGCTGGCCAGGACCCGACAGGGCGAGGGAGGCGCAGGAAACCCAGCAGGCCGCTCCTGGCCCGGGGGAGCAGCGGGGGGGGGGGGGCGGTGGCCAGCCCATGGCCCAGTGAGCAGAGGCTCTTGGGGCGCTGGCGCTCACACACACACACACTCACTCCATAAGACGCACAGACATTTCCCCTCACTTTTGAGGAGGAAAAAAGTGCGTCTTATGGAGCGAAAAATACGGTACTTAAAATTGCTCTCGGCTGGCTAGAAGTATTATGTATTATCTAACACTTCAATTAATCTGGAGATTAATTCCCATGTTGCTTGGAGATGTAACAATATATTCAAAAAGTGTTACAGTAAACAAATGCAATTGCAGAAGTCTAATTTCAGTTCACTTCCATTTCTCCGTTCTGAGTACAAGATAGTACATGATGATCAGGATAGCTGACACTTATGTTTGCAGCCCCAGCTATCTGCCTCATGAGGTTTTACTTGGACTAGCAATACCTGGCACTCCTCTACCCCCTCAGTTAAAACATACTGTTAAAGCCATATTTCTATATACATTTCTATAATTTGGAATCAGTGTCAGTTACACTAATTTACAATAAAAATGTTATTAAAGTGGTAGCTTCCTCTACTGAGATGACTGCTAGGCCACAGTTGTGTCATATGATGGATTCATTGTAGTTTTCTAGGGTAACACCAAAATTTGCAAACGTGTGCAAATTTTGTAACGTATGATTGCACACATAATTATGATTTATAATTAATTACACAATTACAATTATCATCACCAAAACAAAGCTTTTGTTCCTGTCTGAGCCTCTGTAGCGGCAGCAGTGTTGCAGAGAGGGATCCTGGAAGCATTCTTTGCATAGGGCCAAACTAGATGATACCACATTCCCAAACCCAGGACAGGGAGGCAGCGTCGTTCCAGAGTGAATTTTTACTTTTTAAGATGCCACAGGGGCCTGAGCCTTCTGGGGACCACAATATGGGGGAGGGGGTTCCTATCCCCCCCTTTCAACGTTTTCACATCTCCTATCCTTTGTCCATAATGGGCCCTCTGGAAAACAGGAGGCTAATGCACACTAGAACGTAATGCATAGTCACAGAATACATAGAAGTGTATAGGATTGCACAGTGAATATTTACTGGTGAACCAAGTTCAATTCACATTAGAGTTGCACATCTAAGTTAGTTATCCCAGTCATAAAATATTTTAGAGTAATCACTCATCAATAGCCATCACAAAATAAGAAACCAATAATGTTACTACAGGGTTTGGCAATGAGAATGAAATGTTAATGGCTAAAATTCAAACACCCCCTTTTCCCAGATGCAAAGGCATATCTCCATGCTACAATGCAAGATATTCTAAAGGTTTTCTAAATTTCGGGAAAGGTTTGTTGGGTGATTCCAGATTCTTCTGTTAAAAGAAAGATCTGGAAGTTCACTGCATAGGCCCATGGACTGGTTTCTATAAACATATACGTATCATTTTGTACATAGTACAAATCTTGCATTTTCCTTTTAACATTCTGACATTCATATTAGGTGTTTTTTTTCCAGAAGCCTGGTAGTCAGCAGCTGTTGCCGCTGGCTCTTTTTAGTTGGAGGGTCAGACCAAGTTGGCTCTGATTACACGATCCCTATCTCAAAAGGGCCCAAACTATGGGGCCCTAACAAAACCAGACCAAAAAAAAAAAATAGAAAAAGGGGAGAAAGCACAGAGCCATGCATCTGAGCAAAGGTGAATAGTCAAATATTTATTTGGCTTTTTCAGGAATTGCCTATTTGGCTTCAGGGAGAACCCCAGGTTTTGGCATAAACAAACCCGAAAATTACCAAAACGGCTAATTTCGGGATTATTTTCAGATCAGGTTTATCAATATGAACATCCCTACATTATGTTCTAAGCACCATTCATATTGATGGCACTACATCAATAACAATAATGGTACTATTTCTATCCCATAGTTACTTGTCTATGAATCTAACCGAGCCAGTCCAGAAAAACCACATAATGTATTTGTATTATCAGGCAACATCATATGTTCTTATTAGCTTCCAAGCTTCTAGAGGGCAATTCGTGGCTTGAGTTCTGCTGGAATGTTTTGAACTTTGCCCCACAAATATGCTGTACCTGGAAAGTGCAATTGTGTCCTTATTAATGTTTTAAACAATTCAATAGAAACCTGGCATTTAAACCAAATTAATAAGAATTAAAGTCTTAACATTAAACAAATTAGTGTTTTCTCAACTAGAAAAATTACATGTAACATCTTTACAAATAGCTCATTCAAGGCAAATTAAGTCCAATGTTAAAGCGATCTAATTCCTTACTGGGTAACTATGAATGGCATAAAACACAAGGAAATGAAACACAAAGCACTGTTGTATATATGAATCAAACAACTTAGTCACTTCTCCTAGTGAGACTGCAATCACCAACAGAGTAAAAGCATTTTCTGGCTCTCACATACTGAGAACTAGTAGCGAGTGAGTCAGTAAATGGCAGAAAGTAAACAGTGGGATCCTACAAGCATCAGTACTGGGATTGGTGCGATTTAATTTGTACATAAACAATCTGGAATTCGAAGTGAGCAATGCAGTGGCCCAGCGTAAGGACGATACCAAATCATTCAGGACAGTGAAATCCAAAGAGCAGTGAGAACAGCTCTAAATAGGATCTCTCCAAACTGTGTCAGTGGACAACAACATGGCAAAAGAGGTTCAGAAAGTGCAAGGAGATGGAGGGGGGAAATCCTAACTTCAAAAATATACCGATAGGATCTGAACCGGTGTGACTACAAGGAGAGAGATCTTGGGCTTACATTAGAGAGCTAGATGAAAATTTTGACTCAATGTGCAGTAGCAGTAAAACAAAGTAAAGTCCATGATACAGACTATTACAAAAGTGATGGAAAATAAAAGTGTCCAATATTTTAATGCTCTTGTGGGGGCCACTTTTGGAATACTACATACAGTTCTGGTTGCCATATCTAAAAAACATACTGCATAGCTGGAAAAAGTGGCAGAAGAGGGCAACCAAGGTGACTGGATTGCTTTCCCCATAAGGGACTCTTCAGTTCAGAGAAAAAGCAACTAAGGGAGATATCATAGGATACAGAAAGTGGATATAGAGAGCTTTTTCTCCCTGTCTTATTGGGGTCACCCAATAATGTTGATGGGTGCAGATTCAAGACAGGCAAAAGTAAGCACTTCACTCAAATACAACTATGGGTGTTTTCTTGCATTCCCCACAATTTCCATTCTTCCTTTGGAGAAAGCAAAAAGGCCTCAGATGTTAGAACCTAACAAGATGCATCTTTTGTCCACACTGTGTTGTTCTCTACCTCGTGTAACTTGATATCATTCACCACATTATATCATTCACCACTTTCATTCACAGAAAGGTAGTATCTTCCTTTGGGGAGAATATTTGAGAGCCAGTTTTTTGGCTAAAGCTCTAGAACTTTCTGAAGGCGATGTGTGCCAGCACAGGACTCATTTCTGTTTTCCACAAACTGTATCAGTGACATGTCAGGGACTTTTCATCATAGCCTGAAGGATTTGGACTCGGAACACAAGACGGCCTACTGTGATCAATTTGCCACTTATTTTGAGGACAAAATCACTCAGATCCACTCTGGGTAGGATGAGGGCATGGATGTATGTCCAGATTATGTACTTTTGGCATCTGCTTGTCTGATTTATATGGATACTTGTGGATCCCAAGGATGCGGACAAGGTCTTTCAAAATATAGACACATAAACTCACTCACACACACACACACACACACACACACTTTGAGGTATACACAGAGGAATAATACCCCCTCTGGGGAAGCCAGAATTTTCCAGAGTTGCCTTCTGTGCTGGCATACAGCAATATGTGGGACTGCACAGAGACCACAAAGAACAGCATATTTCCATTGCGGTGGTGTATTTGTTGAAATTAAAAATGTATGCAACCTGCATATATAATTAAACTATTCTAAGAAGAGCAAACACTTAAAAGACCCTATGTTTAATAGCAAAAATAATTCATATATAGCAGTGATAGCGAACTTTTTGAGACCGAGTGCCCAAACTGCAACCCAAAACCCACTTATTTATCGCAAAGTGCCAACACGGCAATTCAACCTAAATACTGAGGTTTTTGTTTAGAAAAAAAGAACTCATACATTAGCATCTTTTGTCTTAAAAGAAAAACACCGTCTCCGTGAAAGCCTGTAGCCACACCTGGTTGGATATTATACACCAGTCATTCATGACTGGACTAGCTTGTCCAACATAGGGAAATTCAGTTGCAATGACTGCTATAGCTCAACCCATGGCCCATGATGTGGAAATGCAGTCAGAGGTGCTAAATAAGTTCTGCCTGGAGATGGGGAGGGGGTACCAGCAGCAACCTGCATTTCATAGGAAACCAGCCCCCTCCCCAAAATGTCTGCAGAGCTGGATCACTGTGAAATACATCCGCCCCAAATAACCCCCTCCCAGATCAAGTTTGCATACACCTCTAGGCATTACCTCTAGGAAGAGCCCAAGCATGCCTCTCAGGTAGCTTGATCCTATGCATGCCCAAACCCTAAGCGCGCATAGGATCACAGCTTCCTTAGGCTCAAGTCTCCAGCAAAGCAGCCCTTCTGATGCGAGGAAGCAGACGCACTCTGCACAGGCTCAGAGGTGCCCCTCCCATTCCTCGCCCCTCCAATTCCGGGGTCGTTCTCGGGCCACGTTGTAGAGCCGCTTCCCTGGGAGCCGGGTGGGCACTCCTCCTCCCCGCGACTTGGCAGTGTCCTCCCCCCTCCACCCCCTCCTCCCACTCCCGGGCCTCTCGGCGGCGCCTGCCTGCAGCCGAGCGCGCAGCTCCTTTAAAGCCAGGGCTGAGCAGCCAGTCCTTCCCCGTCGCCTCCTTCACCCTCCGGGACAGGGCGAGCAGGGGCTCTTGGGCCCCTCGCCACCTTCCGCGCCTCACTGCCGCCTGCGCAGACTCGGCGGCGCAAACTCGGCGGCGCTGGTGGATACAACTGCCCCAGCCGAGCCCCCCGCTGCCGTTGGGGATGGTCGGGCTGGAACGTGGGAGGATTTAGGGGCTGGACTGCTTTCCTTTAGGATTGCCAAGGGCTGACCCTGGAGATTGTCTCTTCCTCGGCTTGCTAAGTGGGTTTTTTTTAGGGGGGGGGCTCCTCAAGTTACCCGTGCGTGCCCACAGAGAGGGCTGTGAGTGCCCACTCGGGCACGCATGCCATAGGTTCGCCAACACGGATATATAGGGTTACCAGTTCCAGGTTGGGAAATACCTGGAGATTTGGGGAACAGAACCTGAGGAGGGTGGGGTTTGGAGAGGGGAGGGATTTCAATGCCATAAAGTCCAATTGCCAATGCAGCCATTTTCTCCAGGTGAACTGATCCCTATTGGCTGGAGATCAGTTAGAATAGAGGGGATCTCCAGCCACTACTTGGAAGTTGGCAACTATATTCATATTGTACAAAGGGTGAGTCTTGGCTGTGAATCAGCAACTGTGCCTTTAAGAGTTACAGAAATAGAGAAATGTCAACAGCTTTTCACATCATAATGCTACAGCGACAGAATAAGCCATGTCTTGTTAAATTTTCTGTTCTATGTTATTCTTAAAAGGTGATGAGGATGCTGTGATTTTAGTTATTCAGGGTTTAAAGCAAAACTAGGTGTTGAAGGTGGTTTAACAAAGGAGACATTTTGCTCACTTGCCTAATTGGGCAGGTACTTTTATCCTTACACCAGTCAAACCGCACCCCCACACCAGGAAGTCAATCATTAGTAGGCAGAGAAATTAGACTGCTGCTACCAGCAAGCAATGAATGGTAGAAAGCCAGTTATTCAAATTCTCCTACTTTTGAATACAGTGAATGCTTAAACTTGAACAATTTATAACACTGGTCTGGGAGACAACCAGGGCCGTAGCTGGGGGGGGGGCAAGAAGGGCAGCTGCCACCCCTGTGGCATGCTGAGAGGGCAGCAGAACTGCCTCTCCTACAGGAAGAGTGAGCCAGGTAGGATAGGCAGTTCTCCTGCCCTCTCTGCCTGCCACAGGGGCAGCGGCTGCCTTTCTTGCCCTCCCACCCCCCAGCTACGCCCCTGGAGACAACAGGTGTAGGGCTCTTACTTCTCACACTGCCAGGGCTTGACTTGTCAGAGAACCTTTGCAGAACATTCACTTCACATGAAGTAACTGACAGGTTGAGCCTCTCTTTCTCTCTCTCTGAGGGAACAGGCAGGACCCCAGCACACAGAAAGAAAAGGAGGGAATGGCATGCATAAGAACGTTGTGTTAATCAGTGTGATTACAGGGCTAGAGTATTGGACTTGGATACTAGAGATCTGAATCTCACTTATTTTATTCAATAATACTCATTCTTTCTCCCCAATGGGAACACAAAGTGCATTACAAATTTAGTCCTTCTCCATTTACTCTCACAACAACCCTGCGAGGTAGATTAGGCTGACAGTGTGTGATGTCTCTAAGGTCAGCCAGCAAGCTTCCGGGGCAGAGTGGAGCTTCAAACCTGGTTCCCCCTGATACTAGTCTTACGCTGTAACCAATATGACAAACCTAACATGTAATAGGTGTCATCAATGTACCACCACTGGATAGAGGGGTGGATTAGGACCTGGAACCTGCAGATTAAGGGGGTTTCAATAAAAGTCTGCCATGCTAGTTTTGGTGATAGGAACCACACACAGAGAGGAGTCTTTTTCTTCTGGAATTTCAGATTATACCCAAGTCTTATATTTTATAAACACTACCTATCTTTGACCACATAAATACCTTGAAATCTCATTACAAAGAAACTTCCAAATTCTCTATTTGCAATTTCCATACTATGCCAGAGATCCAGAGACCACTGCATCCTTAGGTACTTAGCTTCCTAAAATTAATACAGTTAAAATCAGGGGGCAGAATGCTATAACTGATAAATGTCCAGTGTTTTGCTGTGGCAGAGTCAGGATTGAAGATCCTGGCTGATTTAAGAGGCCTGTATAACATTGGACACATAAGGTTGGGGTTATGCAACCAGTACATGCATGCAATATAAATGTTCAAATATTCTGTCAACGAATCAGTCCTCACTAATTATTGGCCTTGCACTTAATTAGAACATTTCAAAATAATTTCCATCATAAAGCAATTTGCATATATTTAAAAGGGCCCTGCCCTGGATGGCCCAGGCAAGCTTGATCTTGTCAGATCTCAGAAGCTAAGCAGGGTCCGCCCTTGTTAGTATTTGGGTGGGAGATGACCAAGAAAGTGCAGGGTCACTATGCAGAGACAGGCAATGGCAGACCACCTCAAAGTCTCTCTTGTCTTGAAAACTCTACAGGGTCGCCACTATAAATCGCCTACGACGTGACAGTAATTTCTACCATCACCACGTATTTAATAAAGCAGCCCCTGAATTAAAAGAACTTGCCTCAGGAGATAAACTATCCCAGGTGACCTGCCTTCAGGATATTTTCAAGTACTCCATTGCTCAGCATGGTGTAGTGGTTAATAGCGGTGGTTTGGAGCGGTGGAGTCTGATCTGGAGAACCGGGTTTGATTCCCCCACTCCTCCACATGAGCAGTGGAGGCTAATCTGGTGAACTAGATTTGTTTTCCCCACACGAAGCCAGCTGGGTGACCTTGGGCAAGTCACGCTCTCTCAGCCTCACCCACCTCACAGGGTGTCTGTTGTGGGGAGGGGAAGGGAAGGCCAATTGTAAGCCCGTTTGATTCTGACTTAAGTGGTAGAGAAAGTCGGCATATAAAAACCAACTAATTCTTCTTCAATCTATGCACTGAATACCATGTCATTTTGTTTGTAAGTATTAATTGTCTGGATTCTTCTGTTAAAATTCAGAAGTGAAATATAAGCCAATGTTACTGAAAGACAGCCTGCTGTCACCTTCTAATATTAAGTATACAAAACATTTTGGTGATAAATATCTTCAAAATAGGCCACTTTATCAAACGATTACTCTGATTTATTAGAAAGTAGCACTAATTAGCTGTTTTCTTTTTGGCTTTGCTTTTAAATGCAAAATCTCATGCTTTATCAAATGATGTTACAAATGTTGGAAATGAGATAGTCTTTATTGAAAGCTTAATTAAAAGCTTCCCTTAGTACATTGCTTAGCTTTTTCAGCAAATGCCGATTAAACTTTTTGATATCTTACTCGTTGCTCCAAGGTCAGCAGCCAACACAAATGGAGCTAAAATCCAGTGACATACAATGCAATCCTCTGATGAGCTACACCGTTATGGACACAATGGATTTAGAAGGGTATAAATCATCTTTGGATGGCATTGTTAATGGCCCAAGCTGAAAAATGTACTATTATGCAGAGTTACTGGAACAGTTTTAAGTTTTGTGGAACTGATGGAGTCTGGAGAGTATTAATAGGTAGCAGCAATTCCATTCCATGGGTACAAAGGAAATTCATGCAGCAGACATCCTGGAAGGTTTAAGAATACTGTTGCTGTAGGACAGGGGTGGGGAACCTCCGGCCCCCATGCCGGATCCGGCCCGCGAGATCATTTTGTCCGGCCCCTGGCCCGCCTGCCAAGGCCGGGAGTTCCACGGCCCACCTGCCGAGGCTGGGGAGCTCCACGGAGCTAGCTGTCGCTAGCCAGGCCCTCATCGCAGCACTTCGGGCTTCACTGGGAAGCTGGAGCGCGTGTACACAAAGCTGGAGGTTGATTGGGTGATTGTGGGGGCGTTTCCTCCAAGTCTCCCTGCTTCCTGTTTTTTGCGCGTGAGAGAAAACACGTGCCTGGCCAGCTCTCTCAGCAGCCCAACTGTGTTTCCTTGGCCCCCTCCCCTTCGCCCGTGCCCTACCGGCTTTTTCCAGGCGAGTGAGTGGCTTACCTCGAGTTCTTGCTGCGGCGAAGCCCCTGCCTCCATTCCCCCCCCACTGCCTGCGCGCTTGCCCCACCACGGCCTCGAGTTCTTGGGGCGGCAGAGGCCCCTGTCTCCATATCCCCCCCCCCGCCGCCTGCGTGCTTGCCGTGCCACTTGCTGAGGGTCCCTACCCAGCCCTCCCTCTGCTTGAGCCCCTGGCCCACGCGCTTGCTGCGCCGCCGCCGAAGGGTCCCCCGCCAGCCCTCCCCGTGCTCCATTCCCCCGGCCTGCGCGCTTGTGTATGTGCGTGTGTGCGCAAGATCCCCGGGCCGCTGGTGAGTGCGTGGGTGTGTGGGGGGGAGGCCTCCCACCCTCCCTTTTCTTTCTTTTTCTTTCTTTCCCTCCCTTCTTTTCTTTCCTTCCTTCCTTCCCTCCCTCTTTCTTTCCCTTCCCGCCGCCGCCAAAGGGTCCAGCCCTCCCTGTGCTTCATTCCCCCGGCCTGCGCGCTTGCTGCGCTGCCACCGGAGGGTCTCCTCCCCAGCCCTCCCCATGTATGTGCGTGTGTGCGGAGATCCCCGGGCTGCTGGTGAGTGCTTGTGTGTGTGTGGGGGGGGGGGGAGAAGCCTCCCACCCTCTTTCCTTCCTTCCTTTTTTTCTTTCTTTCCTTCCTTCCCTTCTTACTTTCCTCCCTTCCCTTCCCTCCTTCCTTCTCCCCTCCTTCCTTCCCTTCTTTCCTTCCTTCCCCTCCCCCCTACCCCCTCCTTCTTTCTTTCTTTCTCTTTCTCTCCCTTTTCTTTTCTTCCTTCCCTCCCCTCTTTCTTTCTTTCCCTTCCCGCCGCCGCCAAAGGGTCCAGCCCTCCCTGTGCTTCATTCCCCCAGCCTGCGCGCTTGCTGCGCTGCCGCGGGAGGGTCCCCCCCCCAGCCCTCCTCGTGTGTGTGTGTGTGTGTGCGGAGATCTCCAGGCAGCTGGTGAGTGCTTGTGTGTGGGGGGGGGAGAAGCCTCCCACCCCCTCTTTCCTTCCTTCCTTTTTTTCTTTGTTTCCTTCCTTCCTTCCCTTCTTACTTTCCTCCCTTCCCTCCTTCCTTGCTTCTTCCCTTCTTTCTTCCCTTCCTTCCCTTCTTTTCTTTCCTTCCTTCCTTCCCTCCCCTCCCCCTTCTTTCTTTCCTTCTTTCTTTCCTTCTTTCCTTCTTTTCTTTCTTCCCTTCTTCCCTTTCCTTCCTTCCTCCCCCCCCCTCTCTTTCTCTCTCTCTTTCTTGCAAACCTCCAGGTGGTGGCTGGAGATCTTGCAACCCTAGCCTCTTTCCCCCCTCCCCCACACCGGGAGATCTATGCCTGGTATGGCCCCCGAACGATGTTATAAATGTGAAAATGGCCCTCGGCAGGAAAAAGGTTCCCCACCCCTGCTGTAGGATGTCAAAATCAGCAAAGATGTATCAGGATTTTTTCCCCTTTGATGCAGGAAATGAGCAAAAAGTCAGACTGCATAAGACAGGCCTGAATGCTTTTTCATACAAACAAAATTCTTAACACATATCAGGAAAACCTAGGCAATAGACTCCTTCTCCTGGAAATCTATTTCTGTATGTGGAGGTGATTTATATATTTACATTGAAACATTCAAATATGTCCCCACCTGTGATCTGAGGAGTGCCACTACAAAAATAACTTAAAATCTCTTCTGCTGTTTGTTCAAAATAGACAAACAACTGAAGCAAATATTTTAAAATTCCCTATGTTTAAAAAAGCATTCCCCATTTTTTAAACATAGCCTCTGCTTTGCTCACCAAAGAAGTTTGCAAGATTTTCATATTTTAACACCATGAACTGAAAACTGATCTGGACATTATAGTTGGAATAGTTAGTCCTGCCTTAGCAGTAAGCGATTTTCTTTTAAGTGGGTTTTAGTTCAACACTATCAGAGATAATGGAGTCTGCTTTTCCATTTAAATGGGTATGAGTTGCTTTGCACAGTTTTACCTAACATTTCAGACTCTATATATGTGAGTCTGAAAGAAGTAAAACGCCTCTCATATTTTGTTGTAATATCTTGCCTAATTAAAGAACCTCTCATTCAATTGGAGAAAATAAAATCCTTCATTCAAGAATTATGAAAGCCATATACAGCAGAATGAGGTATTTGACTTACACTCCTACAAGAATTCAGCTGGTAATTTTAGGACCACTTCTACAAAGTTGCAGATTTTACCTCTTTTGGCACATCCTACACATCAGTGCCAACATTTCCCCAAAGACAAGTGGAAACATCTGCTTCTAGAAATAAGAAATAGTTCAATAGTGTTTAGTAAGAAGTCTGAGTTTAGGAGCTATGGCCATCAAAGTCAGTATCTATTTCTTGTTTGTTTGGTTTTAAGAATTAAACAAGTTCCTGTTCAGGACTCAAGTCTTATTTATGCTACAGATTCTGGGCAAACATCCAACTGAAACTCATAACAGGATTTTACTGAAAAAAACTGCAGTGTTTTATAGTCTTTATGATTCATGTCTACATTTATAAATCTATTTATAAAATATTAAAGAGCTTTTAAATAATATCTAAAATTATAGTTGTTTATCTGAGTTTTGACCATTCAAAATGCTTCATCCACACTGTGTGTGTGTCGTCAAGTCACAGCTTATGGAGGCCCCATAGGGTTTTCAAGAGAAGAGACATTTGGAGATGGTTTGCCACTGCCTGCCTCCACATGGGCTGAGAGAATTCTGAGAGAATTGTGACTGGCCCAAAGTCACCCTGCAGACTTCATTAGGGACTCAAACCTGGTTCTCCAGAGTCCACTGCTCTTAACCACTACACCATGCTGGCTCATCCACATTATCTTGTTATAATCCTTAGAATATCCCTATAACATAAATAGGAATCAATCTCCCAGATTGAACAGAGGGTTGAGAGTGGCTGCCTAAATACATTTAGGAGAGCAATCCTAAGCAGGTCTACTCAAAATCTTCCTCAGGTTTATTCAATTGAGTTTATGCCCAGGAAAGTGTTCTTAGGACTGTACTGAATGAGTCCAAGTAGAGGTGCAATTTGAACCAGAGCCATCCAGAATCATAGCCATTCTCTTAGCCATTACATTAGAACAGATATACTTTTATAACTGCATTAGGATACTAATATATTTATGTAAATGTATAAAGGACAAGGGCAGAACCTTTCTCTCCAGTGTGCTTTTTTATTTGGCAAGGAGTTTTTACATAAAGGAGCATTTTAAAAACACAAGCCGACTGAAGGGTATCCTCAAGATTATACAAACTCATGCTATTTCATGTATAGACCAGGCAATAGATTAGCAAGGTAAAGAAAAAACATAATATAAACCTTTTACAATATGCTCAAGCAATTATTACTCTGTATGGTTGTGTTTCTCTTGGAAGAAAAAAGTCAGCCCAAGTAGAAATATTGTACTGTGCTTAAAGGTTAAAAAAGTGAAAAAAGACACCAAGAATGCTTCTGTAGGGCTAAAGTCACATAAATATGTATCTGGGCTAATGTGTTTTTTATTTTAACATCTGTCTTAAGCCTACTAGTGATAAATTAAATGACATACTCTTGCCTTTACTGCTGAGAAAACAGAGTTGCACTTACCTTTAACTGCTGTTCATTGAAGTCTTCGGTGCAGACACACATGTGGGACTGCGCCTGCGCGCAGGCCTGCCGCCGGAAACTTTTATTAGCCTCAGACCTTTAATTGGGGATGCCCCTCCCACCAGCAGCGCTCGGCTTCCCGCCGAACCACCGCATGCTCCTGGGTGGGGCATCCCCTCCCTCCTCAGTTCCTCGCCCGCCGCCGACCCATATTATAGAACTGCATCTTGCATCACACCATGGCCATAGCCATATGTTAAGGGAATAGGCCCAAGTCTCAAGACCCATCATAATCCCTTCTCTCTCGTCTGTTTCCCTTCTTTTTTTTTAGGTCAACAGCGGGGTCGGAGGGAGGGATGTGTGTCTGCACCGAAGACTTCAATGAACAGCAGTTACAGGTAAGTGCAACTCTGTTTTCATCTTCAGTCTTCGGTGCAGCCCCACATGTGGGATTTTAGCAAGCTTACCATGAATGGAGGTGGGTGTTGATCTAGGAGAATAATGTCTGGAGGACCGCCTTTCCCACTGCAGCATCGCGACTCACCTGCAGATCCAGGGCGTTGTGTCTGACGAAGGTATCCTCGCTCGCCCATGTCGCCGCCTTGCAGATCTCCTGGATGGGGACCTGTCTGTGAAGAGCAGCGGAAGAGCCCTGGGCCCTGGTAGAGTGGGCACGAACCTCCAGTGGACACGTCTTTTTAGCCTCCTTATAGGATACTCTTACTGCTGAGACCACCCATCTAGTTATGGACTGGGGGGAAGCTGGTAGGCCCTTCTTGGGACCATGGAAACAAATAAAGAGTGTTTTTGACCTTCTAAAATGTTTTGTCCTATCAATATAATACAAGAGTGCCCATTTCACATCTAATGTGTGAAGGGTCTTCTCGGCTGGAGAAGTCTGTTTGGGGAAGAAAACCTGGAGTACCAGGTCCTGAACCATGTGGAAGGTAGAGACCACCTTGGGCTTGAATTTAAGTCTGGGGTGTAGGACCACCCTCTCGTTGAACACTCTGAGAAATGGGTTGTCAACTCTAAGCGCTGCCAACTCCCCAACCCTCCTGGTGGAGGTGACGGCCACCAAAAAGGCAACTTTGGCTGATAGTAGAGTGAGGGGAGTGCTGGCCAAAGGTTCAAACAGGGACAGCATAAGCTTTGCAAGCACTAGAGAAAGGGACCACTGGGGAACTAACCTAGGAGTCAGAGGGAATAGGTTGACTAGCCCCTTTAAGAACCGTTTGGAAAGGGGATGAGAAAAAACAGTATGTCCATCCAGTTTATCGTGAAAGGCTGAGATAGCAGCCAGATGAACCCGTACTGAGGCCACAGAGAGGCCCGTCTTAGTTAGTTCCAGCAAATAATCTAGATGCGGGGAAGAGGGCACAGAAAAGGTGATACTCCTTTAGAACTGGACCATCTGTCAAACCTCTCCCACTTTCTGTCATAAGAGTAGCGTGTGAAGGGTTTTCTAGCATGGAGTATAACCTCCTTAACTGGGGATGATAGTCCTTCACCTAACAGGGACCTATCCTCCACACTGCTAGGTGCAACCTGTCCACGTCGTGGTGGTATAGGTGTCCCCACCTGAGCAGTCCCGGATCTCTCGGGAATGGCCTGCAAAAACCCCTTGACAGCGTCAACAGTTCTGGGAACTATATCTGATGGGGCCACTGTGGTGCTATCAAGATACACGTGGTGTTGTCTGCTCTGAGTTTCCCCAGGACCCTTGCTAGGGAGGAAAGGGAGGAAAAGCGTAAAACAGGGTGCCTGACCAGGTCAGCTGAAAGGCATCCCCCAACAATCCCTGATCGCTCCCCGCTAGAGAGCAGAACTGCTCTGCCTTCCTGTTCTCCTTGGTGGCAAAGAGATCCTGGAAAACAGGGCGTAAGAATCTTTCCTGGAGCTCCCATTCGTGGTTTGTAGCAAACTGTCTGCTGAGGGAGTCGGCCCATGTGTTGTGGACGCCCGCTATGTGTATGGCCCTTAGATGGATGTCGTTTGCCAAGGCCACCTGCCAAACCTTGACGTTGTTCCTTGTGGTGAGGGCTGACTGCAGGACATTGCTTAAAGCCCTGTTTACGCTGTCCTGGTTGGTTGGGTTGCTGGTGGAATTTTCCTTGAGGAGGATACGGCTGAAAACGTTGGTACCGCTGTCCTCGGCAGGAAGAAGACCCGAAGCTCTGCTGCCGTGGCTGGAACCTTTCTCGTTGGGACTGGAAGGCAGGAGTAATACCAAGCGATCTCGCCGTCTGCCGGTCTTTTTTGATGTTTGTCAGGAACTCCGTTGTGCCTGATGCGAAAAGGGTGTCACCCTCAAAGGGTAGATCCTCAGTTTGGATGTTGGTGTCCAAAGGGAGAGCAGTAGTGCGTAGCCAGGAGTAGCGCCTCAAAGTGATCGCTGTGGCCATGGACCTGGCAGCAATTTCAGCAGCATGTTTGCCTGCAGTAATTTCTTGTTTTGATAAGCGGGTCGCCTCTGCCTGTATCAGTTTTAGGGTGGACTTGGACTCCTCAGGTAGCAGCTCCAAGTGAGGTGTAGCCTTTTCCCAGAGGAAGAGTTGGTACCCACCCATTATCGTTTGGTAGTTTGCTATGCGAATATTTCAGGCAGCAGAGGTGTATGCCTTTCAGCCAAGGTGATCCATTCTCCTACTTTTCTTATCTGAAGGAGTTTAATGTTGGCCTTGCCGTTGTCTTGTTTGCATCTCCCCAGTAACTATAGAAGAGGGAGGTGGGTGGACCATAAGGAATTCCGCAGAATCCTGCTTGACCCTGTAGAGATTCTCTATTTTCTTTGTCGACAAGGTAACAGACGCTGGCTTCTTCCAGACCGACTTGGTAACCTCTGAGAGGCCCTCAAGGATGGGGAATGCCGCAATGCCCGGGGAGTCAGGGTACAGTCGGCTAAGGATCTTATCCTTAGGTTTGTTGTCAGAAGTAGTGATGTTAATGTCCAAGGCCTCCGCCATTCGGATCATTTGCTCGGTTCTCAATCTTAGGTCCTCAGATGGAGAGACTGCTTCTGTGTCGCCCACCAATTCATCAGGGGATGGTTCTGAGACACCCTCTGAACTGTCGACTGAGGCTCTGGTCTCTGGGTCCTCAGGTTCAGACTCGGTTCTGGGGCTCCTCTGGGTAAGAGGGTAGAAAGGTGATTGCAGTTGAGGAGTGTTGGGGGGAAGTGGCTTGCCCTGCAGATTGACCTGCTTGAATCTACAAAACTCGATCCAGTCTTGGAGCAGGGCTGGAGAGATGGATGGTTGGGTAGCAGGTGCTAGATAGGGTTGAAAAGTTCTCTTCTCCCTATGCTTTGATTTATGCTTGTGCTTCTTTGCGGTATGCGTTGGATCCGAGCTTGGGGACGGATCCGAGCGTCTCGGATCTGAGCCGGATCTGGGGCTCCTGGAGGTTGGAGCTGAGTGAACGGAGCGCGTGTCTTGCGGCGTCCCAGGAGTGGCAGAAGGGGAAGGGGCCGTCAGAGCCTTCTTCCATAGCTCCGCGTTAAGGCGATTAGCATGGGCGTTGCGAGCGTGGGTAGAGAATTTCTGGCAGATTTTGCACGTGGAGACATTATGTCCCCCACCCAGGCAAAGTAAGCATAAGTCATGTTGGTCCGTGTGCCAGATCTTTGTGGCGCACCTAGGACATAACTTGAAGGGCATCTTGGGAACCATGCCAGCCCTCGGCACGTGGCCGGGGGGATCAAGGCAGAGGGCGGTGTTTTCCAAATCTGAACGAAAACGGAGGGGTCCAGTCGGGAAAACCCAAGTGGCAGACCGTAAAACTCATTCACGAAATCGAAAGTAACTCCGAAGAAGAAAAAACTCTGAGGTCTAGAAAAGCACCTTACTTGGCGGCAGCAAAGAAGGAACTGAGGAGGAAGGGGATGCCCCACCCAGGAGCACGCGGTGGTACGGCGGGAAGCCAAGCACTGCTGATGGGAGGGGCATCCCCAATTAGAAGTCTGAGGCTAATAAAAGTTTCCGGGGGCAGGCCTGCGCACAGGCGCAGTCCCACATGTGGAGCTGCACCGAAGACTGAAGATGAACAAAAGGGCCACCTACCTCACAGGGTGTCTGTTGTGGGGAGGGGAAGAGAAGGTGATTGTAAACAGATTTGACTCTCCCTTAAGTGGTAGAGAAAGTCAGCATATAAAAAACCAACTCTTCTTGTTCCAAAGTTCTGGAGATAGAAGAGGTGCAACCTTCTCCTGCCTCAGACATCAACCACTTTGTTTGTCAGCAGGGAGAGGAGAAGGAGGGAAAGGTGACAAGCAGTGGTGATGGGGCAGGCATGAGAGAACCAAGAGCCAAGACTGGCATATTGGGTGTAATATCCCAGTATAGTAGGGACAGATGTTGATATAAAGGAGATCGGTAGCACATTTACAGTGCTGTGAGCTCTCATTTTCATATTGCATCTTCAGCCTAAATTACCTCAGTGTACTCAGTCTGATCACTGATGAGAATCGAGAGGGTATCCTTTGCTCATCCTTGGAGAATACAGAAGAAGAAAGTAGGATGTGGTATTTCAGGACATTTTATACCATATATGCCAGAAATAGACCTAAAATAATACCTTCCTTCATATACTGTATTATCCTTGTGGACACTATGGAATTCTATTGTCCACAGGACTGGAAATAAGAACCAGTTTACACCATCAAGGACAGGGCTAACTGGTGAGGAAACCCTCCATGGCAAACAGAAGAAACACTTGGAGAACAATACTACATTTTATAGAGATGAGGCAACACAGAAAGGCTGTTTTGATGAGCCTCTAGGGATAAAAAAAATGTAATTCTCTTATTTTATTCATACCAGTGCTAAAATATGAATGACCCCCCACCCCAGCATATTGTCATTAAATGTTATAAATAATTTAAAAACCATCTTCTAAAACTACTGTTTTATCCAAAGTAGAACTTCAACATTTATGTCATATATGATTTTATAAGGAAGACAGTTGGTCTGTCAATAGACTTCCCCACTTTCAATTCTTCCACAGTTAATTGATAAAAAGTTGACATCAGATTCCTTGGTAAAGAAGGATCATGTTAATGTTTCCTTTGTGATATAATTCCTTAGATCACCAACTCAAATGAACACTGGTAAAGAATTAAAATCTTCTAACAAAATGTAAAGTTGTGTTTGTGCAGTTCAGGTTAAATTACTTCAATGGACACTGCCACAGTGGGATAAGATTAAGCTGCCTACATGAATACATTTTGGAGCAAATTCTTTTGAAGTGTCTGCGCTGGCAGCTACAGAATAATCAAATACTACATATATTGTGGTAAGTGCCTGCTGCTTATTCAAGTTATTTCTCCCTCCCCATTGTTTGATATGAAAAAATTATATGCTATATATAGGTAACTTGGCCAAATACTTGAGAACATTAAAAAAATGAAAAACAATTCTTTTTTCCACTGTGTGTGTGTTAAGTGCTGTCAAGTCATTTCCGACTCATGGCAACCCTATGAATCAATGTCCTCCAAAATGTCCTATCTTTGTCAGCCTTGCTCAAGTCTTGCAAACTGAGGGCTGTGGCTTCTTTGATTGAGTTCTTCCATCTCTTGTCGGGTCTTCCTCTTTTCCTGCTGCCCTCAACTTTTCCTAGCATGACTGCCTTTTCCAGTGACTCTTGTCTTTTCATGATGTGACCAAAATACGATAGCCTCAGTTTAGTCATTTTAGCTTCTAGAGTCAGTTCCGGCTTGATTTGATCTATAACCCACTGATTTGTTTCTTTGTTTGTTTTTTGGCAATCCACGGTATCCGCAACACTCTCCTCCAACGCGACATTTCAAAGGAATCTACTTCTTCCTATCAGCTTTCTTCAATGTCCATCTTTCACACCCATACATAGTAATAGGGAATATGATGGCATGAATTAACTTAATTTTAGTGGCCAGTGACACTATTACTGGCATTATCATTGATTATCATGTAACCTTTTCATGGTGACTAATGTGAAAAGAGCAAAACATACTTCATTATAAAGTTAAAGAGACCTACTAAAGAAAAAAGAAAATCCTTCAAAAATGTTCAAATTGTTAGAATCCAAAAAACAAGAAACAGATTCAATGAGCTTTAAAAAGTTTCAGACACGTTTTTTCTGTAACGGAAGATAAACAATGTCACATAGCAGGATGTTCTTAAAACTAAAGGGAAATTCAGAAGCTGTTTCTGGTACGGTGTGAGTGTTAGCTGTTCAAAGAAATAATCTAAAAAGTCTACTGGACTGATGCCATTTCCTTGCATAAACTTAAACAGCTTTCTGTATCCAAGATATTCGCCCTCCCCCGCCCAAAAAAAGTCATCTTCTGCAGATGCTATACTAATATTTGCATTACTATGGGAATGTGCTCAGTTGTTGTTTTTTTAATTAACATATTAATTAACATATCCAGTTAAGTAAATGCTGCTCTCTCTTTGGGATAATGAATGCCATCAAGGAAATTACACTGGTTGTATGCATAATAGTAGTATCTCAAGAACGTTTTTCACTTTTTTTAGCAGGAAGTCTTAACATGTTATTGAAATGGCAACATATGATGCAAAATAATGAATTCTAATGAAGTTACACTCAACCTTCAAGAAAGGGTCATGGGTTGCAAACTCTTTCATCCCAAAAGAAGATAAAATTGCTTTGAATTATTATGTTTCCCTTGCAGCAAAATACTTTTTTTAAATTAAAAGACAGGTTTGAGGTGGGACCACTTCCAATCCAACAAGAATTCTGAATACATTCCAGACATGCATTGTTTTTAATTAAGAAATATGGCAAGAGTGGACAACTCAGTGGGGAAAAAAACCATGGAAAAGTATGATGAATTCAAGCTCACATCATATGCCAGGTTGACAGACTAAAACATCGGTATGTACATGTAACAGCCCATTCCTGAGGGGAGGGGCTGCGCTTGTGGCTGGAGGCAGCGCAGTTGCGTTGCCTCCAAAGGAGGATTCAGCCCACCCCCTTGAAGGCAGAAAGATGCCCTTACTTGCAAGCCTCGTAGAACCGCTCCATAGTATTCCACAGGGTGCCACCTAAAAAGGTGGCATAAATGCAAGTAAGGGCAAAGGGGGCATTCCCAACCTGAAAGGGGGTTAGGAAGCCGCCTAAAGGCGCCTCCACCCCCAGAATGCCCTGGGAATGCCCCTGGGACAATGGCACACGGCAGTGCGTCATCAGGACGCCAGTGGGAAGCCCAGCTGGTATCCCAGGGCTGCGCTGTCACGGCAGCATCCGCAGCCCAGCGCTGGCATCTGTGCAGGTCATGGCGATGCAAGTGGCCCAGGCACCGGTGCATACGCCAGCGCAGGCCCTTGCGCACCTCCAAACAACTTTCTCCCGCACAGCTCAGGAATGAGCTGCCTTGCACATATGGAATCAATAAAATATAACCAAATAGTTACAGTAAACAGATTTAGAAACAGTTTTTATACACTACTTGTTTCTGTGATATAGAAAAATAGTGAATAAAAATCTATGCTCTTACATAATACAGATCTGCTGATGAAGACGGTTTGTGTATGTATGGCTTGAAATGCAGCAGGGCTGTTGTTTGGTCAGTAAATTCTGTTTTTTACCTATTTATTCCCCCCCCCCCCGTTTATCTCCAACAATACAACAACTCTCCATAGATTCCATGTTCCCTCTTCAAATATCAAATGATATGTGGAGCAAAACCGAAAGTGAGACACGGAGGATAACAGCCCTTATTTAAAGGGCTACGGTCCCACACAATTAAGCTTGGCAAGCCAGGGAGGCCAATACATTACACCTCGAAGACACATACCCTGGCATCCCATAGGGCTAGAGAGAATAATGGGGCACCATACATACTCTATAGAATCTATCATGGCTAGAAACACAGTTCATATGTGCCACGGACCTTCCTAGTTACTGCTTCTAAAAAGGAGTTTTTTGATTAATCATTTGCAGCCAGGAACCTGGACCACAATCTTTAAATTGTTTACAGAAACCTGGTGGCAAGAGAATTTTATAGTAAATCTCAGAGGAGAAAAAGGTTGAAGTCAGAACAGGGATGGTGACCAGGTCCATTACAGTGGAATACGACACATTGATTGGCATACCTACAGTCCCCACCCCCAATTAAAAACAAAGAGAAGCTCAAATTTCACTGGCAATTTTGCTAGTCTCTATTATTTTTCATAAAACCCCAAGAGCATCATAATATGCTATTCCTCAAATGAGCAGCAGTGTCACAAACCAATAGGTAATTATAATTATATAAAAGCTTATAAAAAGCTCTATGGCCCCGAAGTGATATCAATTCTATTTTTTGTCACCACAGTAAGCAGTATCTCCTCAGGGTATTTTAACAGGCATAAGCAATACCAGGTGTCTGGATGTCTCAAAGGGTTTAAAACTAGTCCTACTGTGCAGTGATGTTAAATATTTATTATATAAGTATACTAATGGGGCTAAATAGATGCTTCACCTCCCAAGATAATTATATGTAATCTAATTTCCTGGGAATAGGTTACTGCGAACCAATTATAATAGCTTTTTCTTTTAAAGAATAACTTCTTCCTCGAACACCCTGCAGAATACATTTACACATTAGTTTGCTTTTTTTTAAAAAAAACTGAGCAATGTGCTCCCTCATACTTTTTGCTGTGATAAACATGGCAACATTAAAAATAGCCATCTGAAATTAGCACCACACTAGTGTGTCATAGAGTGTTCTGTTTCCATTTAATTTTGCAGAATTGTTGTCATTACAACATTTTGCTTTATCAATTACCAAAGCAGAACTGGAATCTAATCTGCATTTTATCATGGAGACCCTATAGCTACATCAGCAAGTACTGTACTTTTAAGCACTGCATAAATTAATGAGAACCGGATGCAAGTGGAACAACATGAATTCACATAAGCTTGCTGTAGAAGAAGAAGAGTTGGTTTTTATATGCCGACTTTCTCTACCACTTAAGGCAGAATCAAACCAGCTTACCATCACCTTCTCTTCCCCTCCCCACAACAGACACCCTGTGAGGTAGGTGGGGTTGAGAGAGTGTGACTAGCTGGCTTCATGTGTAGGAGTGGGGAAACAAATCCAGTTCACCAGATTAGCCTCCACCACTCATGTGGAGGGGTGGGGAATCAAACCCGGTTCTCCAGATCAGAGTCTACCACTCCAAACCACCGCTCTTATCCACTACACCACACTGGCTCGCTTGGTCAGCCTAGCCTAGCTGACCAAGAGATAAGTAGCCAACAATTCAAGATTTAGAGAAAACAATTAAGAAAACAAAAATACTTATTTCTTTTTGCAATTAAGTCAAATTCAATGAATTAATGCTTCTCAAGCTGTGTGCCTGGCACACTTGTGTGCTCTGGGAGGAAAAACACAAACTGCTAGTGTGTCGTGTTAACGATCCTACATGCTCAAAAAAAAGGGGGGTCCACACATACAAATCAGGCTGCCCACTGCATTTCTGGCCTTCCAATCAGCTTCCACTGCAAGTAAAAAGTTAATATTTTCATACATATGTTCAAATTAGTCCCAATATAGAATTGCCCACCTTACAAGAGACTGATTGTTGAATATCTCCCTGAGACACCGCTCTGAGAGCAGATAATTAAGGACCACCTACTCTCATGTGAACCTACCTGACAAGTCATTTTCAGAGACCCTACTTTGGGTATTCCCACCATCTGACAAGTAGCAACTTGAGGAAAGGCCTTCTTGGTCATGGCACAAAGACTTTGGAACTCCCCAGAAATCCCCAGAAAGATTCATCTGCCTCCCTCTATCATTGTTTTCAATGAAGACTTTTTTGTGTGTGCTTTTGGTGTTCCTTCACTAGGTTTTATTAGCCCTTCTCCCTGTTTGTGTGTCTAATTTATTTAATTGATTTAAATACTTGCTATATATTTTTGTAATTGAAATGCCGTTTTAACATTTGAAATGTTTGCCATCTTGTGGACCCTGATATGGGTGGAATGGTGAAACAGGAGCCTCCTCTTCTAGAGATATGTGGCAGCCATTGAAAAGGATTGAGCCCAAACTCTTGTCAAGCAAGTCGTAGGCAAGGGAAGTAGTGACAATAGACCCTATTGGGAAGAACAAAGTTGATGCATGAACGGTAAATAAAGCTAATATTATATGAGTGACCACAAATCTCCAGTGCTCTCATCCAAAGAGAAAGCATTAGTCTTGAAACATCTCATTGCTTGGAAAATAACAGCAGTTACCATCAAGTTCAGTATTGCCTACTCAGTCTGGCAGCAGCTCTCCAGACTGGAGGTCTTTCACATCACCAATCCTTTTAGCTGGACATTCCAGGGATTGAACCTGCGACCTTCTGCATGCAAAACAAATGTTCTACAACAGAGGCATAGCCCCTCCCCAGACCAGTGGCATATCTAACCTGCAGAAAAGTAGTTTATTGGGATGCCAAATAGTATTTTTGAGATTATCATTTAAAATCCTTTGACTGGAGATTCTAGGGATTGAGCATAGATCCAAAGCATGTGTTCTATCGTTTACATTTTATACATTCTCAAAAAGATGTCCAAAATACAGAATTTACTTCTGAAACATTTAAAAAATGAAAGATGTTGTGTGCATATGTGGGCATGCAAATGTTATCACTTTAACTGAAAACTGCTAAAATGTACATCCTGTAAGAGGAAGCAAGGAATAAAATTACACAGGAAAACATATTAATAAAATAATGGCAATCTTATGTGTCTATCTAGATCATCCCAGTGCTACAGCAATTACTGTTATTTTAGAACTAATGAAATGCAGAAAATTAAATATCCTCTGTTAATGTACTGTTACCAAAGCAACATATGTGAACAGTGGGGAACCCAGAAAAATGCATTTTTTCTTACATTGTAATGAGCTAATTCGTTTGTGCCCTTTGCTTTTCATTGTTTGTTGATTAAAGTTCTGCCCTCATTCTTCCTCCTTTAATTACATTCCAGTTTTAGGATGAGCTTCTTTAAAAGTAACATACTTCAAGTACCTCTCACTGTGAGCAACATTTGCTAGCAACATCTCATTGGCTGAGAAGACTTGGAAGTTACCGATCTTTTTTCTGGCAGAGCTCACTTGTTCTGTTACAACTGCAGCGTTTTGGCAGGCCATCTGAGGGTTTGGGGGGGGGGGTAGTCAATCTTCTGCATTAAAAAAATTTCAACCTTATTTTTCCAAGGAAAGAGTATAACAAAAAGACAGAAAATTCCCCTGAGCAAGATTGTACATTAAAATGTGTTGGTCATGGTGGTAGTAGAAAGTGCCATTAAGTCGCAGCCAATTTATGGCAACCTCATAGGGTTTTCAAGGCAAGAGACGTTCAGAGGTAGTGTCAGGCCTGCTCTCTGCAGAGACTGCCTGACAGAGTGTGTTTTGGTTTCACCAGGTGAGGCTCAAGGTCGGCCCTGTTAACCGCCAAATTCCTATTCTGACTCTGACTCCCGTGGGAACAGCCCTCGTTGGGAGGGGGGTTGCCATGGCTGCCAATGCTATCTTGATATGACCAATACTCTTTCATATAGGCCTTGTACCGTGCCTCTAGTTCTCATTCGTGCCAGCTTACCTATAGCTGCTGTAAACCTGTAGACTTTTTCCAATAAATCAACTCTATTTTAGACTCCTCGTCTGTGGATGTTGTTTATGGGATTGTCACGGGACAAGTGCTTACAGGTAGTTTGCCATTCCCTGACTATGTGTAGCGACCCTGGAGTTCCTCGATGGTCTTCCATCTAAACACTAACCAGGGCTGATCCTACTTAGCTTTTGAGATCTGACAAGATTGGGCTAACCTGGCCCATCTAGTTCTGGATGTGTTGGGCATATCACCCACTATAATAAATTTCCACTTTTTGATCAACAGCAGCTTTGCCTCTTCCTTGACTTTTTGATACTGCCCTTCATTTCTTACTGTGTGTTTCATCTGCTGAATTCCTGTTACTCATATAACTGCTAAAATTATAGGAATCCTTTCCAAAAAAAGCTGGAATATCTGGAGACATGGCAGTTGGGAATTTATAAAAAGTAACAAGCAAGATCCAGTTTAAAATTAAGGTAACATAAGGATCTGAAACTTGAGAAACATCTCCAAGAGCTAATGTTTGGCCTTGCCTTCCTGTAGGCAAATTGTGATTTGATAGAAGCAATTTATAAAACTCATTAAGAATATATTCTGTGAAAATCCTTTCTTTCCAACGGCAATATAATCGCGGTAATAAAGCCATACTTGTGGCATTCCCCACAAGAGACAGAAATGGAAGGAAAATACTGCTTTGGAGACAAATTATATTATTTGGGGGAGGGTAAAGGGGATTCCAGGCCGCAACGTCTAAACTAAACACTGTTTCCTAACAATGTTTTCTGTTAGGGCCATGATTTATATTCAAGCATTTTGTTTGCTAGTTTGGTTACTCATTAGTTTGTTACCTTGAAAGCTAAATGTTCACCTTAAGTCTCAACAAGAAAGGTGGACTATAAATCAATCAATCTATCAAAGTGAATTCTAAAAGGGACTTTGAAACTATATAGATTACAATAGAAATACTTAACTATTATGTTTCAACTGCTTGGTGTTTCAGCATTGTGTTATTTCTCCATTTTGTACTTTACAATTAATTTAAATCATTATTCTTTTGCTTTCATAAGAACATAAGAAAGGCCCTGCTGGATCAGACCAAGGCCCATCAAGTCCAGCAGTCTGCTCACACAGTGGACAACCAGGTGCCTCTAGGAAGCCACAAACAAGACAACTGCAGCAGCACCATCCTGCCCGTGTTCCACCGCACCCAAAATAATAGGCATGCTCCTCTGATACTAGAGAGAACAGGTATGCAGCATGACCAGAATCCATTCCAACTAATAGCCATGAATACCCCTTTCCTCCATGAACATGTCCACTCCCCTCTTAAAGCCCTCCAAGCTGGCAGCCATCACCACATCCTGGGGCAGGCAGTTCCATAATTTAACTATGTGTTGTGTGAAAAAATACTTCCTTTTATCTGTTTTGAATCTCTCACCCTCCAGCTTTAGCAGATGACCCCGTGTTCTAGTATTATGGGAGAGGGAGAAAAACTTCTCCCTGTCCACTCTCTCCAAACCATGCATAATTTTATAGACCTCTATCATGTCTCCCCTCAGCCGCCTTCTTTCCAAGCTAAACAGCCCTAACCGCTCCCCATAAGACAGTTGCTCTAGTCCCCTAATCATTTTGGTTGCTCTTTTCTGCACCTTCTCAAGCTCTGTAATCTCCTTTTTGAGATGTGGTGACCAGAACTGTACACAGTATTCCAAGTGTGGTCTCACGATAGATTTGTACAAGGGCAGTATGATATCAGCAGTTTTATTCTCTATTCCTCGTCTAATTATGGCCAGCAAGGAATTTGCCTTTTTTACAGCAGCCGCACACTGGGTCGACATCTTCATTGAACTATCCACTACTCCCTAAGATCCCTTTCTTGGTCTGTCGCTGCCAGCACAGATCCCATCAGTGTATATGTGAAGTTGGGATTTTTTGCCCCAATATGCATCACTTTACACTTACATTGAAACTCATTTGCCATTTTAATGACCATTCTTCCAGTATGTAGAGATCCTTCTGGAGCTCTTCACAGTCCGATTTTGTTTTAACCACCCCAAATAATTTGGTGTCATCTGCAAACTTGGCTACTTTACTGTTTAACCCCAACTCCAGGTAATTGATGAACAGGTTGAAAAGCACTGGTCCCAACTCAGATCCCTGAGGCACTCCACTGCTCACATCCCGCCATTGTGAGAACTGACCATTGGTTCCTACTCTCTGCTTCCTATTTTTCAGCCAGCTCTCAATCCATAAGAGGACTTGTCCTCTTACCCTGTGACTATGAAGTTTGCTTAGCAGTCTTTGATGGGGGACTTTGTCAAAAGCTTTTTGGAAATCCAAATACACAATATCCACAGACTCATTCCTGTCCACATGCTTACTGACACTTAAAAAAAACTCTAATAGGTTAGTGAGACAGGACCTACTCTTACAGAAGCCATGTTGGGTTTTGCCCAGCAGACCTTGCCCTTCTATATGCTTGACAATTCTATCTTTAATAATGCTTTCCATTAATTTACCCGGAATAGACGTTAAGCTAACTGGCCTGTAATTTCCTGGGTCCCCCCCGGAACCTTTTTTATAAATGGGTATTACATTGGCCATTCTCCAGTCCTCTGGTACAGAGACTGATCGAAGGGACATATTACATATATTTGTTAGAAGTTCAGCAATTTCCCATTTGAGTTCTTGAAGAACTCTAGGATGAATACCGTCTGGTCACTGTGGCTTGTTAGTTTGCAGTTTGTCTAGACGTTCTAGGACTTATTGTTTGTTTTGATGTGTTTAGCAATATGCCCCTCAAAATCTTTTTTTGCATCTCTAATTATCTGCTTGCATTTCCTTTGTGCAAGTTTGTTTGCGCTTCTGTTCGCCTCGTTTGGGCAAACCTTCCAGTCTCTGAAGGAAGACTTTTTTTCTCTAATTGCTTCCTTCACCTTACCTGTTAGCCATGGTGGTGACCTTATGGACTTATTACTACCTTTCCTGACCTGCGGTATACAAGTTAGCTGAGCCTCTAGTAATGTGGACTTGAGAAACGCCCAAGCCTTTTCAAGAGATTTAACCCTCCTAACTGTTCCTTTCAACTTCCTCTTTACCAGTTTTCTCATTTTAGGGAAGTTCCCTCTTTTAAAGTCAAAGGTAATTGTGTGAGATTTCCCAGTCACTTTCCCACTTTCATCTAAATTAAATTTGATGCCATTGTGATCACTATTGCCAACTGGCTCAACTACATCCACATCCCGCACTAAATCACTGGCAGCACCACAGAGTATTAAATCCAGGATCACCTCCCCTCTGGTTGGGTCTGTGACCAACTGTTCGAGGGCACAGTCATTTAGGATGTCTAAAAATTTTATCTCTTTGGCTTGACTGGAGCATACATTTATCCAATCAATATGAGGGAAGTTGAAGTCTCCCATTATTACTACTTCATTACCTTTACATGCTTCCCTAATTTCATTCTCCATCTCAAGATCACCCTGAGCCATTTGGTCAGGGGGCCGATAGAACGTCCCCAGTACTAAATCTCCTTTGGGGCCTGGAATTGTCACCCATAAGGATTCTGTGGATGAGTCTGCCCTTTTTATGGTCTCTAGCTTATTAGACACTATGCCTTCCTTGATATACATAGCAACACCCCCTCCAATACGCCCTTCCCTGTCATTTCTATACAGTTTGTAACCAGGGATGACTGTATCCCACTGGTTCTCTCCCCTCCACCAGGTTTCTGTAATGCTCACTATATCTATGTTTTCTCTTAAGACCATGCACTCTAATTCCCCCATTTTTGCTTGGAGGCTTCTAGCATTAGCATAGAAACACCTCCACACTGTTTCTCTCTTTCGACTTGCCTGGCATGTACCTTTGGGCATCTTTAAGTGGCTATCCATCATTTTTTTTCATTCCCTTTCATGTCTAAGTAATTCCTATGTGGGCAATCTGAAGCAATTTTTCCTTTGTCCGTGTGAACTGAGTTTGCTCGAACCGGATGCTTCTCAGCACCTGTCGGTTTTTCCCCCAGGTTCAGTTTAAAAGCTGCTCTGCCACCTTTTTTGTATTATGCGCCAGCAGTCTGGTTCCATCCTGGTTCAAGTGGAGCCCATCCCTTTTGTATAGGCCCGGCTTGTCCCAAAATGTTGCCCAGTTCCTTACAAATCTAAAGCCCTCTTCCCTGCACCACTGTCTCATCCACGCATTGAGACTCACCAACTATGCCTGCCTAGCTGGTCCTGCACGTGGAACAGGTAGCATTTCTGAGAAAGCTACCTTGGAGGTCCTGGCTTTTAATCTCCTGCCTAGCAACCTAAATTTGCATTCCAAGACCTCCGGACTACATTTCCCCACGTTGTTGGTGCCAACATGCACCACAACCACTGGCTCCTCCCCAGCACTATCTACCAGACTACCTATATGACAGGTAATGTCCGCCGCCTTCGCACCAGGCAGTGCCACTGTACTATTGAAGTGATGGGGGATGGAAAACATCCAAAAAGATCTATCCTATGAGTCCTACGGAACAGACTGTGCTCCGCGAATTCTTAGACAAGAACTTGGCTCGTGGTTTCATCCGACCCTCCATTGTGCCCTATTCGGTACCGGCTTTCTTCGTGTGTAAGAAAACAGGGGATTTGCATTTGTGTATTGACTTTCGAAAACTCAATGCTGTTACTCAAACGAATGCTTATCCCAACCCCCTCATTTCTGATCTCTTGGGACAATTGAAGGAGGGACACATTTTCACCAAATTGGACTTATTCGAGGCTTATAACAGAGTCAGAATCCGGGAGGGAGATGAATCTCTGACAGCCTTTTCCAGTTGCTTTGGGATGTTCGAATTTATGGTGATGCCTTTTGGATTAAAAGGGGCCCCGGGGGTCTTCATGCAATTCATTAATGAGATCCTCCATGATCTACTGTTCAAAGGAGTGGTAGTTTATTTAGATGATATTCTCATTTACTCTAAAACCATGGATGAGCATGTTGCCTTGGTTCGAGAGGTGTTGCAACGTCTCAGAGACAATCAGCTGTATGCTAAAGTGTCTAAATGCGAGTTCCATAAAAAGCAACTGACTTTCCTAGGATATATTATCTCACACCAGGGACTATGGATCCTGAAAAGGTGCAAGCGGTGCTCGGTTGGGAACCACCCTCTACTCGTAAACAGGTCCAAAGATTTCTCGGGTTCGCAAATTTTTACAGGGCGTTCCTCCCACTTTTCGCTCAGATTGCGCTACCTATCACGAACCTCCTTAAGACTAAGGGAAAGGGGAATACAGCCACCTTACCCAACGCCCAGGTGCAGTGTCAAGCCGCCTTCGATATTCTTAAACAGCTTTTTATATCCGAGCCTGTTTTGCAGCACCAGGACTGCAATCAACGATTCGTAGTGCATGTAGACGCTTCCGACATAGCGATGGGGGGTGCGCTCCTGCAGCGGGGGGAGGATGGGCACCTGCATCCATGTGCTTATTTTTCTAAAAAGTTCACTCAATCCAAACTCAACTGGGCCATTTGGGGAAAGGAAGCCGCTGCGGTAAAGCATGCCCTGACAGTGTGGAGGCAGTTTTTAGAAGGTTCCAAGGTGCCCTTTGAAGTATGGTCCGATCACAAAAACCTAGAGGCCCTAACGGGGGCTCGCAAGCTGTCCGTGAAGCATGTACGCTGGGCGGGTTCGTTGCCCAATTTCGATTCATCCTAAAATATGTACTAGGGAAGCAAAACCTTTTGGCTGATGCTTTATCCAGACTTCCACAATATCCCACCAAGGTTGATCAGCCCACAGAGTCGCTATTCACCCCTGCCCAACGAGGTCTGTTGCCCACTTTGGCCGTACAAACCCGTTCTCGGACCCAATCCCCACCGCTGGTGCTTTCGATGGGGGGGAAGCCCCACGCCCGGCTGAGCCGGCAGCGCCACCCACCTCGCTTCCTCCTACCCCTGAGCAACTGACAGCCACGGTTCTCGAGGTGTGGGGGCCCGAGCAGTCGCTCCCTGCACCTGTGTCAGCTCTGTCCCCGGTCAAGCTGCCCGCCGATTCCTCTTCGGAGGGGGTAGAAGGACTGTCTGATTCCTTTAAGGAGACTCTCCTTCGCAGTTATCAAGCGGAACTGTCCTCGCAGACCCTTCCAGCTACTCTAATTAAACGCGGGGAATTTTGGTACAAAGATTCTAAATTGTATGTTCCGAAAGTATTGCGGGGGGAGGTTTTGGGTTTGGTTCATGGCACCAAGACCGCCAGACATTTCGGATTTCTCAAGACATTGCATTTGCTACGGAGACAGTTTTGGTGGGCGGGCATGCGGTCAGATGTGGACTCCTTCATCCGCAGCTGCCCCATATGTGCAGCGGCCAAATGATCTCAGGGCAAACCGCCCGGACTTTTACAATCGTTAGAGACTCCCTCCAAACCATGGGAAGTTATTGCAATGGACTTCATGACGGACCTACCCCCTAGTGGGGGAAAGACAGTTCTTTGGGTGATTACTGATCTGTTTTCGAAACAGGTGCATCTTGTACCCTGCACAGGTATCCCTTCCGTCCCGAAACTGGCCAGCCTCTTTGTGTCACATGTCTTCCGTCTACATTCCTTTCCATGCAAGATAGTGATGGACAGGGGGTCAACTTTCGTGGCCAAATTCTGGAAGGCTTTTCTCAAATTGGTCAGAGTAGAACAAGGACTGTCTAGTACCTTCCATCCCCAAACGGACGGTCAAACCGAACAGGTGAATGCGGTGTTGGAATGCTATTTACGCTGTTACGTTAATTACCATCAAGGTGATTGGGTAGACCTGCCTTTTGCTGAGTATGCTTATAATAATGCGGTTCACCAATCCACGGGGTTCAGCCCTTTCCAGGTTGTCCATGATAAAGAGTTTGGCCCCGCTGGTCATATTGATGTTTTTGAGGAGGAGGGGGAGCTGATGTGGCCGGATGGGTATGTTCAATTCAAACAACCTGGCCATGGCTGGTTAAAAATCTAGAGAGGGCCAAATGGCGTTACAAGGCTCAGGCTGACAAACATCGCTCCCCCAGTATGGAATGCAAAGTGGGGGATCTTGTCTATCTGTCCACCAAGAACCTATGATTCAACCGCCCGTACGATAAACTCAGTGCCAAGTATGTGGGTCCGTTCCCCATTTCCCGGATTATTAATCCAGTGGCTGTGGAACTCTCCTTGCCCAAGTCCTTACGAAGAATTCATCCTGTGTTCCATGTCAGTCTTTTAAAACCGTATGTTCCTTCCCAAAAATGGCATCCTGAACCACAACCCGAAGTGCCTGAAATGGTGCGGGGGGAGGAGCATTTTGAAGTGGCTAAAATACTGGACTCTCCCATTCGCTACGGTACCCTTCAGTACCTGATCCACTGGAAACAATTTATTCCCACTCAGGATGAATGGGTGCGCGCCTGCGATGTCTCCGCCCCCCGCTTAGTATAAGAATTCCATGCCGCCTACCCTCACAAACCCATGGTGGGAGGGTGAGGGGGGGTCTTTAGGGGGGCAGAATGTCAGGAGCAGGCCATGAAGATGGTATGCGGTAGTGCGATTGTGCTGCTTCCAGGTGCTGTTGTGCTATTCTGTCCAAGGCCAGTCTATGCCCCGTGTTTAGTCTTCATAGATTCCCATACTGTGGGAATCGCCAAGTACTCCTTCCTGCCTCTGGGAGGGGGGTTGCCTGGGTTACCAGTTATCTCCTTTTGCTCTTCCATATATGCTATGTACCTTGCCTTTGCCCCTTACTAGTGTCCTTTTGAATATGGCTTCTGAAGCCTGTCGATTCTAACCAATAAAACTACTTTCATGGATTTGCCGTCTGCTGAAATCTGTTTATGGGTTTGCCGCAGGGGTAGAGCTTACAGGCAGGCAGGTCACCATGCGATCCATGCACCCGCCAGAAACCCAGCTATCTACATTCCTAAGGATTGAATCCTCCACTACAAGAAGCCCCCCTCCCCTCTGAGGCATATCCTCGCTATGAGAGGATATCTGTTCATCCACCAAGGAAGACATCCCTTCTAAGGTACCACATCCCCTTACCTCAGTGAGATGGCCTCCTTCCCCAAGGGCTCCATCATACGTGACTGGCAGGATGCCGTCACCTTGGGACTGGGAGTGCCAAAGTTCCTTGCCCTGCAGCTATCTGCTGCTAATTCACATAGATATTCAAGTTGCTCAGAACTCCAACTGGATGGAGAGAATTACTCTGCCAAGATAACAAGATTTTATACTCACCCTACAGATCCCCAGTCACGATCCACAGGCTAAGAGCCACAGGGCAAGAGCCCTTGCTCTCGCGCCTCTGGCGAGCAGAAGCCTTGGAATTTAAATGCTCACAGCCCCCACCTCTCACACACAAGCTCCAATCACAACAACCCCCCTTAACAAGGTAACAATCAAGCTTTCAGGCAGCAATCAACCTTAATCACCCACTGGCACAACCCTAACCCTTTCCTTAAAACAAATTCTGTAATTCTGTAATTTGATAATCTTCTCTCATCAAAGTTGACAATTGGTCAGTAAGCCTTTATAAGGGATAAAGGAAAGTCATCCCTTATCACATGAAAAAATGATTAAAAGTAGAAGGCATGAAAAAGAAGGGGGGGAACCTACATCAACCCTAAAACAAAAAGGGGGGAGGATTCAGGGGGGAAATCTGCCATTTGAAAATTAATAAAATCTCAACAAAATAAATATCCTTTAATTAATGAACAGAAAATGTTATTAATGAACTGGTAAAGGCCAAACTAGTTCTTAATGTCACAAAATACTGGTTTGTTTACACTTCTGTTTCCCTTTAATTTAGGTTACAGAGTTACCACAAAAAATAGCATCTTAGCAAACCCTGTTTGCCATTACCATTAATTTATCTGGTTATTTAAAAATTATGTATCCTCAGTATTATAAGGAACTCATAATTGATATTTATTTACATTATTCACGGTCCGCCTTTCTTACCAGGCCACAAGGCAAATTTCATGAGACATTGTTTGCTCTTCCTGGTTACATGAATATGCAAACCAGTTTATTTAACTTATATTTTAGCTGGTAGTTTCTGAAATGTCAGCCATCTCCACTGTGCCATACTTTCTGCACCAACTTTTATTAATCCTTTAAATAAACAGTAGTTATTTTTTCCAAAGTAATTTAAAATGGGTCTCAACTTCTCAAGAACGTGGGCCATGATTCCCAAGAGGCAACAGCATGTACATATTCCAAAAACTGTGCAAATGCAGGGTTGGGTTTTTTTTGAGCTTTTTCAGATAATACAAAAGTGCTTTGAAATAGCTACAGCACACTTTATATCTAATGAAACAAGGATTTGATATTATATGAAACTCCAACTGAATGACCTTATTGCGCCTACCACTAAATTGAAAACTGTGTTTAAGCCTAGATATATTTATAGTGACTGTTGTCAAGCACCGGGATTTACTGGGCACATTTCATTATTTTAGTGATTTTTCCACTTTAAACAAACAGACTCATAATATGAATTTCATTTGGGTTTAATATTAGTTTTTATTACTAGTCAAATTCCTTTGTCCTCAAATGATTATTCTACTCACAGCTTAAAACAAGATGTATTTTGAAATTATGGGATGCTTCCAGCATTCATCACAATATTGCAGCCAAGACCAGTAGCTGCTGTTGGGAGCACACTCAAAAACTGATTAATGTAACTCATTAGGTGATAAGGAAAGTGTCCCAATTGCTGAAGTTGACTTTAACTTTTTGTAAATATTGTTGGAGCTGCTTCTGTCTCCTTCAAAGTTATAATCCACACTGCTGAATATGAAGCACAAGAAGATAATCGTGGAATAAGGCATCACGATAAATGATATTCGGAGAAGGAAAGGGAGTATCAAGCATTTGCCTAGACAATATGTTGACTTCTACTAAATCCACCCAGCAATCCCAAGGGGCAGAGCTAGAACATGCATCTGCCCAAAACAAAAACAAACAACAAAAAACGGTTGACTGTTCTACATAAGTATATTAGCATTTTGAGATGCTGCTCTTCACTGGTGGCCCAGTTACAATTTGACCATTGGGAGTTCACCCATCACTAAATTCTTTTATTTAAAAGCACAATTTGAACTTTATAGCACCAGCATTCTTACAAGTCAGTCAATGTTGATTTCCAGTGCCAGAGAGGTAACATTTTTAGATGTTAAGGATGGCAATATAACTAGATTCATGATTCAAGTTTTGCTGCTTGAAAGCATTTCAATTTTAAGTAGACCACAGAGAGTATAAATCCGCATGAATTAATGGCAGAAGCAGTTATGATCCCTGAAAGCAAGGCCGCACTCTTTTTACTAAAGTGCTTTGGCTTCCTATAAACATGCAACTATGAGGAAGTGCTTTGCTAGAGCATATTTTTTACCAGTTATAACAAGGATTTGATACTACATATAACTAGTATCAATTTGATTCTACATGGAAGCTGGATGGCCCCAATATGCCAGACAGCTACTATGCTAGAACTAACACTGCCATAATTGATATAGTTGTGATCCTATCAACAGCAGAGTCAACAGCATAATAGCTCAATAAACAGAAAGCTAGTGTAGGATAGCAACAACTCCCACAGCAATGCTTGAAATTCTGCCACCATCCAATCACAATATTGTACACCAATAATGACCCTATATTGCTCATCCATGAAGTCACAAATCAAGTCAAGGATTAACATCCAGACCAAAATTTCCACTTGCGCTAGAGTTCTTGCATAAGCTAAAACACAAGAAAAAGACTGTGACGGTGCATTCCCACTTGTGTTTCTGCTTGTGCAAGACATTGTTCAACCAATGTCAGTGGACATGTGGAGGAAAGCACTAGGCGATGCACAAACAGAACTGTACTAAGTCTGTTTATGTTTCCACGTGCATTGCTGGATCCAAGCCAATGAACAAACAAACAAAAATTCATTCCATTACTCATTGCTAGGCAGCCAGAGGCAACATGGCACTTCCACAAAGTGGTTAGAACAGCAAGCAGCAGCAATGTGAACTGCCTGACTGCTCAAATGGCATTTTCGATGTAGAAGAAAAAAAACAGAATGGAGGTTGCACCAGATGAAAACATAGACTCCATCTATCTTAACAAAAATAATTTCAGATGCATAAGAGAGGCAGCAGGATCACTCAGAACCCCAATTTCTCTCTCCATACAACAACCACATAGGCTTAAGGCTAGAAAGTAGAAAGATCTATGCTGAGGCCCATGGCATGCTTCCCCCTGCCCTGGTGGGCTCCCAGACATCCTTAGTATGAAAGTGGTCCCATCTGGACTCAAAACACAGGTTAGGGTTCAATCCCTGACTATGGATTAGGTCTGATAGAACATTTATATAATGGTATTGTTTTCCTGTTGCACAAGAAAGTTTGCACAGGAAGAAAATACCGTTAGTGGAAAAATCCCTAGGATTCAACACATTGTCTGCCAAAAAAGAAAAAGGCTGTAAAGAGTTACACAGCTGAGGCAAAGGAATGCAGTAGAAAAAGTAATTGCCAAGCGGATCAATAACATCTGACCTATTTGTGCCCCAGAATAACTTTCATTTTGCCCTTGATGCCATCTAGCCATAGATCTGAATTAATCAGGATAATATTGCAAGACAATTTGTTATCATTGCAACTCTGTCTTCGGTTTGCCTCATGTGCACTAGCTGCTATATTTCAAGGGAAAAGGAGTCCAGAAGCAGTAATACCGGAGTACAGCGCTTGGTGTTTATTTAGATGAAGTTCCTATGCTCCCTATCACTTATACCACAGCATGTGTAGAGCAATTATATCACTGGTTGAGTAAAAAGAAGGTTGTTAAACCAGTACAAAACTACTCAGTATTGCGGCAAGTTGGGAGTCAGTTGGGAAGATTGGTGGAGGAAGCATTTTTTAAATCTAGAAACCCAATGCAGAGAATCTGTAATGGTTCTGAAAAGATGATCAGTATTTATCTCCCCTGCCCTTCCCTTGAGGATGGCTACTTGTACATCATCCACCACCACCAAAGTCCCCACTTCCGCAGTATTAATTTTCTCAACACAGCGATGTAGCCCGATGTTCGGCACATGAGATCTGCATTCCCTGACCAGAATTTATATACCCTCGGTGGTATTTCTTGAGTTGGTCACAATTCTCGGTGGTATTTCTTGAGTTGGTCACAACACAGTTGGTCAGAATTCTAACCCCTTCTGTGGTCAAGGGCATTTGTAGGAAGCTTGCCATCAATTATATCAATTATAAGAATATTGTGATACATTGAGCTTGTGTGCTGTTGATTTCCTAACTACTTGTATTACAGCACCCTTGGTTTGTTCTTTGGTTGTAACCTCCAGGTACTAGCTGGAGATCTCCTGCTATTACAACTAATCTCCAGCCGATAGAGATCAGTTCACCTGGAGAAAATGGCCGCTTTGGCCATTGGACTCTATGGCATTGAAGTCCTTCCCCTCCCCAAACCCCGCCCTCCTCAGGCTCTACTCCAAAAACCTCCTGCTGGTGGCAAAGAGGGACCTGGCAACCCTACTTGATGATCGGTTAACAATTATTCTTGCAGATTATTTTTACTCTTCTTTCTTTTTTGCTGGTGTCAGCCCTTCTTCTCGTCCACAACATTTTTCAATGCTCCTTATTTAGTGGTTTAAAGTTGGCATGAATTGTTGCCTCAAAAGCAAGAGAACATACTTCTAATCTGTACTGGAACTGAATGCAAAACTTTCTGTCTACTGTCATATGAAACCGCGCTAGTGTTGCCTTAAAGCCACAGAGGACATCATAACCAAAGGCTCAGAATCTGAAATTCCTGGACTGTGGAAGTTCATGTGAAAAACTCTTGTGTATGTCTTAACTTCTATTTTAAAAGTTATTCTACATTTTTAGAAGTTGTTCTATAATTTTCTTATTATCATTAAAAAACATTTTATGTCTTATGATGTGCAAAGTAATTTACAGTCCTTCTCATCTTCACAATGTCCTGTTCAGTAGGCTGCCATTATTCCCACCTTACAAATGGGGAACTGGCTACAGAGGTAGATGTTATAGCAATGCTATTTTCAGTTCATTGAGCTCTCCCCTTCTTCCTGTAACTTTTTGGCATGCTTGCACATGCCATTTTCCCATTCACATCAGCAATCAAATAATTTGGAACAGAAGCAGGGAAATGCATGCCATGATGGGATCCCAACTTGTTTAAGTAAACCTAAACATTATGTGATACAGTACACACTTAACCCTCTCCAGAACACAATACTAACAAATATGTGCAGGGAGTTCTTTTTTCATCTAGAAAAACAATCACATCTTTTTGCACACTGCTACATCTTTAGCAGATTAACAGATTCAAACCTGTGAAAATAGCATCCACCACTCAGTTGCCGAATTGCTAATTAACGATAAGAAACTAACTGTACAGATTAAAGTGTCATGTGTGTTCTCACACAAGAAAAGCTTATCAGTCACATCTGCAACCTAGGTGAGCCACAATACTAGTATCTAAGCACTTTTTTTGTAAATAAAAATGAAATCTTAATTAAACTTTGCATGAAGTGTGTGAAAACTTCATATAATTCAAGGCAAGAACAAATGAAAAGGCTGTGATCTGGAGCCACAAGAAATAGGTCACCTTCATAAATAACAGACATCAGAAGCATAAGAGAGACAATAAAGTAGGGTTTGCTAGTAGAGTTTAGGCAGCTGCTCATACATTTTACCATATTCTTTTCCCACCTTAAAACGTCTAAGTTCAATCCAAAATTCATCTTTCACTAGCGGAAGAGTATTTCCACTACTAGGGATATACTGCACTAAGAAAACATCATATGCAACAAAGTTTTTCCTCTACTGCAAGTCCCAGCACAATTCATATGCAGTCGTTCGAGCCAGCCACAATTACAGTGACAGAAGAGAAAAATGCAGCTGTCCCAAACTTGCTAGGGTCTGAGTGAACCAACCCCTTCCCCCAAGATGCCAAACATGACTCCCCTCCACCCGAGCTATGGTTCAAGGACAAGTCACACCTACTTCCCAGACTCAGCAAATCAGTGGACAGCACAGAAAAGCAGTAGGAGGACTGCAACAAGAACAAGTTTGCTGAAAGTGCAGTGATTTCAGATGTTTTCACCGCTGATGCGCTCCACAGGTTTTTTTTTCCCAACTATCTGTGTCCTTCAAGCCATGAAAAGAGACCAAAGCCAGGAGATAGCCCCCTAAAGCCACAGCAGACCCGAAATAAGCCAAGCCCCCCTTCCCAACACTGCTCAGATGGTCAGCAGATGTCCAACCAAGACAAAATGAGGTAGGTCAGTCTTGCCAGTAAGAGTCAAGGGCTTCCCCGATACACTTCCATGGATGCCAGCCACAATGGGGCACCCTGCTACAGGCACCAACGTCACATAATTGCAAGTCCTGTTACAAGTTCCCTTGTGAACTTTCACTAGTGCTATCCATTGGCACAGCATCAATGAGTGTTGCTTAGAGCAGACACATTATCTGTTGGTTTACAGCTACCAGTGACTGCCAAAAAGACAAATAAGTCAGTTGTAGATCAAATCAAGCCTCAATTTTCCCTAGAAGATAAAATGACTAAACTGAAACTATCGTATTTTGGTCACATTATGAGAAAGACAATACAAAAGACAATAATGGTAAGAAAAGTTGAAAGGAGCAGGAAAAGAGGAAGACCCAACCTGAGATGGATTGATTCAATAAAGGAAGCCCGGGCCCTCAGTTTGCAAAACCTGAACAAGGCTGTTAATGATAAGACGCTTTGGGGGTCATTAATTCATAGGGTTGCCATAAGTTGGAAGTGCCTTCATGGCACTAAACATAAACACATACATTGCCTGTAAGGAATGGTTCAGTTGTAACAACAAATCACAGTTCGATGGTATGGAAGCAAACTTCAAGCTGGTCCCTTTTCTCTCATCACGGCCCTTTCTGCGGGACAGCAAATCATGATTTGTCCCCCAAATTGTGGTTTGTGATGCACCTCTAAATCAGAATTGAAACTACAGTTGGCAAACTTGAATACATTCATGAAACCCCAAAGTACAGTTTTGCATTTCATCTGAACTTAGCCTATGTTACTACTAGGCAAATAACATAAATGGTCCTGCTACTTCTAGCGGCTCCTGGTTCTAACACTGTGGTATCATTGGGACTACTCATAGAGAAAACCATCTGTGGAAAGGATTATGCTGAAGGATTTAGCATAGAATACATCATTTAGAATACACTATGAAGGGATTGTTTAGAGCATTACCGGTATACAAGGTAACATCGATGTGCTTAAACTATAAAGTGTAACAAAATCTAAAGCATTATGATTAATGATGTTTTTAAATTGTTAATGGCAAATTTTACAGCAGTGATAGAATTCTTAATATATAAATACACACTGTGGCTCTTACATTTTATGAGGGAGCTATAATTTGGAAGGTCTCAGCTTGTGCACTGTGCATAATTTTATGCTACTGTAGCTAATTAACATTTTAGTATAATTATCTGTCTTGTTTTTAACTTTAAACCAATGGAAACATAAAACAAAAAGGATTTATTTTTTGCTGAGTATGTATAAATATGCATTGTGGATATACACACATGCAGATTAAGTTGCTTTTATATTCATTATAATAAATGTGAAAATATTTTATATTCCACCCTATTGCTATATGTAAACAGTGTTCTGTACAGCACTTATCTATACAACTCACTTCATGGGACTGAACTATTGTAGAAGTAGGAGCAATGACCTGCCCAAGGAGCAGGAATCTCCAGGGACATATGGCAAGAGAGATTCTAGAGAAACCAGTTTAAGTGTTTTCATACGTAGTAGGATAATTACTGATAAAAATCCTATCAAAATTCTGACAAGTGCACACCAGTGGATCAAATCCAAGTGATATACAGGTTTAGGACTAAAATTAGAGGGTGGGGAAAGCAAAAATAGGTTAGAGTACAGAAAAACAAAACAGAAAGACAAAATGGATCCCATATGAATACATAAGAAGCTGCCTTATAGCAGGAGAAGAATAGTTGGCTTTTATATGCTGAATTCCTCTATCACTTAAGAAGGAATCAAGCCAGCTTACAATCACCTTCCCTTCTGCACAACAGACACCCTGTGAGGTAGGTGAGGCTCAGAGAGCTGTGACTAGCCCAAGGTTATCCAGCTGGCCTTATGTGTAAGAGTGGGTGAACCCAGTTCACCAAATTAGCGTCCGCTGCTCATGTGGAAGAGTGGGGAATCAAATCTGGTTCTCCAGATTAGAGACGATTGCTCCAAACCACCGCTCTTAACCACTGCACCATGCTGGCTTTCTGTCTATCAAGGTCGGTATCATCTACTCAGACTGACAGCAGCTGTCCAGGGTCTCAAGCTTTTCACATCATCCTCTTCTACCAGATCTTTAACTGGAGACGCTAGGCATTGAACCTGGAATCTTGTGCATACCACACAGATGCTCTACCGCTGAACCACATCCCATCATCATCCAAAGGAAAAATAATCCAAAGGAAAAATAAGAAATAAAATATATGATAGTTTACAAGAACAAGCTTTAAAACCATTTCAGTGCCATCATAAACAAAGTTAGACCCTTCTAAGTCCACTGAAATAAATTAACTTAGGAGGGTGTGATTCTGCTTTAGATGGCACTGTATGTCACAGTACATAGGACTAGATACAAAGAATATTGCAGCTGTTCCAATCTTTCCTCAATCTTTAAAATAAATATTTAGGATGCTTCTGATCTACTCTGTTTCAGCTGCTCTATTATCCCCAATGTTACGATGCTGAAAAGCAATATTACGCAGTACATCTTCATATCACCACAAAACCCAAGGTGGAAATTATTCTTATGAAGATGTATCAACTTATAATTGATAGTGTATTTTAAAAGCACACATAGTAGAAAATGGGCTTTTTTATTTCACCAATATCCAGGTGCTTCTGAATCCTTCCCCCAGCAGCAATCACACAGACTTGCCACCATACCCCATTATCAGTCTAAAGAAAATGCAGTAATAAACGCCACAGAGATAGAAATGTAGACTTTAAAAAAAAAAAGGAAAGTTAATTCTATATTATGCACCGTACTCTTTTAGAAAGCAGTGGCTTAATTTAGATTTAAATCATGCCTGAAATAAAGACAACATGAGTAATGGCACAGTTTGCAATACCACAAGATTGAACTGTTTATTCTCAGTTACTCTAAGCTTGGTATTAAATCATTACAATATTTCAAACCATATCCCATCTGTAAATGTATGTATAGAAGGGTAAATTCCTTCACATCTTTCATTGTACTATATGTCAGTAAAATCTATTTTTAAATAAATTTAAATAAATAAATAGCTTTTATCCAACATTCTCAGCTGATATGGTTCATGCGGTAGCTTACCATTCTAAAAAAATGCAACAATTACAATTCAATAGAAATTAAAACCAATAAATTAGAATTAAATCATTAGCAACCAAACAAAAAATATCTAAATTAAGAAGCTCAGCCAGTGATCATACATATAAAGAATGGTAACAAAAAATCACCCTCTACTAAGGTGTGTGCAATTGAATATTGCTGATCCACTAAAATGCCCAATATTTTGGGCATCAGATGAGGTCAGCAATATCCTGCCTTGCTCCTGCCTCCCTTGACAGGATTCCCAATTCCAATATTACCATTCCCAATAATATCACAATTAGGAACTCTATTGGGAGGCAGAAAAGGCTAACGAGGAGGAAATGCTTTCCAGCTGGTCTGCTGCACGCTGGCCCTTTAAACTTTAAAGGGTCATTGCTTTCTATGGGAAGTCTTAAAATGTAAAGGGACCAAGTCCTCCCAGCCAGCTTGGGGCACTGAAAATAATGATGGCAGAGTGCTGGCTGGGGTGGTACAGTCCTGGCTTGTCTTGGCAAAGCCTGGCTTCAGTGGTGTTGCTCTTTTCCCTGTCTTCCTGCCAGAAACCTGGCCGCTATCCCAGCCTGCCTTGCAGCACCCAACTGATGAAAAACCCTCGCTGCATCAACTCGCTTTTCGTTAACTGCTGATAGAACGGCAAGGAACTTTCTCTCAGGAAGATTTGGCCTCGCTCAGAAAGGCAATCCACTGCCAAGCCACACATCCTGCCTCCTACCCCAGAGACTCAGAGGCTAGCCAAGAAAGCTGGAAAGCTTTTGCATTAACCCTTTCCACCACCCAAACCCAGGAAAATACATTCCTGATGCCTGCTTCCATGCAATCCCATGCTCATATAAAACCAAGCATCCCATCTCTGTTCTAAGGCATGCGAGACATTTGTGGCAGACACTGCACACACACCCCAGTCTTACTTCTATGGCACAGATTGCTTCCATCTCTATGCAAACACCACCTGCCCACCACACATCTAGGGCATTAAGTATAAGCTTCCACATCCAAAAAAGCTTCTTGAAGAACACATACATACAACACTTGTTTTCACTCAAACAGCAAACACATAAGTAAACTGTATTAAATTCTCTTTACTGAGCACAGACGGTAAGTTCCAAGCAGTAATAGCTGATAGTTTAGATATAAAGGGGCACTTTAACTTTGCTGCGGGATAAACTGAGGTAGAGGATCTTTGTTGCTAGAGCACAAGCAATAAGGTTACTAAGGCTCCAATGGCATTATTTTTTCCCCTTTGGGATGTATGGAAGAAACTTGCTGTGTTGCTGAGTCTTTAAAGGCCAAACCAGACAAGACCTTGGGGGATGCACTGCTATTTTGTAGAGTAAGATATCGCCTTTTAATAGTGCTGTGGGAACCCAATTCTTATTGGAACCATATTGGAACCATTGGGGAGAAGAGGGGCTCCCGCCTCCCACCCCCCCACCCCCCCCACACACACAGAATAGGTTTGGGTTGAAAAAATGGCATGGAGAAGGCAGGAGCCTTTCCTCCTCTCCATACCACAGGGGTCCCAATCGGAATCAGCACCCCACAGTGCTGTAAAAAAGAGTTCCACAGTGCAAACTCACTCTACAAAATGGCGGTGTGTTTCTGGGATGAACTCAGGGATACTGTCTAGCCTAGTTTGGCCCTAAGAGAATGAATGAGAGGGTGAACAGCAGAATCTGTTACCAGGCGGACTCTGAGCAGAGACCAGGGAGAAGCCCACAAGAGCTGGTTGAAGGAAAGAGTGGTTGCATTTTTGAGTCGCTCTCGCCAAAGAGTTCTGTAATCAGGGCAGGGATGGTGAATCAGCAGGAAATATGACAGGATATTCATTTGTACATATCAGGAAACCATGATTTAGACTAACCATGGTTATTAAACTGGCTTCAGATGCTTGCTTGGGATAGCCAAATTAATCATTGTGCAGTGGAGCAGGTTCAGATATCAATTAACCATAGTTAGCTTTATTAAACCATGGATTTATATTACATCTGAACTGAAACTATACATAGGACAAACACCAGCAAAAGACTAGCTAGCTTATATTATGTCAATCCATCCGAAACACCTTCTGAATTAATTTTGTTTTCACATATTGGCAAGAGTGGAGACTTCCTGCTAGTCTGAGTACACTGTTGTAACAGAACAACCAAAGGCATGCTTCAACATAAGGAAGCCCCTTGCAGAGGCCAGGGAGGCCTCCAAAGGAAGTATTTCCCAAGTGTTAAAACAGAGAATGCCTGGCTGGCTCCCCATACTCATATTTAATCAATCACAACTTCCAACATTCAGCAGGCATTTCCCCTCAGACCTAAGGAGTGGAAGAAGGCTCTCTCTCCAGGATACAGGATCATCCAGACTGCCTGTATTAAACATCAACAACATTCAACTCTCACCAAATTCAGGCATTATTTCTGCACAGCTAACAGTGCATTCCTGACTTCTGAAGATGAAAGTCCTAGAGGCCAGGAAAGGGCTGCGCCAGCGTTGGGGTCCCCCACACCGGCATCCGGGCTACTTACGCTGCCGTAAGTGGCCCCAATGCCAGTGGGGAGACCCGGACACTGGTCTCCTGGTGCTACCATGGCAGCACCACCCCAGGACAGCTACGGGTCCTTCCACCAGCGTCCCACCAGCATAAAGGCCGGCGTCTCGGTGGGTGTTCCGGTGTCCCAGGGCATTCCAGGGGGAGGGCATTCCTGTCCCAGGGCATTCCTGTCCTCTTTTGCCTCTGATACGCTGGCGGGGAGAAAAGCGAGGCTGTGCCTGCTTTTTAGCAGACGCAGCCTCACTATTCTCAATGGGGCAAAAAGGCCCATTTTTAAAGAACAAAGCCATTAAAAGGCCTTTTTTGAGCTTTCGGTGGGCGAGGAACTGCTTAGGAGGCACCTCAGCAGCACTTCCTCCCCGCCATCTCCGCACGCTGAAAGCTCAGGAATGCATTGTAAGTATGCTGGGTGTCATCAGCATGGACCATTGTATTCCTTCGTGCACAACAAGCTGTTTTTTTGTTTTTTGACAAACAGAAAAGTTTCCCCTTTTTTACAGGCCCCTTGCCTTTTCTGTACAGCTAATTCTCACCTTAAACTAACAAAGATATTTCACCTTGTAACAACATTTTGCACTTCTACTTGAGAACTTCAAAGTCTTTACAAACACCTGTGACTTCTTCTTTAAATGGACCCTCAGGGAGAGATACATTTTGTAACCCCCACTGAGTTCAAGAAGCTCGCATAAAGAAATGTTAAGCAACCAGTTCCAGCCCTCATATAAGAGAACCCTTTAAAAGAGTCAAACCTACATTACTCTGTAGTGATTCTTCCATTATCCTTCGAGGCCATTAATGTGTGCATCAGTCACCTCCACTGAGCTGTTGATTCAGGGTAAATGACCCATCATGACTGAAATTTTTGGCACATAAAATCCTGCAACATAAGGCCAGGTATTTTGTTAGCACCTAGTTTTAAATAATTGCAAATTAGTTTATTTCTCCCATGATCCTTCAATCTAAACCTGAAATGGCAGAGGATATTTTTAAGTTCTTGTATGTGTTAAAAAATTCTTGTATGAGGTAATTGCAAAGCTATTAAAATACATAATCAGAAGAAGAAAAAATATAATGATGTGACATTTAGAGATGCTTAAACAATTTTCATATTCATCTATTCCATGCCGTCAAGTGAAAAATAGTATATGCTTTAAGATGTTTACGTATTTTTAAAATTTCTACCCTATCTTTCCACTAAACTAACTTGATGTTCAAATCCAATAAAAAAAATCAAGTTAACACAACTAATATTGTCAGTAGTAAATGTTAAAAATAACAAGCTGTACATTAATCAAATGTTAAAAAGCAAAGGTGAACAGGACAGACGTCACCTGACATCTATGAACAGGGAACTTGATGGAAACTTGGACTTGACCAACCATCTCTGATGAAAAATCATACATTACATATGTTTTTATATAAACCCATGCTTTTATCACATCAGTCACAAGAGAAAAGGAAGGAACTCTACTGCCAGAGTCCCCTCATCACTACAGCTTCATCATTTCCCCCCCCCCCAATTGCCTTCTGTACCCAACTGGCACCTGTCTTTCCTTCTCCCCTACCACACGGAAGCTGCTGCAACCTAGCTTTTTCTCCCCTGCTTGCTGCCACCATCTGCATTCTCCCCTCATTTGTTTCCACCACCTCCACCTGGCCTCCTCTTTCTCTTCTTCTCAGCTGCAACCAGCCACTTTCTTGTTCGCCTATCTGGCTTCTTCTCCCCCTCCCCACCCGTCCATGTTTATTGGAGTTGCTAAGCAATCAAAAATGGCAGCTGGGATCTCACAGCACTATAATGCTTAATCGTCATCTATTTTTCCTCCACTGTCAGACTTTTCTGCAAATCCCCCCTAACCCCAAGTAGCTCCACTGAATAATTTTTTTCATTTGCACTCTGGGTCTATGTTCAGAATTTTATATGTAAAATAAGCCTACTGAAAGAGAAGTATCTGGCTAGCTGCTAAGGGAAACAGGATGCTGGACTTCTTTGTGGGCTTCCTAGAGGCACCTGGTTGGCCACTGTGTGAACGGACTGCTGGACTTGATGGACCTTGGTCTGATCCAGCATGGCTTTTCTTATGTTCTTGCATATGCTTGCTCCCGTCCAGTAGAGAAATTCTTATTCCAAGCACTATGCATCGTCAGAATGCATCATAAAAATCACATCATGTAACACTGCAAGAGGAACTTCTGATGGAAGTGAGCAGGAGATTGTGTTACATGATGCAAGTGTTATATGATCTAGAGCTTCCACAGAAGTTGTTGCTAGCTCTCCCCTACTCTTTTTTAGAACCCATATCCCACTCACTAGCATATATATCCTACTAATCAAGAGTAGCTAAATGTTCTTCCAATCACATATCACAAACACGTAAAAACTCTAAATCTCTAACTTAAAATTATTCCAAGATTATGATTGCATTTCAGTTTTTATATTTTCGGGGGGGGGGGGTTTCTACTGTGATGTTACAAGTCACATTGTTTCTTCCACATAACAGAGCAACACCCCCCCACACACACACACAAATCAAACTTCTGCCAGGGGAATTTTTCCTTTGTTATATCCTTCCCCATAGTGTTTTCCGTTCTGATTTTCCTGCGCAAATATTATTATCCTTTGGTTCTTGTAGGTTATCCGGGGTGTGTAACCGTGGTCTTGGTATTTTCTTTCCTGACGTTTCGCCAGCAGCTGTGGCAGGCATCTTCAGAGGAGTAACACTGAAGGACAGTCTCTCTCAGTGTCAAGTGTGTAGGAAGAGTAATATAGTCAGAAAGGGGTTGGGTTTGAGCTGAATCATTGTCCTGCAAAAAATAACAAAGGTAATGTGCTAATCATTGTCCTGTAAGTATCCAGATAATGTGCTAATAAGGGTGTGGTATGTTAATATGGAATCATTGTATCCTGAAGTGATCTGTTAATGTGTGAAATCCAAAGCTAATCTGCATGGCTATTGTTGACTGTAGTCTTTGTTAGTCTGGAGGTTTTCAAGACAGCCTTCGACAATATTATTATCCTTTGTTTATTTACTGCTTATTGCAAAATCTTGTTGTGTAACATTTCCTAATAAAGGAATACTGATCTAGTAAAAGCTATCAATGAAGCCGCAATACTGCTGGGCTGCAAGGGTCTACTCTGACAAGAAATAAGAACAGCAGCATCTTGTATGTATACACATGTGAAAAAACAAAGTTCATATCACAAACCCAATGTCCTTCTGAAACTAGTATTTGGGCTGGAGAGGCTTTAAGCCCCACTGACATTCTTTCAAACTACTATGGTACTGCAGGAAAATCAGAGAGCCACAAATGGACTGTATTTCTCTCACAGCTTTCCTCAGGTCCGTAACTGCAACAGCTGCTTTCGTATCAATTCTCATGAAATTTTATTGCTTAGGCAGGGGATGTAAAAGACTGAAAAGTGCTGGGAAGGGGGGGATGAAGAGGACTAGGACTACAGCATTAAGACCAACAAGATAATAAAAGATATTAATAGGGGTTAGGGTGGTTATTGGGGTTTTTATGGTACATGTTTTAACTGTAATTTGAAATCTGCCTTGAGCCACGAGGAAAGGTGGGATATAAACATTGTAATGAATAAACACATAAATTATGCATTTATTTATATGTAGCCCCTCTATTGTAATATGCCAAAAACAACTTGCAATACTAAACATCCATAGAAGTCATAAAATACAAGCGAAGGCTACTCTTTAATCTGATCCATGATGTGAGATTTTTATATAAGATGAAAACTTGGAATAAGGTTATTATTAGGATCAGAACTTATTAACGATAGATTATACCATTTTATTATGAGGTAGACGGAGGAGGAGGGGAAGTCAATATAGTCTGATGTTTAGTTATAATCAAAACAACAGTCGATATATTTGTGATTATGATATTTCCTTTTCTATGTTGTTTAAATGTTGTTAAATTTATATTTTAAAAAATCAATAAAAATCTGTTATAAAAAAAAAAGAAGTCATAAAATACAAGCAACCTGCTGTGAGGCAAACCTAAAAGGCATACAACAGTAGTAAGGCAGGCAGAAAGCATCACAGGAATAAACGTCAATCATCTGAAAGTTTGGAGAAATAAAAAGGTCTTTATCCAGCCAAGTCCCAGACTGTGAAAGCCTTTTAAGTAGCAACTACAGCACCTTGAAACAGCTAGCAGCCATTTCATACCTTTGCTGTTCTTCCTCACAGGAAAAATGCCTTCAGATAAAGATTATTTCTGTACCATTACTGGAAGCGTGGGGCCAAATTCATTCATGCATTTTAAAGCTATAACATATGCCCAGTTAGAAAGCAGAAGCAAGGAGCTACTGATGCTAGGTTATCTGGGAGCAAGGAAGCCTGAAAAGAACAGGAAGGCATTGCCAGCCCTAACACCTTAAAAAGAGAGACAATATAACCTGAAGATCAGCTGACAGTCTGACCATTAACACTTCTTAAATTATCCAAATTTATACCCCTCCATAAGCGAGCCAATGTAGCTAGAGTGCCAGACTAAGATCTGGGAGGGTCCAGATTTGAATCCCCTCTCTGCCATGGAAGCTTACTGGGTAACCTTGGGCCAGTCTCACACTCAGTCGAACCTACCTCACAGGATTGATATGAGGAAAAAATGGAGAAGAATGAGGTAAGCCACTCTGGGTTCCCAGGACAGAGAAAGGCCAGTTATAAATTAAGTCAATAAGTAATGACATGAAAGGCATAAGCCTTCAGAAACCTAAGAAGCTGCATAGCACAGGTCCCCCTTGTCAAAATTAGTAGAAGAGGCTTGGTGAGTTCCAGTTGATATGCAAGAAGGCAGATAACTACTTCCTATCCCTTCTTCTCTGTCTCCCAAACCACTCTCCAATTTCTACCCTTAATAAAGCTATTTCCATGAATTGCTCTATGCAAATTATTGCTATTAACATTGCAAAGTAGCTATTAACATTGCAAAGTAGCAATTTATCTCCATCGAAATACCTTTTTAATTCAGGTGCACCTTGTTTTCATAAAAGGAGCAAAAATGTGATTTTCATTTAACAATTTGAAATATTAAATATTAAGCACAAAAATGTCAATACAACATCACAATAAAGCTTGATTGCTGTCCAATGTGCTGAAATTATTCATGTTGCAGCAAATATTTGCATGCATAAATCTGGCAGCTTCCCAAAAATCAATAATATTACAAAGAACAAGAAAAGTGTTCAGCTGCAATAAAAATGTGCAGTCAGCAAGCTACAGTGTTTTAATGCTTCTAACTTGAAATCTCACATTTTCCATAAAAAAACACATTTTATTAACTTAGGAACCAGACTCTTTCAGTGGCTTTACCAGTTAGACACAACTTACTTCACATTTTATATCTCACGCCTTCTCCAAGGAACTCAGCCTGTGTATGCAAAATACCAATTTGATTTTCATAACAGTGCAGCCAGTAAGATTAGTATGCCAGACAGTGACTTTCCTGAGGCCACTCAGTGAAATTCACAGCTGACTTCTAGCCTGTTTTCAACAAACTTTTATACCACTCCTGCTTGCCCATGCTGCACATTTATTTTGTACCACTCTAAGGTATACAAAGCATTTTGGTGGATTTAAGTTCTGTAACAATTCAATAGCTAACTTCCCACAGAGTTTAATGGGACACGTTCTTAGGTATTCGTGCACAGGACTGCCACTTATCGGCTTGTGGTTGTTATATGCATGTGTCCTCATGACATGCTTAGCGAGGAGCCCCATGCCCACAAAATAAAACAAACATGAGTATGCATTCAAACCATTTTGTTGGGCTCACTTAGTGCTCCTATTCTAATTTGGTTTAACAGTCCCTTTAACTTTTGCTTCTGTAAGAAGTACAATCTTACATTAGGCTTTGTTTTGATTGTAAGTTCTGGTTTTAAACTGGAACATAGTGAACTCCATTTCATGTTACTGAGTTCAAAAGAGATATCTGTCATTACACTTTCCACAAACAAACATTTAAAATTACTCAGCAGATTACAGAAGAAAAAAAACAGTTTAGAGGAGAAAGGCTACAGCAACTGCCCTATGAGGAGCGGTCAAAACGCTTGGGGCTGTTTAGCCTGGAGAGAAGGTGGTTAAGGGGAGTCATGATAGAGATGTATAAAATTATGCATGGTTTGGGGAGAAAGCTTTTCTCCCTCTCTCATAATACTAGAATGCGGGGTCATCTGCTGAAGCTGGAGGGTGAGAGATTCAAAACTGATAAAAGGAAGTATTTCTTCACACAACATGTAGTTAAGTTGTGGAAATCCGTGACCCAGGATGTGGTGATGGCTGCCAACTTGGAAGGCTTTAAGAGGGGAGTGGACATGTTCATGGAGGAGTATTCATGGCTACCAGTTATATTGGATACTAGTCATGATGCATACCTATTCTCTCCAGGATCAGAGGAGCATGCCAAATATATTAGGTGCTGTGGAACACAGGCAGGATGGTGCTGCTGAAGTTTGGGGGCTTCCTAGAGACACCTGGTTGGCCGCTGTGTAAACAGACTGCTGGACATGATGGGCCTTGGTCTGATCCAGCAGGGCTTTTTTTATGTTCTTAGAAACTGATATTTGTACTTTTACATCCAGTAAGAGTAGCAACTTTCCAACCAATAGGTTGGATCCAGGCAGCTTTTTCACTGTCTTGCCCAACTTCCCACCTTACTATAGCCTCTATCTCACATTATTTTTGCCAAAGCAGATCCCATGATCAAAGAGGATAATTCCTCCTTTTTCACCAGCAATAAAGCTGGTTGGATCCAACCTAGTATTCTTATTGAATCGATCATCAATATACCAACCAGTAAGAAATATTACAGGCACACTCTACGCCTACTGCCATTTCATGGTAATAAAGTGCAGCAGTCTAACACTGAAATAACAGCTCCTAAAATTCCATGAAACAAATATTCTATGTTTAAAGGAATTACAGGCAGCAACCAAGAAAGCATAGGATATAATAATTCAATGGCTTTGGAGCAAGTGTTTTGGGGTTCACACACCAAAATGTTTAGAACAACACAGCTGTCAATTTTTGTACTCTTTAACATTCTTCTGTCTTAAACACCTATTGTATTAATGGCTACTAGGACATAACATAACCCAATTAAGTTGCATTTGAAAAAAATATTAATTTGATAACTACGATTATTACTTCAGTTTAACAAATTAAGCATCACTGTTTATTCTACAGCAACAAAGCCAACATGAAAGCTATGGGGGTCATTATATTCCATATTTCAAACCAATTGAGAAAAGTGCCCTCTCCGCTCCACTCATTAGCCAGGAGTAGGATGCTTCCCCTGCTCCCAGGGCGACATGGTGCCAGAGGGCATTTAAACCCTGGGTACATTCCATGTATTCTTTTTCACTGATCAACTCAGCCCCAGGTCAGTTTCCAAGCAGCCCATACTTTGCAAAGTCCCATATTGTCCTAACCATGCATGTCATTATGTGGGATGGAGGTGGGGGTAGTTCAGACTGTTTTAAGGACTGTTAACATCTTGCAAGGACTGTTAAGGACTGTTAAAGGACTGTTAACATCTTGCAAGGCCAATTCAGTTTGAAAGGCCTGAAACTCGATATGCAAACAGTCCCAAGTGTTCAGTAGCTACCTGTCAGTAACTAGCTAACTGAAAGGACCGAAATACTATATAGGATTTATTTTTCAAATAACACTGAAGACTAACACTATTAATTGATTAGATGCCCAGTAAAGAACATACATCTAAATCAAACTTACAAACCAGTAACCAACATTTTCCACTAGGGGTATAATTGACACACACACCTGATCCACTTCTACGGTATACAGAAAATTGTACATAACGATATGCAACCAAACTCTACAGCATGTCTGGAGCCTGGGGGTTAATATGCACACTTTCATTTTTCCCATTCATTCCAGTGGAAGTCAACCATACCCCAGTAATGTTTTCATAGTCACCTTCATTATGTTTTTTAAATACATAGGGGAAAGGAGACAAGAACCAATGAGGCACAAATTATCCTCACATCCTTAATACATGAAAGATGTGGTAAGAAGGTTTTATTATTTTTTCTCGTGGACCAAGCAATGTCACAGGCAGAACATGGTTAAGGAAAATTCTCCAATATTCAAAACCATACCACTAAGATGTCCATTGCTGCCCGTCATCATGTCAATCTAGCATATTTTAACAACGTAGGCATATTCAAATGAACTGTACCCATTACAAATAATAATAAAACTTAGCCATACAGAGCACTTTACATTAACTTGCTAAAACTATTATACTCACCCTATAAGGTAGGTCAATAACCTTAATATTAGAGCTGGGAAGCTGATAGGCAGCCACGTAGCTAGTTCATAGTAGACCTCTCAATTCATATTTCAGTCTGTTAGCTACTAAACATAAACTCTATGACAAAATATTATGTTCAGCTAGCTATCATTAAAGCCCTTGCTAACATGAAACATTATGGCTATCTAATTATTCCTTTTGTACAATTAATTGACACAGAATTACAAAGGGCTTATACACATTGTCAGATTCCTCCACACATTTGCTACAGATACTTTCTTTCATCCTCAGTTGCAGTTCAGACATACTGTCATTGAACAGGCTACAATGGCAGTGGTACAAATAATCTCCAAAAAAATGTTAACAAAGTTGATGAAGATTTTAAGACAGAAATTACTAACAATTTTTCCATCAGCTAGTAGTATCATGTGGACATCTGCAAAAATAAATTATATAATTATATATCATGGCTCAGTGGTAGGGCACTGCTTTGCACGTAGGTAGCAGATGATGTGAAACATGTCCAGCTGAGACCTTGAGAGCCAAACAGCATAGACAAGCCCACCATTGATAGGCTGACTCAGTGTAACAGCCCATTCCTGAGAATGGGGGGCAAATGGGCTTAGGAGGTGGCATTTCCCCTATGTCGGTGTCCATGCCACTGCGCCGTCTAAACTGGCACAAACGCTGGCGTTGGGGCACTTACACCAGCTCCCTTGGACTTCAGCAGCAGTGCCAGCTCAGCCTCCCGCTGGCGTCCTCCCGGCCGAAGTCCTTGCGCTGCCGTTCCGGGAGGCATTCCAGGGGGCAGAGCTGCAGTTAGTCAGCTCCCTAACCCTTTTCTGCCCAGGAACGCCCGCTAAGCTTCAGAGGTGCTGCACCACCTTTTTGTTGGCGCAGCATCGCTGTTCTCTATGTTCTCCTTTTTTCCTCCCGGAGGAACTGTGAAACCTCATTGGAGGTGTCACGGTGGTGCTGCAGCCACGCTGTCTCTTGCCATGGCAGCTCTCAGGAATGGGCTGTTAGCACTTCCACATGATGAATACCTTGAAAGCCTATTAAGGCAGTGGTTTTCAAACCTTTTGCAGTGGGGCCCACTTCTAAGCTTACTGTACTTTTCAGGACCCCCATGCAAAGTAGTTTCATCCCACTTTCCCTCTCCATGGCATAAAACAACATTGTCTACATCGGTTAACTCAGAGATTTATATATTTTTATTTTTCATTTAAGTATTTATAAGTAAACAGAATTACTAAGCAACAGAACATATTTCACAGCCATTTTGCACTGTATGTAGAAGTAAACCAAATGCACCATAAAACCTCCCAGAGCACTTCTCCTAGTTCATCCTATTCCACTTCCTCCCTCTTGGTCATGTAACCCACCTATATGAGGGATACAATCCAATTTTGGGGCCCACCACAGCTCCATAACCACTGTATTAAATGTTCCTCAGTGACCAGAAAGGGCAAACAAGCTTCCCTGACAGTTTGACTACCCTGCCCAATCTTTCCCTGTATTATGCAGCCACAGGGAAGAATTATATATGTTCCAGATTGCACTCTCAGGTCACATTGGGCAAGACAGAGACTTTCCAGGCCTGGCCAGTGTCCTATGTAAACTGAGTGTGTAATGTGACCCAGACTGGTCTGCAGTGTACATGGATTCCACAAAAGATAGCTGATGTAGGCAGTCTAAAAACACTGAGCTTGTGGAATAATTTATCCAATGAAGTATCTTACTTTCACTAGTCAGATCAGGAACACTGTAATTCCTTTCCTTTCAACATAAAGCAGACTAAAAACACTGGGAGTACCAGTGACTGTGACATCCTTCACAATAGTGAAAATTTATTTCTTGTGTTTTGCCTATTCCTAATTGTGCTGTTGGACGGGTTGGGGTCCAAATTGGTTGAGGTCCAAATGAAAAGAACAGAGAACATGGATAATTTACCATTAAGCATAGTTTTACAATGAATTTGGGAGGCTTGATATCCCAACCTCCCTCCCCCCACATTAAAAAGCATGGACAAGTATTGCACACTGATAATACAGTAACAGCAAGTATTTTTCAGCATTCTAGAAAACAAAATTACACTTAAAGATGTAGACAACTCATAACTGTCTACAGAAGGAACAGTTAACAAAAATGATGGTTTTACTTACTGATCACACCTATTAAAATGATCTAAGGATTGGAACACATAAAAGTGCACATAACTACTAACCGTGCCATCCTAAAAGTTGTATTCAATGGATTTAGAAGGGTGTAACTCTGGGATGGCAAGTTAATAACTTAAATCCACACCTTGCTTGAAGATACTTACAAGACTGCAGGTGCTAATGAGAGGATGAAGCTGCCTTACAGTGAATCATACCATTAGATCAAGGTCAGTATTATCTACTCAGACCAGCAGTGGCTTCCAGAGTCTCAGGCAGAGGTCACCTGCTACCAAATCTTTTTACCTAGAGATGCCAGAGATTGAACTTGGGACCTTCTGCATGCCAAGAAGATGCTCTACCACTGAGCAATGGCTCCTCCCAATCTTGCCCCCTGAAGTGAGAAATTCGACTCCTCCCAGGAATCGGCGGGGATGGGGATGAAGAATGAAGCCTACCCAGGGGGAAAGGTTGTGGAGAATAATTTATTAAATGCCTAAAATCACTGAATGTTGCAAAAAACTGCATTGCCTACCCTAAATGACTCTTCTGAAGCAGCTCACTAGAGTATGTGCCAGTCTATGCCACCCATTCATAGACTAGCTCCTGTTCAGGACTATAGATCTATTCATGAAGAGCAAGACAAAGCCTACATAGTCCTACTGGATGCTTAAAATTATCTGCTAATAGTGTCGTAACAGGAGGGTTTTCTACAGCTCCAAATAGTAAACCAAGTACATAACTGAACAAGTGAGATTCTATGCACCAAAGGGCTATCTCGCCATACTTTTCAAAGTAAATTCCTCATTAAAGTAGTTTGTCTACAGAAATGAGCTAATTAGCATTTTTGAAGTTTACATTACAATATGGTTTCAGAACCATATTGGGTGCTGCTACCATTAGCCTATCACGAGGTCCTGAAATACAACCCATTCAATAAGCAATCCAGTACTTTCAAATTAAATCCATCTCAGCACTCCATGTGACAATACCTCCCAAGATGGAGTACATGAAAAATATATACATTACAGAAAAGCTCTCCTAGTTTACATAATAAGCTATTGATAACTGGGTGCCTCGTCTTTATACAGTATATGGATCTCTCTCTGAAGTATAGCTTTTTAAAAGTGAGAAATATGAAGACTTGGCACTTTTCCAACAACGTAACCATTTTCATATACACAATTTCTTTAACTTCACTTAAGTGTTTTCTTTGTTGAGGATTTACTTTAAATTTATAATTTTGCAATCTTCATCAGCATATTTGACACTGGTACTGGTAAACCACATGAGGAAAATATACTTGCTTGAGGAGGATAACATCTGAGCATGTTTAAACTGAAAATAAGGAAGCAATAATCACCGCATATCTATTGCAAGGTTGAAGCAGGGACTTAGCCAAGTGCAAACAAACCTACTGATACTGAACACTACTATAAACAAATTGTAGACCCACAAGCTGTTGATAACTTAAATAAGAGGTCATGTAAAAACTATGGAGGGGTGTTATTATAAAACAAGAGTGGGCTTGGGAAAACAGTAAATTTTCTTTAGCTATATCTTCAAATATTTCTATTCGTTTTCTCTCCAGACACAAATTATTCATAACTCAAAATGCACATGGTTAAAGGTTAATTAGACATGTTTACTAGACAATCTTTTTTTAAAGAAGCCAAGTAGCTTCGGCTATGTGTGTTAATTTCTTACACACCGCCCCAAAAAGCCTTTAAACGGAAAGTCATCTGCGTAAACGTTACCTTTCCTGGCTAAACCGGAATCTCTGCTACAAAACACTTTTGGGACTTATGAACAATGAAGTCAACATTTATTTATTTGTGTGAAATGTATGGGCAACAGACATGGAGGAGACTGAAATTTCATGATCAACAGTAACAGAATAGTTGTTGTTGTTGTTGTTTTGGCATAACCTTTCAGCCCCCTCCTCTAAAAGACAATGGGATGAGAACAAAACAAGTAAACGGATTTCACGCGGCGAAGGAAACCAAACCATTTAACAGCACGACTACATGCCAGGCAGATTATGCATGCCCATTCAGTTATTGTTCTGTTTTTAAACTTGGGTGGTGGTGGTTGTTTTTTTTGTTTTTGGTCAATGCTATTCCCTTTTGGCAACCACCCCTAAAACAACACAATCGGCCGTTCCCTAACGCGCCGTCTCAAAGTGCAGAAGGAGCAACGTCCATTGTCTGCCAAAGTCAGTGGACCGCACGGCCCCCCCTTCCACACACCACCACCCCCCAACAAGAAGCTGAGCCACAAACAGCACTGAAAACGTACGCCCCCTTTGAGCCCCGTCCCCAGAGACCTGCAAAGGGTCCTCTTCCCCTATGCACAGGCTATTCTTCCCATAATACAGGAACTCGTTCCAGCAGCGTGCGTTTATTAAGGCATTCGCCGAAGGCTGCATTTCATGGCATGCGGCGAGCATGCGTGCAGCTCTTCCCCTGCTGAGCCAATCGAGGTTTCCACCCCCTCCCTTGGGGCGAGGGGGGGGGCCGCTATCCCTAGCCTCGCCCGTCCCGCCGCTCTGCCCGGCCGCGCCTTCCTCCTCCTCCTCTTACCTCGACTTCCCTGCTCTTCTCTTTGTTTCTGCCCGCGGAACTTCTCCCATTGCTGGCGGTCTCCCGCGCGGGGACTACGGAGATCTGCTGGAGAGGCATCCTGACAGGGCTGCAGGTTGCCCGCCCCTGATTGGACGCCTCCGCGCCGCGCTCCTGCCCGGCAGCCCACCTGGGGAAGCGGGCATATCCCTGCGTGGCTGGATTGACACACACACAGGAGAGAGAAAAAAGTGCCTGCGGCGTGAAAGCAGCTGACGGGGGGGGGAGAGAATACGAATCTTCCTTCCCTGAGGGGGGGGACGGACGCACAGGCCCTCTTCCCCGCCCCGAGCCTAAACTGAGCGCGGAAGGAGAAAAGGGGAGGGAAAAGGCCCGGGAAGACCGTTTGAAACGCTCACAGGAGCGGGTCAGAACTCGGCGGCGGCTTCGTCACGGGAGTCACCTCTCTCCCCCCCCCTCCTTTCTCCAGAGCATTGTGGGAGACGTCTCGGTGACCTAATGGCTGTCATGGAAACCGAGGCGAAGCCGGGCCTCGGTTAGAACAAGAGGGGGGGGGAAGGCGCTTGCTTTATGGCGCCTCGGGGCTCTCCCGTGTTGGCGGCTTCGCTCGCTCTCTGTCTTCCTTCCCCCCCCTCCTCCCCCGTTGCTTCCGCCCTTCCTGAAGGAGCGCCAAGCCGCAGGCCGCTCGGGCCTAAAACAGGACGCTCAACCGCCTTTCGAGCCTCACGCGCCGCGTTTGCCTCGCCCGCGCCAGGCGCGCGCCTGGCGCGGGCGAGGCAAATGCAGCGCGTGAGGCTCGAAAGGCGGTTGAGCGTCCTCTTTTGGAGCCCGAGGCCTTCCGCCTCGGAAAGCGCGGCGAGCTGGCGGCGTCCTTCACCCGCCTCCGGTAATCTTCTTAGGTTGGAAGAAGTCGCCTGGAAGGGAAGAGCAGGGATTTAAACGGGGGTGGGGGGGATAGAGAGAGAGAGAAACAAGCGCACCTACGAGGGAGCCGTTGCAAACGGCCCTAAATAGAAACTTGCTGCTACCGCAGAACATATCATTAGGAAAAACTGGATTAGATTTAGATGAAGGTGGAGAGAAAATGGGAGGGAGGAACATTAATAATTGGAGATATGCTGAAGACGCTACATTATCGGCGGAAAATAGTGAAGGTTTGAAACGGCGGCGGCTGAAAGGTGAAAGAGAAAAGTGCCAAAGCGGGACTACAGCTGAACATCAAGAAGACAAAAGTCATGACAGACAGGAGAATTACACAACTTTAAGGTCGACGCTGAGGAAATTGAAATTGTTCCAAGACTTTCTAGTCCTTGGCTCCACCGTCAACCAAAAGGGAGACTGCAGCCCAGAAATCAGAAGGAGATTGAGACTGGGAAGGGCAGCCATGAAGGAGCTAAAAAATATTTTGAAGTGTAAGGATGTGTCAGTGGCCACCAAGACTACATTAATTCATGCCATCGTATTCCCTATTACTATGTATGGGTGTGAAAGCTGGACAGTGAAGAAAGCGGATAGGAAGAAAATAGATTCCTTTGAAATGTGGTGTTGGAGGAGAGTGTTACGGATTCCGTGGACTGCCAAAAAAACAAATCAGTGGGTTATAGATCAAATCAAGCCTGAACTGACCCTAGAAGCTAAAATGACTAAACTGAGGCTGTCGTATTTTGGTCACGTCATGAGACGACAAGAGTCACTGGAAAAGACAGTGAGGGCAGGTTGAGGGCAGCAGGAAAAGACAGGTTGAGGGCAGCAGGAAAAGAGGAAAACAGCAGGAAAAGAGGAAGACCCAACAAGAGATGGATTGGCTCAATAAAGGAAGCCACGGCCTTCAATTTGCAAGATCTGAATAAGGCTGTCAAAGATAGGACATTTTGGAGGACTTTGATTCATAGGGTTGCCATGAGTCGGAAGCGACTTGACGGCACGTAACACACACACACACTACCGCAGCATCTTCTGCAGTCTTGAGCAAAAGAAAGCAAAATGTGCACATGGAGGCTGATTTTGTAAAAGGGCCAGAAGATAAGGGCCATTTATTCATGGGAGGTTTTGCCTGAGATTTGCCGCTCTTTAGATGCACGTTTCCCCCAACCAAGTTCTCAAAACTCAACAATAAGCCCCCCCCCCCCCATGCAGAGTTTTGAGAGTTCGGATGGGGAAAATGTCCATCTAGAAAGTGGCAAATCCAAAGCAAAACCTCCCATGCATAAAAGGCGAAGTATTTATTTACTTACTTCATTTGTACCCTGCCTTTCTCCCTATGGGGACCCAAGGCAGTTTACTAGAGTTGTCAGTTTCAGTTTGGGAAATACCTGGAGATTTTGGGGTGGAGCTGGAGGAGGGCAGGGTTTGGAGAGGGGAGGGACTTCAATGCCATAGAGTCCAATTGCCAAAGTGGCCATTTTCTTCAGGGGAAGTGATTTCTGTTGCCTGGAGATCAGATGTAATAGCGAGAGATCTCCAGCCACCCCCTGGAGGCTGACAACCCTACAGCTTACATCATTCTCCATTTTATCCTCACAACAACCCTGTGAAGTAGATTAGACTGAGAGTGCGACTGGCCCAAGGTCACCCAGCAAACTTCCATGGCAGAGTGGGGATTCAAATATGGGTCTCCCACATACTAGTCAGACACTCTTAACCTCTACACCACACTGGCTATCTTGCTGACCTTCCCTGTGTGTGCGTGTGTGTAAAGTGCCATAAAGTCGCAGTTGACTTCTAGCGACCCTGGAGGGTTTTTAAAACAAGAGATGTTCAGAGGTGGTTTGCCATTGCCTGCCTCCCTGTGGGCTGAGAGAGTTTGGAGAGAACTATGACTGGCCCAAGGTTACCCAGCCCCCAGGCAAGGTTTAATTAGAGACCACAATTTCAGTTCAGGCAAAAATCACAATGGATGAAGGAATCATAAGTAGGAATGTCCAAAACCCGCGTTCGGGCTCAGGGCCTGTTTTGAATGACAGGGTTCAGCACAGTTCGTTTAAAATGCTAAGAAAGGGAGTGCATTGGAGCATATGCAAATGACCAGTCCCTTGCCACTGAATCATGGCAACCATTCCATACAAAGCTAAGGTAGGGAACATGTCTTACCTTTGTATGGAATGGTTGGTACTAGCATTAGGCCCCCTAATCACTCTCCCTCCAGACCTAGAAAAGGTCATTCCCGGCAGGCTTCATGTTGTGTCCATGGTAGGCTTGGAAGATGCATGATGCAGCAAACTTGCCGAAGTTTAACAGATGGTCAGTGTGTGAATGAGATTGTACTTGGCTGGCAATCCCTTATGTACACTGTCTTGAGCTCCGTAATGGAAGAAACATAGTAAGCTATTTTGCAGCCTTATATGGAGAAAATGCCCTTCAGAGCAATCCTGAACAGAGTTACACCGTTTTAAATCCATGGTTTCGAAGGGTGTAACTATGCTAGGATTCCACTGCTTCTAACTATATGTATGTGGCGGGGATCTTCCTCAAGAGTTTCTCACAACTGTAGCCCCTTCTTCTATGCAAAAGGAAAGCCTTCCACTTCCATCTCTTGTATGGAAAGACATAAAAATGTCTGCTGTTAGGAAAACTGGGAGGGAAGACTACAATTGCCCCACACACAGCTCAGATTATGTTTCCCCAAGGTCTGAAACGTAGCACATTGTGTCTCCCATTAAAGTATGTACTAACCTGGAGACCCTGAAATTCGACCTCTCCAAACAGCTGTGTATATTGTTTATTAAAGTGGTTTTCAAATGTGGGTTGGGACCCCAAAGCAAGTCCAGGAGGAAGGAGGTAGGTAGAACAGAGTAACCTGGGAGGTAAGGTTGTGGGCAAACTTGTTGGCAAATCTGGATTTGCACAAAATGGGTGGGGGGACCCAACCTAAAGGCAACGCTGGGTAACCAAAAGTTGGGTGGAAAAGTACTCAATTATACTATGAAATATATTTATTATAAAGTGTGCATGGAGATATTAAAAACAAGCCTATATGGCAACAAATACTAGGTTGATAGTCTAAAACCACATGCCAAATGCCTTTCGGCCCTCAGGCCTTCATCAATAGTCTAATAAAACATCTTATGCGCATATACACATCAATCAACAGATAAAACAATTTTGTGACAGCCCAGGCATATATTTAAAGCTTTATTCCAAATGAACTCTGTGCCTATGATGTCAAGATTGTTATTAAAATATGTTTTAAATTGTAAAGGCACAAAAACGTGGAATGCAGTCTGAATATTTCTTTCTGGACTGGGCTTACATACAATGTGTGCATAAGAGTATCAACCAAATAGACAGTCTATTTAATATCTGCATGAACGCTTTATAATAAATATATTTCGCACTATAATTGAGTTCTATTCCACCCAACCTTTGGATACTTTGTATTTGCCTCAGCATAACAGCCACAAAATATAGCGTGTTGCTTAATAATGCTATCTGTTTACAAATACTGAACATGAAAAATAAAATATGAATATCTTGCATTCTACCTGGAATTGTACGCCATCAGACCTCTCCTCCTGCTAAGGGGTGTCATGAAGCCACAGGGGCCAAAGGCTGGCATAAGAGCGTGGCAATGCTCTCCACAAGACGGGTCTCTTTCCGAGAGTTTTTGGATCCATCTTGTGTGTCAAGCTTAGGCAGGAAGGAGGTTGGCAGCTGAACTTTCCCCCTGGCCCTAAGGTGTGTCTGGCTGGACAACGGGGCTAGCTCCTCTCCACTGAGTCACCCTTAGGTGATTTAATTCATGTGTGCACCCCCAACTAGCAGGTGGGCTCTTTCCTTTGCTATTGGAAACACTGGTCATTTTCCTCTTCAGCGCTGCTTTCCCTGGACTTTCTTTCAAGACTGGTAACTATCACCCTTCCCTGAAACCCTATCCAACTTCTTCCCTTTTCTCTTAGTCAGCTCTTGTATGCTTTGTGTGCGTATGTTCATTGCTTAAAATATATTTCTTGTTTTACTATTTTTATTCTTTAATAAAACCAATTTTAATTATACTACTGCCTACAATTTTAATTATACAACTACCAGGACTATCCTGGTATACATAGATCCCAGTTATCCCCAGTTGCATAGGTTATAGATCCCATTTTGAGTACCTCTAGGCTATTGAAGTTTCCCAATCCTGTTTCCAAGAATATTTGAGTAACAATACCCTTCGTTTTAAGATGTAAACACTGCACAAGAAAGGGCATATGTGTTATATGGCAAAGTTTACTTGATTCACTTTTCTTTTTTTGCTTGAGACTTCTAGGCTGCCTTGAATGCCCCTAAGGGCAGAAAAGCATCACATACATTTTAAAAACAGATATAATTAATTACAAATATTCTGAGCCTGAGGTAGAGAATCAGGGTAGATGGGGTGATTCAAGACCATTGCCTCAGCAATATATGCTTGGCTGTGAAACCTATAAATAATGGGTTGAATACAACCAGCTTTTCCACTGGTAGAAAAGGGGATGGGGGGTCCCTCTGACCCTCAAAAATGGCTATGGTGGGAATCATGAGCCCTGCATGGATAAAAGTCATGTGAAATGGAGGCTTTGGCAAGGTGGAGAACTGGGCAAAAACTGGCTGGATCTAGCCCAGTATATGTAACACCAGTGATATTCCATCACTAGTCATTCTTATTTTTGTAATGTTAAGGCCTTCACACATCTGTAGAAGTTCATTCCTTATGCAACTGGTTTGAACTTGAATGTTATCACATAACAGTATCATACCTTTATCTAATTTTAAATATAAATGTATTGCCTTGACAATGTCAATAGTTATAACCCTCCATACTAGTCAGAGTTCCCAACAGGGTTAAGCACTAATCAATTTAATCCATCTATGTCTCTCTTAGTGGGAGAGAAGGAGCTTAAAAGGTGAGACAAAATCCTACTGTATAACTGACCTGCCTTCTTCCTCTGTCCTACAGTAGGTCAGCATCTGATTTAGATTAAAAGAATTTGGTGTCCTGTGGTGGTATCTAAGGCAATGCACACATATTTGGAAGAAAGTTCCACAGTGCAGTGCAATGTTTGCCTGAGTAAACATGCATAGCACCAGGTGGCAAATAAGAGACAGATTTTTTTTTAAAGAAACAAGGATGTAGTACACAAAGAAAATAAATCTATTCTTTCCCTTTTTTGCCTTAAGTGGCAGGTTATGGAAAGGTATTGATGACTCGAATTTAATCAGTTGGATCAGGGTTCTCCTGACCCCTACTTGGTGCTTTATGGATTGTTAAAATAGATTTTGCATAAAATGACAGTTTTTCTTCTGAGTGGAAAAATCTCAAAACAGTTAACAAATATCAGTCTTCTCCTAGGGAAGAGCCGAGGACAAATGCAAGTAGCACTATTCTTAATGATGCAACTGGACTAAAGCCATTCAGCTGTTGATGTGAATGGATGCAAAAGGAAAGTCTAAAGCTGTTAGGTACATATAGGAACATGGAACTTGAGAAGTATGAATCAAGGTGTTATGTATGCAGCGGGAAGCTGTAACTCTGTTGAGCTTGGAGCCTCTCCAGGCTCCTGCATTTGTGTGTCCCTATTGGCTGCAAGGGTTTCGCAGGTGCCCAATCACGGACTTGGGGGGCATGGCCCCGAGCAGCCGAATGGGCATATAAGCAGAGGTGGTTGCACCGTTGTGCCAGTTCTGTTCACCTACTAAAGCAGTTGCTGTTGGAACTCCGTCTCTGGTCTCATGCCTCTCCCACGCATACATAATGCAAGGTAAAAGCAAAATCATAAAACAAGAAATGTAATATTTAAACATTGCAATCCTGGGAGTGAGTGAACTACATTGGAATAGATTAGAACATTTTCAGTTAAAAAAATTACAAACTGTTTTACTCGGGAAATGAGAAACACATGAAATTGTGTTGCTGTAATGGTGAGGCGAGATATAGCACAAGCAATCTTGGGCTATTATGTAAAGTCTGACCAAATAATGTCAATCAGACCATTGAAAGCCTATCAACATAACCATCATTCAAGTTTATGCTCCAACTACAGATGCTGAAGAGAAAGAAATGGAAAGCTTTTATGCAAGTGTCCAGGAAGAAATTGATCACACACCTAAACAAGCTATGCTACTAATCATAGGTGACTGGAATGAAAAAGTAGGAACCAAAGTAGAGTCAATGTCAAATATTGTTGGAAGATTTGCTCTAAGAACATGAAACAAAGAAGGAGAGCAATTCATAGAATTCTGTGAATACAACCATTTGTTCATTGAGAATACATGTTTCAGGCAACCAAACAGACTATTGTATATGTGTTCATTACTGGATGGCCAATATAGACATCAAATAGATTACATAACTGGAAACAGAAAATGGAGACGCTCTATTATCTCTGCTGAAAGAAGACCAGGAGCTTATTGTGGTATAGACCATGAATTCTTAATATCAAAAATTAGAACAAAGGTGAAGAAAAACACCAAAACACCAAAATACAATCTAAGCAACATTCTTGAACTGTTTAAAGGCTATGTAAAGAATAAATTTGTATTACTAAGTTCAAGTGATTGTGAACCAGAAGAACTATGGGTTGAAACCAGGGATATTATCAAGGTACAAGGACTATTCCTGTAGTCAAAAGAAATGAAAAACCTTTACGGATGGCTGATGAATCTCTTAAAATTGCTAAAGATAGACAAGCAAAAGTAAAAGATGACAGAAACAGAGACAGAAGTCTAAATGCAGCATCCCAGCAACTTGCACACAGAGACAAAGAGAACTGTTATAATAACCAGTATAAAGAAATATAGCAACAAAAAAGGAAGAAGAGATCTGTTCCACAAGATCCAAAAAATCAAGGGGCAATTTAAAGCACAAATAGGCATGCTGAAAGATCAACATGGAAATACCTTAACTGAACAGGACAAAATAAAGAAAAGATGGGAACAATACACTGTAAGAACTGGACAGAAGATATGAAAGGATAACATTCTTTCAAAGAAGAATATTTTGAAGAAGACCCTGCAGTTTTAGAAGGTGAAGTGAAAGCTGCACTGAATTCGGAGAAACAAATCACCAGGAGTAGGTGGGATATCAGTAGAGCTATTCCAAGCTACAGACATGGAATCCATCAAAATCTTGACCAGAATATGACAACAAATCTGGAAAAGAAAACAATGGCCGACAGACTGGAAATGCTCAATCTTCATTCCAATTCAAAAAAAGGAGACATCAAAGGCTGCAGCAACTATCGGATTATCACATTAATTTCTCATGAAAGTAATCTTCAAAATTTTGCAAAAAATGGTTACCATGTATGGAACGAGAAATGCCAGTTGTTCAACCTGGATTCAGAAAGGCACTAGAGGTCATATTGCAAATTTACGTAGGTTACTGGAGCATAAAAGAGAATTTCAGATGAAAATAAGCTTGTGATTCATGGATTACAGCAAAGCTTTTCACTGTGTGGTTGGTTTTAAAAGAAATTGATGTTCCACAACAACTGATTGTTTTGATGAACAACCTGTACTTCAGACAAGAGGCTACTGTTAGGACAGAACATAGAGAAACAGGATGGTTTACAATTGGCAAAGGTGTCGGACAAGAATTATTTTATCTACCTATCTCTTCACTCTTTATGCAAAACACATCATAAGGAAAACTGGATTAGATTTAGATGAAGGTAGAATGAACACTGGTGGGAGGAACATTAATAATTTGAGATATGCAGATGACACCACATTACTGGTAGAAAACAGTGATCAATTACTGATTAAAGCAGAAAGTGCCAAAGCATGATTACAGGTGAACATCAAGAAGACAGAAATAATGACTACTGGGGAATTACTCAACTTTAAAGTTGACAATTAATAAATTGTTCAAGATTTTCTATTCCTTGGCTCTATAATCAGCCAAAAGGGGGACTGCAACCAAGAAATCAGAAAGAGATTGAGACTGGAAAGGACAGCCATGAAGAAGCTAGAACAGATTCTTAAGGGTAAGGATGTGTTGCTGGCAACCAAGATCAAGAGAATTCATACCACAGTATTCCCTACTACTATGTATGGGTGTGAAAGTTGGACAATGAAGAAAGCTGGTAGGAAGAGTGTTGATTCCTTTGAAAATGTGATGTTGGAGGAGAGTTTTACTGATATTGTGGACCTCCAAAAGACAAATAAGTTGGATCTAAATTCCTGTGTAGATGCTCTAAGGCCTTTTTAGCGGAGATGACAGGTAACTGGAGAATCCTTGCCATGTGAAGGCAGCTCTGTTTGGCCATCTCATGTCACACCTTAACTATGTGCCTGAATTATAGTAGGCAACTGAAGCAATGCTTCCAGTACCAAGCTCTTTAATCAGCAGTTCAATGTCTCATACATTAATTTATACATTTTTCCTACAACCATGTAGGAACCCCTGTCTAGTGGCTGAATTGTTCTTTTTCTGTCTTTATATGTATTTTAGTTTTGGTTTTAATCAATTTAATGAGGTATTGTTCTTTTTGGTTGGTTTTAATAGTTTTAAAATGTGATTTTATTATGTATGTTTTCCTTTGTTTGCTGCCTTGGTGGCCCTTGAGAGGGCAGAAAGATGGGGTATAAATTTTGTAAAATAAATACTAAATTAATGTAATGATGTAGGAACAGCTTTAACCATACTGAAACAACATTTAGAATGCTAAAGCATTTGAGAATTATTATTGGCATTTTATATTGTCTTTCACTCAAGAAGACACCAACATGCTATTGTTTCAGAACTGTCTTAAAATAATATATAGTATGTGTATAAAGCCTGAACATTATCATTCATCATTTAACACATGAAGTTGCTCTATACTGAATCAGACCATTGGTAATTCTCCAGAGTCTCAGGATGAGGTTTTTAACATTACCTTCTACTAGATCCCTTAATTGAGATGTCAGTGACTGACCCCTGGAACCTTCTGCGTGCCAAGCAGAACCTCTATCATTTATCCACAGCCCCTCCCCAACAAAGAGTGAAGACAAAAGCCATCTTCAGATAACTGGAGGAGATAGAATGAATGCATTGGGATGGGTAGCAGAATCACAGAGACAAGCTGCATGCCCAACTGTCCTGGCCACCAAATGGAAGGCAAGTGCCAGCAACAACAGGGCCTTACAACAGGGGTTCTCAGTTCACAGTCCAATGTCAAAGTCCAGGGTGAGGGTCCCATAACAAAATCCTAGTGCAAGGTCAGAAGGCAGTCCAAGGTCTCAGTCCAAGATCAAAACATATCTTCCAAAGGCAGGGTCCAAAAGCAGTCCAAGGATCAGGTAACAAGGTTCTACATGTCACTCTCAAGGAGGCCAGCCAACTGGTAAGAGCCATCAGCAAGACACATTGATCCCACAATGGCTCTAGCCTCACTGCAGCCTTATATAGGCATTCCCTTGGCAGAGGGGAGGCCTCGGGCTGCCAAATGCACACTCCTGTGCCTAGTCCAAGCCTCAGTCCTTCACCTTCTCTGCTCCTGGGGGTCCTTCAGGAAACCATGGTAGGTCTGGCAGTGGGTGTATCCATTTTGGAACCTCCTTGCTTGAAGAGACTGCTGGCTCAGAGGGTGGCACTGGTGCTAACTCAGAGTCCCTTTGGGGAGGCCCTGAGACATTCTACTCCCAGGGAGGGTCTGTCAAGGCATAGCTTGGGGATGGGTTGTCCTCCTCTTCTGATGAGGACTCATCTTCCCACACTAAACCAATGTGGTTCATGACACCAACCTACACACATTTATTTGAACATATGCAAAAAGCCTACACTGTACAGAATCTCTGCTGCCCAGAATCCTGCTTTTTCAGGGTTCTTGACAGCACAAAAAGGAACATAAATGCATTTGTGTGTTCAGGTTAGGGATTTAGCATAAGTTCCAATGAATGTGCATAGGCTGTGAATGGACTTGTGGATAAATTTTACCCCCTTCAGACATCTGAAAGGAGATAAACAGATCTTCGGAAATGTGATGGAAAGGGATTGAACACATATTGACTGCACCCTGAGACATTGGTATTCAGGATAGAGGATACGTGTTCAAATCCTGTCCACCATCCTCACCACCATGTCTGTCTTTGCCTTGAGTTTCCTATGGAATAAAGCATAAACATGAAATGCTGGCTCTGGTTATAGTGTGTGTGTTTTTAAGATAATAGCAAACAGTCCACCTTAAGAAAGCACAGTTTCTGTGCCTTTCTCCACACTGGTTAAGTTATATTTTACCTTGGTCTGTTCAATTCATAGAGTGACAGGGAAAGTTAAATGCATGAAAGATATCATTCCAAAAATAACTGTGTTTTTAAATTAACTCATAACCAAATATGTATCTTATTATGAGAGAACATTGTCTTGTGATATACTTCTAACAGGTGATTTAAGGATACATAATCATATCATTATTCAATAAAAATATGAAATTGAAAAAGTCTGATCAACATTTTCTTTCAGTGGGCTGTGATTCTATGGAGTAGCTATGCAAATGACAAAACAGCTACATAAGCAGTAGGTGTTTAAATTGGCTGTCTGCCTGCCTGCCAGGTTTTTAAAGTTCTAAGATCAAAACATTTAGCAAAAAAGTTAACAACACCTTTCAGATTTTCTGTGGAATTTTCACTCTTCAAAATGAAGATGGACACATACAATTTGCTAAAAGTGCTAAATTTGGTCTTCCCTCTTTGGCTTACCTAATGTAGAATGCACTTTGGTAAATATCATCTAAATATCAAGGATGCATTTATCTCCATACTGTACTATTATTCTCAAGAAATTATAAAGGCTCAATGTTCTAGTGCTGTTTATCACATTATGATGTTACATTGGTAGCTAACTATGAGAATCAAGAGTGCCTTTGCTTTATGTGGTTATTTACTTATGACATGTTTTCATACAAAATACATAGCATGTAAGTGTGTACATAGATGCATATATCCTGATATTGTAAATACTTTAAGATACAATGCCAATTGACCAGCTGATTTAGAAGGCTGTAGCTCTGCTTAGGATGGCATGAAAGGTTACATTCTCCTCCATCTGAAGCAGTTAGAAAATGCATGCTAATAAAAACAAGCAAAAGTTAGTTAAAGCTACAGTTCATCCAATTTGTTACAGTGGAGTCAACTAGATTTCAACATTATTATTCCTTTCCTGTAATTCTCAAGTTTATCTGCTGGTGGACATTTTGATACTGATGCTGGAACTCCACTGAAAAGGAACCTACCTCATAAAAACAAATAAAAAATACAATCAGAGGCATCTACATTCTAAAGAAAATCATTTTACTGTGGTTGAGAAACCTAAGGCCATTTATGCTTGGTGATTAGCAGCGCGTTCTAGGCTGAAGTGTCCCGCAGCTTTTTTTGAGTCTTGCACACTGAACCGTCATTCAGGAAGTGACTGCGAAGCCAGCACATACCTGCTTCACAACCTTTTGTGTTTGCTCCACCCTCGCTGAGAAGAATCCCCTCAAAGAAGCATGCAAAATTCACAGCCACGCGTTAGCTATGCAAACTGGAAGAAACAAAGGAGCAGGCGAGTGGGGGAGGTGGAATTTCTCCTTTTGTGTCCGGACCGTGAATAAGCATTTTAAAGGTCGCATTTAAAAAAAACAGCTTTGAGCGAGCATCAGAATTGACCCTGCATAAATGGCCTAAGAGTTGTTGCAAAATCAAGAAGAAACATGTCCCAAATGTTAGACCTAAAAATAATTAAAATGGAGGATTAGATTTCTTAGCCAGAAATGCTGGACACATTTATTAGGGAGTAAGTTCCAATTAGTCCTGACCTAGGTGGCCCAGATTAGCCTGATCTCATCAGATCTCAGAAGCTAAGCAAGATCGGCCCTGGTTAGTACTTGAATGGGAGACCACCAAGGAATGCAGAGGAAGGCAATGGCACACCACCACCTCTGTTACTGTCTTGCCTTGAAAACCCTACTGGGTTGCCATAAGTCGGCTGCGACTTGACGGCACTTTACACACACACAACTTCCAATGAACTGAGTGGGATTTACTTCTGTGTAAACATTCTTAGGATCATACTGCACTAGATATTTTCCAATTCTCAATGCCAAGATTAGAACAGTTAGAAAATGCAATTTTTTCCTCAAATGACAGCCACTTACTTCCACATTTGTTTAGCCTCAATGAACAATAAAATCATCAAAGAAAGAAAGAGAAGGTAAAAACAAAACTAAGGCATACACCGGCTAAATCAAGAGATGTGCAGAAAACAGCTAAATAATCAATTATTACACAGGGAATTAAAGGCTGACTGTGAAAAATTAGAAGTCTGGAGTGTTATAATTCTCATTGCTGAAGTGATGGATATGGCTATAAAACCCTGAACAGTAGGAAGACAATTTTCACTGACTCACCTATTGCGGGCAACATTCATTACAGTTTGATTATTCATCAGAGAACTATTTTTGTCCTTAGACAAAAACTGTTCAAGGACAGATCCTTACATGTTCAAAATCAGAAGGCATATTTGAAAAGGAAGGTTGACTTCTGTGGACCAGAATAAAGCTAGCGCTGTTCTATTTTCAAACTACTGCTGGCAAATATCATCTAAATTTGTAGTCTAATTGTTTCTCTGAATAATCAGAATCAGATGTGAAAATACTAAATGCACTTACAGCTGGGATTTAATCTGTGGTGATTCTTTTGAAAAATTCAAATGAACATATAAATCAATTTATTCCAGCCAATTACCCTGCTGCCTGAGATCACACTCTATCAGAACATTTATGTGTATTTTTATTGAATGCAGTTTCTGAATTATGGAAGAATTGTCTTTAATATAAAGCACAGTTCAAATTGTTACAAGGGAATGACAATTAATCTTAATTTTGTGAGATTTTATAATTGCCAGAATGAGTATGGATGCATATGTTTTGTATGCAGAAGTTCCATGTTCCCTCCCTTACATCTCTAGTTGAAGAATCTCTGTTAACAGGTAACAGAGAACTACTTCCAATCACATTAGACATCGCTGAGCTTGTTGGAACATTAGCCTAACTCAATATAAGGCTGATTTGTATGTTCACTGTATTTTCATTGTACAATCTTATTCTGTGTGGTGCCACCACAGTTAGAAATCTTGAGATAAAATTTAAAGGAAATGTGTCAACGAAAATAAAAGTCTATTGGTATTTAATTCTACATTCCTTTACAGAAGTGAACTAAATACAATATCCATTAAATGATGTACCAAATAGGGCAAACAGATATGTGAAAACAGCAAATATAGGCTGACCTGTGCATCCACAAAGCCTTCCAGTGGCTCATGTATACCAGAGTAATACAAACACATTGAGATAAACCCATTTAATTACACGTACAGTGAAGGAAAAAAAATTTGATCCCCTGCTGAATTCGCCCGTTTGCCCTCTGATGAAGAAATGACCAGTCCATAATTTTAATGGTAGGTTTATTGTAGCTGTGAGAGACAGAATAACAACAGGAAAACCCCCAGAAACCCAGAAGACAAAAGTCAGAGATTGATGTACATTATAATGAGTGAAATAAGTATTTGATCCCTTTGCAAAAGATGACTTAGTACTTGGTGGCAAAACCCTTGTTGGCAATTACAGAGGTCAGACGTTTCTTGTAGGTGGCCACCAGGTTTGCACACATCTCAGGAGGTATTTTGTCCCAGTGCTCTTTGCAGATCCTCTCCAAGTCAGTAAGATTTCGAAGCTAATGTGTAGCTACTCGAACCTTCAGCTTCCTCCACAGATTTTTTGATGGGATTAAGGTTTGGAGACTGGCTAGGCCACTCCAGGACCTTAATGTGCTTCTTCTTGAGCCACTCCTTTGTTGCCTTGGCCGTGTGTTTTGGGTCACTGTCATGCTGGAATACCCATCCTCGACCCATATTCAATGCCCTGGCTGAGGGAAGGAGGTGCTCACCCAAGATTTGACGATATATGGTCCCCTTCCATCGTCCCTTCGATGCAGTGAAGGTGTCCTGTCCCCTTAGCAGAAAAACACCCCCAAAGCATAATATGTCCCCCTCCATGTTGGACGGTGGGGATGGTGTTCTTGGGGTTGTAGGTAGCATACCTCCTCCTCCAAACACGGCGAGTTGAGTTGATGCCAAAGAGCCCGATTTTGGTCTCATCTGACCACAACACTTTCACCCAGTTCTCCTCTGGGTCATTCAGATGTGCATTGGCAAACTGCACATGGGCCTGTACATGTGCTGTCTTGAGCAAGGGGACCTTGCGGGCTCTGCAAGATCTCAGTCCTTCACGGCGTAGTGTGTTACCAACTGTTTTCATGGTGACTATGGTCCCAGCAGCCCTGAGATCATTGACAAGTTCCCCCCGTGTAGTTCTGGGCTGCTTCATCACCGTTCTCATGATCATTGCAACTCCACGAGATGAGATCTTGCATGGAGCCCCAGAGCAAGGGAGGTTGACAGTTAGGGTTAGGGTTGTCACCTTCTCACCAAGCTGCTTGGCAATAGTCTTGTAGCCCAGTCCAGCCTTGTGCAGGTCTACAATCTTGTCCCTGACATCCTTGGACAGCTCTTTGGTCTTGGTCATGGTGGCTAGTTTGGAATCTGATGGATTGATTGCTTCTGTCGACGGCAGAACCCTAACCCTAACCCTAATCTGGCTGGTTGATAGGGGATCAAATACTTATTTCACTCATTATAATGCACATCAATCTCTGACTTTTGTCTTCTGGGTTTCTGGGGTTTTTCCTGTTGTTATTCTGTCTCTCACAGCTACAATAAACCTACCATTAAAATTATGGACTGGTCATTTCTTCGTCAGAGGGCAAATGGGCAAATTTAGCAGGAGATCGAATAGTTTTTCCCCTCACTGTAACATATAAAGGCTACTGACTGCATTTAAAAAGGATGAGAACAGAGACAATCTGATAAACTTAAAGCCCAATAATAAGCGTGTGTGTGTTTGTTTCCCTTAAGAAAAAGAAAGTTTGAATAATATCTAAATCAGAGGATGGAACAGTGTGGTTGGTGGTGGTTGTGAACGTCTAGCACAGGGATCCCCAATGTGCTTACGTCATCCCTGCCAAATGTTTTCAGAAAGTGGGTGGGACTACTTCTGATTGGCCACTGTACATCTGATTGGCTGTGCAGATCAAAATAACAGTGCTTAAGCAGCAGCTACCACTCCAGTGCCTTGTTCCTCTTTCCCAGTGTATTTTTAAAATAACCCCTCTTTTCCCTTGCACTTGGACGTCCTCTGCGTGTGTTTGGCTCTGCCTCCCATGGTAGCCATTTTGTGGTTGCACCCTTCATCCTTGTCAGAACTACAAAGGTGTCCACAGCCTCAAAACGGGTAGGGACCCCTGCTCTAAGACTTGCTATACTTCCTGTAACATCATCACTCTGGTTTCTGGTTCACTCCCTGGCATCGCCGATTAAAGAATCTTAAGGCAGATGATAAGGAAATAGCTTTTCACTGGTGCTTGACTCGGATGCAATTGCCAGTCACAGTAGAAAATTCTGAGCTATGCGTACCATTGGTTTGATTCAGTACAAAGTTGCTACATTTCATAAGGTAAGTGGTTCTGAAAAGTTCTTCCCGTGTTTATTGCATGTGCTTTTATTACAGTATTTAAAATATATTAAATCACATATGGCATCCCATAAGACGGTGAGGTAAAGGAAATCTGCACACAAAAAAATTCTTGGAAACTAGAAGGAATTGCTAGAAGAGGTCTGAGTTGAACTACTTTGAAGGTACTGCTTGTTATGTCCTTTTAGAACAAGATAGAAAGGTGCTTAGGCAGGCATTTGAAAATAGAGCATCAAGGGTGTCTATAGACCTCTTGCTGACCTTCCACATAGGGCTGATTTTAGTGTTGTTTTATATATGATGTAGAAAATGATTCATTTATACACCGATGCCTTCGTACATCAATGAACCCAGGTTCTGTTCTGAGCCTTTTGCATTAAACTTTCACCTCAGCTTTGGGAATAACAAAATGTATAATAAAAGCACATCCTCCTTGTCTTGTTCTCGGCATCAAGACACCTGAATTAGTATATGGTCAACAATCAACTGCTCAGCCTGAATAGCCCTGACTAGCCTGATCTTGTCAGTGGTTGGCTGCCAAGCAGGCTACGGTTAACACTTTAGATGGGAGCTGCTATTCTGAGGAAGACAATGGCAAATGGCTTCAGCTCATTCCTTACCTTGAAAACCCCATGCTCCTGTACCTCCTGCCTCTCTTTGCAAGCGTGCTCAGAGGAGCAGCAGGATACTGAAGCAAGATTGGTGATGGATAGGGTTGCCAACCTCCAGTTGGTTACTCAAAAGGGACACCACTGTGTACGTACAGAATGTAAGGAAGCAAACGCAGGAGCGAACGTGTATCACAAAGTGCAAAATACAATATAATACAAGCTACATAACATGGAAAACAGGACCAATGACAGTGCAACTATATATCTGTCCTAATAGCTATAAATAGCCAGGTAAATAACACAGGATTACTATCCCCAAATGGGCGTACATGTGTTATAAAAATCCAGTACTGGTACAAAAGCCTGTAAGAGTATGGGGGTTACCACACTTTGTGTTCCCAGCGATGTATTAAGAGTTTGAAAATGTTGTAAAAAACATCGTTTCAAAAGGGGGGGGGGGTTGCTGCACTTGTATTCCCAGCAATGTATTAAGAGTTTGAAAACGTTATAAAAAATACTGTTCGCACTTTGTTTGGCCCCTTTAGCTGTGAAGACGTCTTCCAACCATTTATAAGCCGTGGTATCCAAAAACCCTTTTAAAGCGATGTTTTTTATAACATTTTCACCCTTAATACATTGCTGGGAATACAGGGGTTTTGGATAACATCGGCTTATAAATGGTTGGAAGACGTCTTCACGGCTAAAGGGGCCAAACAAAGTGCGAATAGTATTTTTTATAACGTTTTCAAACTCTTAATACATTGCTGGGAATACTAGTGCGGTAACAGCCTATATGTAGTAGTAAATCTTATTTTCAGATGTCCTTAAGCGAAGTACAAGAGAAAAAGCAGGTTCCAAATATCAAGAAAAGAAGGGGAGACAGCCATTTCTGATTCTTCCTCAGTCCCTCTTCAATTCAATACATGACTGTACAAAGTCTCCTTTCAATTTATAACCGGAACCACCTCTAGTGTAATCCAATTTTAATTGTTCCATTATTAGGAAAGTCAGACCGGTTCCCAGAGGGATAACCAGAGACCAGTTGCCCTGGAGAAAATGGCCGCTTTGGCAATTGGACTCTATGGCATTGAAGTTCATTCCCTCTCCAAAACCCACCCTCCTCAGGCTCCACCCCCAAAATCTCCAGGTATTTCCCAACCTGGAACTGGCAACCCTAGTGATGGCGAATATTCCTCTATGGCTCTGACCCTTGTCTTGTTCTTAACTATGGTACACATCCTGTCCCTCTTCTTGTCATGTGCTTGCTTCTCAGAGTGTACGCGCTCAGTGAGTTTCAGGTCTGGAAAGGTTAAATGCCACTGGACTACAGGAGGCACTCAGTAAGAGCACTGGTCTGAAGAGAAAAATAGGGAATCTCCTAGATCCTACATGAAATACAAGATGTGTTTAATGGAGCTTTGGGGTATTTTTAGTCACAACCAGGATGGCAATAGAAAATGCAACAGCAGTCAAGGGAATCACTGCCAATATACCCTAACCCAATTTAGAAGGACTATTTTCTCTGAGCAGACATATATTCATTTGTCACACATGGGAGGAAATACACGGTTAAAGAACATAATTCATATGTTCAGGGGTTAATTACATGAAAAAACAACCATAAATTCAGAAATTAAAAGAGCAGAACTTTTAAAGAAAATTATAGCTATAATTCTGTGCTCATGAAAAAAAATGCCTAGTACAAGGCTGTCAAATAACTATTTTGATGGCCTTCTTTCAGGATAACATCTATGAAACTTAAACTAGACTGCATAATCCCTTGAACTCTACAATAATTCTTTACAAAATTGACTTTGCACTTTTCATGTGGCCATGTACTTTGCTTGGTGGTGGCAAGTGCCATCAAGTCACAGCTAATTTAAGGTGACCCTGCAGGGTTTTCAAGGCAAGAGACATTCAGAGGTGGTATGCTATTGCCTACCTCTGTGTCACAGCCCTGGTATTCCTTGGAGGTCACCCATCCAAATACTAGCTGCAGCTGACCCTGCTTAGCTTCCGAGATCTGATGAGATTGGGGTAACCTGGCCTATCCAGGTCAGGGCACTTTCCTTAGAAGACTAGAAATCTTAACCAAATTTCAGCACAACTGATCTTGTTCTTGCTGACATTTTGTTGTTGTTGTCTCTTCATTGGATTCCTTGTAGTTTAATGAATTTTGCATTTGGAAAATTCTTACTCTTTTCCAGACCAATCCATAAACACAAAGAAACAGACAGGAAAATATGCACTTTTTCTTATCACACCGCAATCCTCTCATCTAAGAATTCTGGCAGAAAAAAAAATGTCTCAAGGCTGATATTTTTAAAACACCAGTGTAAGAAAGATTAGAAACCATACAGAAGAAAATGAGAATAATGACAACCAGACAGCCACACATGTTGATGGGGAAGATTAAAAATCCAATATCTATTGGTTTTGTTGATTCATCTATGCCTTTAGGCAAACCACAAAGTATTACCAAGTTACAACTATAAAATACAAACTGAGACACTAGAATCCAAAACAATTCTGTGTAATCCAAGTTTCACACAGCACAACATTACAGAGAAACGAGCAATGTAACATTCCTGTAATAAATCATCTGTGTCCATAAAGAAGCCCTGGATTTTCCAAGGAAAAGACATTCCCTCCCTTACTGGGCTAGCAATCAGTGCCAAAACACAAAACACAAAGCTATTTTAGACTCTAGACCAAAATGTTCTGTTATGGTTACAATGAAGAAGGGTTGATAACTATTTGCTGTGAATCCAATTAATAGCCAAGGTGTGAGTTGGCTGTTTGGTAAATGTCCTGCAGATGCCATGTAGGTTCCTTATTCCAGTGATGCATTTGCTGGTGCTGTTTGGTTTTTAGAGAAGAAATTTTAATTCCTTCTTTATTTGGCAGCAGACTCCTTCCCTGGGCTAAAACTGCTGAGCTAAATTAGTACTGTTGAGAATTGCTGTCCTTTACACCCAAATTTCTAACCAGTCCAATTCAGTCAGCAGTATGGGTGTCATGTGAGTTGCACACAGAATTGTACAGATTTGTGATCACAACATCTTGCCATTTAAACATGAAATCTGTTCTCTTTATATCTGTTCCTGGTTGTTGTTTTTCCATACAGATAATAAACTATGGTTGAATCCCAACAAATCATTTGAATGTATATCCTGTTTAACACTGAAGATTATCCTAGAAACATATCATTAGCAACACATCACATTATTTTATACATTCTTTTCCAGAACAAGATCAATACGATGGTGGATATATTTTACTTTTTTATGAAATATTTTTATTCACATTTTTTAATCCTCAATGTGAAAGAAAATTTCTGTATATGCATCAGAGCTCCATAGGCTTCTATACAGAATATTAAATTCCTTGTAAACCTGCCTCCTAACTTCAACATCAGGCAGTGATCTGCATATGCAGTCAACTGTGTATGACAAGCATTCCCTAGCATTGAAGCAGATGGGAGACAGTAGCTGTGCCTATTAAATTCCTTGTATTTCGTGGAGTCCATGTAAAGGGTTTTTGTTTCCGGAGGGGCTGTGGCTCAGTGTGACAGCCTTTGTTTTGCATCCAGAAAGTCCCAGGTTCAACCTCTGGCATCTCCAGTTACAAGGACCAGGCAATAGGTGGTGTGAAAGATCTCTACCTGAGACCCTGAAGAGCTACTGCCTACCAGTCTGAATAGACAATGCTGACCTTGATGGACCAATGGTCTGAATCAGTATAAGGTGGCCTCATGTGTGTTCATATGTGTTCCATGTGTACATCAAAGTGCATATTAGAGTGATGGGGCTGAAATCAAAAAGTAATGGACTTTGAGGGGCATTGCATAGATAAAGACTGTTCCTGACAGTGCAGTAAACAGGGAAGTCCTAGCTCATGCCATGTTTTCTGCACAAATCAAGATTAGGATAGAATTTGAAGCCCCATAACATTTTTAGAGCATTTTTACAGACTACTCTGGAAATGCTTTCACTATGTACAGTTCAAAAAGAACTTTTCCCTGCCCAGGGCCAAGTTCAAAGGTGAAAAAAGTTCTACAAGCCTCAAGAAGAAGCTGACATCCACAGCCCTGGCTACCACCCTCACCTCATGACATTACCACAAAATCTCTTCCCAATCTCCAGAGTAAAGTACTTTCAAAAGAAAATTTTATTTTTGAATAAGAAAGGGATAAGCATATGTATAAACGTTGATGTGCTGCTTAAAAAGATACAAGTGGCCTTTCTAAAGTATGTCAACAATCAGTTCACATGCATGCATTTTAGTTTCAAAGCCAAGAGGAAGCCAGGTTCAGACTATAGCCTTAGACTTCCAATTTGTGAGCTCTGTTTTCGTTTTCTGTCTTTAACTTCCCAAGATCATCAGAATATTCATAGCAGAGACTAATTATCAAACAAAACAAATGTCAAACAATGGCAAGTTGGCAACGTCACTATTCACAGATCGATGAAGTATTCATGTGTTTGTCTAAATAAGGACTTGCGGCTCTGGCTCTTCTGGCATGACGTTTCATCGTTGTGGTGCCACAGCCAAGAAAGTCTTCTTTGAGCTCTAGCAGACTATGGTCTGCATCCTGAAGAACCACTAACAGAGCAAGTATACCCAAGGATCATGCTTCCCTAATGAAGTCCTGGTGTTACTGCAGTTGTCAGTGCGCTGCTGTAGCAACTGGGCCTCCAAATGGCATGTTTCCCAGCATATTCCCTGTCCAAGGCCTCATGGCATTCACTCCCCTTTTAAAATCCCAATATATATCCTAATGTATCAATATTCTAGTTGCCAGTTTAAACATAACTTTAAAAAGCCCTCTGATGGCATGGTGTGGCTGCCTAGGGACAGCGCAGGGGAAATTGCTGCTCTTCGGGTGGGACTGGGAAAATCTAGAATTTCCCATGCACACTGCAGCAAAGCATGTTTGGGAAAGATCACAGAGAGTCAAGGAAAACCTGGGTAGTGCACCGAAGCATCACACCAGTGTGCAGAAGCAATGGGGCTGGGTGAATATCAGATCTAAACAGCATTAAACTGTCCTCTTGCTCTCCGTTGCCATTTCTGCTCTGTCCCACTGCTCCTGCCTGAATGAGGACAAAGTTAAAATATTGCTATTGCTGGTCCCACCCAGCTATTCCATTTCTACTCCTCTGAACGGCTATATGAGAAGAAGAAGAAGAAAGGAGGGAAGAAATGGTGGTGGGGGTCGGCAAACCTCCTTTGGGGGTAGTGTGGCTGTGTTGCCTCCAGTCACCGGCTCAGCCCTTCCTCTCAGGAATGGGCTGAAAATATATTCTGGAAAGTTCTTTCAACAACCTGTCTTTAAAATGCTCCTTTGCAAATTTTTGATGCAGAAGAATCTTCAGGGTTTCCACTGAATGGCTGGACATTAGACTATTTTCTAGCTGTGTTCCCTCTCCATTTACATTTCATTGTTTGATATCTTACCTTTCACATTATTTGATAGTTAATATACACTGGTGTTAATTTTTGAGATTTCTAAACGTCCTCCCTTAAGCAACATGGACCAGCCTTCCATGCATGCCAGTTGCAAAGGGCGCTGGTCATATGAATGAGCAGTCTGTTTATGTGGTACACTGTTGAGATCTACAAGAGTCAGGGCTTTTGATTAGTTCTTGCCCTTGTTTCTTGTGTGATGTTTGGATATTGTTTTGTATTTTGTCTGTGTAAGCTATTTTGTAAATATAAATATTTTAAATCATAATGTGTGGCATCTTTGCCTCCTTTTCCATGCCTTGCCTAAGTAATGTATTCAGTCACAGCCCACAGGCTGAAAATCATATGCACCATTAAATTATCAGAGGAGCAACCAAATTCATATGCTGTGGACATCTAACAAACGCACGGATTGAGAATCATTATACACTACTGAAGTCACTGTAGGATCTCATTTGTCATTGTGCAATATGCTCTAAGAATTGCATAAGAGTTAGATTCACTTTCCACCTCCTGATTTTTGTTGGTCATGTCCAAAGACAGCACCTCTTCTTCCTGGCTGTTAATTGGCCTCATCTGACATCCTGATTAATTGCTTTGTGCTATTAATTGATAGAGAGGAGATACAAAAGGATGCACTCAATAAGCTACGCTTGACCTTTGGGAGGAAAAGGCTAAAAATGCATTTTCATAAATTCTCTTCTTATTTTCTGAACCAACACTGGGTGACTACAAGGGGAAAAAACCCTGAAGATCAATTCTTTATGGTAGAGAGAAGCACATCTTGTGTATATTCTCTACAATAAATGTGCATGCATATTACACATTTTAACAGACTTCCTTCCTCCTCTGTGATGGTTATTTTCTACTCACTAATTCTTTCTCTTCCATGCTTGCTTTGTCCTAATGCACAGTTAGTTCTACAGACATCTTCTCTGTAGAAAGTATTCCATTGCAACATTCAAAATACAGTATAATGATGCTGGAATTATGCAATTTGTCCCCCAGCTAGCTAGCTAGCTTGTTTGTTTATTAGGTCATTTATAATCCTCCTTTCCTCCTCCAAAAAGGGAACCCAAGGCCCAATAAAACCAGCAATAATACAGATAACAACAAATCAAAACAATAAACAAAACAATAAAAAACCAGACTACCAATAAGCATCCCCTATAAAACATCAGCCATCATGTTAACAGAAGCCCCCTTTTGTTCATATTGCTAGAACCTGTGAAGTTTCTGCTATTAACTTTTTTTTAAAAGCCCACCAAGGTCTAAGGGAATCTAGCCAGCATTTTCACTCTTATTCAGTTCTTGTCCCTGTCCCATATGGCTTTTGTCTAGGAAACCCCCATGATACCTAGGGTTGCCAGGTCCCTCTTCGCCACCAGCGGGAGGTTTTGGGGGGTGGAGCCTGAGGAGTGTGGGGTTTGGGGAAGGTAGGAACTTCAATGCCATAGAGTCCAATTGCCAAAGCAGCCATTTTCTCCAGGTGAACTAATCTCTATTGGCTGGAGATCAGTTGTAATAGCGGGAGATATCCAGCTACTACCTGGAGGTTGGCAACCATAATGATCCCTCATAGTTCTTTTTGAGGTCAAAATAGACCTCCCCTCTTTAACAGTAGAAAATTTGGTTGGAGCCAACCCTAATTGTTCCTACACTGTATCAAAGAAGCATGGTAGTACTCAGGCAGGCCTTTAATAATAATATGTGGCAGACACTAGTAAGACTCTCCAAAGCAGGGAGTGCTTCCCCCTATCGCGAGCCTGATGTGGTCCTCCTACCCCCTTCCCCATTTTAAAAATGGCCAGCAGTAAATGTATTATTAAGCTAACTACGAAGACCATTGTTTTGCTTGTCCCCAATCAACAGTCTATGTGCAAAGTCCAATTATTCTCCTAGGATAGCAGGGAATCACTTCCCTTTGTGTTTCAGGCCGTATACAAGAGCACTTACGTTACTGAACTGGACCTGTTTAGTTATCACTAATAACAAAGGCACAAGTCCCTTTATTTTAAAATAAAGGTAGACATTAACGGCAACACACACACACACACATATCTAAAATGAAGTTCCAAATTCAATCAGGACAATATGGCTGCTAAAACATAAGACGAATATTATATTTGAATAGCTAAAATAGCTTAAATGTGAGAAAGTTCCCATCCTCTTTACCTCTCATTATTCAAAAGCAATATAAAATTCCTAAGTACACAAAAATTTAGCTTTCTCCACTAGGGTCCATCCACTTATTTCACCTTCAGCAAACCACAGTTCCCTCTTCTTTGAACAAAGCATGAAATTATCCTGAGTGAAGTAAATTATCCTTAGGAACACCAGGGACAGATGTTGCATTTCCTAGTGTCATTGGTTTAGATATATTAATTTATATTTTCCATTATATCCTGTATAAAAATCTCCATAATACATAATGAAGCAATAGATGGAAGACCTTTATAATAATTCGTTTTTTTTCTTGATGTGCTAGACAGTTTTATAGGCGCTTATGATCTGGAAGATGCTTATTGAATGCTAAAAAGGGCAAAATTAAAATTTGATTCTCCTTGAATAGATTTTTAGAACCTCACGTAGAAGCTCAGAGTCAAGTATTGTTTGAATTCACATTCAATTTAAAATAGCATGAGCACAAGACATTTCAAAGGTGGAAGGTTTTGTTGAAGCTGATTTTATTTGATGAGTTCTCTTTTTTATTTTTGCATTGTGATGCTTATTTAGAAAGGGAGGACCTATCAATGGCAATTTGGCAACATTAAAAAATTTGCTCAAACATTGTGGCCCTGATTCATTAGAAGTTAGCTGTAACTAAGTCCCATTAAACCCAATGGAATATTTTTCATAGAATAGACCCATCGTTTTCAATGGGATTCAGACATGTCTACAAACTGGAGCTTGAGTATAAAGATGGATTTTCATAATCTTTTATCCTGGATAAACTATTTCATAACCTGTCCTCTCAAGCCTCAACACAGATAAGAGAAAAATAAGGCATAAAGCTGCATATGTATAACTAGAAGTCTATCTTATTACTTATAGCTAAAACATCAGTTATTCATGTGTATATTAAGTGTCGTCAAGTTGCTTCTGATTTAAGGTGACCCAATGAATTAATGACCTCCAAAATATCCTATAATTAACAGCCTTGCTCAGGTCTTGCAAACCAAGGGCTGTGGTTTTCTTCACTGAGTCAATCTATCTCATATTGGGTCTTCCTCTTTTCCTGCAGCCTTCAACTTTTCCTAGCATTGTTGTCTTTTCCAGTGACCAGTTATTCATAGCTTTTTAAATAGTTTATTTAGGATATTTATATCATAACTGTTGGGATAAGATCCTCAAAAAAAACACACACACACAAGAAAAAGTAATAAATTAATAAAACAAAATTAGCAAGACTAGCAACAGCAAGATTAAAAACAGCAGCAAAACTAGGTAAGACAATCTTAAATAACATGAGTTGCAAATTAGTTGAAAGCCAATGTGTGGTTAGCGGCTAGAGTATCATATGCTGACTGAGTAGACTTGGGTTCAGTACCCAGTCAGTCACAAATACACAGGCTGATCTTGGGCTAGTTACAGTGTCATCTTAAGAAGAGTGACATTCTTGTAAGTCAACTGATGTCAATGGGTTTAGAAGCAGGGTTTTTGTTGTGGTGGTACTTACTGGTACTGAGTATTGGCACCTTTGGGGGGGGGGGCTCTCCCAAGTCCTGAGGAGGGAATTATTAGAAATGAGGGCAACCTTTTGTATGAGTACTGACACCTTTTTTAAAACAAACAGGCACTCACCAGAAGGGTATGAGTCTGCTGATAATTAGGCAGAATATGAATATGTACTTTAATGTCAGGCTAAGTGCCCCCAGAAGATACAAGGTCATACTGAAACTAGTTTTCAGTTCCATTCTTACGCAGCAGTGACAATAAGTAATATTCTCCTCGCTTTTAATTAACCTTTCTCTGTTCCATCCCTAATCTTGGAGATTTCTACTTCACATTCTTGAATTACCTGCCCCACCAAAACAATAGGTCAGTATAGTTAAAAACCACTAGATAACAGTGTCATAGTATCGATGGGTTGCTTATTAAAATGTTGCTCTTACCTTTTTTTGCATCATGCAATGTACTGCTTCTGGTTGCCTGATACTAGAGCATGTGCTGTTGTTTATTAGTAATAGAAGGAGAAGGTCAGAAAACACACATTTAACATATTGCTCTACAATTCAATTCTAATTTAAATTGTGGGGGAAAGACAGAATTGAACTACTTTGTCTCTCATTTTTTCCCATTAAGACGAGTAGGGATTATTCATTGTTCCCTACATGAAAAGGATAATACACTATAATGATAATATAGCTATTAGCTTGTTCTAAAGTATAATAATTATCAGGAAATTATTTGTTTGTGGGTATCACAATTGATTCACATAGTTGAAGGACTTCCCAAGAAAAAAATGCAAAATCATATCAACATTCTAAAATCTAATGTCTCACAAAAGAAAATTCTTGGTTGAGAAAACAAAAGGATGCACCCACAATGTGTTAAAGTAATTGCTATTGACATGTAAAACTTTTAGACATCCTTTAAAAGTGTTGTCAGTGCTGTATGTCTTATTTATAGGGTACTGGAACAGAACTGGGCTTTCAGTTTTGTGACTATAATCCAGAAATTAGTAACACATATTGCCTAAAGTGCACAATGAACACACTTCTACCATTTATATGACACCCCCCCTCCCAGGAAAGAGCAGGGTGGCAAACCCCAGGATCCACATGGTCACCCTGCCACGTGGTGGTGAGATCCAGCGGACAACCTCCAAGCTGGGGATAGTGCTGAATGGCTCCACCACCCAAGACCCCTTAAAGGGGCCCCCCCAATGGGGGAAGCAGGTGTGCAGGCACAGCCTCATCCCCAAATGGATCTGTCCCAATGTCTAAACCACCCATCCAAGCTTTGACAAAAGTGAAGTGACAAGATATCAATTAGCCCGAAATGCAACCTGTAGCAACTGAGATCCAAGGGAGGGTGGGAGGGAGAGTCTTGACCAAATGAGGGCAAGGCCTCAGCAGTGACCTGGCTAAATAGGAGAGGGGCAGACCAGAATGGAAACCCTGCATTCCCAATCCACCTGGCCCTCTGCCCTTCCCTCGCTGGCCCACAGGAGAGGTGATTGGCCACCCCAGGCAAGCTTTCCTCAGCCTCCTATCTGAAACAGCATAATCAGGATTAGTCCTACATCTAATAGTAAAGTGTGTGGCCTGTGCAAATCACAAAAACAGCCTCTCCCAACGAGGTATAGATTTTGATATACTTGTGCAACTTCCCAGGCATATGGAAAATAGGACTTTGTAAATGGAATATTGGAGTGTTGATCACATCTGAACATCAGTTCATGGGGGGCGGGGAAGAATGGTGATAGGGTTGAGGAAATTCTGAGTTATTTATCCCCCATAATTTCTTGCATATCTCCCCAATTTGTGAAGGTAATACTGACCTCTGTTGCCCTGTTCTTGTAAGAAGTGCCAAAATAATGTATGTGCAGTACTTTGAACACTCTTAAGAACGGCACAAATGTGAAATATTCATTATTTATGATTATGGTGAGTATTATTATGTTAAAAATAACCATTGCTTTCCTAATTTTCACAGGGAATTCAAAGGCTGATTCATAGGAGAAAGGAGCTGTGTGATAACCACTCGAGCACCAGCAAGGCTGCATCTGTACTGCTTACCAACACAGAACTTTCAAATGTCATCATTACTACCCAAGCTCTTCTTTCTGTACTTTCTAATTGTATATTGCCTCAATTAAAACTGCATACTGAAAGACAAAAATGCAATATGTTAAACAAAGGGAAATGAAATAAGTTACAGCATATGTACTTTAATGTGGAATTTATATCTGTAGCCTCATAAACATCTGTTTCAAATGTGTAAACTATCTTATTATCGGTGCAATTGATTGAGAATTTCTCCTGCACAAATCCTACTGAAATGAATGGGGACTGTGCAGACCTTATACAGTGGATTGTGCATTGCAGTTTAATCTCTGTCAAAATACATATGCTTGTGACACAAAAGAGAACATTTTGAAACCTAAGAAGAGCTGTAAATCTTATTCAAAGTGTTCTGTGAAACAGATCTATCATTAATAATAAAAGGGTGGAAGCAGTCACATTAATCAAGTCCATTTTTTGAAACCCAGTGACAGCAATCATGCACAGATCAGCCGTAGGCAGCATGAATGCAAAAGGTAACTCCTCCTCCCCAAAAACCCTAGTCGAGAAATTGTGCTCACAAATCCACACTGCACACATAAGTAAAGCTTGATTCCTTGCTTGATCCTTCACATGGCTTCCTGCTGGATCCAGCCAACAGGACCACAAACAGCCTTGGCCAGAAAGGCTGGAAATACTGCATAACAGCCACTCATGTGCAATCCTGGCAGCTGACTGAACCAAGAACCTTTGCAACCAAGTGTTGCAAAGAGCAAAGTGATTCTGTAAAGTGCAGGCATGTCTGTGCACTGAGAAGAAAGTGAACTAGATTCAGATAGTTTATTTGCGGCCCTTGGCCAGATAAAACAAGATACATGGACTAAAATGGTCTTACCGACAAAGGTTTACAGTCCGAGTCTTAAATCACTTAAAAAATTAAAAATAATAAAATAAATAACATCCTAGTTAAATCTGCCATTTGGACTAAGAGAGTACTCTGTGGCAATGAATTGTCATTGCAGCCGTACAAAATTTTGCTACCTGAGAGGTGATTGAGGGATTATCTCCTTGTAGGAGCTTTTCTAACTTTTCTCTTTCCCTGATGGGTCCCATTCTCAGTATGAGGAGCTCAATAAACTTAGAGCGGGGTATAGTGTAATAGTTACAGTTCAGGAGAACATGTTCAGTGGTTTCTAAATCCCCGGATTTACAGGGGCATGGTCTCTCTGCCCTGGGTATCTTCTTGAATTTCCCCTCAAACATACCAGAGGGTAAGGCTGCGCACCTAGCCAAGGTAAAAGCCCTCCTATATTTGTTTATCTCTAGGTAACAGAGATAGGCTGCCGGTGCAAAGATAAATTTGGAGTGGGGGGAGCCATAAATAGGGGCGCTCTTGCTAGATCTACTTGTCGCTCAATATCTTTAACTCTTTGGTTTATAGTTGACTTAGCTTGATCCCACCCTAACTGAAGTAGTGCTATGGGGGTAAAACCTAGTTTATTTAGTTGTCTTCAACTATGGGGTAGTGCTATGGGGGTAAAACCTAGTTTATTTAGTTTGTCTATGGGGGTAAAACCTAGTTTATTTAGTTTGTCTTCAATGGCTATTATCCACTTAGACCTAAAGGTATCACAAAGAATCAGTGGAAGAAGACCCTTGGGGTTGAAATTAATTTTCAGCCATAGATAAATCCTGGCCAGTGAACGCACTAGCAACTTACCTCGCAATTTAAACGTGTCCAGTACACAAGCATCCAACACGACTTGAAATTTCTGTTCCCACCGCAACGCCTTCCTCCACTGAATTAGATAAAATTCATAGGTTTTCCCCTCACACGTCCCGATTTAGAGCGTATTTTTTGGAAGAGAAACAGGGGCAGTGCTTCCGCCATCACAATAATGAAAGCCGTCAAATTCCCACGCATGCGTGGCAGCATTCATGCGCCAGCTCGACGGAGCATTGTGATTGGCTGAGGTGGTAGCCTGCCGCGCATGCCCACTCGGTGCTCGAAAAAAGGACGGCGATTGGTCCAGCGTCAGTGCCAGGGGAAATTAAGGAAAATTAGGGGGGCACTTCATAACAAAACCTGTGATTGTAATGCAGGGAAGGAGTTTTACTTTGGGAAAGCAAAACTTGCCGCCATCCCACCCCTCACATCTGCCTTTGCCTAAGCGGTCAAAAATAAAGAGATGTTGCACATTGCCTCCAACAAACCCTCCCGATTAAACATGACATGGGCATAAGCGCAAGCCGCAGACGTTCCATTTATTTTGAGCAGAGGAAAGATGACACAACCTTACGGCATTTCGTGCAAGCAATGAAAAAAATACCCTTTGCAATTGATGAGGCGGTAGCAAACTTGAGGCTCAAACGGTTGCACTTTTCTGCAAAGCGGGAAAAAGGGCGGGAAACAAGTGTGGGCAGTTAGGGAGGTGGGGGAGGAGCGGGGGTGGACTGGCAGCAGAAAGTGGAGTGAAGACAGATTTTCTGTTCGCACTTTAAGGCTCCGGGTGAGGAAAACGTTTCATTTCTATTAATTTGCCATATGAGCGCATGCTCTTAACGCGGAGAAATTGTGCTCTGGAGATGTCTCTGGAATCCTTCGGTTGAGCTGAAGAGCGAACATGCAAGGAAAGCCGGCAGAAATCGGAGCTGCAAACGCGAAGTGAGGACATGATGCCGGTTTCACAAATCAATTACGGTTAAAACAAACCGTGGACTCATGTTATGTCTGAACCAAGCAGGAGAAGAGGCAGAGAGAGGGTGTTTGGAGCTGTGCATTGGCTGATGGTGAAACACTTTCCGGTAGAAGAGCTTGCTTTGTGTACTGGAGGCCAAGCTCAGCTATTTGCTGCCTTCAGTGGACTTGCCATTTGTTTTCATTACAGTGTATTTTATTGGAAAATAAAACAAGTAATACAAAGAAAGCATGTTTCTGTTGCTCTGTCATCTAAGGAAAACTAAACCCTGAAATTAACTTCTTACTATGCAGAGAAGTGGTGAGGGTGAAATGGTACTTATCCCCCAGACTCCACAGAGGCTGTACAGAATGTAGCCACATTCTTCCTGAACAGGCTCTCCCTTTCTCTCTCGGTTTAACCTGGCTCATTCTGAAAATGGGGTCAGTCATAAATGTAAAATATATTTCCCCCCAAATTATGCAGTGTAAAGAATATACCTATAAATAATAACCTTGGTTTTATATAACATTCATAGCACACAGCCAGTAGGTATGTTAAGATCTTTATGGCCATTTTTAATTTATAACTACTGTTCATTTGTTCTGAAAATCATAATCTTGCAACAGCTCTTCTCTACTGTTGTGAAGGTCTACATTGGGGGGGACGGGACCACTTCTTCCAAAAATTGCCCCATTAAATACTTGAGAAACAGGAAGCCTTAAATGATAAACCATATGGATAAAAGACTCAGCAAAACAGGAAAAAGAAGCCCTATCTTTATCCATCATTGGCCAGGAACAGTTTATTTCCAGTCCAACAGAGTAAAGTTGGACTGATTACTAGTACCCAGTGTATGGTTACAGCCTCCCCTCCACTCTACAAACAAAAGCGAGAGGCCTGGACCTCTTACATTTCAGGCTTTACTACTCCAGCCTTGAGGTTCATTTCTGGGAAAGGGAAGAGCCACACACAAACTTGCCTCACACCTTTACTTAAATAACTAAATGAAGTTTATTGATATCAGAGAGATAAAAGGATAGCAAACTCTCATACAATCACAGGCAAAAAAAAGGAAAATTAAAAAAAAACTTAAAAGTGACTAAATAGCTGTGCTAACTACTTACAATATTGCTTTTAGATTGTAATGGCTTATGGTCTTATACAATAAATTTGACTGCTGCTTACAAAGCAGAGCTGATTCCATTCACTTTTACTGCCAGTCCACATAGCAAAAGACAAAAACCCAAAAGAAAAGCCACCCTCCCTGGAAAATCCTTCCTTTTCACTTAATGGGCCGACTTTGGCATCACATGACCCTCATTAGTTTCAGCTGTTCCCAAAACCATCCCAGCTGGAATTCCCTAGGGTATGAACCTCTCAGATTGCCCTTTGAGCCAGCCCAGCTGTTACAATAGCTTCTTTCTTACACCTGGTCTACCAGCTGAGATCCTCCTTACAAGCCCTGCTGTCTGTGCCCCTGCCTGCAGAGGTAAGGCTGGTGGCAAGCAGAGATTTGTTCTCAGTGGTGGGACCTCACTTGTGGAATACCCTCTTCCCCTTGAGGCTTACCTGGTGCCTACCCTACTTCCTTTTAAGTGCCAGGCCAAAATGTTTCTGTTTACTCGGACCTTTAACTGGGCTCAATGTTTTTATTTTTACAAGCTGCTTTGAGTCTGAGCGCTGTTAGGAGCTGGTTGCTTGATTTTGCACCCAAGTTTGTAATTATCAAAAAAGTAAAAAGGGCCTTTTAACATAAAAAGCGGTAGAGTTTTAAAGTTTCTAGGTAGGATTCAAATTTTTAGTATTTGTCAAGGATAATTTCAAATTGTAAAGTTGTTTATAGGGTTATTGGTTATGTTTATCCTGCAGTTTGTGTTTGGTACACACCATGTTTGTTGGCAGTTGCTACACGAGTTTGGTTGTATACTGATCTTATTCCTTTTGTTTATTCCCTGTACCTGTTTTTGTGCTGGTCGTGGACCATAATAAGGTTTTAATGTTGTGGTTGTTGGTTACTAGATGGTTTATGCTCTCAGTTTCTTTTCTTTATTTTATTAATGGGATACAAAAGAAAAAAAGAGGGAGCGAGCATTGGGAAGATGGGTATAGGTAAATCCATCTGCAGTAAAAATAGAAGTTTACAACATAAGCACAGCTGTAATTGTATCTAAATATGGGTTACAGAATTGACATTACTACCAAGTTATCAATAAAATAGAGGTTTAAGGCTAAAGGAAATAAGAATATAATGCTGAATAGATCTATTAAGTGTCTCAAAATGGAGAACAAAAAGGGGGGAAGTTAAATAACTTGTTAAGAAATAAAAGTTGGTAATGATAGTATGCTCTCAGTTTCATTGGCTAGGTTTTTAATGATTTGGTTTTCTGTTTTAATTATTTTTATCTTGTTTTATTTTCTGAGCCACCTTGGGCAGGTCTCTGAAGAGGTGGAGTATCAATGCTTTAAATAAATAATGTCTGAGAAAATTACTTATTTAAAAATATGAATATTTTCCCAGTATGAGTCTTAAAATTCCTGCCATCTTTTACTTATGGAATCAACCAAAAAAAAAAAAAAATTCCTTATAGCTACCCATTTCCATTATGATCTCTTTCACACTGATATATCAATGGGAATGGTTCTAATAGTACTGCCAAGAGCAAGGCATTTTGGCAGAAGAAGCCCCATAAGCTGTCAATCATCAGGTGCTGACAACAAGTGAACTTACACAATATTTGCCCAACTTCCACTGAAGATCTGTGAAGGTATGATAACTAATTATAGCACAACAATTTAGATGGTTCAGTAGCCAAGTGGGTGTTACTGAAAGCTTGACAACAACAGAAGACTAAGAGCAAATTAATTCAATCAACAACAACATCATGGGTGTAATGAAGCTGGGCATTCTAACCTATATACTTGCACTTGTAATGAAGGTCCTGGAAAAATGTTTACATGCAGTGATTTGCAGACGAAGAAAGGCAAAATCCTGCTGTTTTCAGTTTTGTTTGTAAAAATAAATAGGATGCTCATGCAAAAAACAGAGAAATCGCTACCTATTTGGAATTAACAATACAATATAAAATTGAAAAGCAAATAGGGATATGCATTTGGATACACCTGAGCTGAAAATATACCTGAAATATACCTTACTGGTATTCTTCAGGTGTAAATATATCTGGGATTTTTTGGGAAACTGAAAAAAATGGTCCCAAAAAATCTTGGAAATATTCGGAATTTACCAGGAAGATCGTGAGCCAGTGTCTGCAGGCTCCTTGGGACTGCCCTCCTTTCCCTTTTTTTTTTTTTTTTTTTTGCATCTTGGGAGAATTCGAGGGCCTTGCCAGGCTGCTTCTGTCATTTTCAGGTTTCTTTGTCAGTTTCAAGAGGTTTTGTTTTCTTTTGTAAGAGTTGCTTTGTGTTCCCTTCACCATTTTTACAGTGTTGCTCACTCCTCAGTGCTTGTTCTTCTCTGGTTTGACATCAGTCCCCCATTATGAGTGGTGGTACCATGAGAAATGTACCATGAGAAATGAAGAGTCAGATTTCTGTGATTGCATGGTAAGTTTTAGAATGGCCTGGTAATGTCTCCAAGACACACTACATGTCTTCCAGATTCCACAGTCTAGATCCCAGTTTTGGTGGACTGGAATTGCTTTATTATGGGATCTAATAAGACTTTCTCCGGGAGCACCCATCCCTGACTGTAGCCTAGTACAGCTCCTACATTCTGAAGTAAGTTACCAAATATTGGTTAAAGATCTTGCTATGCCTTATTTCGTACTACGGTGATTGAAGCTGTGTTTGCTTCGTTCTACTCTGAAGAAAGTTACATTACTTTTATATAGGACCTGTAAATGTTTATTTAGCTTCTGTCCATCTGTTCCACAAATGTTCTTGTCAAGCTGTCTCCCATGGCAACACTAAACAGCATTTACTTCTATGCTTTTTCTTATAGGTAAGAATTTCAAACCATGTAATTTAATGCACAACCTTCCGGGCCTTCTTTTGTGCAGTTCCCATTGAAACAAGGGATTGTACAGCTGTATTTTGGGTACTCCCCATTCATTTCATTTTGCCCTTGGTTTGGCAGAGTATCAGCATCAGTACATTTCTTGATAAATACTATATTGCACTGTAAATCAGGAAAATAAAAGCCTAGGTTATGCAAGGTAAAGGGACGTCTTTTCTTTTGTACCTTTGTTAAATAATTTCACTTATGATCCACTTTGAACTCTGCTCTTATATGTAAATCCTGTGGAGAAGGATTAGCAGGGTATATTATAAATCACTATCTGCCACTCTGTTGATATATTTTACTCCATTAAACCATGCAAAATATTAATTTTATACGGTGTGCAACACAATCAGTGAAAGGCAATATGATGTGGATTTAAAAGGTCACCTTTTTAAAATTACAGGGCACAGAGTCTTAAAAATGACTTCCTCATTTAGCACTATTAAACCAATTTGAACATATTCTGTTATGCTGTTTCTATATTTGCAAAGTATTGCCATCCCTCGGCATTTAGAAAGCTTGTCAGGAGGCACTTCCCATGTTGGAATTATGAGACAGGTTTAAATGCAGTCTCAACTCTTTGAAACCAAGCTGGAGTTCCTAGCAGTAGCATTTTTGTTTCTGTGTGCTACTTGAGTTCACTTGTTGTATGCACTGTAAATATAGGAATGGAGAATTACATAAACTGGGTTTTTAGCCACAGGTGAGGCTACATACTGAGGTCAAATTACATCTCTTCCTGCAGCAATTATCTCCATCCAATGCGCATCAGAACATTATGGGAACTGGGCAATTCTTTGCACGCCACTGAAGCGGTTCATAAAATGAGTGGTGAGATATTATGCAAGGGGCCTCAAATACAGGCACACCCTCAGGCCAAAATTCTTGTCCACAGAATATTATTGAGAATATTATTGAGAATCCTCTGCAAATGTGCTTCATTCATTCATGCTTTTCAAAATAAGAAACACAGAGCACACAAACCTGCAGCCTTAGCAACAGGAAAAAAACAAATACTGGTATTATGCATAAAGTAATTTAAAATTTCCATCCTGGTAAGAGTTCTCAGCTGATCAGTTCCTGGTAAATAGCTTTGCTTTTCAAAAAAAAAATTGAATATAGTTGTCTGATCCATCATTCTCATTAAATCTAAAAAACAGTCTTAAGGTTTGCTCCACTGCCAAAGATCTCTGTCTTCCTTTCCCATCACTAAACCTTCCAAGAGCCAAATGAACCCAAGGCATTATCTATGTTACCCTTCAGTCTGTGGTCAGAAGGACCTTGGTACATGCTGTGTAGTCTGTCTAACCAGCTGATGAAGCATTCACAAGGACAGAACCAGTTTGGTTCCTAACCTTGGAGCATTTGTAGTTATTCATGATCCTGCAAGGACTAACCATCTACTCCAAACCTTCAGCACAGATGTTATTGTAGTAAGCACATGATTTCTTTTTACCACAAAGATCATGTGCAATCAAGTGGTTAGGTCTTGCCTTAACATCCAATAGTTATGTAGAGCTTCAGTGTTCATATCCTTCATGCAGAAAGGTGGAGAAAGAACAGCACAATTCACCCCTCTCTGTGGTGATGTTGGAGGATCTCAAGGCAGGGCACCTGCTCTTTAAGGCCAGGAGTGTCAAATTATAAGTGTGCTTTCTCATTGCAATGGGATCTTCACCTAGCTGCTGTCCAGGTTACAATGGTTTACCCTGCTCAGTCTTTGCTAGCTCCTCTACTGGGCTGCAGATTTTTCCAAAATAGTTGATCATTGTATTTTTCCCTCCCCTCTGTAAGTTTAAGGCTTATTTGGTTATTTAAAAAAAATTACTTGGTCTCTGATGTTATCTGGCCTAATTTTGCCATGTTTTACTCACATGCCCCAGATTAATATCAGATGTGGGCAACAAAAGGTCAGAGAGCATCAATTGCTCCCTCGGAGTGAATATGCCCAGCAGCCTTTGGTATGGCAATCTGACAAGTACCGGCTAAGCACCTGCCCTGGCCACTCTGCTTTCTGTTTAGGTTGGAACTCTTCTTATGGGTGTCACACATATAATCTGATCATCATGAAGTGGTTAGATCTGTGCCTGGACTGCACAGATTGGGGGGAGGAGGTGTTCATATAAAGAGAATAGGAAACCCGCATGGTAGGGAGAAAGCTAGGCTAGAACATTACACTGGTAGGCTAGTTTTTTAGGTGCAGGTGTTTTGTTTTGTTTTTTAACGGAGGACCATTCCAATCCACCAATGTTGCTGGCTGGTGTATCCCAGGTGTGCAGGAGGAAAAGCCTCATCCTATGATCAGTCTCCAACACAGAATCACAAGGTTGTGTGTAGGGGGGAGGGGTGGAAGAAAGAGAGGCTAATATGCCCCTCCTCCCATCCCTAGCCTTCAACCTCTTCAACATCCTCAATCAATTTTGTGCTTCCTTTCCACCCCGCACTCACTGCTTTAACTCACCCCTTAGTTCCTTAAAGCTCATGGTTGTAACTCCTGGGATTTGGCTGCTGCACAACTCAGCGACTTCTCTCCAAGGCAGACTGAGACTTTCAAAAGCCAGAACAGGATAAAGGGAAGAGGAAGGTCCGTCATCATTTGCAATCCCCGTTCCTTCCCAATTCCCCACTTCCTGCCATTTCTAAACACCAAAACTCACGCTCTTTAACCCTCAGATGTAGCATCTTGCAAGACTTCCTCCATGATTCTGAGGTAACCTGGAGGGAGGGGACCCCTTTTTTCCGATCCATCCCTCTGAGGTGAGAAGAGAAGCCTTGTATGGGCTGGAGAGGAGGCAAAGCTTGGGGGCAGAGCTGCTGGTTGGCATGCAGAAAGTCCCAGGTTCAGTTCCCATCATCTCCACTTCAAAGTTAGTAAGGGATGTGAAAGACCTCCACTGGAGACCCTGGAGAGTTGCTGCTACTGAGAGTAGGCAGACCCACCGTGAGAAGGTAGATACTGCATCCTGCTGTGTTCCAGTCAGAGCTGTGCAGTCATGTCCTTCCACACACAAGCAAGGAGGAGCGAGAGACACCCCTTTTCCCACATGGCTTAAGTGGAGAAGAGATGGATAGAGGCAACGTTTTGCATGGTGGAGGAGGCATGCGATGTTGGCAGCAAAACAAGGCAGGGTGAGGGTGGAATAAAAAAACTCCTGGCTAACATTCCAATGTTAAGTCCGCGTGGGGAGGACACACGAGATCGAAACGGAGTTCCAACAACAACAACAACAACACTTTATTGTAGTGTAGAACAGAACTGGGGAACTGTGCAAACCAACCCCGCTTTTATGCCCCCCTTGGCTGCCTGCGGCCACTCCCCCCTGATCTGTGATGGGGGGAACAACCCCCGGGTCGCCAATGGCGCGTACCGGCTTAGGGCCAATGGGGCATGCTGGCTGGGGCCAATGGCGTGAGCAGGTTTTAGGAGCCTTCGTCTGGGACTCAAGCTCCTAGGTTTCCCCCTGCTTACTTGCCAACTATATACATACATAACACCCAACACCAACCTGCGCCCCCTACAGCAGGAAGATGGCAAAGACTTTGGTGTGCTGCAGGAGGAGGGTAGGTTCCTGTCTGGAAGGGGGGGGGCATTTTCCAGCTTCACAGGATCCATGAGGGCAGACTGGAGGAAACGTTTGCTGGAGCCAGAGTGGAGCAGCAGGGCATGGCACGTGCAGCAGCCAGGTGGGCAGCTACAGCCTCTGGCCTGGATGCCGCTTCCCCCTCTGCCTGCCACTCAGGGCAGCTGCCCTCCTCACCCCCTAGATCCAGCCCTGAATTGTTAGTACGTATGGGAAGGAAGATGTGTGGTTGGTATGTGTGGCCAGTATGAATGTGGCTCACTTTGCAATTTGGCCCAAATCTGTACTAAAAGATTCTCAGTGTAAAGAAGAAATCTTCCATCTGTGCTATGCTGAAATAGCTGAAGGCTTAGGTCTTATAACCAGTTTACAGTACCCCCCTCTAAGCAGTGACCCATATAAATGGATATAAGAGATCTTCTGACAAAATGAGAAAGTTCCTCTACAAGCCTGGGAGGAATGTTGAGAAGCTGGGTAGAGTGAAATCACAGAAAAAATATACAGAGGGACATGATACATGCAGCTGGGCTGGACCATTAGCAAACTCACAGAGTCAAAATAATAAGAACATAAGAAAGGCCCTGCTGGATCAGACCAAGGCCCATCAAGTCCAGCAGTCTGGTCACACAGTGGACAACCAGGTGCCTCTAGGAAGCCACTAACAAGACGACTGCAGCAGCACCATCCTGCCTGTGTTCCACCGCACCCAAAATAATAGGCATGCTCCTCTGATACTAGAGAGAATAGGTATGCAGCATGACTAATATCCATTCTAACTAATAGCCATGAATACCCCTCTCCTCCATGAATATGTCCACTCTTCTCTTAAAGCCCTCCAAGCTGGCAGCCATCACCACATCCTGGGGCAGGGAGTTCCACAATTTAACTATGCGTTGTGTGAAAAAATACTTCCTATTATCTGTTTTGAATCTCTCACCCTCCAGCTTTAGCAGATGACCCCGTGTTCTAGTATTATGGGAGAGGGAGAAAAACCTCTCCCTGTCCACTCTCTCCAAACCATGCATAATTTTATAGACCTCTATCATGTCTCTCCTCAGCCGTCTTCTTTCCAAGCTAAACAGCCCTAAGCATCTTAACTGCTCTAGTCCCCTAATCATTTTGGTTGCTCTTTTCTGCACCTTCTCAAGCTCTGTAATCTCCTTTTAGGTGTGGTGACCAGAACTGTACACAGTATTCCAAGTGTGGTCTCACCATAGATTTGTACAAGGGCAGTATGATATCAGCAGTTTTATTCTCTATTCCTCGCCTAATTATAGCCAGCATGGAATTTGCCTTTTTTACAGCAGCCGCACACTGGGTTGACATCTTCATTGAGCTATCCACTACCACCCCAAGATCCCTTTCTTGGTCTGTCGCTGCCAGCACAGATCCCATCAGTGAAGTTGGGATTTTTTGTCCCAATACGCATCACTTTACACTTACTCACATTGAATCTCATTTGCCATTTTAATGCCCTTTCTTCCAGTATGTAGAGATCCTTCTGGAGCTCTTCACAGTCCGATTTTGTTTTAACCACCCTAAATAATTTGGTGTCATCTGCAAACTTGGCTACTTCACTGTTTAACCCCAACTCCAGGTCATTGATGAACAGGTTGAAAAGCACCGGTCCCAACACAGATCCCTGAGGCATCCCACTGCTCACATCCCGCCATTGTGAGAACTGACCATTGATTCCTACTCTCTGCTTCCTATTTTTCAGCCAGCTCTCAATCCATAAGAGGACTTGTCCTCTTATCCCAGGGGTGGGGAACCTTTTTCCTGCCAAGGGCCATTTGCACATTTATGACATCATTCAGGGGCCATACCAGGTGTAGATCTCCCGGTGGGGGGGGAAGAGGATAGGGTTGCCAGGTCTCCAGCCACCACCTGGAGGTTGGCAACCCCATGGGAGGCCACACAGAGAAGGCCTGCAGGGTGCCCCCACTCCCCCCTCCCAGGCAGAAGGGCAGCCAGCAGTGGGCCCGAGCAAACGAGGTGCCAGGGGGGCACAGTCCACAATCGATCGGCAAGGGAGGAAGGAAAACAGAGAAAGAGGGAAAGGGAGGAAGGGAGAAAGAAATGGAGAGAGAGGGAGAAAGAAAGAAAGAAAGAAAGAAAGAAAGAAAAGGACGAAGGGAGACAAAGAAAGAGACAGAAAAAGAGGGAGAAAGAGGGAGAGAAAGGAGAAAGAGTGACAGAAAAAGAGGAAGAAAAGAGAGAAAAGCCTTCCCCCCTACACACACACACACACCCCTGCTGGCCCCGCGCGACCGGGCCCCATCCTCCCCTGCCCACACACACACACCCGGAGGTGCACAGAGCCCCGCGGGACCGGGCCCCAGTCTCCATGCCCTTTCCTCCCCAGAGTCCACAAAAGGGGCCCCCTGAAGCCCGATCGGCTCCTGCATGCATGCTCTGCCGCCGGGAGCCGCCAGCCTTTTCCCCCCTCCCTCTTGCTGCTCAACAGCCGACAGTCGGCGAGAGGAGGTCCAAAGGGCACCGAAGCGCTGCTGTAAGCCGTGGCAGCGGAAACACCCTCTGGGAGGGCTGCCCTGTGCCCTGCCTCTGCAACAGGGCCCCGGAGCTCCCGAGGGCCACAAAAAATGTCCTCGGGGGCCGCATACGGCCCCCGGGCCTGAGGTTCCCCACCCCTGTCTTATCCCATGACTATGAAGTTTGCTTAGCAGTCTTTGGTGGGGGACTTTGTCAAAAGCTTTTTGGAAATCCAAATACACTATATCCACAGGCTCATTCCTGTCCACATAAATAATGTCTAAGCACATTGCTAAAATACTCTAAAATACTATGACAGAGTGATTTTGAATACTAAGATAGTACAAAATATTTGGTGCTTGAGAGGATTTTTTGTGAGATTTAAAAGTCAGGTTAGCAATTCTTCAATAATTGGGTTTGAACACATGAAGCTGCCTTATACTGAATCAGGCCCTTGGTCCATCAAAGTCAGTATGGTCTGCTCAGACCAGCAGCAGCTCTCCAGGGTCTCAGGCAGAGATCTTTCACATCACCTACTTGCCTAGTCCCTTTAACTGGAGATCCCGGGGATTGAACCTGGGACCTTCTGCATGCCAAGCAGATGCTGTATCACTGAGCCACAGCCCCTCCCAGAATAACAGAACTGAGAAGTCTGAGATGGTTATCTCACTTGATGGTTATCAAGTGATAGATAGAGAGGTATGTGGGTGTATGTCTAAGGATGATGCCAATGGATAGCCATGAGTATTCACAACTATTGAATGACCTCCTCCCATGGGAGCTTGTTGTTTGACCATGGGCTAGTCACATACTCTTCTCCCAACCCACCTCACAGGGTCAGTGTGGAGATACAATGGAGGAGAAGAGAACAGTGTAAACCACTTTGGTCTCCACTTGGGAGAAAGGTGAAGTATAAAGGACATAAATAACTTGTCTGGCTCCCATAGTGTTCCCCTTTAAGCCAGATCAAAAATAATTCTCCTCCGATCTGTCTCAAAGGGGAAACTGCTGGGTAGCTGCAGATGGAGCATCCATCCAAATGCTTCACCTGCAGACGCTACTTCAAAATGGCGGTGCTAAACTCTACATTTAATCCCCCTTTCAGTTCTTTATAGTACATTTAATCCCCCCTTTAATTTCTCTCCTTTCCTAGGAAAGGGGAAAGAATGGGGAAAGGGATGGTTTCTAGGTCACCAGGCAGTGTGCAGAAATCTCTGCCACATCTGTGCTTTTTCACAGATGTGGAAGAGCAAAGGGTTAGGGGCAGCAGGAGCAGTAAGTACAGCAGGGACAGGTGTGTATGGACACTGTTCCCACCCCACTTGCTGCTGATGCCATGTACCCCTGTGTGGAAGCAGCCATGGTTGCTGTTGTTGTATAACTGAGGCCATTTATGCAGGGTCAATTCTGCTCCTTGCTCAATGTTGATTTTTTAAATCCAACCTTTAAAATGGTTATTCACAATCCCGATGCAAGAGAAGAAAGTCAAACAAATTCCACCCCCACTTGCCTGCTCCTTCGTTTGCTAGCCATTAGCAATAGTTGTTTGCATAGCTAAGCCATGGCTGGGATTCTGCATGCTTCCTTCAGTGAATGCTTTGTTGTGGGGGTGGAGCAAATGCAAAAGTTTGCATTAAAGGGGCTCTTAAGAAATGCGAAGCAGGTATGCGCCGGCTTCACAGTGACGTCTGGAATGACGGTTCAGCGTGAAGAAATAAAAAAAAATATGCGGAGCACTTCAGCCTGGAATGCACGGCTAATTACCAAGCATAAACGGACTGAATGTGACTCTTCCTGGTCGGGGGGGGTGGGGAAGCCCCATGCTGCTGCAGCCGTGTCGACATCAGAGGGAGTTGCTGGTGGAGGAGGGCACCTACGGCACCGCCACACAGTAATGGCTTGTCTTCATGCTGCTCCGATTGTTTTAAAAGGGAGAGCTGGTGTTACTATCTTTATAGCAACTGTGATTATTTCCAGCAAATTACTTTTATAAATGGCTTTTATACAGCAAATTTAAAAATATGCATCCAAAATTTCCATGAAGGAGACACAGTAATATCGGTTATGAAAAGCCATAAAATCCTCGCTAACAATGCACTCACTAACGATCAGTAATCAGTCCGTGGAAGTGTGTTTTCTTTTCCTCGGTGACTTTGTAATATGCCAAAAGACGGCTACATCAAAACAGTAACTAAACCAAGAGGATGTTGCGAAAACCGTGCCAACACCCCCCCTTCCATAAGCGATGACTGGAAGTGAAATGGAAAATGAAAAACATATTTGCAAAGAACTAACATTCCCCCCCCTTCATTTTTGTCTCAAATACTGTAATTCTCTGAGTTATTAGAAACCACACAGAGAATGGCTAAGTAACTAGTACTGGATTCATTTATCCTTTTGTCCTTTTAAGCTCTCAAGCTGCAGTGTATCCATAGTAACTCAGTCTTTTCACTCTGAAATCCATTAGCTGAATTCAGTACCACCAGAAAATCAAAGCCACAGATTTTTTTAAAAAGCAGTTTTAAATTTTTTAGCAAAGATTATGAGGGGAAAAAACACTTATCTTTAAAGGCTATTTTTTAAAAAAAAATCACTTTTTTGGTAATTGTAACAGTTAAGTAGAATGTTAATTAGCATTAAAAGGTAGCATTTATTTTCTAATGTCAATGACATCATAGCTAGAATGTGCCAGATGTAAACTTACTTACAACAATATGATTTTGCTTCAGAATGTGTATTCAATGTTATAATCTTTTTACTATATATAGTAATAAGCTCCAAACAATATTTGCAGCATTCAAAAGGAAAACATACTTCCAAGAAGGTACAATTTAGGGTAGACTTCAAACACTGTCTTTTTGCGAATTAAATATACTATTCTTACCCAAGATATTCATTACTTACAAAAAAAAAATCACAATGATGCATTTAGATGTATTTAAAGAGTTTATATGTAAAAAGTTTATGCTACAGGCTCTCTTTATTTCCTTAAGCATATATAGGGTTGTCAGGTTCCTCGTCGCCACTGGCGGGAGGTTTTGGGTTGGAGACTGTGGATGGTGGGGTTTTGAAGAGGGGAGGGACTTCAATGACATAGAGTCCAATTGTCAAAGTGGCCATTTTCTTCAGATGCACTGATCTCTATCGTATGGAGATCAGCTATAATAGCAGGAGATCTTCAGCTGGTACCTGGGGGTTGGCAACCCTATGCATACAGCATATGTTATTCAGTGGCTGCAATCCAGCCAATGAAGAGCAAGCCCCACGGTGCTCACATAACTTTCCAGCCTTCCTTCTTCCCATGGCAACCTTCTGAAAATTCGGATGCTGGATATTACAGGGTCTGTGTTGACAAATGGCCAAATGACCCTTGGGACTACATTGAGGAGGAGAACAAGACAAACCTTCCCTGTTTTCTTATTCTTCTACCAGCAATGCTTCCATTCACCAGGTACCACTAGCGAACAGTGTCAATTTGACTGGCTCCCCCTCTTCACTTAGCTCCTCCTGTTTGTTGTACAGGTTCAGGACAGATCCACCCCACTGGTTTGGAACAGAAGCCAAGTTGGCACAATACTGAATTGCACAATGGTAGCTTTCATGAAGCCACCTCCCTCTTTTCTTACAGAGAACCATGCCAGATACAGAAAGAAGAAGAGTTGGGTTTTTTTATGCTGATTTTCTCTACCACTTAAGGGAGAATCAAACTGGCTTACAATCATCTTCCCTTCCCCACAACAGACACCCTGGGAGGGAGGGAGAGAGGGCTGAGAGAGCTCTAAGAGAGCTGTGACTAGCCCAAGGTCACCCAGCTGGCCTTATGTGTAGGAGTGGGAATCAAACCCAGTCCTCCAGATTAGAGTCAACTGCTCCAAACCACCACTCTTAACCAGAAATAAAGACAGACAGCTTTCAATCTAGAGCCAGGCCATGTGTAAGCAGATGAGTGAAGCCATGGAGAAAACACAGCTCACTCCACAACAAAAAAACCCTATGCCCCCTCCACTTTGTAGGTATGTCTGTATGCAGCCACCTTTTGTCAGCATTTCAAAATGAACCTCATCAGCTGCAGTCTTTGTCTGTCAATCACATTTTTATCCTACCCTTACTCTAAGCGGCTCGAAGCAGGCACACAGTTCTTCCTTCCACATTTTATCCTCAAAGCAACCCTGTAAAATGAGTGAGGCTGAGAGAGCATCTCTGGCCAAAGGTCACCTAGTGAACTTCATACAATAGTGGGAGATCTAAACTCAGCTCTCCCAGCTCCTAGCTGGACTCTCTAATCCCTGCACAACACTGAATCCCTGCAATATCAGAAATGACTAATTATGCTACAATGTTCATAAATATGTATTCATTTGGCTTCTATAGGCTCTGAGAAAGGAGATGATGACATTTCAAGAATAGCAACTCCAATGCTGCATAGTTTTAAGATACTTCCCAAACAACAAAGATAACAATAGTGATTTATCAAGGATAATTGCGGGGAAAAAATCCAAAAAAACAAAACAGGGACCACTGCAGTATATGTCAGCATTATGTATTGGGTTTCAGTTGCAGTGACCACTTTTGGGAGACATGTTTTGTAGGAAATATGAGTTAAAATATCATAGATAAACAGTGGTACAGTAGTACAGAACCTTTATTATGTATTTCATACAGACAGTAGCCAGTTAACACAAACATGTGCATCAGAAAGCACACTTAAAACATCATAAACTTAAATAGAATAAAGATAAAGCTGTCACGAACATTCACAACCAACCCATGGATAACTGATAAACAGTTCGATCGTATTGCCACAAATCAGTCTACACCATGTTGCTCTCTATTTTAACTTGATTGCCATAGGACAGAGCCAAGAAAAACTGAGTACCGTGCTTCCCAGGCATCCTAAGAACAGAAAAAGTTCCATTCCAAAAACAAGAACGAAATCCATGTAATACCTTTTATTGGGACCAGCCAAATTCACGCAAAACATTGTGCAAGCTTTTGAGCTCACCAGGACTCTTCATCAGGCTGGATGTTACAAAGTTTTTAAAAGCTAGAAGGCGCTTTCTTCAAGCAAGGATGTTAGGGTCTGATCTAGCATGCATCCTCAGTGAGACACAAGCAGGCAATTAACAACTTCATTGCTGAGGTGTTGAGTTTCAGCATGGGCTCTGGGAAGCTGTTTTCAGTTCACACACTTCATTCTGTGTTCTCTCACTGAACTACAGAAACCACACAAATCCATCTCAAAAGCATCTCACATGCCACATGAGAAGTACAGTTCCCTTGTAGATGGAATCCCCTTATATTCTCTATATTAACAAATAGATGCAAGTCCAGTAGCACCTTAGAGAGCAACAAGATTTTCAGAAACTATGTTAAGGTTTAATTTAAGGTGTTGCCCAAGGTAACAGAGTCAATTAAAGCCAAATTAGATGGCATTACCTTGATCTGAGAACCCAGTCTTTACCCATGTCTGCTTTCAGTCTGTTGGCAATTCCCTCTCTTTCCTGGCTGAAATTAGGTATCCTTGAAGTAGAAATAGTTGTACAGCCATATTATGTGTGTGTGTGTGAGTGTGTTAAGTGCCTCAAGTCTCCTCTGACTCATGGTGACCCTATTGGTCCATGCAAAATCCAAAAACAAGAAGGAAAGAATTGTAATGCCCTTTTATCAGGACCAACCAAATTAACACAAAACATTGTGCAAGCTTTTGAGCTCCTATCTTAACAAAGCACATGTAACCAAATAGATAGATAGAAAGATGACAAGAAATCAGGGCAAGGAATAGTGAGGACAGAGAGACACACAGATCTGGTGGAAGCACCCAGCTGGAGAAAAGCAACTTCTAGATGGGCTATTGACTGCAATGGAACAGGTGAGGATGGGTGAGAGAGAGGAGGAGGCAGAGATTGAGCACTTACAAAACTCTGCCTGGAGATTTGGTCACTTTCAGCATGTTTAGAAAAAGTTATGGAAAAAGAGACATTCATTCTAAGGCAAACTCCTTAAGAAAGGACACAATTAACTACTATACAGCCCTTAAATGTGGGTTTATATTTTAATAAATCATAATAATTACTAGTTTGAACATCTAGGTTCTTTCTCCAAGTAATAGAAACTGTATTATTGTCTTTTTATAAAGTTACCTGCCATTGTACGAAAACACATGATTTGTACACACGAAATCATAGATGTTGTTTTCCAAAGCAAGGCTATCAAGCCAGTCCCCAAAACGTCAGACTTCAAAACCAGTTGTGTTATTAATTCTTATATTAATAAAATTGCCAGACTGTAAAAAGCACTGAAAGGTTAGTAACATAAGCATTTGGGAACAAGGCATTATTCCAAAATCAATATCAGCAAAGCAAAATATTTAATAACCATCAGTGTATTATTAAGACTTTTATGACAGTTGAAAATAGCTGTGTTTTTATGCAGTTATCTTTTGTGTGTTCTGAAAAATACAGATTTTCAACTATACAATTAAAACTGTTTACAGCAATATCTCTGCTGTGATGAAACAATAACCCTGAAAGAAAACTACTTGTTCTTGGTCCTTGCCCGATTTAAAATAGGATTTTAACAAAAGGTATTGGATTCTGAGAGCAATTTTGTAGATTACTGAGATATTTAATATTGTTCAGAAGTTTTTACCCTGATCCGAAACACATTAAATGGAGGTCTCGTGATTGAAACAGAAAGTTTTTCCATAGAATGGATGAGAGAACCTTTTCCCTCTACACTTTTTAATAGCTAGCAATGTGAAAGCAATATTGAAAAGAAAGTATTAGCTCAAAATTATGCTTTGAAAAGAGATGGTGACTGAAAGTGTGTGCTGAGGATAAGTGTACGCAGAGTTTTCTGCTACTCCAAAATATGGCACATCTCTAAAAAATAAACATTGAACACGGAAACTTCAGTGTTAGTGATATTATGACAATGACCACATACTCATGACTCTGATGCTGTGAAATGCCCCGTTTTTGCTATTTATTCTATTTCGACCTTGAACTAATGTCTTCTTGTGCCTCTTCAATACAAATCAGTAAAGTATACAGAACAGTATCTTTTATACTCTTAGTATTTCAGATCTTCAAGTAAAAGTGCTTCATATGGTAAGGACAAAATAGCATCTAACTTTTCAAGATACCCTTTGTTCAAGCTTACTTACAGACCAATCTTAACATCAGTCTGCAAAGTGCTTAGGATGCAGCGTAACTCAGAGATACAACACTGTGTCACATAGATCTGGAGCATGCCCACCTGCCAACCTGCCTGCCAACGGCGCAGTGTTGTAAACTAGTGCTGGCACAGCTGCAGCAGTGTAGAGATCAGAAATTGGCAGTGATACTGACTCAGTCTGCAGTCAGTTACAGCTCTCGTAAGCACTGTACAAACTGCAGCCAAGACGCCCCTATTTCAGATCGCAGTTAGGCGTAGGCTACAGGTCTCCCATCTGTGGTTGGGCACACTCAGAACCCACGGGGGGTGTTGAAGATGAGAACAGATGTTGTTTGAGCATATTGTTAACATTACTGCACTCAGAATTTTTACAGATACTCCACTCAGGACACTCCGTTCTTCCAACTGGGGATGCAAGGGCAATGCACTCCGCAAAGGTAAGCAAGGGAAGGGTTTCCTCTGCCTCTCAACCACTGACTGCTGCAGATCCCCCTGCACCCTCAATGTGTACCTACTGTGCATTGACTCAACAATCCTTCTTCTTTCTACAGCTGATAGCAGTGTCTCCAACACAGGGGCCACAGAATAAGTATGCATAGTGAAAAAAGCAGAGCCCCACTTTGGAAGTGAGCTGGCGTATCAGCATTGTGAAATTAGCACAGGAACCGACTTACTGTTTGTTGCTACTGCAGATCATTACTCACCACTGTTCCTTTGTCTCTTTGGCTTTGTCCAGGCTGTCCAATGGGGTAGAGTTGAGAATTTACTCGGTTCACAGTACAGTGCCAACCTGCTGCTCAGCCTACAATGCAACCCTCACTATCAGTGATCAGTATGTGTCTACCTGCTCTGCTGTAGAGTTGCCAACTTGCTTGTTTCAGAAGAAGAAAAAAGGGTTGGTTTTTATATGCCGACTTTCTCTACCACTTACGGGAGACTCAAACCGGCTTACAATCACCTTCCCTTTCCCTCCCTACAACAGACACCCTGTGAGGTAGGTGGGGCTGAGAGAGCTCTAACAGAGCTGTAACTTGCCCAAGGTCACCCAGCTGGCTTCGTGTGTAGGTGTGAGGAAACCAACCTGGTTCACCAAATTAACGTCCGCCGCTCATGTGGAGGAGTGGGGAATCAAACCTGGTTCTCCAGGTCAGAGTCCACCGCTCCAACCACAGCTCTGAACCACTGCACCACATTGTCTCTGCAGTATCGCAAACAGCATTGCAACAGTGTTTGACCACCACAGTTGTACCCACAATGGGCATGCAGTGACAGGGGCAACTCTATCTGTGATTTTGCTCTATGCCCATGCAGCTTGAAAAAGCACAGAGAGCCTTGCAAGAACAAGAGACTTGGCAACCTCAACCATCAGACTTGCATTCAGAACTGCATCCTGATGCTGTGCATAAAAATGACTTGTTTCACAGCCATGACTCTGCTTTAATGGGGGTTGGTACACAGAGATCTATAGCTACCTGCCACTCATGACCATTTTTAGAATGGGTCTCATACCTGGAGGGACCGACATTACGGGGGCCATGGGTTTGATCTGTGGCCATCAAAGCAATTTTAGGGAAGAATAGGACCATTTAAAAAAATGCTGGCCTGAGAGGACCCCGGAGATGTTGTCCCCCCCAATGCCTTTTCAAGCACTGAAATGTCTGGAGGCTGATTTGGTACTAGAAAAGTTACAGGGGGGTGACAAGATTGCCTGCCCCCCCCAATCCACATGCCCAATCAGGATTGGGTCCTTGCAGCATTTTTAAATACTCAAATTATTCCCTAAAACAGTGATGGCAGCCACAGGTTGAACCCATGGCCACCATAACATCTAGTTTGGACCTGGTGAGGGCTCCAGTCTCTACCCAGTTGTGCTCTAGTAAGGGACTTGGGTTTCTGTATGACCTTAATTCTCTCTGTGTGACCTTTTCTTTCTCCATTACTCTCTGAATATCAAGAAATCCGATTTGTTTTCAAAACCTGATTTGTGCAAGGAAAGACATGGTCTTTAATTACCCCAGTTCATAAAGCACAAAAAGTCAGGGTGCAGAATCTGCCTTGGCTGTTGCGCCTCAGAAGATATATATCCTTGGCAATGGTTTGCAAGAGAATTGCTTCATGTTAGGAATCCCATTAGGAAGAGACCCAGCTCTTCATTTTCATGGAGAGTCCCTGCAAGAAAACTCAGCAATTGCACTCCATAGAAAAGCAATAAAAAAACAGGTAACCTATTTCAGCGGACTCATCCCAAGGTAGCCAATAAGCAGACTACACCATCTGGACCACTAGCCATCTTTCCCCTCATTGACGACAATCCTACTTTTCCCCCAGATCTGGAGACAATGTATCACTGTTCATTTTTACAGTGACCTGGGGCATTAATTTTAGTTCTATCTATTTCTACAGTGCTTTTGGGTGTGTTTTATTTAACTGTGGATGATGTGCTATAGCTGTCAAGGTGTACAGTATGGTACTTGACCTTACAGGCAATAAATAATACTTTACTGGGGTGTGTCTGTGTGAGAGACAGGAAGAGACAAAAAGAGCAGGAGGCTTTTTATTATCATCCTTTACACGTTCCATGATGTTATTTTTTGTCAGGAGAATACCTACCTGTGTAAGCTTTGAAGAGTCAAATAATATTTTTTATTTACAACATTACCTGGAATTTACACAATACCAGACCTGCTGTGTGTGCTTATAGAGTAGCTCTTCCAGACCCTCAGCATTCCCTCTTCCTCATGCAATTCTGCCTGGTCAACACCAAGGATGGTCCCGAGTAGAAGCAGGAAGGTAGGCATTCTCCTCCCTGTCTTTTTGAACATATATCCTGTTACCAAGGTCACTACTTCATTGTTGTTATCCCTGCTCGCCAACAGCACTGAGTCACTATCTGCTTTGACCTAGAGTATACACAAAGAAGTCTGAAAGAAGGCACCACATACATCCTGAATGTAGATGGGATGAAGGACTCACAGGATACCAGACATGGGTGGAGAGAAAGCCTAAATGAGGAGAATGTGCTGTGTAGAAAGGAGAAGTAGCCCATGACCTGAAAGGGGCCTTGGACATGGTGTTCCCTTTCTATCACATTGTATAGAAATGACGTTACCTTCAGAATATATGGTCTTGATCCAAGGAACTGATATGCAGAATGCAAATTATCAAAGCGTTCTTTGATTAGGCTCCATAGCAACTCTCCTACCACTGAAAAACTGGCTACTTTAAAGTTGAATAGTGGCGACCTAGAATGTTTCTGAAATCTTGCTCCTGAGAGAGAGAAAGAGAGAGAAGACCCCCAGGAACGGGATTTTTGGGAGTATTTCAGGTGCTGTGGAAGAGGATCCAAAAAAGTGGGCATAAATCCTTGCATCTGTTGAAAAGCTATATTGGATCCAATCCATTGTCTCTTTGAATTGAACAGCTTTTCCACACACATGCACATGCACGCATGCACACACACATGCACATGCATAGCAATAGCCATGTATTTGTGTGTGTGTCTGTCAACACACACAATCACACTCAACCATTGTCTTACAGTCACAAGCCTTTAGCAGTTTTATACTAAAAGAATAAACAAGATACACTGCTAAGGAAAGCTGGCTGAACTAAAGATGTCATATTTCTCACCTGCTACTGTCTTTCTGAAGCCCGGACTTCTATTTGACTCTATACCAAATGTATCAGGTAGTGGAAATACGACCAAGCAGGTGTATTTCATCCATCAAGCAAAGTTTCCATGCAACCATCATTTATTATTAAAACACTATAAAACTTTTAGCAACATGTGTAACAGTTCTTACCTCATAAGTCGATAAACCCTTTGAAGTAGGTCAGACACTCCAGAAACATTCTGTTTCAAGAGGGACAATCAGGAACTTCCTACCTCATTCTGTTTGGAAGCATCAGTAGCAGGAATTATAGCTGCATCTTTGATCCAGGAAGGTTCTTGGTTCTTGTTTCAATCAGTTGGGATTTCAGTGCTTACTTAAATGAAGAATACACTGATCCCACCTGCTCCTTGGATCCCTGCCCCTCCTGGCTGGTAAAAACTTGTAAGGGGGCAAGAAGAGGCCCCCTGAGAGATATTATTAATTTATCTTTATCTTCGGGTTCTTCCCCCCAACTCCCTCAAAGAGGCAGTGGTGACACCCTCTCCTGAAGAAACCGTCTCTAGATGAGAGGGATCTAGCCAATTACAGTCCAGTATCAAATGGTCTGGGACCCTCATACCTTTGGGACCGCCTCTCCCGATATTACCTCCCCTCAACCCTTTCAGTCTTAATCCTGTGGCCTACTGCAGGTGACTGGTCCATGAATAGCCTGTTCGTCTATCCATTAGGATAGGATGCAAGGCTCCCTTGTTTTGCACAGCACATGATTAACCAAAAGAATGGGTGAGCTGGTTGGCTGCCCAGATTTTTCCACAACAGATGACCAATTGAATTTTAATTAAACTCTGTTTTATTGTACTTTATTTGTATATATAGGTTTTATTCTCTATTGTAATTTTTAATGTTATGCTGTGTGTGTATGTGTCAGACTCAGGCATCTGTCCCTAGCATCCCAGAAGCAAGCTCATCCAGGCAGGCAGCTCTGAAGCAATAATACTTTATTAGGAGCAATAGGACAGATAAAAGAACTGACTGTCTACAAACAGGTAAGGCTTGTAATGAAGAAACATTGGCAGGTTACATGGTTTAAAAGCAATGCAGGCTTTGGAAGTAAACATGAGCAAGCAATCCCGAGATAAGCAGTTCCCAGGGAGAAAGACTAAACAGCGGCCCAACATCTGCGGAGCTGGGGAAAACAGGATGGGGGATACTGTACACAGAATTTACAGGCATGAGAACTGAAGACTTGACGCGCAGCCAAACACAGGCCTAACTCAGGCCAACAGCCTATACTCCTGTTAGAGAGCAAAGCCTGACAGTATGTTGCGGACTTCCCTGAAACTTCTGTTAAGGTGCAGGTGCGAGTTAGAAATTGAATAAAGAAATAAACAGTGTTATACTAAATAGAGTTATGCCATTCTAAGCTCATTGACTTCAATGCACTTAGAAGGGTGTAACTCTGCTTAGGACAGAACTGCATATAATACCTTTTAAAAATACATGCAATTACAAGAGTTGTCTATTGGCCACTTGTTCTATTATAAATTTTTCATTTCTTTTATCTTGAATATTTCAGGAAATGCTAGTATAACAGACTAGTATGATACCTAAAACTTAAATTCATAACCTCTCATAGAAAAATAAATATACTATTAAACAATAACAATACATTAGAATGATGGGGCTATTTGTTGTTTCCCTGTTTTAGTACTATACCCTTTGCAAAAAGAAAAAGACACTACCCCTGAAGCAAAAGAATCACGAGAATTATAGTCTTACATGAAATGGATAATTAAGCAGACCTAGCACAACCTACTAGCAATATCCCAGCCTTTTTGTATATGCTCTCAATGGTATAAAATAACAGAATTCTGAAATTACAAAGACAAGAACAATTATTTGGTTCTGTCTGTATCCATCAGCAGCAAAGAATAGCTATGAAATTGTAAATGGGAAATATTTCACTATACCTAAACATTTTCTCCTTTACTCTTTTGGCCTGAAAGCTGAACACCCTGGATTTGACCTGAAAAACAAGGTACCTCTATTGCCCACTCAAAAATACTTATGGACTTTTTGTGAAGCTTGCAGGGATGCTTGCAACAACCTCTCTCACACACAAAAGGGTACCTTTTCCCCTTGTTAGTTCCACTGCCTTTGGATTTTATTTGGAATGCCATTAAAACTACCATTCATATCTACCCTGACAAGAAGTGATGGCCAGGGAATGCTGGGAATTGCAATTACAATAAGATCCTTTTTGAGTTGAGCCCAGATTTTGAAGAGGTTTTCCACAGTTTGAAAACGAGGTCACACCAGATGCCATGGTGGTTGTGGCTCACAGAACTCTCTCCTAAGATTATGGGGTTCTATTAGTGGATCTGGCTGTCACTGTGGGAATCCCTCAACAGGATCCAGGCAGGAGCTTTACATTCTGAATGCCAGTATTGGGCAACTGCTAAAGATTTATCTTAGTGGACAGCTTACCTTGATAAAAGGCCATTTCCCAATTCATCTCAGCAAGGGAACAAACTACAGTTTCGAATGACATTTTAATGGTTATGACTTGTCCAAGCATGCACTGCTCAGACTTCAAAGGTAAAATGTGTCGTGAGCTATCACTGAGGAAAGCTAGTTCAATCCTGAAGATGTAAGGACTTAGATATCAGCGGCTTCCTTTCCCCCCTAAAAGTTGTTTCATTATAGTGACCTAGAATTCCAAGGATGAGGATGTTTGCCCGTCCACCTTCCTAGCCACTTTTATATCCTGAACAAATTAATAAATTGTCAATTGTATATTCACAGTAAAGCATCAGAAGGCAGTGGATCTATTTTTTAATGCAGTTATGAATGCCGTGCATTTTAGATGCAATTCAAGTGAAATTCTGAAGCATGCGGAGGTAGCTGCTGGCACCATTTTGCAAGCTGAATTACAACAGTTTGAAGGCATGAGTCATGGTCATGGCAGGCAAATTAGCCAGCCTCTAACAGACCCTAAACCTTTATGTTTGTCAGAATAAAGGTTTCAGACTGACTCTGAGCACACGTTCCTTAGGGTTGCTGCTGTGCTGGGAGGATGAATGGTGAATAATAGGATTCTAGCTTCCACTGCACACAAAGATAACCTCTAAAAGAAAGGAAACTCTGCATATTCTGAGAAGCTTTCAGTCCGGGGGAAGGGAAGTGTCATGATAAAGTAACACATATATTCACAAATGTTATGATTACATTTTATTATAATAATGAACTAGGGAACTGTGGAAACCTTTTTGTTAAGTTGCAGGAGAGTGGACGTGGAGGTTCTGTGACATCAGTGTTGTATAGTCTGCAACCCAGGGGAGAAGGATCATCTTCAAGTACTTGAAGAGCTGTCATATGGAGGATGGTGTCAAGTTGTTTTCTGTTGCCCCAGAAGGTCGGACCAGGAAGAATTTTCTAACAGTTAGAGCAGTTCCTCAGTGGAACAGACTTCCTTGAGAGGTGGTAAGCTCTCCTTCCATGGAGGTTTTTAAGCAGAGGCTAGATGGCCATCTGTCAGCAATTCTGATTCTATGACCTTGGGCAGTTCATGGGAGGGAGGGCATCTTGGCCATCTTCTGGGCATGGAGTAGGGGTCACTGGGTGTGTGGGGAGAGGTAGTGGTGAGTTTCCTGCATTGTGCAGGGGGTTGGACTAGGTGACCCTGGTGGTCCCTTCCAACTCTATGATTCTATGACGGGGGTGGGGAGAAGAAAAAGCCCCACATTACATGGGCCTGAATTGGTGAGCTTCATGTGACCCTCCCATAAGTTAATGAAGTTTTATTCCTTGGTCAAATTTTCTAAGATGAGAGGGTGGGATGTTTTTGTGTTCCAGCAATTAGAGGGTTTACCTGATGTCTGTGTGGTACATGCTGTCTTCCCTATGTAAGAAACAAAAGGGAAATGTAACTGTGATGGACAGGAGGCTGTCCTGCCCCTGAAGGGAAAAACAGCCACTCAGCTGAGCCTGTAGGAGTGCTGCTTCAGCATTCAGTCACCTTTCAGAAGGGGGATGGAATGGTGGAGGGAAGCACAGTAGGAGACAGTTGAGTTCAGATCTGCCTCAGAGAGGGTGCAGTGATAGTCTGGGTCTGGCTCAGTAAAAAAGCAGACAATTTGAACAGTAGCTTTGCCTGGTAGTGTGTCAGAATGGTTTAACTCTACCTCTGGGAGAGAATGAAATACCCGATCGTTAGGCCTGTCTCTGGGGATGAGCCGACCTTGTACCATTTAGTCTGACTCTTGGGAAAGGGCAGGCTAATGTGAGTGGAATCCTGAGGGGTGTGAGAGGATGCAACCTAGTGTGTGGTTGCCACATTCCAGTTCTCCAATTGGTGGCCTATTTTGCATATTATGCAACTATTGTACATGTTTGCATATTAAGCAAATCAGTCATTTTTTTATTTTTTTAAGATATATACAGAATACAAGGAAAGAATAAAAGAAAAAGAAAAATTAAAAATCCAAAACTTGATAACCGTTATAATGCATCTATTAAATCAGAAGACAGGGTAAAAGTATAGCAAACAACATTATAAGCAATGCATCATAAAAGTTAAAGGTCCCCTGTGCAAGCACAGGGTCATTCCTGACCGATGGGATGGCGTCACATCCCGACGTTTACTTGGCAGACTTTGTTTATGGGGTGGTTTGCCAGTGCCTTCCCCAGTCATCTTCCCTTTACCCCCAGCAAGCTGGGTACTCATTTTACCGACCTGGGAAGGATGGAAGGCTGAGTCAACCCTGAGCCGGCTACCTGAAACCAACTTCCATTGGGATCAAACTCAGGTTGTGAGCAGAGCTTGGACTGCAGTACTGCAGCTTTACCAATATTATAAGCAATGCATCATAAGATATCATTAATAGTTATAAGCAATATGTAATATAATAATGACATTAGGTAAACTACTAATCGTAGCTTAAATCCTAAGTATTTTACATAGTACTTATAAAACACAATGTTAAAGCAATGTTATGAAATGAATTACAAAATATAATAGGCAAGATTACTTGCAGTAATAACAATTGTTATACATTTCTAAAAGTATTCCCCACATTTTAAAAATTAAAGCTCTGTCGAGACATTTAAATGTCTGGTATTTTTTCAGTTTTTTTTCCTCAGACAGTCAGTGAAAATACGGGGCTTCGTAATGAAAAAGCTGGGCACTGGGTGATACACTTTGCTTCTGGGACAGACCCAGTTACCCAGGTAATATGGCAACTGTAACCTAGTCGCAAGAGAGCCAGCATGGTGTAGTGGTTAAGGTGTTGGACTAGGGAAACCCAGGTTCGAATCCCCACTCTGCCATGAAAACTCTCTGGGTGACTTTGGGCCAGTCACTCACTCTCAGCCTTCACCCTGGCAAATATTTGGATGGGAGACCTCCAAGGAATATCAGGAGCGTGATGCTGAAGCAGGCAATGGCAAACTGCCTTAGAACGCCTCTTGCCTTGAAAACCCCACTAGTGGGTGTGATAAGTCAACTGTGACTTGATGACAAAACAACCAACAACCACCTAGTGGCTAGTGAAGAAAAGCCTGTTTTTGCCTGAAAGCATTAAAGAAAATTCAAACCATACTCTGAAGCCATAACTAGCTTAAATTTATGTGCCTCAGCTGGGTTTCTCCTTTGAATATTTGGAGACCTGTGCTGCTGATCTGTTCTTGGAAACCCATCTGTAAATAAATAAATCTTCTTTGTTATTTATATACAACTCCTGCCTCAGTCCTCTCCATGTTCTACTTGCTCATCACAAAGCTTACCTCATAGCAGTGCACTCAACGCCTTTACACATGCTACCTTAAGAACATCTGGAAACTGAGGGGAAGGTTTGCATTTTAAACCTGATTCCCCCAGGAGGCTGTGACTGTGTGGGTCCTCACAGATGACAGAAAGGGCCACAGTAACCAGTAGAAGCTTCTAAGTTTTGAGAAGGTCTTGGAATCTGAGTGTCTGAGAAACTAATCAGAGAAACGTTTCCCATCAGCACTCTGCTATTTAAGGCTTTTCAGTAGAACTATTCCACCCCAGGTTCTAAAATGCTTCTTTCACAATTGGAGCACAGGATGTTAGATCTCTAGCTAGCTTCCTATATGTATGCATAAAGGACGGGGAAGAGGTGCCAGTTGAATTTGAGATTATTACCACATTAGTCAGTGCTTCTGCATCATCCCCTAAGCATAACAGTTCAGTCATTCTGTAGCAATTTGGACAACAATCCCCCAAGTCATCTTATTAAACACCTTTTCCAGTGCCATTTCATTTGTTAAGGTTGCAAATCGGATTAATTTTCATCTTCATTTTGACTCATGCCTGATATCCCCGCTATTTTTAAAAAGTTGAGGATTTCGTTCTAGTTCCTAATTGACAAGTCTCTACAACTCACACACAGTCTAATTGGCACTCTTCTGACAAGCCTATCGGCAATCTTAAATAAAGCAGCAAAGGTTTTAATGTTCTTCAAAAATGAACTAAACTTTCACTGCAAGATTAATGTTGATCTCCCCCAAATTGTCAATCAAACCTCTCAAGAATTTGGCAGAAGGTATTAAAGTCTACAGAGGCAATCTAGGCAAAACTCATGATTGTGTATAAAGAACAGCTGTTTCTTCCTCAGTAATGTTATGCTTAGCAAGGAGGAAAACAATAGAGACAGTCTTTTAATTTTAATTTTATTTTAGAGGAGGAAGAAGAGTTGGTTTTTATATGCCAACTTTCTCTACCACTTAAGGAAGAATCAAACTGGCTTACAATCACTTTCCCTTCCCCTCCCCACAAGTGAGAGTGTGACTAGCCCAAGGTCACTCAGCTGGCTTCATGTGTAGGAGTGGGGAAACCAACCCAGTTCACCAAATTAGCATCAACCGCTCGGGTGGAGGAGTGGGGAATCAAACCCGGTTCTCCAGATCACAGTCCACCACTCCAAACCACCGCTCTTAACCACTACACCATGCTGGCTTTTTTACTTCATTTGTAGCCTGCCTTTCTCCCCAATGGGGATCCAAAGCAATATGTTTCCTAGATGGTCAGTGGTCTGCATGCTGCTGTAACTGATAGGTTCTATAGCTGTTCTCATACTTCTGCTTCCATTAAAAATCCATAAGTGAGAGGGTGTTTGGGTTTAATGTGTAAGCCCTTCTGTGAGCAGAAGATGTGTTCTGTGTGAGGAAATGCATCTTTATATCCAGCCCACACTGGGTACTTAAGAATGAAAGAAATATGAGATTCACATGGAAGTAATTTTATTTTTATTTATTTATTTCCTTCATTTATACCCCACCTTCCTCAGCAATGGGGACCCAAAGTGGCTTACATCATTCTCTCACATCCTGTGAGGTAGGTTAGGCTGAATGTGTGACTGGCCCAAGGTTACCCAGCGGGTTTCCATGGCAGAGTGGGAATTCAAACTTGGATCTTCCAGATCCTAGTCTGACATTCTAAACACTATACACACTCAAAACAAGAGGAAAGTCTGTAAGCATTTCCTTGCAACTTCCTTGCAACTTTCCTTTCCTGTTATTATTAAGAACGACCACTGTTATTCAACTTAACGAAAGCTCGACCCCATGAATAATTGAACTAACCTTTGAGAGTAGTACCGTTTGTTCATAGGATTCCAGTAAAATCTTGGACCAAAGCTCTTTTTGCTTCCCCTATGTACTACCCATGTGCAAAGCAAGATATTTTACCAGGTAGTACAGGAATAGGACATGGGAGGGCGTGAGCTGGTGATGGGAAAAAGTCACACATTTTCAGCCTAACCTAACTCACAGGGTTGCTGTGAAGATAAAATGGAAGAGAGAGAAAATGTTGCAAGAGGCTTTGGGTGCCCACTGGGGAGAAAGACAGGATATACATTCAGTAAAATTAAATTAAATAAAAATTCCTTCAAGTGTCATCGTAGAAGGCATTCATTCAAAGAAGAATGGTGCAATTTGGTGAAAATGTTATTCAGCACTAAGTAGAAATAACCAGGGCATTTATGTCTTATCTGTCCAGATGCAGCTTTTCCTAAATTTTCCTTATGAATTGACCTGACTGCTGTGGTGATCATCAGAGACCCTGCTTCGAGTGCCTCTGACATCTAAAGTGAGACAGGTGGCATCCCAAGAATGGGCCTTCTCAGCAGCGGCACTGAAATGACATAATTTTCTTCCCAGGGAGATTAGTTTCTCCCCTCTCTATCACTGTCATCTGCCAGTGGGTGAAAATCTCTCTGTTTTGCTTGGCATTCCCTCAGTAATCCTCATTGACCCTCCTTCCCCTTTATGTTTTGTGCCTGTGTATTTGTGTTTCATGGAATTGTTTTTATTGTTTTATATGTATGCTTTCTAAAATGTGCTTTATTGTTGTGGCTGTCCATGGGCTTGAAGACCCTAAACTGAGTAGAAGGGCAGCATAAAAACATTTTAAATAGTAAATAAATTATACTTTCAATAACACCAAACTCGTTAATAAAAAGATTAATTAAAACTGGACTTTCAGTTGATCAGAATTAGCGAGTGCTGCATACAGATCCAATGATTTTGCCCTTTGGGGGTGGGTGGGGGTTGAGTAATGATTTATTCACTAAATATCTTCATTTTACTCTATTCAAATTATCCAATAAGCAGGTCATTATCATTCTCTTATTGTTTTATTTTTGAAATGGGATAGCATCTTTAATTGGTTTTTTTTTATCATCTCAGTTGATTAGATTGATAAACATACAGTATATGAGCCAAAATCTCTTAGGGCTTATCTAATTAAGAAGTCAAATTTCCATGCTGCTTACAGATATTCCTCATGAGCCACAGAATCAATAATGCTTCTAATAGTGCAAAATCTTATTAAAAGAATTAAATTTCCCATCATTAAGAGTTTATTTTTAAGTGCAATAGCCACACAAACAGATCATACAGAGCAGAAAAATCTCCAAGGCTGCAGTCCTAAGCACACTTATAAGGGAGTAAGCCCCATTGAACTCAGTGGGATTTATTCCTGAGTAATGACCCGGTGCTAGCACAGGGGACCACTTTATCTTTATACATGCTTAGGATTGCACTGTAATTGTTTAAACTCTTTCCTTCGCAATCACGATAATGTGTAGTGTGTTTGAGCAGTCAGATGTACTTGGAAACAAAGTGGATTCAAACAACCGAGACTTAAGCTTATTCATACTCCTATGGGAGGTATGATAGTTATGAGTTATATAAACATGCAGAGAAACTGTGGTGTTTATGCACGGGCTGTTTCCATCGCCTTCACCCCCTGACCACTTCAGGGCTTTGTTTTCACCATGCTTGTTTTATCCAACTTTTTGAAGTCGCCTCACTCTCCCCTCACGTTATCTCCACGTTTTCTGGATGCTGTTTTAGCCCAAGTTAAAGTCTGCCTTGATCTCAAATCGAAAGCTGGTCCTGTGCATACTTGTCAGTTTGGGTTTTGCTCCCCACACCCATTCTCACTTCTCCCTCCCACCTGTCTTTCTTCCTCATCCAACCCCTCCCCTCGAAACCATTTTTTTGTTTGTTTGCGAGCAATGGAATACTATGAGGCTGCTTATTTGTTCAGTTTCACAGTGAGTGTTGGTCAGTTTCAGACCTAAGCCCAACTGAACAAGGTTTTTTTGTTTGTTTGTGAGTGCAGGACTGGTGAGAGAACACTGAAATGATCACAGACAACCTATGGGTATGCATTGGCTCCAGTTGGAGTACAGGATCAGATTTAAAGTGCTGGTGATGACCTTTAAAGCTTTACACAGTCTGGGACCTTTGTATCTGCAGGACCACCTCTCCTGGTATGCTCACCAGAAAACATTAAGATCATCAAATGCTAATTTGCTGGTGGTCCCCAGCCCAAGAGTGTCCAACTGGGAGGTGTCTAATGCATAAGTGCCTTTTCCCCACCTGCGATCTACCGCAAGATCGATCTATCACTATAGCGCATGCATGTTTAAAAAAAGGGGGGTGGCAAGCCGTATAACAACGATGACATCAGTGACTTCCCCCCCCTTGGTTCAGATGCTCCACATTTTCACTAGCATATGCAGAAATTTACTCCATGTAATCCCAAGTACTCCAGGAATGTATTTTTGGGGTGCAGAGTGATTTGAGAATTCGACTGCAAATACTGTGCATCAAGAGAGCAGCATATCCAGTGGAAACAAACAGCCCGTGCATAAAAGACCTGTATCACTTGAAAGAGGATTTTATGCATTCCCAGGAGTCATGCAGGACTAACCTCAGAGGTGGAACAGCCATGTTTGACCATGCTTTTCTAAAGGGGGCATGAATCCATCCATGCATATACCTTTACCTGCGCCCGTGCTCGTCTCTTGTCCATCAGCATGGCAGAAATGGACTATAACAAGGCCAATATCTGCTGTGCCAAGCAATGAAAATTGTCTTTCTTAAAAAATGAAGAATTTCACCTGAACTTCCAGAGTGCTATGAGAAAACCATACCGGGAAGATCCATTTATCCTGTTCTATAGACACCAGTAGACATGCACTGGTTTGTGATTATTAAATTGCACAGAAAAAGTCATGTGCAGCAGTGTAAAGGTGCTGGAGAACAAACACCAAATAGATGAACACATTTTAGTCTCTTCCTTGAGCAGGATCCCCAGTATAGCTTTCTTCTGTGAACCGAAACACTGTTTTTGATGCTCTTAGTAGCTAGCCAGCTTGCATGAGCACATTGCAAATAGCTGCAGCAAGAGAAAGGTCCCAAATGTTTCTTTCTATCCCCATAAAAGATAAAAATGATTTGTTTCTGAAGCTTCTGGTCCTGGGCCAAACTATGGCTCCTGGGTCACACTCTGGAGTTTTAATCATGGATGAGTCTTGACTTGAATTAAGCACTGGAGGTAGGTTGTTAGACAAAAGCCTACCATACTTGAAAGGGGTCAGGCAGGTGTGCTGGCTTTGGAAGCAAACAAACAATCTTTTTTTTATCCCTGACAGTAAAGTTTAAAAAATCTAGGCAATATGACACTGTTTTTATCAAATATTTCCTTTTAAAGTTCAAATCACTGCAAATGCCTTAACTGTAAGAGCAATTGGATAGTGGTAATACAATCTCCAAAGAAAGGTCAAGGTAGGATCATCACTAAAGAGGTTTAAAATGACACACAGCCAGGATTTTTGAAGAGAATATACAGCTGCATTGCTTAAGCCACTCCAATTATTTATGACACTGTGAAAAGATTGTGAATAATAATTCCGTGACATTCCTTCTCCTTCAGAAAGCGATGCTACATAGAACGTTGCAACAAGAGTTCCTCTTTCCTCCTATGAACTTTCCACTGCATTTCAAAAGCATGATATGCCTTCCACCCTTGCCCTTTTCCTCACCTCCAGACCTTTTCTGAAACCATCCAAGTCAAACCACATGACTATGTTGTTTATTTATAATGAAAAGTATATGTTTCTATCATAAAGAAAAAACATGTCAGCTCCCACCATGTTTTTTCCACCTTGCCCTGCAATGTCTTTCTCTCCCACTGTTTCTTTCCTTTCTTTGTTGTTTTATTTTTGTCCGAACCATCCAGTCTGAAGAAGAGTTCTCAACTTGAAAGCTTGCTCACTACTTGATAATATTTTAATTAGTCCTAACAAAAATATTAATTGCTGATACTTTTTGATACTTTTTGAATAGTGACTATCTACAGGTTGGATCCAGCCAGACTTTCCACTCAATCTTCATCTAACTGCCCACCTTACTGCAGCCCACATTCTATGTGACTTTTGTTCACGCAGTCCCATGGTCCCAGCATAGTCTCAAATCATGGCCCCCTCCCTTTCCCAGCAGCAAAAATGCTGAGTGGATCCAACCCTATGGGTTGTATCTTATGAATCAGCTTTGCTGTTGCTGGTACTTCACAAGCAGCCTTCCACCAAAGCAGAGCAGCCTCTTGCATTGGTACAAAAATTGCTCCAGAATAGAGTCTAACAGACCATTCCTGTGCTGTCGGCGGCCAGAGATGGTGTGGACGAGGCACTGCCGCAGTGCCTCCTAATCCATTTCCCAGCCACCGAATGTCTTAAAAAAGCCTTTCACCTGCTTTTTAAAGTTTAAATGGGGCAAAACGCCCCACAGAGAATAGCAAGGCTGCGCCTGCAAAATATCAGTCACAGCACCACTGTTCTTGGCACCAGCATATGGGGCCAAAAGGGGTCAGGGAGTTTCCTATAGGCAGCTCCGCCCCCAGCACACCCTGGGAATGCCTCCCAGGACACCGGCACACCCGGTGGGACCCCAGCAGAAGGCCCAGCCAGCGTCCCTGTGCGGCACTGCTGTGCCAGGAGACTGGCATCTGGGCCTCTCCGCCAGTGTTGGAGCCGCTCATGTCAGCATAAGTAGCCCGGGCACCGGCAAAGGGGGGTCCAATGCTGGTGCAGCCTCTTCCTGGCCTCCTGAGGACTTTTGTCCTCGAAAGTCAGGAATGTGCTGTTAGGATATAACATAATATCTCTAAATTATACTTGGTAGCCCAAGTCTTTTTTTGTAATTCTGTTGGCATTCCCTGTATTTGTCAGGAAAGTTTATGGATACCCCTCACAAGCTATGGCTTAGCAATGCCACTTACTGTCAGGCTTCACGGTCCAGACAAGCAGCTTTGATCAGTTGAAGAACAGCAATATGTGAGAAAATGAATTCTAGAGGACTGCATTTATGATAGGAAAGAATACATGGTCTGTACACATGGTCTATACAATGAAGAAAGCTGATAGTAAGAAAGATTCCTTTGAAATGGTGGTGTTGGAGGAGAGTGTTGCAGATAGTGTGGACTACCCAAAAAACAAATCAGTGGGTTATAGATCAAATCAAGCCTGAACTGACCCTAGAAGCTAAAATGACTAAACTGAGGCTATCGTATTTTGGTCACATTATGTGAAGACAAGAGTCACTGGAAAAGACAATTGTGCTAGGAAAAGTTGAAGGCAGCAGGAAAAGAGGAAGACCCAACAAGAGATGGATTGACTTTATAAAGGAAGCCACGACCCTCAATTTGCAAGACCTGAGAAAGGCTGATAAAGATAGGACGTTTTGGAGGACATTTATTAATTGGGTCGCCATGAGTCGGAGATGACTTGACGGCACTTAACACGCATGCACCTGATATCTAATCAACTGATATCTAAATCTGAGACAGAAATGTAGAGGTGCATAAAACAGAGAAACATGTCTTTCCCGCTTTCTGCATTTTGGACTACACTGTTCAGGTACAGAGATTTATATCTCAGTGTGAATGAAGAATATGCTCTTGGTTTTTTAAATTTTTTTAATTAAGTCATCAAATATTTAACATTTATGATACAGCCATTTCAACAGTACTTGGTGTATAAAAGCAAGGAACTGAAACGTGATTAGAATCTATCCTTTAAACTTCCCTAGTGTTCTCCCAGACTGCTAGTAAACTTCATAATAAATGTGAGGGTAACATTGTATTTCTGGAGTTCTTACCAGATGTCCCTTTCTTGTTTCTAGTTGTATGGAGTCTTACTACTCTTATTTTTCTCTCTTCTGTTCATCATACACGCAGACACACACATACACACACACACACACACACGATAACTGCCAAGACTGTACCTCATCCTCTCACAATACCATTTGTGTGATACCATTAGTAATATCTTAACCCTTAGATATATTTTGGGGAAGGCACTGGCAAACCACCCCGTAAACAAAGTCTGCCTTGGAAACGTCGGGATGTGACATCACCCCATGGGTCAGGAATGACCTGGTGCTTGCACAGGGGACCTTTACCTTTTTTAAAAGATATATTTACAAATATTTAAATGGGATTTCATGAATGGGAAGTGAAAAAGATAAAAATTGTCAGTGGCAGCTGACAATACCATGAAGTATAACACTGTAACAGTCATCTACAATCCCAAATTCCTCTGTTTTAATCCTGACTATAATTTATTACAGCATCCTTCACAACTTAAGTGGCAAAGAAGCTTTCATCGTTCCATTAGTTCAGTAACAGACCAGTTGTTCATGGTAGTAGCCTGGTTCATAGAATCATAAAATCATAGAGTTGGAAGGGGCCATACAGGCCATCTAATCCAACCCCCTGCTCAATGCAGGATCAGCCTAGAACATCACTGAGAAGTGTTCGTCCAGTGGGTCCTATGGGGGTATTATTTCATTAGGAATAGTGGTTTACTTCACTAAGCCTTTAGTGTGTGAGGATAAATATGCTTTTTATGAGAAAGATGACAGTTTTCATTTTAAAAATAAGAACTTTTAAAAGAGGAAGTTTTTGGATAGCACTGGGTTTCTTCCAATGCTCCTTATAATTTCAACCCAATAGCTTTGCAATACAAGCCTTTCCTTTTCCTTCTTTGCTCCTATGACCCATAGGTCCCGAGCAGTTATTTCTTAGAGGAAAATATGATGGAGAGATATTTGGCCATGGTAATACAATATTTGGCAATACAAGCTTGCATCCTTAAGTGTATCCTTAGACATGCTACATAATTTAAAAATAAACTGAAACACAGGAAGCCAAGTATTATGTAATTGTCTTTCTTCAGCTTACTTTTTTCTTTTGCATTCTATCAGAATAGATTCTCCATCCTCCAGATCTTCCAGATCACTGGCACATTTCATTTCATTTATTGGATTTTCCCAACCAAAGTCAGGCTCAGGGTAACTCACAACCAGAAGGATACAATATAACAACAATGCCTTATCCCAATACAATATAAATTACAATTAAAATATATTATTTAAAATACTATTTTTAACAATCCTAAAAAAAATCCAGAATGTGCCCATGTGGAAAACAATGACAGGGCAACCAGTCATGGCAGAGGGAAAGAACAGGGATAGGGTAAGGAGGCCAGCTAAGATGAAACTGTTGCTGTCCTCAACCATAGGTGTGGCAGGACATCTCAGTCTTGCAGGCCCTGCAGAACTGAGCTAAGTCCCCAAAGCTGAAAAAGCTCTGGCTCTGGCCAAGGACAGCCGGATACTTCTCAGGCCAGGAACCATTGTTATAAGATTAGCATAGTGTTCTTTAGGGGGCTACTGGGAGAGGCGGTCCCATAGGTATGATGGTTCCAGACCATTTAGGACTTTAAAGGTCAGCACTAAAACCTTGAACCTGATTTGGTGTTCAACCTGGAGCCAGCTGGCGGAGCACCGGTTGGATATGCGCTCTGTGTGGGAGTCCCTGTAATTTAGAGAGGAATTTAGACCCCAGGATATACTCAAACAAAAGTACTATACTATATACTCAATACAAAAGTACTACAACAAAATGAAGTGCCGGTAAAAAAATCCATCACTCCCCCCTACAGAGAGCATGAGCAGTCAACACCAAGGATCACTTCTTGTATCTTTGTTAGAAAACACTAGTATGAATTTCAAGCAGTCTCAAGACAGTTTGTAATCTTGCAAATGCTATGGTAAACTCAGTGAATCAATAGCTCCTCTTTATATAACCTCTCGAGGGAAAAAAAAAAAGAACTCCCTGGAACCAGAATAATAAAGCTTAGCACTAAAATGTCAGTCAGTTATTACTGGCTTTATTTTAATACTTTAAACAGAAGATAGTATGAATGAGAACATGAAGAAATGATTAAATATGGAAGCAAATGAACAATTTGAATGGAGATACAGTGACTGGTGGTGACACTGACAGCATTTATAGTCTGATTACAGACTGCATTTCATTAATGAACATGTGACCTTGTAGCCTTATGGCTCAAAATGTGAATATGTGATAATTAGTGAAAGAAAACATCCTTTAATACCATGGTTGTGATAAAACAACTGTCAGAAAGACAACAGCACTCAGAACACATCTTAGAGCCGTATATGACTATAATGTACTTCTGCTTTAGAAAAAGATAGTGCATCAAATAATCCGCTGATTGCTTGGGAGGGGGGGATGAATATGAAAAGCCAGTGATTATTGTATGAATGTCCTGCTTAAGAGGACAGAGAGAAAAGGGGATATGAGCTAACCGTTAGGAAACATAGTAGACATGAGATAAGAAGGTCGCTCCTGTCATGGATTGACAACTTGTTCAAAGACAGGGAGCTATAAGGAGAATTAAGTAGTCTGTTTTTATAATGGAGGGAAGTAAGCAGTAGAGTCCCCCATAGATCTGTATCGCGACTGGTACTGTTCATAAATGAACTGGACTTAGAGCCAAGTGTGCAGATGACAACAAATGATTCAAGAAAATCCAAGTGCATTGGGAAACAACCCCAAAAGGATCTCCACAGTCTGTATACTAGACAACAAAATGGACATGAGGTTGAATGAAGAAGAAGAAGAAGGAGTTGGTTTTTATAAGCCGACTTTCTCTACCACTGAAGGGAGACTCAAACCAGCTTACAATTACCTTCCCTTCCCCTCCCCACAACAGACACCCTGTGAGGTAGGTGGGGCTGAGAGAGCTCTTAACAGAACTGGGACTAGCCCAAGGTCACCCAGCTGGTTTTGTGTGTAGGAGTGGGGAAACCAACCCGGTTCCCCAGATTAGCCTCCACCGCTCATGTGGAGGAGTGGGGAATCAAACCTGGTTCTCCAGGTCAGAGTCCACTGCTCCAAATCACCGTTCTTAACCACTACACCATGGTGGAAAACAAGTTTCAATCAAAGTAAATGTAAAATGTTGCATATTTGGGCAAAGAACTTAATGTACACTGACAGGTTCTGAGGTGGTGTTGACTAATCAGGAAAGAGTTTTTGGGATTATGGTGGACAGCTCAATGGAATGAGAATGAAATCGCCAGCATCCAAATGCTTTTGTAAAAGTCTTTAGTGGAATATTGTGTACCGTTCTGGTTACCTTACCTTTAAAGAGGTTCTGTGGAGCTTGAAAAGATTCAATAAAGGGAAATAAAAATTATCCAGGAAGTGGAATACCTTTCCCTCCATAGAAAGGCTAAAACATTTGAGGATGTTTAGTTTTGAAACAAAATAACAAAGTTTACTATACTGCTGAGGGACAGGGAGATGATGGAAGTTTACACAGTTATTCCTGGCATTGAAGAAGATGCGGATAGAGGAAACTTCCTCCCCCTCTTCAATAATATAAGAGTTCAGGAGGGTCACCCACTGAAACTGATTGGCAATAGATTCAGAGCAGACTAAAGAAAGCATCCCTTCACAAAATGGATAATTAATTTATGGAATTTACTGCCACATGGTATGATGATGGCCACTGACTTTAAAAGGGCATTAGACAAATGTATGAAGGGTAGGTCTATGAACAGCTATTAGCTTTGATGGAGTCTCTCTGTTTTGAGACGGTATGCCAGTTGCTAAGAAGAACAATGGCAGAAGAGGGCTGAAGAAGAAGAAACCACATGTAAAGCTGGCAGAGAAAAGAAGACCTCAAACCAAAGTCTCATAGTACAATCCTGAAGGGGGGGGAGTCGGTTTAGGAGCTGATGTGACCCCGTGGCGGCGTAAGTGCCCGGTTATCCCAGGATAATGGGCAATTACGCCGCTGCAAAGGGCATCCCCACTGGCCCCGGGAAGCCATGGCGCAGTGTGGGGCTCAGGTGTCGATGGGACATTCTGCCAGCATTCTCCTGGCACAAATCCCCCACGCCAGCATCCTGGGAGCCATTCCTGGGGTGTTCCGGGGGGTGGAGCTGCCTTTAGGCAGCCCTTTTGCCCCAGGAACGCCTCCTGGGATGGCAGCGGTCCTGCACCACCTTTTTAGGTGGCACATGCCCGCTTTCCCCTATGGGGGAAGAAAAACCTTTCCCCCCCTTTTTTATTTTGGAAAAAAGCATTTTTCCCCCTCTGCTGTGGCCAGGAAACCCCTGAGGTGTCTTCTCTGCTGTGCTGAGGTTCGGCACCTCTCAGGAATGAGCTCTCAGCTGAGAAAAAGAAAGACATGACTTTAGAAGTTCGATTATAACTGCCTTGGTTCCTTCATTGTGCTAACTTACCATTAGTATTGTGGCAGATACTTATAGCCCTTGGTCATGCAATGCTTGATACAACCATGCTGCCCTTAGGAACTTAGAGAACAATTTAGGGCAATGCTCTTAGAATTGCATGGTTAGACTGTTTTGATGGGAGTGGGAGAATAAGGACATTTGCCTAGTTTGGTAAAGGAACTGTAATTCACCAGCTGTTTTCTCCAATTAAATTGCGTGTGCCAAACAGCAGTATGTTGATTGGCCAGTTCAGATACACAACAGGGAAAAGGTCATGCCATTTTCTACAGCTGTGACCTTACATAATACTTAGAAAGGTGCATTAGTTTTCTGACAAGGTTTTGTCACACTATTTGTGAAACTTACTTAAAAAAAAACCCTAAGTATTCAAATACATACTTCTTAAGGCTCTCATAGTTTCAGCATCTAAAAGAGAGATGACAAATTCTTTTAATTATCTTTTTCTTTGTTTGTTTGCTGGAGTACAATAATGGGTAATCGAGCAAAAAGGTTTTTTTTAAGTATTTATAATCTGTAATCTTTTTATACGAGACAGGTGCATTTCCCCCAAATCAAGCCAATATACTAGAAACACTCTCATTATTTATTCCTCTTTATAAGTCATCCAATGGATGAAATCTAATTAAAACAGGGGCATCACAATAATTGCCTAGCTGTCACCACTGAATGTGTGTTATAGCATGATATTGACAAAATCCATGGAAACTAAAGGGAGATAATTTATTTTTGAGTCAATTTTAAATAGTGATGCTAATTATAGCCAAAGAATTGAAACTAGTAAATGACAAACTTTTGAACCAGGAACAAATAGATACTGCATTCATTAACCTAGTACATTATCTGTTACTCTTTCTGGAGTATGCTCCAAAGTAACATGTGCAATTGACATGCTAAATTTAACATTTGTGTATGCAATATCATCTATTTATGCTTTATAAATCATTTTTATCCTGCACTCACAACTGAACGGTTCTCTAGAGGTTTGTCATCCATAATAAAATGCAACAAAATGAAAAGAGCTAAATAAAAGAGCTAAAAGAGAGAGGCAGGCTAGTGGAGAGGGAGAGCAGGAAGAGACTGGAGCCTGGGCAAGCCAGATGGTGGAGAATGCAGCCGGAGCCCTGAGGCCACAGGTGTGGGGGGAAAGCAGGGGAGGATGAAGAGTGGCGCAGGGCCCCAACCCCTGCACTTACCTGTTCTAAAGACAACACATAGGAACTGGGCACACCGGTGTAAGAGGATCCATGAGGGAGCAATGGATGAACCTACAAGAGGGGGAAAAATAGGAAAAAGTGAGCTGTGAGTGGGAGCCAAGGAAAAACTCTAAAGGATTCTGACTCAGTACAACAGAGATCAAGGAACCTAGTCTGAGACCTTTTGGATAAGTGTAGCACAATGTGTGAAACTTGCTTTTCAGCTTCTCGAAGCCTCTCGCTCTTCCTTCTTTCCAAGCCTCATTTCAGCGAAATGTTGCTCGGAGAAAACCTGCATCTCCTGCCCTTCTACCCTCAAACACACTGTTTCTGTCTCTCTCTCGGGAACACTGTATATGAAAGCGGAGTGGAGCCTGTGCACAGTGGAATTCTATAGTTTGGCTACTTGAGGAATAAGTTCACTCTTAAGCTAAAGCTTGTTACTTAGAAAAGATATAGAAGTTCTTTATTGTAAGTGGACTCCATATTGGATAGAAAAGGCAGAGTAAATGTTTCTAGCTAGCTATCTAAACGAGGGTGCAGAGAGATTGTAGAAAACAAGCCCACCCTTCAAGGTGGACAAAGGAAGAGAGAGAGAAGAGAGAGTGACTGGAAGGAAAAAACTCCTAAGAATAGCATTCTGGGTAACAAAAGACAGCGGTAGGAGTGCACAAAGGAAAGATATACTCTCTACTGTCTTCCCCTGTAGTTTCAAAGCCTGTGCTAGCATTAAGCGACATTGCACAGTCCATTCCTTCTGACCCTAACCCTCTAACAACCCCGATTGCGGTTTCTGACTTACTGGAGCAGCCTGAGAGAAGAATATCTAGCATAACTGGGATAACTTCCACTAGAATGTTCTGATTTACTTTTTGCTGCTAGTTTCATACATTCTACTTTGAGTTTTATATGCCATCTAGTATTTTGTAGTTCAGCAATTCTGCAGACGGAATATTTTATATTGCTCTTTCAGTCTACCTGCATTTCCTTCTGTTAATTTTCCATGTTCAATAACGATGAAAATGTAAGTATCGACTCCCTCACTCTCAGTCATTCCTAGCCTCTCCCTGAGGTACTGGCCAAGTTTGCATTCAAGTACAGACAAAAGATCCTTTGACCCAGAAATCTAGGAATGCATGTGAGCACAGAGTTTACACATGTATTCTAGGGATTTCTGGTAACACCTCTGTGAGCAATCATGACCTGGATCAAGGAAAATAACTACAGTTGCAGACTTGAAATCTGTGGTAAATCTCTGTCAGCAGAAGACATCTTTGTCAGAAGAACAGCATTTTCTCACCCCCCTACTGTAGCCTAAAATGATCCCTGAAATGCTGTTCCTGGACTTCAGGGGAGCTTTGGAAACTATATGAGGGGTGAATTAGTAGGAATTTACTACAGGATCCAACCCATAGGATGGAACAGGGCCCTTAAGGCGCTGGCCCTGTTACTTTGGGATGCCCTTCCCGACAATGAATAGAAGTGCACTTCTGTACTCAGTGCAAGAGAAAACTATCATTCTATTTCAGAAAATGTTTCAAGGACTTTGATAATCTGTTACCCAAATCATTCCCCATGTCAGGCCTGCCGCTGAAGAGCATCTCCTACATGTGAAGAACTAGAACACAAAGGATAAAAAGGGAACTTCTAAAGCTATGATTTCAGCACTGGAAAAAAGTCTGGGAGAAGAGCCAACTACAAACATAAAGGACACGAGATTCTCTTCTTGTGCATCTAGATTTATGTGGCTTCTGACAAGGGACCTGCTATTGGCCAGAATTAGTGCAGAGTTAGAATCTGCAGTGGCACTGCACCAAGAGTGCCTGATCCTACTTCCTACTGGTCGATTTAGATTTTTGGTGAGTGGAAGATGATGGGTACCCAGGGGAAGCTGATATCCAAATATGGTCGTAAGGAAAAGGAGGAGGAGGAGTACCAGTTGAGTCAACAGGGTGGGATGATTGAATTACCTGAGGGGCAGACTGGTTAAGGTCTGTTTAAAAAAGTCCAGGAGGTGGCTCACGACTGATTTACCAAGAAAGAATTAATTGTGAGAGGAATCCTGAGAGCTTCAAATATTTGTCCAGCAAACCTGGGTCACTGATTATGGCCAAAGATGTGAGGAGCTTTGGAGAGTCAAACAAAGGGCCCTTGATTAAGGTCCTTCTGGAGTACACAGGCAGTGATGCTGCTTCCTTTTGAGTGCCTAGGGGGACTTCCTGCAAATCGAGGAACCCTCCTTTAATATGGAACTGAATGGATTTCCCTGCACCTCTGACATCTGAAGTCTAAAGGATCATGGGATGCCCTTGTCATGGGCTTCAGTGTGTGTTTGGGGGGTGGCAAGGGCATCATCGGGGGCAACAGATCTTTTGTTGTTTTATTGTTGCCCTGAAGCATCATGTGTTTTGAGATGCAGCAGCTGAATGATGTTCTATGGTTTCTGTAGCTGTTGGAAGTCACCTAGGATTAGTAAACAAGGTGAGGCAGAAATAGATTACAATAAATCCACTGATATCTATCTAATATCCCTCCTAAGCAAGGAAAATTACATGTTAAAATCCTGTTAACCATATCAAAAGGGTATTACGTGAAGACTTTCTAGATATTTTTTTTCCTAATTCTCTAATTGCCTGATCGGGGCCTAGCAAATTTTGCTCAGTGCATTTCCCCATAATACTGTACCCTTTAGAAGTGTTCTTGTGTTATTTGTGAACAACATAAGGAGTGTGTTAAAATAGTATCACAGTGAAATAATACTCCCTACACACCCAGATTTGGAGGGGGGCTGGAAACATCCATTAATTTGACATAGAAGAATGATGGCAAGTCAGGGACCACACATATGTTCAGCAAAGGAGGAATAAAAGGCATGTCCAAAATACAAAGGTCCAGATAAGCTGGGTTACTATAGTAACCAGGTTGCTGCTGCAGTACAGGCATGATGGGGTGACGTTTGTCTTTGCTCTTTTTAATGCCCTCTAACGCCAAAGGAGAGAGCGATGGAGTCTGACCTGGTTTTACATCTCTGCTTAGCTCTGGGTTCACTAGATAGCTCAGAGAAAGTTGTTATCACTCTGTCTCAGCTTCTCACTGTAAAATCCAAGCCAGAGCGGCTATACTGGCTTGCTGGGATAAAAAGCAATAGGAAGAACGTAATAATTAGGATCTTCGATCTCTGATCAGTGGATCAACTACACCATTAATTAAAAATATACTTGGTAAATGATTATCTGATAAAGACTGATAGCTTAATTTTATTTTATAAAATGTACACCCTATCTTTTCACCCTCATAAAGGCTAGCAAGGCCCATGGATGACAATATTGAGTCACAGGGGGACTTTTAAAGGACTTGCCACTGTGCTTTCTCAGATAATGATGGAAATGGAGATGTAAAGATCGTATATCCTTCAGGTTTGTATCCACAGTAAGCAAAAAGTACAACTTTGATTAGCTACCTTTCTACCTTACAGGAACTCAAAGCAGCTTACAATACAAACACAATAGCATACAAAAAAAAATACATTAAAAACATCATTTGAAATCAATAATTTAAAACTGTCAGGAGGCAGAAGAACTAAAACTAATCTTTAGCTGCCTCCCAAAGGCTGAGAGTGAGGGGGCCAGGGGCACCTCCCTGGGGAGGTTGTTCCATAATCCCATAATTGTCCCATAATGGGGCTGCTATTGAAAAGGCCCTTTCTCATGCACCTGCCAGTAGGTTGCCAACCTCCAGGTACTAGCTGGAGATCTCCTGCTATTACAACTGATTTCCAGCCGATAGAGATCAGTTCACCTGGAGAAAATGGCCATGTTGGCAATTGGACTCTATGGCATTGAAGTCCCTCCCCTCCCCAAAACCCTACTCTCCTCAGGCTCTGCCCCCAAAACCTTCCACCAGTGGCAAAGAGTGACCTGGCAACCCTACCTGCCAGACAAGCTTCTGTGGCCAGTGAGACAGTCAAGAGAGCCTCTCCCTGTGATCTGAGTTCCTGGGCAGGAACGTATGGGAGAAGATGGTCATTCAGATACTCCAGTCCCAAGCCATGTAGAACTTTAAAGGTCAAAACCAACACCGTGAATTGGGCTTGAGAGCAGATCGAAACCAGCATAATTGCTGTAACATTAAGGGTCACATGATGCAAGTAACCAGCCCCGACCAGAAGTCTAGCTACAGCATTCTGTTCTAGCTGCAGCCTGTGAACACTCTTCAAGGGTAGCCCCAAGTAGAACACATTGCAGTAGTCCAGTCTAGATGTAACTAAAGCATGGATCGTTGTGAAGAGATCAGACTGAGTGCAGTTTGTGCACCAGCCAAAGCTGGGCAAAAGCACACTGAGCCACAGCAGCTACCTGATTTTGGAAGGTGACTACTCTGATGAGCAGCATTCCCAAACCTAATTTTTCAAGGGTAGTGTAACCACCCCCCTTCTGGATGCACACCTTAACGTGGTGAGGGGGTTTGTGTGTGTCAGGGAAAAGTTGAGGGCAGCAGGAAAAGAGGAAGACCCAACAAGAGATGGATTGACTCAATAAAGGAAGCCACAGCCTTCAGTTTGCAAGATGTGAGCAAGGCTGTCAAAGATAGGACATTTTGGAGGATTTTCATTCATAGGGTCACCATGAGTCGGAAGCGACTTGATGGCACTTAACACACACAGTGTAACCACATCCAAGATAGGGGAGCTCTCAAGGCCCTGGCCTGCCTTTGGACCATAGCAAACCTCCCTGTTTCAAGCCACATGAGACACTGACGTAATGAATACCTCAGAATGTGTATCAGGGGACACAGCGATATAATTTTCTGACTAATTCTTAAAGCAGAGGCACCAACAGTCATCACCTCAGAGCGTTAAGACAGATTCTGCCTTTTCTGCTTATTTGCCTGTGAACAAGATGAATAATGCAGCTGTTTACATGAAGAAATCGCTATTTTTCCCCCTTCATCTATGTTTAAAAGTAGAAAAATGAAAGTGATTAATAGATGTGTTCCAGCAAATACCCATATGGTAATGTCTGGAAGACTTCTGGATGAGAGTTGCTGTTTTTAAGTATAAATCTAAAACATACTGACAGCACTTGCCTCATTGAGGCATCTCAAATACATTTTGGTGAAGAAAAAGAGATTTGCAACTAGCTGGCTAATGACAAATTAGGGGAGGGGGTCATGACTCAGTGGTAGAGCATTTGCTTGGCACCCAGGGTCCATTGCTGGTATCCCCAGTAAAGTCATAGGTGATCTCAACCCGAGACCTTGGAGTTCCACAGTCAGTCTGAGTAGACAGTGCTGACTTTGATGCACCAGTGGTTTCAGTATAAGGTAGCTTTATGTGTTGTTGGGTTCTGCTGCTGTTGGGTCTGGGTTCAGGGCTGTCTCACCCTCCAACTCCAGGGCTGCTTTTAGTTGGGCAAGTGCCCCATGATAGGACCTCAGAATAGAGCAAGAGGAGGGGGTTCCTCTTCACCCAGCTGCACTGCACTTATTCCCAGCTACCGTGGAATGGATCTGGCTCTTCCTCCCTAGCTGCTCCTGAGAACGCCCTTTAAATGCTTCCTCAAGGAAGGGCCAACCCTAGGAGTGGGATACTTGCCTTTGAGTGGCGAGCTCTCTGGCCCTTCCCTCTGGGCTTCTTTAAATATCTGGCTGCCCCATCCAACCTTCTCTAAGAAGGTCAGTGCTGTCTGTTCTTCCTGCCCCTTTGTCAGCTCTGGTAGGAACTCAGGTGAGTTGGCTTCTGTGAGTTGAGCCTGCTGCTGAGGGCTGGCTGGGCTCCTTCAAGCTGTTGGGCTCCTGAGTAGATTCTGCCAAGGTGCAACGCCCTGCTGTACCCTGACAGGCAATTTCCCCAACCACGGGGCTTGCTGGCACAGCACACCTTTGGTGGGGCTTGCAGTTCCCTGGGGTAACTACAACCCTACATTCTCCACTATCATAATACTACTAGAAACCCTAGAGACTGGGGAGGGAACATACTTTGTAGCACTTGGGACTGGTTTTTACTTCTATATGATTAGGTATTCCTGGCACAGCACAAAAAAAAAGAAAAAGAAAAAAGGAGAAGGAAAAAAGGAGAAAAAGGAGAAAAGGAAAACGAAGCACCAGACCTATGTAAGGGTAAACGTAGCTTAGAAAAACAAGGTTTTAAATTGGGGGCTTGACAGCTTGCATTGGAAGAATGAGAGCATGTTTTAAGAATAGGATAGGATCATGCTTTCTTCCAACTTTATCAAGCCTGGAAGATGCCCCCCCACCTTAACTCAGTTGAACCTAGCCATCCTGTTGTTCCTGTTTCAAATTACGTAAATTTCTAGTCTCCTAGTATGGATTGCATTGACCTACGCTGTACTTATTAGACGACTTTTCATATGGACCATTCTTGATTTACACTGTGTAACCTGCTTTGCATCTCAGTGAAAAAGGCAGATTATAAATACAATAAGCAATGAAATATATAATGCTTAGTTGAAAAAGACTCAGTGCAAGTTCCCTCTCCCTGCCTAAATGATAATGCTCCAGACTCCAAGTGAATGACTAGAACAATTCCGTTCACCAAAGATTTTCCCAAGTGTTTGGTAAAGATTGGGTCAAGGGGTCCAATTTTACTGACCCCTCTTTTTCCCTCTATTTGGGGGCCAATAAAATTGGACCCTCTGACCCAATCTTTACCAAATTCTGGGGTCCCTGTAAAGAGAGTCACCAACAGCTATGCTGCAAATTTGGTGACTATACCTTTAAAAACAGCACTCCGGGATTCCTGCAAAGATTCCCTATAAGCTCCACTAAAATTTAAATGCTTCCATTGAAGCCTCTGGGGAATCCCAATAAGCCGGGGGAAAAACCCAAATATTTTTGGCTTTTCAGATTTGGCTTTTTCGGTTGCTGTTAAAGGGCACCGCTTCTTTTTTCGGCCTAAAAAAGCTGGAAAATGCCGAAAAGGTATTGTTTTGGCTTCTTTGGTTCGGAAAAACACACACCTAGTTGTCACCACTGCAAGATCATTGCTGTTCATTGCTGCAAGATCCATGTTGAGATACAAGACACGATGATTGCTCCCAATGCTCTGTGCTTGCCACATGGGGGCTGGGACTTGGAGTGTGCAATGTGCAGATGAAAGTGTGGGGCTGGCAACATGAGAATTGGTGGTGTGAAAATGAGCCTTTGCAGTGGAAGCAGTAGCAAGCAGGTTGGACGCAGGCTGGGACAGCGTTCAAATGCTGCTATCCTTGAGCTGCTCCCTGCCCCCCTCACCTATTCTGTCTCACCTACCCCAGGGCAGAAGTGCTTATCTGATGAGAATTTTGCCAGGCCCTCCTGCAGCTTGGCAATGCCTCTTTGTCCATAACAGATGAATTGTGGCTCACAGCTGACTTATGCTGTTATGGAGGGGGGACCTGTTCGAGAGCTGAAGAAGAGGGGATAAAAATTGAGCTCAGCACTGCCATTTTGAAGTTGGCACTGAGCTCCGCCTCCTTTCCAGGTTGGCTGTAGTCAGAGGTTTCACAAGGAGGCTTTGCCTGCTCCCTTTGTGCCATCCCACCTTTAAGTCAGAGCAAAGGTTTTTTCCCTTTTCTCTGACTTAAAATGGAAAACCCCAGGAGCCATGCATGGAAAAAGCATGGTGTTGTGTGGAAGCTCCCAAATAGAGCACAGTTAACACAAAATATGGGGTGTGTTTTTTAATTACTTCGTACCTGTCAAAATATGTTTCAATTAATTAACAGCACATTCCCCTAGTCTCCATATTTCAGTTAATCTCCTGTCATTCCTCATAGAAATTTACTGGAGTTCTACCAAATTCCCAACTTATAATATTCTTTTGTTTTGTAGAGTGTTTACAATTGATCAAAAGGCAAGAGATCTAATAATGAAGAGGAAATAGGAAAGGGAATTGTGTGGCTTCAAATGCTTAACAGCAGGGGAGTGCATTCTCCAGAGACCATCTTCTCTCTTTTGTGTCTTTATGGCTGGTAAGATGAACAGAGAGTATCTTTTTGATTGCACCATCTGCAAGCCTAGTTTGACCAGCAATGAAAGCATATGTGTAGAGGTGTTTTTTTGATGGAATCTTTTCCCACTGAGATCTGTTAAAAGCTGGACCTGAATAAGTTGTCAAAGAACTGTAAAACCTTTTCTCTTTGGGTTGCCATTCAACATTTCAGGTTAAGCAAGTGGGAGGATTTACTTTAATTAGATATTTTTTTTCTTTTTAACTGTTGTTGCCAGCCTAAGCTAAAAGATAAGATAAAAAGTAGGCTAGAAGTAGAACTGATTAAAGACATTTCCACGCAGGTTATTTGCCCTGGTTTCAGTGCTGTTGGGAAGCCGTTTGTTTTCTGCTTCCCCACAGCATTGTGGCGCATTCATGAACTTTCCAGGGATTCCCTGGCTTTTCTGCCTTTTCCCCCACACCTGCCATGTAATCCTGAAGGGGGGGGCGGAGCTGCTTAGGAGCCAATGTGACCCCACTGCTGGCATCCGTACTACTTGCGCCATGCAAAGTGGCACAGATGCTGGTGCAGGACGACTTATGCCGGCCCCGAGGAGCGATGCAGCAGTGTGACCCTCGTGTGCTGGCACTGCCTCCCTGGTGGCACTCTTCCAGTGTGAGTGGTCACGCTGGCATCCAGGGGGTGTTCCAGGGGGTGGCGCTGCCTTTAGGCAGCTTCCAAAGCCCTGTCACCCCAGAAATGCACCATTTTGCAGGCATAAAGTTATGCCTGCAAAATAGGTGGCATAGCCCCTTGAAACACAATGGGGGGTGTTTCACAGAACTTTTTGTGAAGTTCATTTTTAATTTTATTTTTATGGCCAGGGAGCCTCTCAGAAGGAGGCACGATTGTGCCGTCTCCAGCCTTTAACTAACTAACCCCCTTCAGGAATGGGCTGTTGCTTTGTTCTCACGTTATTAGAAAGATCGCAGCAAAGACTGGATGGCTGGTGTGTGGGTGGGAAAGTTCAGATTTTCCTCACCCAGGCCACATGGCTATTTTTCTCACAGCAGTGATTTCTTCCCCGCCACCTGGGGCTTTTTTGTTGTTTTAATCAGCAACTGAATACTTTTACAATGTTATAATATTATAACAATAACAACAATTTCCAGCTTTAATGTAAGACTAGCATCTTCTGTTGTGAAATTAGAAAGGGAAAGGCAACAAAAGAAGCTATAGACTTACTTAAAAAAAATTCTGGAAATTCAGAGAACCGATTACATATATTGTTATACTGTTATATTGGGGAGTGGGCTGTGGCTCAGTGATAGGGCATTTGTTTGGCATGCAGAAAGTCCCAGATTCAATCCCCAGCATCTCCAGTTAAAGGGACTAGGCAGGTAGGTGATGTGAAAGACCTCTGCCTGAGACCGTGGAGAGCCGCTGCCAGTCTGAATAGACAATACTGACTCTGATGGACCAAGGGTCTGATTCAGTATAAGGCAGCTTCATGTTCATTGCTACAACAATATTCAATTACTGATTCAAAAACAAAGCCTAAACAAGGCCTGGCTGGTGTGGGGGTTGGGGGTGTGCTGGCTGCTTTTTTTTTTGGCCGGAGTCAGGTTACAGCATCTCTCAGGCACTGGGTTGGGAAGAAGCACAAATGAAGTCAAGACAATTAGGAGCCAGAGGAGTTGCAAGAGTCAGTTATCAGTCCAAGGTCAGGTAAGTTCAGGAGTAAATCCCAACAGTCATTGACTATACCTGAGCATGATTCTGAGTGGACCTGCTTAGGATAGCACCTTTTGTTGCTATCTGTTATGTTTGAAGTTTTCGGGTACAGCTTCTGAATGATTTTCTTCAGAATCATAAAAAATTCACAAAAATATGTTTTTGTGAATCTTCCTAGGCTGCACACAAGTGAAGTGAAAAGTCAAATATTAATTTGTACACCATCAGTTGCTTCAGGCTGACAAAGAATGTGTTTGTTCCACCTGACTAACATCTAATATTTGCAAATGAATAAATGGGATCCTCTTTGAGAAGCACATGGCCGATACATTAGTTTCACCTGGCTACATTGGGGGGGGGGGGGAAATGTTTGCACTTCACCAACAGTATCGTCCAGAAAAGGAGAAAACACTTTCAGTCACTATTCATATCTCATCTGTTCTGTTGTCTGTTCTCTTTGTGAGAAACAGTTTCTTTGGTAAGAATAAGAATTCCCCGCTTCAAACGTTTCATTATAAGCTCTAGTACTGCTGTATGAAACAATTCACTCGGAAGTATTATCATCCCTTGGAAAAAGGAGTAGCAGGAAAAAGCCTTCCAAAAGCATGAATGACAATTTTGCTAGTACACTTTTTTATTTCTGTTGGCAGTTTGTCTGCTATCAAGTTAGCATTGAGAAACATTGTGCAAGTGGCAAAGGAACCACATGGTATAACTGCTGAGAGACATAAAAGGTTGACTTGTCTATTCTGCAAAAGGAGCTGTCATTAGATAAGCAAAGAAAAATGACACGGAATTATAACCTAGTTTATAGCAATTTTCTAAGAATACTACTTGAAAATCCCATTAACAGCACTTTTTGTGTCTTGATTCAGAGTTCTAAAAATGTCCATATCTGGGGGAAAGAAAGTTAGAATATGCAAAGCCACAAAGAGACAAAGAGTTTGTCTTATGAAAAAGGCAGATTCTGTGAACAAAGTCTGCATACATTTTAATTATTTGGAATTTTAAAGCAAATGAGATTGGGAGAGAAAAGTACAGCTCTTTTAATAAAGGAGCACAGAGTCTCGGATTAAGTTAATTACTGATCAAGAAAATGGTTCTTTATTTATAATGTGCGAAGAGCTTTGTGATTCTATATGAGCATTCATTCCGTGATCTCCCTCCATTATTAAGAAAATTGAGTTTCAACTATCTGGGCAAGGATCTAAACCTTGATGCCTATTCATGTTACAGTAGCAAGACATAGACAGGTTTTACTTGGGAAACAATTGAATAGGATGATGATAACATTTTCCAATCAGGATGTTATTGTTATCAGATATGATGTGATAAAAGAAAATGAAGGCCCAAATTGTGGGGGTGGGGACAATTAATATCTGTATCGACAAACAAGACTGAGATTATACTTTTTTTAAAAATTTTTTTTTATTTTCTTCATTTAACATATCAACATAGAAACAATATCCAATACTAAAAATATAGTAATAATAAAACACACACAAATAATATCACTAATTTAACAATAAAATGACTTTCTCCTCTCCCTCTTCCATCTAAAAATAAATTGTATAGACTTTTGCTAACGGAGCTAATCCCAATATTATTTTAATTAACCTGTTCTTATCCTATCCAACATTATTAAATCAGTACCTAATATAAAATTAATACAAAGTATAGATAAGGGATTAGATCAAAGAGTATCCTTTAAATGGTCCCATTGAAAATTGATTTCATAGTAAGTTCTCCAAGCCTCCCATTCCCCCCAAAATTGTACATTATCATTCTGGTTTATCAAAGCTGTAAGCTTCGCCATCTCAGTCAATTCTAGCATCTTTTTTTATCCAGTCTTTTTTGTCTGGTATCTCGACTGTCTTCCATTTAGCTGCATATATCAATCGTGCAGCCGTGGTGGCATAAATCAAAAAGGTTTGGTGAGTAAAAATGGTATCCAGTATCATACTTAATAGCATCATTTCAGGTGTTTTAGGAATATTTTGTTGTAGAATCAACCTTATTTCATTATATATCATCTCCCAAAATTTCTTAGCTTTTTCACAAGTCCACCACATATGATGGAAAGATCCTATTTCTTTATTGCATTTCCAACAATTTGGTGACATTGAAGCAAATGATTTTGCTAATTTCTTCGGTGTTAAATACCATTTATACATCATTTTGTATACATTTTCTCTTAGTGATTATACATTTTCTCTTAGTGATCAGACTGAGATTATACTTTGAAGGGGTAGCTTTAAGAAAAAAATAGAAGACCAACCCCGACTCAGAGTTTAGTTATCAAGATAATTTTTAAGTCTCAAATGCAATTCAAAAAGCCTTCTCTTTTCACTGTCAAATGTTGTACAGAATATCAGCTTGGGGGGAAAAAGGCTCGACAGTCACTTTTTTCTGCTTTGCTGTCCCTCTCGGCAACGTTGCCGTTATGGTACACTTCCCACAAGTGAGTAACCTACTGTCTAGTCTCTCCAAATTCACTCATCCAGACAAGTTAACAGCCGAACAGGGGTCAGTTTTTCTTCTTCTTGGTAAGTCTTATCTTCAGGTATATCTGAGAGTAAGACACAAATGTGTTTTTTTCCCCCTGTCAAAGTGATAGTGGACACCTGCTTATAGTTCATTGTTCTTGCAGTTGATTAAAGAAATCTATGGTGGGTACAATGGATTTATGAACTAAGGGTTATCTTTGCTCCTTACAAAGTGCCCTGCCCTGAATGCCACCTGATAGGTAACTTTTGAGGTTTAACATTAGTGTACTAGAACTAGGGTTGTCTTCGATGGGAGCAGGCGTGATAGAAAATGTTATCAAATAATTCCTAACTTTGCAAACATTATGATGTTGGGATCTGATCTTGAGATTCCTTACATTAAGATGCACCACAATAGATATAAACTAGGGTTGCCAACCTCCAGGTTCTAGCAGGATCTCCCGCTATTACAACTGATCTCCAGCCGATAGAGATCAGTTCACCTGGAGAAAATGGCTGCTTTGGCAATTGGACTCTATGGCATTGAAGTCCCTCCCCTCCCCAAACCCCACCTTCCTCAGGCTCCAGCCCAAAAACCTCCCACTGGTGGCAAAGAGGGACCTGGCAACCCTATATAAAATATTTGTAGGATTAGTATCCAGTGGTCAGTGTAGAAATAAAGTTCAGGACTTATATGAGGACTATGAGTGCCTTCTAAACAGGGGTGTTTTTTTACTAGTTACTGCTGTACATCCAGTAGAGAAGGTGGCATGGTGTAGCCTAAACTTGTTGGATCTTGGCAACTAAGCAGGGTTGATACTTGGATGGAAAGGCAATGGAAAACCACCTCTGCTTCTCACTTGCCTTGAAAGCCCCTTGCTGCGGTCACATAAGTCAGTTGCAACTTGATGGCACATGTGTACGTACAGTACATCCACCATGACACTGCTTTATGGAGTGCTAAGCCAGTTAATAAACATTCTTTTCATAGAACAGAGAAAGTGATTCTTCATGACATGTCAAGTTCAGCAATAGTTTGCAAAATGCCAGGAGCCTGGGAACCTTTCTGACCCTCTCAGGCAGGCCATTCTTCAGGGTGGGGGGCACAGTGGAGAAGGGAGGTGTAATGGCAGTGGTTGATCTTGCCCATATGTAGGGGGGCACCCACAGACAGCCCATGCTTATGGCTACCATGTGACTCCACTGTTGAATTTAAATTAATCTCGGCTCTGTAAATGCTATGGAATGCCAAGGGGGGGGGGTAATGCTCTGGTGAGGTAGGCAGTAAAGCCATGGTCAGGTCATTGTTAAAGCTGCACTCCATCATTTATGGGCTTCCTGATGAGTTCAGGGTTTATATATTTCCTTTCACTGTGTTAACCTTCAACCCTTTAGTGTTTTTGTAGTACAGTAGAGCCAATATTTCTGCTTATTCCCAGGTTTACAACAATGCAGTAAACATTCTTTCAAATAAAGGGATATGGAAAACAATTTTGCACGTTAATTTTTTTTGCCATGTTCTCAGAGTCAAAAGTCTGCTAGAGATCAATCCACTCAGTTCTGCTCCCTTTCACAGCTTGTGTCGGCTGCCTTCAGAATACCTAGATGGCAGCTTCTGCTTCACAGCCTTTTTGACAAATGATGGAAAGAGTGTGCACAACAAGCTAATGAGATGGACAGTCTATTAATATTACATTTGACATGACACAAGAACCATGGCATAAAACAACTAAAGCATGTCTTCCATTCTCCATGTGCAAACATTCCTAACGGAAGAGCCATCAGAATAGATAATAGATATTAACAGCCTTCCAGAGATAATTGTTTCTTGGCCAATTACTTTACCCCCCTAACAGTGTGGCAATTCATTTTGGGCTATATAAACTTTTTTTAAAAAAGTAAAGTCACAGTACATTGTATCCATTACAAAACCAGTGGTTTTTACTGAATGTTGTTTAAATTCCATGCAAGTTTGACTTACATCTTTAGTAAACCTCATGGTGTAGACATGTAAAAATGGAACTAGAGGTGATCATTTCAAATTATGGAAGGCTACAACAGACAGCAAATGCATCTTAAGGAATGTCTACAAATGAGCAATAGCGGTATATGACTGAAGCAAACAAATTAAGTTATAATTAATTGAATAGTTAAGATAGCACATCATAATAAAATTATATACATGCAAGGGTCTCTGAATATATTTAATATGTCAAGATGTTCATTTTTCTACATGTGTGTACACTAAACAAATAGATACACATCTGAGGTGCATGCTTCTTATAATGAACATTTCACCCCAATAATCATCCCACACGTCAAGAATTTTAGGCACAGGGATTATTCTAAATGCTTACGTTTCTAGAGCTAATGAAGTATGCTATATAAATGAATATATCTAAATTAATCACTCATACAAGAACCTTGAACTTCCACTACTTCTGCCCAAACTAGTTCCCACCTCTCATTGGGCAAGATTTTCAGCAGTATTAAAAATGATGGAATCTGAATGGTGTCTCTGGCTCCCACTGAGAAATGTAATTCCAAAATATCGTTGTGGGCATGAATTCTAAAACATCCCCTCTCGACATAGTTCTCAAGGAAAATACTAATATCACATGATTCCATGAGACCATTTTCTCTAACTAAATGTTCTACATGTTTGAAGGAATACATGTTATGTTACACTCAAGGCTAATGCTGCCTCATCAGGCCTGATTCCAAAAATAGGATGAACCCGGTAAGGCCTAGTGGTCCACTTGGGCAAGATGGGGGTAGCTAGGGTGTAAATCAGTTCAAAGGAGTACACCTAATACATTTAAGGTTATTTACTTTATATTTCTAATAATATATGTGCCTTGTATCGAATATTAAAATGTAGCAACTGCTTGACAATCATTTGTACTTATTAGTCAGAACACTGGAAGATCTGCAGATTTATTTCTTACTGAGCAAATGGATAAAATAATACCATATGCTCTAACTATCCCTATTTGCCCCTGTTTTCTTCTTGTTAAAACATTTTTATTATAACTTGCTAGAGTTGTCCTTCTTCAGAAATCAGTTCCATCCCCAGAATCTACAGAAGTTAAATCTCCGAGTGAGGAGTAGATTTTATCTTGCCTCTGGTATTACCCCCTGAGCAAGAGTACGCAACAGTGTATGAGTACACAGCTGAGATCCCTTCACCAATACTCCAGAAGGGATATGCATACTTTTTATTTTATGTCTTAACTTGACCTTTACCACAGTTTGAATAATAGACAGGAATGTATTTCTCTAACCTGGGGGCAGAAGGGAAACACCACACAGCAAATCACACACCAAAGAGGATATAATGCCATTACCACCATGCTTGGGAAAAGCAAATGTGAGGGAGTTCACCCCCTCCCCATTCAAAGGTAATAACCGTGCCTTAGTTATTTACATTTGGCATTCCACAAACACTAACAGGATCTGTCCATGGGTGAGGAAAGACACCAACTCATCAGTCTCTGATTTTGATATATTTATTTCCCTCACTATTTCTCCCCCCCACCCAAAACCCCGGAATTCAATCCAAACAAATGGTAACCATATATATAGCTTGTTATTCCATTTGGGCTGTAAACTTTCTCAAAGAAGTAATCAATATCCTTAATTTCTCCCACCTTGAGAGATATCTTTCCTGTGCAATTATTATCTTACTGATTTACCTATGAGATTTAAAACCTTTGGCTCCAATCCAATCTGCTTTGAGAATTATCTCATTGCCCTTTCTATCTTCACACTTTGGGGCATAAAGTTAGCCCCAAGAACACAAGCATTGTGTTCCAGCCATTGGTTCCCATCTCTATACTGGGCTCCAGCAACTGGCTCTACAACCACCATGTGGGAACCCTTAGTGGCGAGTGTGTGCAAGACTCTGAATTGGCTCTGCTACCCCAGTGCAGGTGTCTGGGAAGATTGTGCTCAGCTCCTCTACTTCACCCTCTCCCATGCTGCCTTCTCCTTCCTTGGACAAACTGCGAACTTCCCTAACCAGGACAGGCTAGTATATCTTTCTCCCTCCTTCTCCCACCCCCATTTTTCTTTAGATTCATTAAGTTAGTAGTACTGTTTGTTTAAGAAGAGCCCCTTGGCGCAGAGTGGTAAAGCTGCAGTACTGCAGTCCAAATTCTGCTCACGACCTGAGTTTGATCCCGACTGAAGTTGGTTTCAGGTAGCCGGCTCAAGGTTGACTCAGCCTTCCATCCTTCCGAGGTCGGTCAAATGAGGACCCAGCTTGCTGGGGGTAAAGGGAAGATGACTGGGGAAGGCACTGGCAAACCACCCCGTAAACAAAGTCTGCCTAGAAAACTTTGGGATGTGACATCACCCCATGGGTCAGGAATGACCCGGTGCTTGCACAGGGGACCTTTACCTTTACCTTTTTACTGTTTGTTTAGATTATGGTTTAGTAGAAGTTAGGATTTGTAGAATATTTTTTTCTTTATTTATTTATTTATTTAGTGTGTGTGTGCGTGTGTGTGTGTGAGAGAGAGAGCAGGTTTAAAACTCTATTCAATTTGCTAATTCCCTTTGCTATTCTTCTTCTTAATAAATCCTTAATTTTAAACGACTGTCTGTTTGTTCTAACAATCTGTACACCCTTATGAGACATTAGATCAAATCTTGGACATAAGCAAGATGGTCCTAATAATAGTTGCCCTGAGCATCAGTGTGTAGTACTGTCGGCTAAGTATAGACACGGGGTGAATTTAGTTAGGAAGCACCAGCATTAACAGAAATATGTTTTAATCTGAATTAGAAACCTCATTAATCAATGTGTGTGTGTATGTGTCTAAAGTGCCATCTAGTCACAGCCGAATTACAGTGACCCCATAGGTTTTTCAAGGCAAGTGATTAAACAGAGGTGGTTTGCCATTGCCTTCCTCTGCAGAGCCTTCCTTGGTGGTCTCCCATCCAAGTACCCACCCAGTTTAGCTTCTGAGATCTGACGAGATCAGGCTATATTATACCATTCCAAATCCTTCCGTTAATCAATAAATCATGGTCATTAAATGCTTAATGTTTTCAGTCATAATATGTGTTAACCTTGCCTTGTAGCCTTGGTCTATTCCAGAGGGAGCCAAGGGGGGAAATATTCAGTTTTGCTCATCAGTACTTGCCTGGCTTCTATATTATTGGAGAGAATAAGCCTGAAGCACATTGAAACCAAAGTGCATATAAAAAAGAGACCCTTCTACAATTAAGAGCCTACAGGATGAAAGAAGAGCTCTTGAACTAACATCAAATGGTCTCCTGGCTTCTTACATATGCTAATTTAGTAAATATCCTTCTTACCTGCAGATTCTGAGAAAACTGCATTTAAACTGTAGTTCTTATGAGCTACAGCTATATCTCAGACCATCAACTATGGCTTCTCTTATATGGATTCAGTGTAATTTAGGGCTCTCCTATTATAGCATGCTCCCACATGGAAGGGAAAGAAAGGGGGAAGATGGGGGGAAGCCAGCAGAGCAGGTCATTTCTCTCCCACCTTCATGACTTTTGGAGCTGAAAGAGAATTTGGGTGAGGAAGGTGCCAACTGTAGTTTTGCACCCAAAATAATGACTGTGCCTACCCTTGGCAACTACCGTATATACCCATGTATAAGCCGACCCGCGTATAAGCCGAGGTGCCTAATTTCTCCCCAAAAATGGGGAAAAATTAGGCACCCGCGTATAAGCCGAGGGTCGGCTTATAAACCCTCCCCCCCGCAGGCTTACCTGACAGGGCTCTCCAGCGGCGAGGGTCCGGCGGCGGCGCGGCCCGGGGGGGCCTGGGCAGCCTTCCTGCGGCTGCAGGAGTCTGCCCCAGGCCGCTCCCGGCAGGAGGAAGCGGCGGCGAGGCCCAGGGGGACCGGGAAGGGCCGGGGCAGCCATCCTGCGGCTGCAGGAGGCTGCCCAAGGCCCCTCCCGCCCGGGAAAAATGGCGGCGGGGGCGGGAAGGGCCGGGGCAGCCATCCTGCGGCTGCAGGAGGCTGCCCAAGGCCCCTCCCGCCCGGGAAAAATGGCGGCGGGGGCGGGAAGGGCCGGGGCAGCCATCCTGCGGCTGCAGGAGGCTGCTCAAGGCCCCTCCCGCCCGGGAAAAATGGCGGCGGGGGCGGGAAGGGCCGGGGCAGCCATCCTGCGGCTGCAGGAGGCTGCCCAAGGCCCCTCCCGCCCAGAAAAATGGCGGCGGGGGCGGGGGAGGCCTTGGGCAGCCATCCTGCAGCTGCAGGAGGCTGCCCAAGGCCCCTCCCGCCCGGGAAAAATGGCGGCGGGGGCGGGGGGGCCTTGGGCAGCCTCCTGCAGCCGCAGGATGGCTGCCCAAGACCCCTCCCGCCCGGGAAAAATGGCGGCGGGGGCGGGAAGGGCCGGGGCAGCCATCCTGCGGCTGCAGGAGGCTGCCCAAGGCCCCTCCCGCCCGGAAAAAATGGCGGCGGGGGCCGGGGGGCCTTGGGCAGCCATCCTGCGGCTGCAGGAGGCTGCCCAAGGCCCCTCCCGCCCGGAAAAAATGGCGGCGGGGGCCGGGGGGCTGCAGGATGGCTGCCCAAGGCCCCTCCCGCCTGGGAAAAATGGCGGCGGGGGCGGGGGGCCTTGGGCAGCCATCCTGCGGCTGCAGGAGGCTGCCCAAGGCCCCTCCCGCCCGAAAAAAATGGCGGCGGGGGCCGGGGGGCCTTGGGCAGCCATCCTGCGGCTGCAGGAGGCTGCCCAAGGCCGCTCCCGCCCGGGAAAAATGGCGGCGGGGGCCGGGGGGCCGGGGCAGCCTTCCTGCGGCTGCAGGAGGCTGCCCCAGGCCGCTCCCGGTGGCAGGAAGCGGCACGGGCCCGGCGGCGGCGGCGACGGTAAGTTTCCCCCCTCCCTCCTCCCTCCTCCCCCCCGTATTGACCCGCGTATAAGCCGAGGCCGGCTTTTTCAGCCCATTTTTGGGGCTGAAAAACTCGGCTTATACGCGAGTATATACGGTATACCCTTGGCAAACAAACCTTAATCTTCTTAGTAAACAAATACATTGGATTGCATTGAAAGGTAGGTTTCTATTGTCAAAAGGCATTTCCATCAGCAGAATGAACCTTTCCTGCCTCTTTAGTCCTGATGCAGCCCACTAAGTAACCTGAAATGCTGTTCCTGGGACACAGGGGAGACTCATGAACACTTTAAAGAGCAAACTGGGGAGTTGCTATCAAAAGGGGAAATCAGTGAAAATTGCTACCCTTCTCTCTGACAGGAACTGACCTTGGACCAAACTCATTTAATTAAAATAAAAGCTAATCTATTTCGAACTATGGGTAATGTTTGGCATTTCACCTTCCTTAATGTCTCTAAAGCAAAGCAAAACAAACAAACAAACAAACAAACAAAAAAGCCCCCCCCAAAAAAACAACCCCCCCAAAAGCCAGACACTGCCATTTTGTCCAATTTAGCAAAATGTGAATTACTTAAAGTGATTTTTACTAACTGTTCTGAACAGTTCTCCATTCTGCTCTGACAAATACAAATAACATATATTAGACACGTTTCCCTAAACCCGGTTGCATATTTATTTTGTAAGGCAACCCAATTATCTCTGAACTGAATGGCTCAGCTGGCTAAATGGAAGTTTATATCAGATGGCAACTAATTCAAGATATATGAACGTCAAAAGGAAAAGAATGCCACCCACAAATAATTTTCATTTTTAAACATAATTACAAACAGCCTGTGCATCAGACTCAAATGTTAATCACTGTTTTTAAGCTATTGTTAGGGAAAGAGGAGAATATGCTGTTAGAAGAACCGTCAGCTTTCTCAGAATACAATGCAAGATAATCACCTATTAAATAAAATATTAAAAACCATTGCTACTCAGCAAAATATACTTCTGCTCCTCGTCCGCAAGATGTCCCAAATACAGCATTATATTGCCAAATAGTTTATGCAGTATTTTTATGATTGATGTGAAATATATTTGGATGAACCCAACGTATGGAAGACTTTCCTATCACTATCTGTTCTGCCTGTTCTGATGTCTGCCAGCAACTCTATTCCCCCCTCCCCCCCACACACACACACACGTTGTCTGTCTCTTCTCCCATCTTTGTTCTCAGGCTGATATATATGCAATACAAGATGAGGCTTCACTACGGTGAGTGCAATACAATATAAGACTACTTATATCATACAGTAGCATCCAGCATAAGAAGGGGGTACCCATTCTGTTCAAAGTCAGGGAATAGACTTCTTGTGCAATGGCATTTTGTTTAACTCTAAAGTCTTGTTATTATTAACAATTGAGCTTGGTGCTGCTTGGTTCTCTCAGTCTCCAGGTAGTGGCTGGAAGTGTCCCGTTATTACAACTGATTTCCAGGTGACACAGATCAGTTCACCTGGAGAAAATGGCCACTTTGGAAGGTGGAATCTATGACTTTATACCCCATTAAAGTCCCTCCCCAAACCCCACCCTCCTCAGGCTCCTCTCCCAAAATATCCAGGTATTTCCCAACCCGGAGCTAGCAACCCTAGATAAAAACATTCTTTTTTTAAAAAATATTTTTTTAATTATTTTTCAAAATTATTAAACACAAAGTTTAAGAGTTAGTATAAACAAAGAATAAAATATAAAATGCAATAGAAAACATTAAGTATGATCAAAAATATATTGACTTCCCCTACACCTCTCTCCATCTATTGATTAATTAGTAATCTCTTTTGCATAAACTTCTAATCCTAATATTATTACCTATACCTATCAATATCTTTGGCATTTATATTCTTTAAAGAGAGAATGATTAATGATTAATAAAATCATAAAAAAGAAGAAAAGAAAAAAATACTAAATCTCACTAATAATAAATGGATTAGAACAATAGGAAACATTTAGTTGTTTTCATTAAAAATTAATTATTTTGTAAACCCTCCATTTCTCCCAAATACTCATTTTAATACAAATTATATTTCTAGTATATTGATATCTTATGTTATTTCATTTCCATTAAAACCAAGCCTTTTAACCAATTCCTGTTTAATCCCTTCCAAAAGACAAGCCAGGCTCTTTTAAATCAGTTCCTTTGTCCGGAATTTCCAGCATTTTTTTCTTTTCTTCATTAAGACTAGACATCAAAGAGCATCCTTGGAAGTTGTTGGTATGATTTCTTCTGCTGGTGAATGATCTTCATGTAGATCTGCGTTTCAGTTTCTTCCATCTCAAAGTCAATAAAGGAGATCCCCATAGCTCCAGTTTTTCTACCCTTTAAGTCCTCCAAGCTGGTGTTAAAAAGTTCCTCAGGCAGATTATAAAAACAAAGATCTAAGTCACTCACATTCAGATCCATTGTTGCCAGCTGGACTATTGCAGTTTGTTTGTTGTCATTCTCCATTTCCTTTGCAAGGTTCTTCTGTTCTTCATCTTTCTTGTCATCTGAAGAACGCTCTGATCTCACCTCCGACCTCATTGTGATGATTTGAATTTTTATATCTTTACGGTCATCTAAGATAAAATCCAATTTTTAGTTCATCAAAGCAGAAAATTGATCCAGCTGTTAATCAAACATTCCATGGTTGCTACTTCTGAAAGTTCCGTTGAGACTTAGTTGGTAAAGTCCCGACAAAGACCAGTGTTATAAATAGCAGAGAGGTGCTGCAGGAATCAGTGTCGTAAACCTTCCGTCTTCCTTTTGTTCAGGAACTTGGGAGGTATTTGCCAGTTGCATGATGATGCCACACTTTCGATTCCAAGTTCTCTGCTACTCTCGCGATGATAGATTATTTCCAGGAAGGACGTGGCAGGAAGACTTAGTGTAGTTAGAAAGACGACACCTCACGATGTGGGGGGATTACTCCTCCTCCCTCCTCTTTATACGTCGTAGTTTCTGATTGGTAGCAGAGACGTCTTTCAAAAAACCTTAGTTGTGTCTTCCCACCGATCAAATTGATAAGATTCCTGCCGATTTATCGGGTCTTTTCTTGTTTTCAAAGAGTCATTTAAACATTAAGTGGGGAAACAGATCTGGCAGATGTATTTAGCAATCTCCCGGTGCTACCAGATCCAGGTAAAACAAAAGAGTTCTTTTAACTTAGATTTTAGGAGAGTGGGTATTCTTGCTTCTGTGTAGTTTCTTAGATGGTGATAGATAGGGGAGATCTGAGCCTAATTCCAAAGAGACGTTTTTGGCAGTGTTTCCCCCTCAGGCCAGTGGGACCTCTTCCAGGATTCCGAGAGTCGTCCAAAGACTCTCTCAGCAAAACTGGGGGTCAGACCGCTCTTGAAGGCAGCAGGGGTGTTCCTGTTCCTCGGTCCACTAATTAGAACTGGGGTGGGGTGCAAAAATTTGCCCCCAAGTTCAAACGTTTCTTGGTTCTCTCGGGAGCCCCCGAGAAACGTGGCGCTCAGATCAGCATCCCTAGTGGAAGTTGATAAAGACATTCTTATGCCATTTATGCATGGGAGGTTTTGACTTAGATTTGCTGCTCTCTAGATGCACATTTTCCCCATTTGAATTCTCAAAACTCAAAAATAAGCCCCATGCAAAGTTTTGAGAATTCGGATGGGGAAAATTTTAACCTGGGTCTCCCAGACCCTACTCTGAAGCTCCAACTGCCACACCACACTGGCTTTCTTAAGGTGGCTGCTGTTGAACAGTAGCAAGAAGCTAGGTCTAGCTGAGTCATGCAAATTGGGTGGTATCAAACCAGAGGTTGCTGCTAGGGTTGCCAACCTCCAGGTGGAACTTAGAGATCTTCCAAAATTGCAACTAAACTTCAGACACAGAGATCTGTCCTTCTGGAGAAAATGGCTGCTTTGGAGCATGGACTCTATGGCATTATATTCAGCTGATGTCTCTCCCCTCCCCGAACCCTTCTCTCCTCAGACTCAACCCACAAATTTCCCAAGCTGGAGCTGGCAACCATAGCCTGGCCTGTAGCCAGGCCTGGCCCCAGTGAGTCCTCCCTCAAAGGCCAAAATAGGCCAGGAACGAACTCTGTCCCCTCCCTCTTGCTTTTACTGACAGACCCAAGCTTTGGAATGCTGTGGTTGCCTAGCAAAAGCCACTGAGGGAATCCATTGCTTAAAGCTACAGGCACTCATTTTGTAGTTTTGGGGTTTTTAAACCCCCCAATATATATTTTTGATTTCAGATTTTTCTGCAAACCTGGGGCATTCAAGTTTATAGAAATATCTGTCTTGCCCATTCACAACCTTTAGCTGAGGAGAGTGGAGTATAAATACATCAGTAAATAAATATCCAAAGATTTGGCCAACTTCACTATTTGAATATAAGGTGTTTCCTTAAACTGATATATGTGTCCAAATTTTATGGGGCATATCAGCAACTCTTGAAGTAGGGCAGTGCTGATACTAAAATAGATGATCTCTTCAGCTGAAACTGTGGGATTTGTGATTCAAGCGCGCTGTCCTCTTTCCAACGTATCTTCAACAACTTGTCATGACTCAATATTGACTTTACACCAGTGAAGTCTTTTTGACAACTTCATAAAACATTTAGCTTTTTAAGACATACTATTACTATAACTGTATATGTGTGGTGGGGGGGGAGAAAGATCTTTTCAGATTTGAGTGGAATGCCTCACATTTCAGAACCTAGAATAGTGATTTTGTACACAGTTGTACTGTATTCAAATTATGATAATGCTTCAGCACAATGTCCTTCCTAGTTCAAGCTCCCCTATTCTTACTATTTGTTTTCATTTTGAGCATAACCACTACTATAAAAGTTGCCCACCCTCAAATAACCCCATCAACTTACTGCCAGTATTACATATATCATGGAGAATTGTAGAGAAAATATACACTCTTAGACAAGAAAAAAATCCTCACCTTTCCTTGCTTTCTTTTCTCCTTCCCACCCACAATGCAGCTTACTTTTTATCTGCCCCCCCTCTTCAGTTATATTTACTATTTATTTACTTCATTTATACCCTGCCTTCCTCCATAATGGGGGCCGAAAGCAGCTTCCATAATTTCCCTCTTCTCCATTTTATCTTAACAACCACCCTGTGAGGTAGGTTGTCCAGCAAGAGTCCACAGTAGAGTGGGGATTCAAACCTGGGTTTCCCAGATCCTAGTGTGAACCACTACACAACACTGGCTTTCATTGCGGTTGAACTATAGCAAGCATCTAGTCCTGGATGAATCATGCAAACTGTGCGATAGCAAGTTACCTGGTGCCCATACCTGGATGGCCCAGGCTAGCCTGATCTCATCAGATCTCAAAAGCTAAGCAGGGTCATCCCTGGTTAGTACTTGGATGGGAGACCACCAAGGAATACCAGGGTTGCTGTGCAGAGGAAGGCACTGGCAAAACCACCTCTATTAGTCTCTTGCCATGAAAACCCCAAAAGGGGTCGCCATAAGTCGGCTGCGACTTAACGGCACTTCACACACACACACACAAATTACCTGGTGGTTGCTTCCTCAAAGGCCAAAACAGCCCTGGAAAAAGGCCTTGCCCTGTCCTTTTTACTGCCAGAAATCAACATGTGAAGGCTGGAAATACTGTTGTGGTTGTCTAGCAACGGCCATAATGGTCACTGAGATGGCATTTATTTCTTAAAGCTACAGCTGCTGCTTCTATTACTTTGGGGCTTTTTAAACCTCCACTGTATTTTTTTAATATTTCTGACTTTCTGCAAACCTGGGGCTTTTCTCAGGTTTGCAGAAAGATCTGAGTTATCTCTACTTGGCTCCATTCTCTAGATTTAAGTATCCACAGATGGGATCATGTTGAGAACTAGCTATGCTGAAGAATATTTCTACATGCAGGTTTTTCACTATCCTAGTTAACTGAGATTGAGTGCAGTTTCTACATGTCTGTGCATTCAGTAAGAAGCCCACGTGATACACCATCAAATTCTGTCACGTAGGCTTTCTATAAATTACTACTGCTTCTTCATAGGATTTAAGTCCCATGTAAAGCAGATCTATACCGTGGGTTGTATCCAGCCAGCTTTTTCACTTAGCCTTACTCAATTCCCTGTCTTACTGCAGCCTCTGTCACACATGGCTTTTGTCCATGCAAATCTCATGATCCCGAGCACAAATTTTTTGGTAGTCAAAGAAGATCCCTTTCTCCCTTTTTCACCAGTGAAAATGCTAGTTGGATCCAATCCAATGATACAATGTAGGAAAGCTCTAAGGAATTTGTCATCAAGACCAGGGATTTTTTTTTTAAAGGGTAGATATAATTGATGGGTTTTTTCTTGCTAATGTCTTGTTAAATTAATAAACACCCATTTAATCATTGATCAAAATGCCTGTTTCACTTGATGCAATATTTCATTTAAAAAGCCAAGCAATTGTCTGAATGCCACCCCAGCTTTTCATGTGTTCTTTGCAAAAATTAGTTATTGATAAGGGGGGTGCAATAATGTCTTTCTAAAATATGCTGAAGTAAATTCCTAGTGTTTAAGAAGCAGAACAAGAACAAGTCTACTGCTCAAACTTTAAGAGTGTTAATGACATCATTTGAAAGGAATTATACTGTGCCCATGATCTGAGCTGATAGAGTAGCTCCAGTTTCTGCTTCATTGGGTATGTAATCCTGGTGTGCAGCTCTGAATATAACAATTTTGATGCCCACTTATATTTCATGTCATGAAAAATAAGGCATTAAAGCATAAATGCAGTGTTTTTCCCATTTAACACAACACTCAATAATTAATAAATTATATGGCAACTTTAATTTGGTTCCCCTGGAAACTAACGGATGGAAGTCACATGACTCTTCATTCACATTTTGTTTCATTTGCACTTTGCTTAAGGACATACTTTCATGAAACCAGATGACTTACAGTGCAATCTACGGTTCTGCATATCGATAAAACCTAACTGAAAATAAACCCCAAACAAGCCATTTCGGTAATTTTTGGGCTTCGGGTTTGTGTGTGTGTTAAGTGCCGTCAAGTCGCTTCTGACTCATGGCGACCCTATGAATGAAAGTCCTCCAAAATGTCCTATCTTTGACAGCATTACTCAGATCTTGCAAATTGAAGGCTGTGGCTTCCTTTATTGAGTCAATCCATCTCTTGTTGGGTCTTCCTCTTTTCCTGCTGCCCTCAACTTTTCCTAGCATAACTGTCTTTTCCAGTGACTCTTGTCGTCTCATGACGTGACCAAAATACGATAGCCTCAATTTAGTCATTTTAGCTTCTAGGGTCAGTTCAGGCTTGATTTGATCTATAACCCACTGATTTGTTTTTTTGGCAGTCCACGGAATCCGTAACACTCTCCTCCAACACCACATTTGAAAGGAATCTGTTTTCTTCCTATCAGCTTTCTTCACTGTCCAGCTTTCACACCCATACAGAGTAATAGGGAATACGATGGCATGAATTAATCTAGTCTTGGTGGCCAGTGACACATCCTTACCCTTCAAAATCTTTTCTAGCTCCTTCATGGCTGCCCTTCCCAGTCTCAATCTCCTTCTGATTTGTGGGCTGCAGTCTCCCTTTTGGTTGATGGTGGAGCCAAGGAATAGAAAGTCTTGAACAATTTCAGTTTCCTCATTGTCATCCTTAAAGTTGTGTAATTCTCCTGTAGTCATTACTTTTGTTTTCTTGATGTTCAGCTGTAGTCCTGCTTTGGCACTTTCTCTTTTAACTTTCAGCAGTAGACATTTCAAATCTTCACTATTTTCTGCCAATAATGTAGTGTCATCAGCATATCTCAAATTATTAATGTTCCTCCCTCCAATTTTCACTCCACCTTCATCTAAATCTAATCCAGCTTTCCTAATTATATGTTCTGCATATAGATTGAAGAGATAGGGAGATAAAATACATCCTTGTCTGATACCTTTGCCAATTGGAAACCATTCCGTTTCTCCATATTCTGTACTAACTGTGGCCTCGAGTTTACCGAACACCAAAGCCTGGGGGTCTGCCCAAAACTATTTGCCTTTGCTCAGAGGTACGGCTCTGTGCTTTCTCCCCTTTTTCTTTTTTTTTGACTGGTTTTGTTAGGGCCCCATAGTTGGGGCCCTTTTGAGGTCAGGATCGTGTAATCAGAGCCAACTTGGTCTTACCAACCTTTCAGTGGTTGATCTGGATAGAGCATAATGGTTTTTTAAAAGTCAGGGCTCACCAAGTCCCATTGGAGAGATATACCTTCCAACTAAAAAGAACCGGTTTCAACAGCTGCTGACCACCAGTCTTCTGAAGGAGACTCCCTCACCGAAAACCTGCTCTGAAACAGAAGGTTGGCCCAAGTAAAGGCTTCATTTCCCTGCATCGTGACCATCTCTTGAAATAAATTTTTTGATGACTATAATAAAGGACTGTTCACAGGATGTCATTTGCCACCAAAAGAAATGTTTTCTGTGCCTTATTTTTCTTGCATTTAAGCCGTTTTCCTCAGTTTGGAAGCTAATTTGCATGGGCATCATGCTATGCACCCCAGATACGAAGGGAGCCCCCAGACTTTGAGGCGCCAGCCTGTCAATCCACTTTTTCTGCCAGTCCTTGGCAATGCTGAACTTCTGAACCTGAAAACCGATGGACAGCTCAGCTCACATGGGGGCGACCCTTTCATGAGCCCATAAAATTGGGCCCCCTGTCTCAAGTACACCAAACTTTGGTGACCATCCAAGGAGAGTCCCTTGCAGCCCACTGCAAATTTGGGGACTCTACCTCCAAAAATACCCCCAAGGAGATTCAGAAAAATCCCCATAGGCTATAACGGGCCCACATTTTTCAGTAAACCCAGTAATAAGCCGAATACAAAAATTTACTGGTATGGGTGCTCAGCTTATTCCGGGTTTACAAAAAAATCAGGCCCAATAAACCCAAATCCGAAATTTACCGAAATTTTTGTTTTGCACAACCCTAGTGCAATCCTAAATAGAGCTATACCCTTCTAAGTCCACTAACTTCAGTGGACCGAGAAGGGAATTACTCTGCTTAGGGTGGCACTGTTGGATTGCTTGTAACTCCTCTTTCTGTTGGTGTCTTCGCAAGAGATTTATTAAATTATCTGGCATATGTGAAGACAAGTTCTCAGGCACAAGAAGTGCCCACAAGACTCATCCCAGAATATTATATTCAGAAGGGGTGGTGCTAAAATAGGGTCAGTAGAAGTGGCAGGAGCCCTTTCCCTCTACCACTCTGCCTTAGGTGCTGATTCCAGATTATTATTATTTTTTACAATATGTGTGTAGGCCTTCTTTCTCCCAAACAAACAGTACTCAAAATGGGAAACAAACTAATATTATTTTGTGAGCCATTTTCAATTTTCTAATTTTTAATATTTTAAGTGGTTTTATAGTGCAATCCTAAGGAGAATTCCACCTTTCTCAATCCAGTGTTTATTCTTTTTAAAAACCTCTGTCCCCCCAATACTGCCCAACCATACACTTAAGAACCACAAAATCATTCTTAAAGAGTTTTGACTTGCAGCCCTTATGGAAATATAACAAAGGTGAAGTCTCTCTCAAGTTGTCTGGGAGACTGTTCTACAGGGATTGGAGCAGCCACTGGAAAAGCCTTTGATCAAGCAGCAGTGGAACAAATCTTTGTAAGGGTCTGACCAACCAACCAATGTTACTGTACATAGCCCAACTGCCATACAGGCTCATACCTAGAGAGATGGGTCTTCAAGTATGTGGGTCCCAAGTCATGAAGGGCTTTGTTTATAATGTTACAGAGCACCATTGCCAGTATGAATCCTAAGATACATCATTCGTTATCTTCCTCCCTCTGTGAAAACCCATCTATGTAATCCTGCACTCTGATTTTTATTCTGCGAACAGTTATTGATTGATGAGGAGATGTTCTCTTAACCCATGGCTTTTCAGTATGCTTAGGAGACTTGTATGATCACAAGAACCTTTTGAATGTCCAAATATGTCTGCCAGATTACCCCAGGTATATATAACTGCTGACACTCAAAGAATTTTAAATAACTGGTGAAGCAGGCTTTCCATTAGCAGAAATTATGTGAGGCTTGTTCTACTGCGAGTTTAGCAATTCCAACTTTAATAATAGACCTTGGGCAAACATGACATCTGTAATTTCCCAGATCCCCTTGAATCTCCCCCTTTAAAAAATACACTTAAAATGCCTATCTGATCATTCTCTCTCCATTCGCTTCTGGCAGTATTTTGTTAAAGGTTCAGCGGTTACACATCTAAGTTCATTAAGAACTTCTCAGGCCTGTGCCATCCCACCCCAGTGGCTTGTTAATTTCCAATTTGTCAATTAGCTCTAAACCTTCATTTTTTTGTTGCCTATTTTTGACATAGGAGTGTCAAGGTGTTATTATGACTAGGAGTGTTATTAAATTACATTACCAAGTAACAAGCTTTGGGAGCAAAAAAATGGATGTATAAAAGTCAAACGTGATGAACATAGTAGATGTCAGACTTGTTTTGCATGCTGTTATTATATGGCACCTTTACAAGATGTACATATGAGGTTTAAAATATATGCTTGCATGCAGTTTACTAAACAGCTTGCAGAGCAGTGAAAAACAATCTTCTTCTTTGTGCAGAATATTAATGAAATACATGGCTGATTCTTTGTAAATGGACAGAAAGGCTACATTTTTCAAAGTAAACAACTGCACCCAATAATAATGGGAATGAATGCCAGTTGAAATAAACATTATCCCTATATATAATTCACCAATTTAGATTCGCTGAGCTGCTGTAATCTACCACTGTCACATGACAAGTTGTGGAATGTCTACCTCTGTATATACTTGGGTTTCAAAGTATTTAGTTCTTTCACAAACACATGAATGGTGTCTTATTGTTATTCTCCCTACACGTATTCTCTTGCGAGCTAAAAAAAATGCAACTTCAGCCAGCGCCAAAATCAATTTGCCTCCCTAAATCCTCCTCAGAATCACCAGTTGCAGATGTTGAGTTCAACTAATCGTTAAAGGTTTGATATCCTCTACTCAATGGTGGTGCTTCACATCCAATGGGGTATTGGATTTACAGATGCTACTGATTTTTGCTGCCCCACTATTTCAACCTGGATTTACAGATGGTACTGAATTTTGCTGCCCCACTATTTCAACCTGCAGCCTATTTCTCCCCTTGTGAGTCTTTATTTGGGCACTATTTTTATTGCCTCATACTGGGTTTTTCCTTTTAAATTTATGTAATTTTAACTTCTTTTGCATTAATTGTGTATAAGTGGTAAAAAAACTGATGTAGAAATGGCACATAATGAATAAATACAAATGGCACAAAATGACATTAAGAGATGAATTTGGAACATAAGCAACAAAAAGAAAAGGCTCACAATGACTATATATGAAAGCACAAAGGAATGAAAAAGGGCATTTTGTACACCCTTATTTGATATTTAACAAATTTAATAGTTAATATTCAGGACTAGACAGTGTCTGACATTTGAAAATCAGTGGTACTGAATATCTTTCAGTTGATATAATTAACTACAGAGATAGTGGGCTTCGCTTTCCTGTCTGATTTAGCCAAAATAAATGCTCGAACTTCATTTTAATTAGGGAACACATTTGCTCCCATGGTAGAACACATCTTCCAGGGAAGTGTTGCTTCACTCATCTCTAAGGAGTTCATCGGTATCATCACACAGCGATGACCTCTGTAGTGGCTCTGCAGATGTTGTATGTTCTCACAGTGTGATGGTGTCCATTCATTATCTAACAATTGAAAAAATAACAGTTTGTTTCATCCATGTTGGTATGGAAATCCAGGGGAATGAAAGCTGTTCATTTGTTGCTCCTTCCTTTTCCTCTCTCTAATACCCTCCCCCATGGCCCCTGTCTGGGAAGGCAGCTGGCCCACCAGAAACCTAGCAGGTAGGTGTTAGAGAGAATGGGTTGGCTCCAGGCAGCATTTCCACTCAGTTTTACCCAATTCCCCTCCAGCCCCCATCTTTTGTACATGTAGGGTCAATGAGTCTCAGCACAGCCTTCTTGGGCAGTGAAGGAGGTCACCTCTTTCCTTTACCACTAATATAAAATCAGATTGTATCCAATTCCATATTTCTGGTCAACATCCCCTGGTGTTTTAGACCCAAGTCACCATGCCTTGGTGCACCTTTGAGGTGATATTGTAGGTGTTGTATTTTTTCCTATTGGCATTTTGTTTGTTGTCCTCAACCCCTGGAAAAAGATGGGATATAATTATTTCAGTAAATAATTGTGGTGTTCAGGGTTCTTTCATAAACACATTCCACAGAGTGTGATAGGGTACAGTGCCTCAGAACACCAAAACCAACCAAACAAACAAAAACAGCAGCATCTGAAGAATCTGGAAAGGTGGGAAGGGAAGATAACTATTTTCTTTCTCACCTGTCTGTCTGTTGCTGGACATCAGCCTACCTGGCATTGCTGCAATGAAATCTGGAAAGCACAAGAAGAAGCTGCTGCCATGAAGATATCTAGTGTGGCAGAGGATGGAAAAGAAGGGGGACATGGGTACAACAGGGATAAAACCAATGATATGAACCAGTGTAACAACCTCTAAAAAGAATGGAAATGAAAGTTTTTTTGGGGGGGGGAAATGCACCCCTCCATCCCAGAGAGTCCAAGCGTGTAACATCTTTTGATGCAATTCTAAGCTTAGATGGGTGTAACTCTGCTAAGGATAGAACTGTATGCCCTTCTTCCATCAAGCTTTTGGAGTCAACTTGTGCTGCTGTTGCTTCTTGTCTTCATTTTATTATGGTTGCAATTTTATATTTGAATATTAGTGCTGGAACTCTCCAAGTAGGTTTTTGTGATTTTCATTGAAATATACTGTCTCAGGGTGTATGTGTCTGTGTTTTGAGGGATATGTATATATGTGCTGTCAAGTCACAACTGACTTACAGGGACCCCAGCCAGCAGCTTTCAAGGCAAGTGAGAAGCAGAGGTGGTTTGCCATTTTCTTCCTCTGTAAAGTCTTCCCATCCATGTTCCAACCCTGCTTAGCTTCCAACATCTAACAAGATCAGGCTATATCATGACACCTTCCCTCCCCTTTGAGGGGTAATGTATAAATATTACAAATGAAAAATAATAAATGCATTTCCTGTATTGCCCAAACGTAGGGCTGCTAGCTCTGCAAATAACTATGGAAATAAATAAATGAAAAAAGAAAGGAATTTTCTCCTATTCCGCTATGAGTTTAATGGACATCCCTAGCTACATCAGATATTATGGGGCACAAACCGATACTGCATGTTGTAGTTTCTATGCTGCAAATGTGTATCCCTGTCAAATAAATTGTTTGAGAGAGGGACTGGATGGCTGAGTTTCACCCCCCATGCTCTCCCCTTCCTACCAAACAGCTGTTCGGTGCAGCTGCAGATTATTTCACAGGATTATGTGTATGCAAGCACTCTTGGACTGACATCAGTGATTGCTGCACATTCTATACATCATTATAGGGGGGAACGGGAGGTATATTAGTATTGGTACTCACCTCTTACCCTGACCTACATGGCCCAAGCTAACCCAATCTCGATGGGTCTCAAAAGCTAAACCAGGTCAGCCCTGTTTAGTACTTGGATGGGAGACCTCCAAGGAAGTCCAGTGCTGCTGCACAGCAGCAGCCAATGGTAAACCACCTCTGTTCTGCTCTTGCCTTGACAACCCAAGGGAATTCCCATAAGTCAGCTGTGACTTGACACCATTTCCCACGAGCTTTCACATGCTGAAGACTCAGCAGACTGGACTGCCAAGAGAAGGGAGTACAAAATCAGGGGTCGTGGCAGATTATTCTGGGGTCCTGGTAGCTAGGCAACATAAGACTGGGAGACCGCACCAACACTAGCTCTTCTTCTTTGTCTTCTTTTGAAAGTGAGGGCAGTTCAAATGTGAAGGTTCAAGAGGGAATCTTTGTTGGGGGGGGGGAGGGATGGTGGTCTCAGCAGCCCTGTCAGCAGAAGCCTGCTGTAACTTCAGAAGACTGAAGAACTTTGGGGTGGTTAAAAGTCTTGTTTTAGAAGTCCCTGTGGGAGATATCATTTTCATACAGTACTGGAGGGAAAGTAAATGTCAATCCTAGGTATCAATCATCTAATAAAGATCAGACAGTTACAAAACATTTCCCCTCTGTTAAATACATCTCCGTAGATCCCATGAATAAAATTGAACACAGTTTAAATCCCATTGATTTGGTGCACATGCTCACTTCTTTCATTGACAGCAAGGGACTGAAACATGCTCCATTTATATTGGATTGTGTCCAGAAGTGTAGGTTTTTGTTTTCAAAAGATGAGGACCTGGGCAAAGTCAAGCACAGGTATTTCTCACTATTTTCCATGAGAGCTTTTTGCATCTGACTGAATTTTGCCGTATCACTTTTCCCCATCCATAGCTGGATGACATCCATCTATCTATGAGTTGTGAACATCTTTTGTGCCATACAGGGCTTGTCCTGAATAGGGTGGGATGTTCAAGCACATTTTCCCAAAGTTGCATTTATAGGTAGGGGTATGCGTCGCTTGAGCCATATAGTAAGAAGACATGAACTGTGTGTCAGTAAACTACTTGCTACACTTGTAATTTGCTCCTGTTTTGGAAGAGGAGTTGCGAGGACTTCCGGCTTTTGAGGAAGTCGGTTGCAAGATTTTTCACTCCGTTGGAGATAAGTTTTAACGTTGTTTTAAACCTTTTAAACTTTTAAAATTGCTCTTTTAAACGGTTGTTTTATTTTGTGAGCTTTTATCATTTCCTAATTTTAAGTTGTTACTCTTCTGGATAAGAAGAAGGATTGAAATTGAAACGGCTGGCCGCTAAACAACCTACTCCCTGTACGATTGCTTGATTGTTTAATTGCCCGGTGTTTGGGTCTGCGAAGTTTGACTGTTTGCCAAGATAGAATTATAACATCTCTAACATTCCAAGCCGGACATTCTGTGATTTTAATGTCGAGTTGGTGCTGCATGAGTGAAGCAGGAGCTCTGGAATAGAAGAGTGCGAAAGGCAAAGGAAACTCAAAGGAGCTGAGTTATACGTTGGGATATGGGCCCTAAAAGAGCTTACCCTTTTGAAGAGGACTGTAAAACGCCTGTGTGTAAACAGTCAAGGTTGGAGGACTTTTTTGCCCCATTTCAGCATGCAAATAGATTTGAGTGCCTGGCTGTGGAAGAAAGTGTCTGCCTCTTGGAACAAACAATTAACTCTGATAATGGAGCAGCTACTCAAGATTTGTGTTCCCCATCTCCACAGCAGCAGGCTAGCAGAGCTGATGAAATGAGTCTGCTAGCAACTCAGTCCCAATTAATTGCGGAGTCTCTACACAATATTTATGAGAAACTTGATAAGATAATAGTCTTACTTTCTGAAAAGGAATCCAGCAATCCATTTAAAAATGAGCCGCAAGATTTCAAAGAGAAGCAGACGAAGACCAGAAGTATGGACAAAGGCAGAGTTTTGGAATTGAGACCTAACCAACAAATGTACTTGGAAGGCCTGGATAGAAAGTCAGAAGGCCCTGGGTCACTAATTTATGATTCTAAATGTGTTGTTGTTAATGTCTTCCCTTATCAAGGAAGACATATAAATTGGTCGACAAGGCGATGGGCCACAAATCATCTGGCATTTCTCCTCAAAACTAACCCATCTGCATTAGATCTTATTAAGGTAGAACGGATTTTTGGGTCCCTGCGACATGAACGTTTTCTTTTGTACTTTCGATCCAGCAGCATTCCATCCCAGGTGCTTGCTCACGGATATGAATTTATTAAATATGGGGTCAGGTTTCAGAGACATTTTAAAAATCCTACAATCCAACCTTTAGTAAAATTGAATCCCCAAGCACCATGTCAAAATTTGGGTAGAAATAAATTAAATAATAAAACAATTCAAAGAAAAGACAGTCCAGAGGGATCAGAAAATTTAATGCAAGTTGTCCATTTGCATTCTCCTAGTAAGGTAGTGAACTTGCAAACTCCTATAACTCCTGAAATTATACTCCCTGCTATATCTGAATCAAAGGAGGTATTGATAAACTTGGAAACTTCTGGAACAGTTGAGGACATGGAGTCTGCTCTTTTATCATCTTTCGGTGCTCTCCCTCCTAGCGAACAAGATGAGTTGATAAACCGACTTAAAGTCTTAGTGATTTCGCTCGATGATATTAGGAAGGGCAGTTTGGTACAAACAGATCCAAAAATAGAACACCCCCAAGTTCATGTATTCCCTCCTAAAGTTAGTGATGAACTCCCTCAAATAACAGATCCTCTGATCCAAACGACAAACCACATCCCCTTAGAACCAGTAGTTTTAATCAATAATAGAAATACTAAGTCCAATTCAGCTCCCTGTCAGGGAACTATGGGATCTGCCCCTCTATCAGACTGACTGTTTTCGCCACCACCTCCCTATATTAAAATTTTATCATGGAACATTACAGGTTGGTGTAACAGGTTGAGAGATCCTGGTGTCAGGACCTATTTGTTGGATTTTCATATTATTCTGGTACAAGAAACTTGGGCTAGGGATACTATTGATGTACCTGGGTATGTTGTTTATACTGTAGATGCCGTTTCTGGTCCAACCCGGGGTCGTCCCAAATCGGGGTTGGCTTGCTTGGTTTCTTCAATTTTAAATTGCACAAGTATAACTTTGATCCCTTCTTTTAATTCTGTAATTGTTTTATTGCTGAAGTTCCCAGGGTTCTCTTTTATAATTATTACAAGCTACTTCCCTCCACTAAACTCAAGAAATGACATTAGGATTCTTTGGGACAAATTGGGATCCCTTTTGGATAAGATTACTGTGCGATATCCCAGAATTCCATTATTGGTAGCAGGTGATTTTAACGCTCGTATTGGCACCAATGATGAAGCTGGGTTAGTTTGGCCCACGACGGAGCTGCCCCCCCCACATTTGTGTGAGAGATTCTCAAAAGATTCTAAGGTTAATTTTGCAGGAAAACAATTGTTTGAGTGCGCTGTGAATCAAGGTTTGGTAATTTTAAATGGGCACAGGCAGTTTGATCCCACAGGAGATTTTACTTGTGTAACGTTCAAAGGGGCCAGTGTGATTGATTACATGTTAGTATCAGAAGGTTTGCTACCGCGAATTCACGATTTTAAGATAGGAGAGTATTATGGAGGGGACCATCTTCCCTTACAATTAACTCTTTCATTGTCTCCTGATTGTTTTTTATTCCCCGGTTTATCAACAAACCTATTACAAGGACGAAAGGCCTTGAGGCCCGTTAGATGGTCACCTGAGTTAACTCCTATTGTAGTGAATATTATGCATTCAAATCAATGTCGGTCCGCCCTTACTGAATTTTTTAAACAGAGGGATACGGTGCAGATGATAGAATCGTTAACTAATATTTTAAACCTTTTTAAACCAATCTATTCAAAACCATCATCGTCCCGAGGATTCCAACGTAAAAATAGCTGGTTTGATGGTGAGTGTAGAGAAAGTATTAAAAAAATAAGATCTCTTCACCGCTTATATAAAAATACCAGCTCAAATATACATCTGTTAGATCTTATACGGCTAAAGAAGTCATTTAGGTCCCTGATAAAGTTTAAAAAACAGCTGGACATATATAAATGCTGGAAATTACTCATCTCAGCAATAAATAATAACGAAACCCAGACTTTTTGGAATCTAGTGAATAGAGGACTCTCTACGGTGGCTAGTATCCCTTCATGCATTACTCCTGGGATCTGGGAAAAATACTTTACTTCTAATTTTGTAACGGTCCCTGGTTTTGATTTGGATGAGGAACTGGTTGAACCCCCCCAAATGGATAGTTGGCCACAGGTCTCCCCTGAATGTGTGAGTGCCTTAATTAAACAATTTCGGTCAGGTAAAGCTCCAGGTCCTGATTTAATTCCGGTTGACCTTTTGAAAGTAAATCTGTCCTGGTGGAGCCATATTTTGGCCTCACTTTTCACGCAAATAAATAACACAGGAGATATTCCCGCAGCATGGAAACATGCAATAATTGTGCCACTTTATAAAAAAGGACCAAAAAACGATCCCAAAAACTATCGTCCTATTAGTTTGCTTTCATCAATAGGTAAAGTATATGCAGCCTTTTTGCAGTCAAAATTATCGAATTGGCTAGAAACTGAAGAAATAATACATCCGGAACAAGCTGGGTTTAAGAAAGGCACCTCTGTCTTGGAACATTGTCTTATATTATATCATCTTGCAGATAAGTATTCTTCATACTCAGGGGGCTCTTTGTATGTTGCCTTTATGGATTTAAGGGCAGCTTTTGACTCAGTGCCTAGAGGCCGACTGTGGGCTAAATTAAAAACCACAACCATAGATAAGAGATTACTTTGGCTGATTTTTAAGCTTTATGAGAACCCTACCGCTCAGGTCCGTTGTGGAGTTGAAGGCCAACTTACTAATAGTATTCACCTCTTAAAGGGGGTGAAACAAGGTTGCCTTTTGGCCCCCATGCTGTTTAATTTTTATTTTAATGATGTGATTCCGTTTATTCAAAAGACAGCTTATCATGCACCAATATTAGCTGGTCATGAGGTTCCCATTTTGCTCTATGCGGATGATACAGTCCTTTTGTCTAGATCTGAGGTGGGCCTTCGTAAGACTATTAATTGGTTTATTGATTATTGTAACCAGGAGGGTCTATCAGTTAACTATAGTAAATCAAAAGTAATGGTTTTCTCAAAGAAGATCAAAGTAAAACGAAATCCATGGAAAGTTGAGGGGGGTGAATTAGAGATGGTGTCCCAATTTAAATATTTGGGAGTTACTTTTAGTCAAAATTTGTCTTGGAAACCTCATCTTAGCTTGGCAAATAAAACTGCCAAAGTTAATTCGAATGCTTTGTTAAGATTCTTTTATTCCAGGGGAGGCCAATATGTTCCTATGGCTATTACAGCTTTCAATGCCAAAATAATCCCTCAGTTTCTATTTGGAGCTCCCATTTGGATTAATGAAATCACGGAGTCTGTTGACAATATACTTATACATTTTCTGCGGCGTTTGACAGGCTCTCCAAAGTGTGTGGCGGGAACGGCACTTAGAATGGAACTTGCACAGTGTTCTTTTGAATCTAGGGCCTGGATTGCTGCCTTCAAATTAAGGCTGAAGGTTCTCTACTCAACTCCTAACATCCAAGGGGGCCTGTTACATAGATTAAAGGAAGATAACTACAGAGGGACGTGGGGAAGACATATAGATAGTAAACTGGTACTGCTTGACCTTCCACCATTAGTTCTTAACAACTTAAACTTTTCTGAAGCACTTAAATTAGTAAGGTCAAGGGTGAGAAATCTTGAGTGTGTTAGCACTACATTCCGCGCTAGGCGCGTATGTTCTACCCTTGTACTGGGGATTCCCCCTCCTGAGTTCGTGCCCTCTTATGTGAGCTTGCTGACAATCCCAAGCCATAGACGTGCCTTTATGCTTGCCAGATTAAATGCTTACCCAACTGCAGAGATGTCAGGTCGTTTTGCGAAAACTCCATACTCAGATCGAGTTTGTGAATGTAAATCTGGAGATATTGGGACTTTACACCATCTCTTATTGTTTTGTCAGCACTGGTCAGCTCCTCGGTTGCGTTGGATCACCCCAATATTGTCTAAATACAAACTTCCCTTGGAGTCCTGGGTGATATCCCACATAATGGGAGATATTCATCCTGATATCACTAGTTCTGTTGCAAGATTTTTGGCGGAGGTGATGTCGCTCAAACGTCAAAATAAAACAAGCACGTAAACTACGAGTTGAATGCTGAAACAGATTTTGTGATTTCAA